>NC_133703.1:19508539-20213539 GCF_048934315.1 Petromyzon marinus | reverse complement strand
AAATGTTTAAAGATCCCGTGAGGTTATTCTTCAGAGTCGGCAGGCCACGTGGGATCACAACGGAGCAGCAATCATCGACCCTGACGATGAAAACGTGGCAGGACCCTCCTGAAAACGGAGTCACGGCACGACTCGGTGGCCCGTTGGTCTACACAGGAGAGGCTCTCTGTGAACCTGTTGAGCCTTCCTCATCAGCCATGGTCAATCCACTGCTAGATGAAGGCCTCCCGATAAGCCAAATCTCCCGATCCGCACAGTTCGCCATGCGCAGGAGCTCGCTAGATAATTCGATCACGAGCCCACGATGCCACGACACAACAGCACACACACAGACGCAACAAAAGATAAAGATCCCCCGTATAGCCTGTAACAGGCCGTTGGGGCAAGTGCTGTTAGCGAGCAGCGCCTATGAAGGGGCGGCACGGCACACCGATGAGGGGGTGGCCAGCAACCACGCCCGGCCGCCTTTGTCTCCCGAGTGACGACGTTCACACACCGCACCGGGTACTCATTCGAGGCTGAGTCGACCTAGGGGGCGTCCCAGAACCGGTTCAGACAATCGTCACCGGCGTTGGTGGCCGTGAGCGGGAATCGAACTCGGGCGGTCGAGTTCGCAGCGCAGCGCGCTAACCGCGGCGCCACCGCTCCCCGTAGGCACAGGCACGCGGGCGTGATAGTCGTGGCGAATGAGAGTTTATATTTCATATTGTTCTTGGAAAGGAGGGGGCGGGGTAGGGGTGGGGTGGGCATGAGAGAGTGGTGGTGGTGGTGGTGTGGGCGCAGATGATATATTCGCAGAGGACATGTGTTAAACCCATAGGCATTCCGAAATGATGTAAGCGTGCGGCGATATTCGAAAAATGTCACTCGGATATGTTTATCTTCTCCTTTATAACACAAAGACGCCGCCGCGGTTGTTGGGACGTCTGCACTCCACTCGAGCCGCGTGCGCTCACGAGCCCCGTAGATTATCAAGAGACTCACGAGCCCCCTAGATCATCAAGAGACTCACGAGCCCCCTAGATCATCAAGAGACGCACGAGCCCCCCTAGATCATCAAGAGACTCACGAGCCCCCCCTAGATCATCAAGAGACTCACGAGTCCCCTAGATCATCAAGAGACTCACGAGCCCCCCCTAGATCATCAAGAGACTCACGAGCCCCCCTGGATCATCAAGAGACGCACGAGCCCCCTAGATCATCAAGAAACTCACGTGCCCCCTAGATCATCAAGAGACTCACGTGCCCCCTAGATCATCAAGAGACGCACGAGCCCCCCTAGATCATCAAGAGACTCACGAGCCCCCCCTAGATCATCAAGAGACGCACGTGCCCCCCGTAGATCATCAAGAGACTCACGAGCCCCCTAGATCATCAAGAAACTCACGTGCCCCCTAGATCATCAAGAGACTCACGTGCCCCCTAGATCATCAAGAGCCGCACGAGCCCCCCTAGATCATCAAGAGACTCACGAGCCCCCTAGATCATCAAGAGACTCACGAGCCCCCCCTAGATCATCAAGAGACTCACGAGCCCCCCTGGATCATCAAGAGACTCACGAGCCCCCTAGATCATCAAGAAACTCACGTGCCCCCTAGATCATCAAGAGACTCACGTGCCCCCTAGATCATCAAGAGACGCACGAGCCCCCCTAGATCATCAAGAGACTCACGAGCCCCCCCTAGATCATCAAGAGACGCACGTGCCCCCCGTAGATCATCAAGAGACTCACGAGCCCCCCCTAGATCATCAAGAGACTCACGAGTCCCCTAGATCATCAAGAGACTCACGAGCCCCCCCTAGATCATCAAGAGACTCACGAGCCCCCCTGGATCATCAAGAGACTCACGAGCCCCCTAGATCATCAAGAAACTCACGTGCCCCCTAGATCATCAAGAGACTCACGTGCCCCCCTAGATCATCAAGAGACGCACGAGCCCCCCTAGATCATCAAGAGACTCACGAGCCCCCCCTAGATCATCAAGAGACGCACGTGCCCCCCGTAGATCATCAAGAGACTCACGAGCCCCCTAGATCATCAAGAAACTCACGTGCCCCCTAGATCATCAAGAGACTCACGTGCCCCCTAGATCATCAAGAGCCGCACGAGCCCCCCTAGATCATCAAGAGACTCACGAGCCCCCTAGATCATCAAGAGACTCACGAGCCCCCCCTAGATCATCAAGAGACTCACGAGCCCCCCTGGATCATCAAGAGACTCACGAGCCCCCTAGATCATCAAGAAACTCACGTGCCCCCTAGATCATCAAGAGACTCACGTGCCCCCTAGATCATCAAGAGACGCACGAGCCCCCCTAGATCATCAAGAGACTCACGAGCCCCCCCTAGATCATCAAGAGACGCACGTGCCCCCCGTAGATCATCAAGAGACTCACGAGCCCCCTAGATCATCAAGAAACTCACGTGCCCCCTAGATCATCAAGAGACTCACGTGCCCCCTAGATCATCAAGAGCCGCACGAGCCCCCCTAGATCATCAAGAGACTCACGTGCCCCCTAGATCATCAAGAGACGCACGAGCCCCCCTAGATCATCAAGAGACTCACGAGCCCCCCTAGATCATCAAGAGACTCACGAGCCCCCCCTAGATCATCAAGAGACTCACGAGTCCCCTAGATCATCAAGAGACTCACGAGCCCCCCCTAGATCATCAAGAGACTCACGAGCCCCCCTGGATCATCAAGAGACTCACGAGCCCCCTAGATCATCAAGAAACTCACGTGCCCCCTAGATCATCAAGAGACTCACGTGCCCCCTAGATCATCAAGAGACGCACGAGCCCCCCTAGATCATCAAGAGACTCACGAGCCCCCCCTAGATCATCAAGAGACGCACGTGCCCCCCGTAGATCATCAAGAGACTCACGAGCCCCCTAGATCATCAAGAAACTCACGTGCCCCCTAGATCATCAAGAGACTCACGTGCCCCCTATATCATCAAGAGCCGCACGAGCCCCCCTAGATCATCAAGAGACTCACGAGCCCCCTAGATCATCAAGAGACTCACGAGCCCCCCTAGATCATCAAGAGACTCACGAGCCCCCCTGGATCATCAAGAGACTCACGAGCCCCCTAGATCATCAAGAAACTCACGTGCCCCCTAGATCATCAAGAGACTCACGTGCCCCCTAGATCATCAAAAGACGCACGAGCCCCCCTAGATCATCAAGAGACGCACGTGCCCCCCGTAGATCATCAAGAGACTCACGAGCCCCCTAGATCATCAAGAAACTCACGTGCCCCCTAGATCATCAAGAGACTCACGTGCCCCCTAGATCATCAAGAGCCGCACGAGCCCCCCTAGATCATCAAGAGACTCACGTGCCCCCTAGATCATCAAGAGACGCACGAGCCCCCCTAGATCATCAAGAGACTCACGAGCCCCCCTAGATCATCAAGAGACTCACGAGCCCCCCCTAGATCATCAAGAGACGCACGTGCCCCCCGTAGATCATCAAGAGCCGCACGAGCCCCCCTAGATCATCAAGAGACTCACGAGCCCCCCTAGATCATCAAGAGACTCACGAGCCCCCCTGGATCATCAAGAGACACACGAGCCGCATCTCCACGCGCCGTGTCAATGTCACTGTGAACCCATAGAGTCGTCGTTATTATTTAGTTTTTTTAACCCCACTGAGGTCTTTCGTACATACGGTACGTAGCCAAACCGTGGCAATCGGAGGTGTGGGAATTAATAATAATAATACTATCACTACTAATATGTATGTCTGTGTGTATATGTCTGTGTGGGGAGTGGTAGTGTAGCGGATAGCGCGCTGCGCTACGAACCCCGGCGATCCGGGGTTCGATCCCGCTCACGGCCAACACCGGTGACGATTATCTGAACCGGTCTCGCGCCTCCCCTAGGTCGACTCGGCCTCAAATGAGTACCTGGTGCGGTGTGTAAACATCGCCACTGGGGAGACAAAGGCGGCCGAGCGCGGTTGCTGGCCACCCACCGCCTCGTGTGCCGTTCTGGCCTTCATAGCTGCTCGCAAACAGCACTTGCACCAACAGCCTGTTAAGGCTACACGGGGGATCTTTGTCTTTTACTTCTTCGTGGGGAGCGGTAGCCGTGCGTCTCTGCCGTGTCGACCACAAGAGCCGACTTGGTGTGCCGTGCCGGGCCTTAATAGAGGGCACCGTGGTGGCTAGGAGATGTTAACTACCTCGCCTGGTATACAGGAGGTCGTGAGTTCGATCCCAACCCTGACGCCTGCTGCTGCTGCTGTATATTTGAAGGTTGCACGTTCTTCCCGTGGTCGCGTGGATTTTTCTCCGGCTCCTCCAGTTTTTCCCTCCACATTTAGACTGAACACGCCTTTAGAGTATTTTGGTTCCAGCTTTAGGTTTGCACGTGAAAAGCCACTTCGTTGATCCGTCATTTGGTGATAGCCAGGCCGCTTCTGAAAAAAAAATACCTTAATAGCGCAGTGGGACTTACCTGGTAAAATAAAATAAAGGTAAAAGAAGCATGAACATTAAACAAAAAATAACATAAAATAAAAAAATAGAATAACATTTTAATTAAAGATTAAAAAAAAAAGTTAAATACTAAAAGATAAAATAAAAGTTTCGTTTTCGATGCTCTCCATCAGCACTTGCTCCGACAATTTGCCTTTGTGCGGTTGGAGGTCTTTAATAAACTCGTAGCAGAGTCGCCCGTGACAGTGATGGATGCCGCGTGTGATGTCGCCGCCGGCGGGAGCTACGACACCCCCCCCCCCCATCTCAACTGCAGGGTGATGTTGATGGAGGTGGTGATGGTCAAAATGATGGTAATGTTGTTCGGGTTGTTGTTGTTGGTGGTGGTGGTGAAATCGGTAGCGTGATGGTTAGTGCGCTGCGCTACGAACCCGGTTACCCAAGTTCGATTCCCGCCCACGGTCAGTAACAGTGACGATTATATAAAAAACGGTTCTGGGCCTCGCATAGGTCGACTCAGCCCCAAATTAGTACGTGGTACGGTGCGAAAGAAGTTCAACATACATATATAGACATCGCTACTAGGGAGATAAAGGCGGTCACCCACCGGCCTTCATAGGTGCTCGCTAACAGCACTTGCCCCAACAGACTGTTATAGGCTATATGGGGGATATTTGTCTTTGTGTAACGGGGGGAGCGGCAGTGCAGTGGTTAGCGCGCTGCGCTATGAACCCGGCGACTCGAGTTCGATTCCCGCTCACGGCCAACACCAGTGACGATTATTAGAACCGGTCCTGGGCATCCCATAGGTCGACTCGGCCTCAAATGAGTACCTGGTGCGGTGTGTAAACATCGCCACTGGGGAGACAAAGGCGGCCGGGCATGGTGCTAATTTTTTTTTAATTTGGTGGTGACAGCATACAGTGGTAGTGATGGAGGTGTTGCATGTATGTTGAACTTCTTAGTCAACCGTGCTTATCGGAGGTGCGTGTAAGAACAACAAACTAAACACAGAAAGCCAAAGTTTTGATGATCATGATGATGGTACTGTTGTATGTGTGGTGGCGTCAGCCTATCGTGATATTGTTGGTAGTAATGGTCATGATGGTCGTAATAGAGGCAGCGGGGCGTGGTTCTGGCCACCCCCCCGTGTGCCGTTCCGGCCTTCACAGGTGATGCTGCAGCTCGCTAACAGCACCTGCCCCAATAGCCTGTTAAGTGGGAGATTTGTCTTTGATGATGGTGGTGGTGGTGCGGGCGATAGAGACAGTGCTGGTGGTGGTGGTGGTTAGAATTAGTGCTGGTGGTGGTTAGAGTTAGTGGTGGTGGTGAGAGTTAGTGGTGATGGTGATGGTTAGTGGTGGTGGTGGTGATGGTTAGAGATAGTGCTGGTGGTGGTGGTTAGAGTTAGTGGTGGTGGTGGTGTACGGGGTAAATATTGGCTGTGACATTTATCTATTTAATGACTCACAATGCACCACTCCAAGTCACTGTTTGCCCATGGCGAGGTCATCATCATCATCATTGACAGCAGCTTTTGTGATTCTGATTTTGCGCTGTTGTAGGGCCGCGCCGTTCGGAGGTGGGGGGGGGAGTCCTATCAGAATCAGAATATTTATTTATACTGAAAAAATCCGATGAGCTATGAAGCTCTTTTTCACAGATGCAAAAATACGATGGGAGTGAAAAGTATAGAAAACGGTACATAAATCAGTAAAAAAATATACAAATGTAATTATCAATAAATGTTTATCTTAGCAGGTAAAACCCAATGAGCTATTAGCTTCTTTTTCAGAAGCGACCTGGCCGCACATGATAGCACAACCAAGTGGGGTTTCTGAATGTGAATGGGGAAATCCCTATAACGTCGGTTGACCCCGGCGAGGACATTGTTCATTTAGCACGTGGCGACTGATGAGCCTTGGAAAGAACGAAGCCGCGTGCCAGAGGTCACTCGTTCGCTCAAGCAACACATTTTGCTGTCGTTCACCTGCTGGTGGTATTGGGCACGGGCAACTCCGTGCAAAATACTGAATCCACCTCCACCACCACCACCACCCCCGGGGTTGACAGAGGGGGCAGGGGCATGCGGTGTTAAGATTGAACAAGCTGTCTGACCGCGCGAATTCGCGTGCGTGTGGTCTTAAAGGCAAAACTAAAGTCTCTCTCTCTCTCTTTCTCGCTCTCTCTCTCTCTCACTCACTCGCTCTCTCTCGGCTCTCTCTGTCCCGTGCGGGGTTTTTGTTTTGTCATGCTAATGTCCGCCTAGTGGGGCCGGAGCAAAAAAACAGATGGACACAGTGTGGGCAGAGAGAGAGAGCTCGCTCGCACGAACGGACAGAGATAAAAGGGTCGCAGCAATAAAAAAGAATGAGTGAGAGAGAGAGAGAGAGGGAGCAGCCAATCAACAACAGCGAATGAAACAATTTTAATAAGTTTTACCCTTTCTGGCAATAAAATCGGTGTTAAGATGTTCCAACAACCAAATGGAAACCTTTTGAAAGGAATCAAGTAACTGCATTAACACAGTACTCGCTCGAATAATAATAATATATGGGCATTGTCTTTGAAACTATTTGGTGTACTCCAGAGACAGCCTTCTTGAGGGCCTAATCTCAGCAGTGACACTGCGTATATTACCAGAACATGTTTGTGTTTGCATGTTCACCACTGTGTATGCTTAATGCAGTTACTTGATTCCTTGCAAAAGGTTTTTGTTTGGTGTTTGAACATCTTAACACCTGCTGTCTCATTGGCAGAAAGGGTAAAACCTATTATAATTTTTATTTTCATACTTTGATACTGCTAACAAAAATGCCCCGTGTTATGACAACAACAACAACGGTCAGAATCAGAATATATTTTTTTTACTGGAGGAATCCGATGAGCTAAAAAAGCTCTTTTTCACGGATGCCCAATCGTTGCACGGGGTTCAGAAGGTTAAGAGAACAACGAACACGATACAACAACAAAACACGACCGGAGTGCACAAGTTAGGAGAAGTGAAGGCAGTAATAACCAACAACACGTGGCAGACTTTCGCGAACAATATCATCCACAATACAGAGGGTTTTTTTTTTGGGGGGGGAGGGTTAGATCGCATAAATATATTTAAATGTTGCGTCGATAAACCCGCCACCACTCGACACAGCCAATTAGTAAGCTAGTACAGCACAATCTGAGCACACCGTTTCGCCGGTAACTATACAAACCAGCTTCATCAGGGCGACAGCCAGAGATTTGTGGAGAAATCCTCCTGCTTCGTTGAAATCTTTCAAATGTACAGAACACTCCGCCGTTGCTTCTCTGAGCCGCGTGAATATCTTGAAAACGATTGTTCGTATTGTTGAGAGTTCGACACGGAGGCATGGGGAATATCCCCCCCCCACACCCCCGTCCACCCCGGCCCCCCTTTTGACTTGAGAATTCCCTCCGCAGGAGGGGCTGAGCGAGGGCTTCTTGCATGAGGCGATTTTCCACGGACGTAACTTACGCGGAGAGCGATGGGACGGGCGAACGAAGAATGAAGGAAGCCACATCGACAGAAATCTGCCCGTGCGGCCCGCGAATCACGTTCGGGTGTTTGACATGGTTGGCCCACACGTCTCTCTCCCCTCTCTCCCCTCTCTCTCTCTGTTGTGTTGTTTCCTTTCTCTTTAATAAAGAAAGAAATGCCCCCCCCCCCAAAAAAAATGACCGTCTTACTTTTCTTCTTTGTTGGCACCGCTCGCAATTGTTTCGCAGGTGTCTCAAATCGCGTGTTGTCCTGCAGCGAGCGGGGTGGTGTGTGTGGTGGTGTGTGTGGTGGTGTGTGTGGTGGTGTGTGTGGTGTGTGTGTGGGTGTGTGTGGTGGTGTGTGTGTGGGTGTGTGTGGTGGTGTGTGTGGTGGTGTGTGGTGGTGTGTGTGGTGGTGTGTGTGTGTGGTGGTGTGTGTGGTGGTGTGCGTGGTGGTGTGTGTGGGGGTGTGTGTGGGTGTGTGTGGTGGTGTGTGTGGTGGTGTGTGTGGTGGTGTGTGTGGTGGTGTGTGTGGGGGTGTGTGTGGGGGTGTGTGTGGTGGTGTGTGTGGTGGTGTGTGTGGTGGTGTGTGTGGTGGTGTGTGTGGGGGTGTGTGTGGTGGTGTGTGTGTGGGTGTGTGTGGGGGTGTGTGTGGTGGTGTGTGTGTGGGTGGATGTGTGTGGTGGTGTGTGTGTGGTGGTGTGTGTGGGGGTGTGTGTGTGTGGTGTGGTGTGTGTGGTGGTGTGTGTGGTGGTGTGTGTGGTGGTGTGTGTGGTGGTGTGTGTGGGGGTGTGTGTGGGGGTGTGTGTGGTGGTGTGTGTGGTGGTGTGTGTGGTGGTGTGTGTGGGTGTGTGTGGTGGTGTGTGTGGTGGTGTGTGTGTGGGTGTGTGTGGGTGTGTGTGGTGGTGTGTGTGGGGGTGCATGTGGTGGTGTGGTAATGTAGGGGTCAGCGGGCTGCGCTACGAACCTGGCGACCCGAGTTCGAATTCCCGCTCACGGCCAACACCAATGACGATGATTTTAACCGGTCCCGGGCCTCCCCTAGGTCGGCTCAGCTTGAAATGAATACCTGGTGCGGTGTGTAAACATCGCCACTGGGAAGACAAAGGCGGTCGGGCGTGGATGTTGGCCACCCACCCCCTCGTGTGCCGTGCCGGCCTTCATAGGTGCTACTCGCTAACAGCACTTGCCCCAACACTCTGCTGAAGCTATATGGGGAATCTTTGTATGTTGTGTGTGTGTGAGAGGAGCGGTGGTGCAGCGGTTGGCGAGCGGTGCGCTACGAACCCAGCGACCCGAGTTCAATTTCAGCTCACGGTAGCCAACACCACTGACGATTATCTTAAACGGTACTGGGCCTCCCGTAGGTCGACTCAGCTTGAAATGTGTACCTGGTGCGATGTGCAAACATCGCATTTTGTGAGACAAAATCGGCCCTGGCGTGATGCTGGACAGCCGCTCCCTCTTGTGCCGTGACAGCCTTCAGAAGTGCTCGCTAACAGCACTTTCCCCAACAGGCTGTTAAGACTATAAGGGGGATCTTTGTATTTCGTGTGTGTGTGAGAGGAGTGGTGGCGCAGTGGTTGGCGCGCTGCACTACAAACCCGGCCACGCGAGTTCGATTTACGTTCACGAATATGTGAACCGGTCCCGCGCGTCCCTTTTGTCGACTCAGCCTCAAATGAGTACCTGGTACGTTGTGTAAACATCGCCACAGGGGAGACAAATGCGGCCGGGCCGTGCCGGCCTTGATCGGTGCTCGCTAACAGCACTTGCCCCAACGGTCTGTTAAGGCTACATGGGGTGGAAGGGTTCAGAGAAGGAAAAAAATGGAAATGAGAACGGAGGAGTTCTTGGAACAGGTCTGGAATATAAATACGAAGAAACCCGAAGTAAATTAAATATTTATATTTTGGGGGAGAGAAAAAAAGTAACATCGGAGAAAATTCCCATACAACCTAAGAAAAATCGGGAAAAAACCCCACCCCAAAAACGTATGGAGAAAAATCGAAGGAATCTGCAGAAGATATACCCTAACTAGTAAACTAACCCCAATGACTGAAATTATGGACTCTTGAGAAGGCCTTGTGGCTGATGGGAAATATAAAAAGAAGATATTAAATGTTACATGTGTGTTGTTTATCCACGGTTCGGGGCAGATATGAGAAGGAGTAGCACTCTTGTCCTCGTATTTGTGTTGTCACTCTGTCCGCTTTTCACTCCGGAGATATAAGAACTATTTTTAAAAAAATGTATTTAGTATTTTACCAGAGAAGACCCAATGAGCTATGTAGCTCTTTTCCAGAAACGACCTGGCCACAAATGATAGCTCAACGAAGTGGACATTTATGGCAGCCAAATACTCAAAACGCCTGATGTTGTTTCTAAATGTGGAGGGAAAAACCGGAGGACCCGGAGAAAAATCCACGCGATCACGGAAAGAGTCACGCAAACTCCAAATATACAGGCGTCAGGGTCAAGATCGAATTCACGACCTCCTGTATACCAGGCGAGGTAGTAAACATCCATCCAGACGAGCTGGGAGTCTGAATGGAGGGGCTGTATTTGTTTGATCAATGTTTGGGAAGTGGGGTTTGACATTTTTACTTGGCTAAGCCCTTCGTGCGTGCTTGTTGGTGTGTGTGGCTGTTCTCTTTTTACCTAGACCTCCCCTAGGTCGACTCAACCTCAAATGAGTACCCGGTGCTATGTGTAAACGACCGAGGCGCGGTTCTGGCCACCCATCCTTGTCGCGTGCTGTTCCGGCCTTCACAGGTGCTCAGTGACAGCACTTGCCCCTACAGCCTGTTACGGCTACACGGGGGATTTTTTATCATTGTGTCTGTGTTTTTTTTATTTTTCCTGAGCCTCCCCTAGGTCGACTCACATTAGTAACCCCTGTGCTGCGTGTCTGTGTGTAAACATCGCCACTCGGGAGACAAAGTCGAACGTGCGCGTGGTGCTGGCCACCCACCCCCGTCACGTACTGACCCGGCCTTCATAGTTGCTCAGTGCCAGCACTGAAGGCCGGCACCGCGCCACACGCGTGGATGCTTGTGGCGTGGTCAGAACCACGCCCGGCCGCCTTTTTGTCTCCCCAGTGGCAATGTTTACACATTGCACCAGACACTGACGTCAGGCTGAGTGGACCTAGGGGAGGCCCAGGACCGGTTCGGATTAGCGTCATTGATGTTGGCCGTGAGCGGGAAGGCGACACGGGGAGGGATCTTTGTCATTGTTGCTGTGTTTTTTCTTCTCTCCATGGGCCTCCTCTAGGTCGACTCAGCCTCAAATTAGTAACCCGTGTGCTGCGTGTCTGTGTGTAAACATCGCCACCCCCCCCCCTTCCTCGTTGTGCCACAAGTCCCGACTCTTCACGAGTGCTGCTAAGCCGCTCGCAGCACCTTGCCCCAGCAGTCTGTTTAAGGGGCGCCGCGCGTGTTTGTTTACCGCCGTTAATGTTTTGGGCACACACAGCACCCCACCATGCACCACCACCGCACACACCACGGCACGGTCGCATAGATCAAGGGGGGGTGGGGGGGACGGAGCACTCCGATAGGCTGCATGATAGCCCGTCGGTATGCCGAGCAGATTTGCGCTAATTGTTGATGAAGGGCTCCGACCATTGTGATGGGCGGTGTTTTCTTGAGCAAGTTTATTGGGCAAACACGAGCACTCACTTCTCTGTCGAGTCAAACACAAATACCTCCTTCAACCACAACTCCCCCCACCCCACAGCCCACACCACCTCTCTCCCTTGCTACTCGCTGCACAGTCTTTAACAGACTGTTGGAGTGAGCAAGTGCTCGAAGCGAGCGCTCTCTCATGAAGGCCGACACGGCGAACGAGTGCGTTGGAGGGTTGGCCAGAACCACGCACGGCCGCCTTTGTATCCCCAGTGGCGATGTTTTACGCGCTGTTTCGGGGACTATTGTTATTATATTTATTATATTATATATTATATTTGTATATATCTATATTTTTTTTTTCATGGTTGAATCGAACCAGGGTGATGCCCCACGACCGGTTTGGATATTCGCCGCCGTTGTTGTATTTGGTCGTGAGCGGGAATCGAACTCGAGTCCGCTGGGTTTCGTAGCCAAAGTGGGCTAGCCACTGCCGCTCACACAAAATATTAATACACACAAAGACAAAGATCCCCAGTATAGCCTGTAATAGACTGTGGGGCAAGTGCTGTTAGCGAGTAGCACCTATGAAGGCCGGAACGGCACACGAGGGGTTGGGTGGCCAGCGCCACGCCCGGCCGCCTTTGTCTCTCCAGTGACGATGTTTACTACACACCGCACCAGGTACTCATTTGAGACTGAGTCGACCTAGGGGAGGCCCATGACCGGTTGAGATAATCGTCACCGGTATTGGCCGTGAGCAGGAATCGAGCCCGGGTGGCCGGGTTCATAGCGCAGCGCGCTAACCGCTACACCACCGCTCCCCACTACACACACGTACGTACATACATCGTATAAACACGTATTGCATACGCAAAAATACACAAACATAAATACGCTCATATATATACTCGCACAAATACATAGACACAGCGTACAGATTATTAGGGTCTTTCGGTAAAGTCACGTAGATCGGTCCACATTTTTTACAAAAAAACTACATGACTTTATCGAAATACCCAATGAATATGAATTCCTGCAGTCACGAAAGCTTTAAGTCAAGATTTGACAGCGTACCTACGTACGAATATTATACACCCATACATATCAATACATCCAACAAATATCTCCCGTGTAGCCTGTAACAGACTGTTGGGGCAAGTGCTGTTCGCGAGTAGCAACCTATGAAGGCCGGCACCGTGGCACACGCGTGGATGGTTGTGGCGTGATCAGAACCACGCCCGGCCGCCTTTGTCTCCCCAGTGACAATGTTTATACACTGCACCAGACACTAACGTCAGGCTGAGTGGACCTAGGGGAGGCCCAGGACCGGTTCGGATAATCGTCATTGATGTTGGCCGTGAGCGGGAATCCAACTCGACTCGCCAGGTTCGTAGCGCAGCGCACCTAACCGCTGCACTACCGCTCCCCACATATGCATACAAAGACAAAGATCCCCCGCATAGCCTCAACGTACTTTTTAAGGCAAGTGCTGTTCGCGAGAACATACACGTAAATACAGCACACACGCAAATACACAGACACACACATATATACAGCACATGACATTAATAATATATTGTAAAATTGTTAAGTTGAAGCTATTTGTCAGTCCACTGCTGGATAAAGATCGTCCCTCCACGCAGTGTAGGTCGTGGGGGTCGTTTGGCCATACTTCACCACGCTGGTCGGTTCGGGTTGGTCAAGACGGCGTAAAGAACCACTGACGAGTAACGTCACCGGGGAATCGAACTCAGGCTGACGGGTTCGTCACGCGGTGCCCTAACCACTGCGCCACCGCTCCCACCATCTATGGACACACACATAGACACACAGAGAGACACAGGGAGAGAGAGACTCGCAGACAGAGAGACAGAGCGAGAAAGACAAGCGCAGAGACACACTCGGTATGGGTGGGACTTGTTCGTCACGCGGTGCGCTAACCACTGCGCCACCGCTCCCACACACGATAAACCCAAACGCATGCTTACACAGGGGCAATTTCATTTACACCACTTCTGGCGGAAAGGCTGTCTTCCCCGAAAGTGTTTTCGGCCTACTCTTCCACGCCGTCCGCGTGTGTCTTGGCGGTGTACTCACACTTTAACCCACCACGGCGCCCGATGGACGACTGACTCTACCCATGGACGACTGACTCTACCCATGGACGACTGTCTCAACCCATGGACGACTGTCCCTACCCATGGACGACTGTCTCTACCCATGGACGACTGTCTCTACCCATGGACGACAGTCTCAACCCATGGACGACTGACTCTACACATGGACGACTGTCTCTACACATGGACGACTGTCTCTACCCATGGACGACTGTCCCTACCCATGGACGACTGTCTCTACCCATGGACGACTGTCTTTACCCATGGACGACTGTCTATACCCATGGACGACTGTCTCTACCCATGGACGACTGTTTCTACCCATGGATGACTTCTCTACCCATGGACGACTGACTCTACCCATGGACGACTGTCCCTACCCATGGACGACTGACTCTACCCATGGACGACTGACTCTACACATGGACGACTGTCCCTGCCCATGGACGACTGTCTCTACCCATGGACGACTGACTCTACACATGGACGACTGTCTCTACACATGGACGACTGTCTCTACACATGGACGACTGACTCTACCCATGGACGACTGACTCTACTCATGGACGACTGACTCTACCCATGGACGACTGTCTCTACACATGGACGACTGTCTCTACACATGGACGACTGTCTCTACACATGGACGACTGTCTCTACACATGGACGACTGACTCTACCCATGGATGACTGACTCTACCCATGGACGACTGTCTCTACACATGGACGACTGTCTCAACCCATGGATGACTGACTCTACACATGAACGACTGTCTCTACACATGGACGGCTGACTCTACCCATGGACGACTGACTCTACCCATGGACGACTGTTTCTACCCATGGACGAATGGCTCTACCCATGGACGACTGACTCTACCCATGGACGAATGTCTCTACACATGGACGACTGACTCTACCCATTCACAGTTGTTGTCTGCCCAGCGGACATCATCAGGCAGGGCCGAGATGGGGGGGGATTTAGGGAAACTTTTTTCCCCGTAATTTCAAGTGACGCGCCTGGATATCGAAGCGGCTATCCAGCGAGCCGAGCCAATCGCACCGCTCGCTGCAGGATCCACTCCCGTTTCAAATAAAAAAAACCCCGACCTCAATCTACCCGGTCAGAAACACCACAGTGGCCTGTGTGATAGCCGCTCGCTAACAGCACTTGCCCCGACGGTATGTCAAGGCTACACAGGGGGGATCTCGGCCTTTGTGTGGGGGGGGGGGGGGGGAGATAGCGGTTTGCGAGCTACGCCACGAACCTGACCCCCCCCCGCCCCCACCAGAGTCTCGATATATGTGGGTGCTATGTGTTTTTAACGCGTGTTTGTCTATACGAGTGGTGTATGTGCGATGTTGTATCCAATGTGTGTACGCGTCGTATGTGTGTGTATGTCTATATGTGTGTGTGTATGTCTATGTGTGTATGTCTATGTGTGTGTATGTCTATGTGTGTGTATGTCTATGTGTATTTATGTATATGTGTGTTTATGTCTATGTTTGTGTATGTCTATGTGTGTTTATGTCTATGTGTGTATGTCTATGTGTGTGTATGTCTGTGTGTGTTTATGTCTATGTGTGTGTATGTCTGTGTGTGTTTATGTCTATGTGTGTGTATGTCTGTGTGTGTATGGCTATGTGTGTGTATGTCTATATGTGTGTATGTCTATGTGTGTGTATGTCTATGTGTGTGTATGTCTATGTGTGTGTATGTCTATGTGTGTGTATGTCTATGTGTGTGTCTTGTCTATGTGTGTGTATGTCTATGTGTGTATGTATGTGTGTGTATGTCTATGTGTGTGTATGTCTATGTGTGTGTATGGCTATGTGTGTGTGTATGTCTATGTGTGTGTCTTGTCTATGTGTGTATGTCTATGTGTGTGTATGTATGTGTGTGTATGTCTATGTGTGTGTATGTGTGTATGTCTATGTGTGTGTATGTCTATGTGTTGTTATGTCTATGTGTGTATGTCTATGTGTGTGTATGTCTATGTGTGTTTATGTCTATGTGTGTATGTCTATGTGTGTGTATGTCTATGTGTGTTTATGTCTATATGTGAATGTCTATGTGTGTGTATGTCTATGTGTGTTTATGTCTATATGTGTGTGTATGTCTATGTGTGTGTCTTGTCTATGTGTGTGTATGTCTATGTGTGTGTATGTCTATGGTCTGTCGCTCCGCACTAAGCTTCAGGTCTTCTCGGCCACGGTCATTCCCTCCCTTCTCTACGCTTGCGAAACGTGGACCCCCCTAATGAAACATCTTCGCCGGTTAGAAACATTTAGGCTGGCCTGCCTACGATCCATCCTGGGTTTAACCAGACTGGATTGTGTGAGGGGCTCACAAATCCTTGAAAGATCTGGGCAAGGTCCCATCGGTGAGCTCCTCCGGCGGGGAAGGCTGCGATGGCTGGGTCATGTAGCCCGCATGCCCAGCCACCGCATGCCGAAACAGCTTTTGTTCGGCCGGATTGAGGGGGCTAAACGGGCGCGGCACGGGCTAGAGAAGAGATGGAGTGATGTGGTACAGGAGGACGTGGAGCTGAGTGGACTTGCCGATGACTGGTACCAGCGGTGTTAAGATCGGCCTCTGTGGAGGAGGCTCGTGAAGGATGCTACTGGGCAGTTGGAGGCAGTCGCCCTCCAACAACAACGGAGGGCGGAGGAGCGACGCTCACAACAACGAGCGAAGCGCCGGGTGGCTAAAGCACAGCAAGTTGGCACAGTAGGGGGCACAGGTCGTGCACCAGCCAGTCATCTCAGTCAGTAGACCCGTGGCACCTGGGTCTGCCCCGTGACCTCCTGCCAGCGGGCGTTCGACACTTCACGTGGCCTCAGGGTGCACATAGCCTGGCACAAGCGTCGTGGTGACGTCACTGCCACTTAGTGGCGAATGGCGGTTGTTGTTGTTATGTCTATGTGCGTGTCTTGTCTATGTGTATGTATGTGTATATGTGTGTGTATGTCTATGTGTGTTTATGTCTATGTGTGTATGTCTATGTGTGTGTATGTCTATGTGTGTGTATGTCTATGTGTGTGTCTTGTCTATGTGTGTGTATGTCTATGTGTGTATGTATGTGTGTGTATGTCTATGTGTGTGTATGTCTATGTGTGTGTATGGCTATGTGTGTGTGTATGTCTATGTGTGTGTCTTGTCTATGTGTGTATGTCTATGTGTGTGTATGTATGTGTGTGTATGTCTATGTGTGTGTATGTGTGTATGTCTATGTGTGTGTATGTCTATGTGTTGTTATGTCTATGTGTGTATGTCTATGTGTGTGTATGTCTATGTGTGTTTATGTCTATGTGTGTATGTCTATGTGTGTGTATGTCTATGTGTGTTTATGTCTATATGTGAATGTCTATGTGTGTGTATGTCTATGTGTGTTTATGTCTATATGTGTGTGTATGTCTATGTGTGTATGTCTATGTGTGTGTCTTGTCTATGTGTGTGTATGTCTATGTGTGTGTATGTCTATGGTCTGTCGCTCCGCACTAAGCTTCAGGTCTTCTCGGCCACGGTCATTCCCTCCCTTCTCTACGCTTGCGAAACGTGGACCCCCCTAATGAAACATCTTCGCCGGTTAGAAACATTTAGGCTGGCCTGCCTACGATCCATCCTGGGTTTAACCAGACTGGATTGTGTGAGGGGCTCACAAATCCTTGAAAGATCTGGGCAAGGTCCCATCGGTGAGCTCCTCCGGCGGGGAAGGCTGCGATGGCTGGGTCATGTAGCCCGCATGCCCAGCCACCGCATGCCGAAACAGCTTTTGTTCGGCCGGATTGAGGGGGCTAAACGGGCGCGGCACGGGCTAGAGAAGAGATGGAGTGATGTGGTACAGGAGGACGTGGAGCTGAGTGGACTTGCCGATGACTGGTACCAGCGGTGTTAAGATCGGCCTCTGTGGAGGAGGCTCGTGAAGGATGCTACTGGGCAGTTGGAGGCAGTCGCCCTCCAACAACAACGGAGGGCGGAGGAGCGACGCTCACAACAACGAGCGAAGCGCCGGGTGGCTAAAGCACAGCAAGTTGGCACAGTAGGGGGCACAGGTCGTGCACCAGCCAGTCATCTCAGTCAGTAGACCCGTGGCACCTGGGTCTGCCCCGTGACCTCCTGCCAGCGGGCGTTCGACACTTCACGTGGCCTCAGGGTGCACATAGCCTGGCACAAGCGTCGTGGTGACGTCACTGCCACTTAGTGGCGAATGGCGGTTGTTGTTGTTATGTCTATGTGCGTGTCTTGTCTATGTGTATGTATGTGTATATGTGTGTGTATGTCTATGTGTGTTTATGTCTATGTGTGTATGTCTATGTGTGTCTTGTCTATGTGCGTATGTCTATGTGTGTGTATGTCTATGTGTGTTTATATCTATGTGTGTGTATGTCTATGTGTATTTATGTATATGTGTGTTTATGTTTATGTTTGTGTATGTCTATGTGTGTTTATGTCTATGTGTGTGTATGTCTATGTGTGTTTATGTCTATGTGTGTGTATGTCTATGTCTATGTGTGTGTATGTCTGTGTGTGTATTTCTATGTGTGTGTATGTCTATGTGTGTGTATGTCTGTGTGTGTATGTCTATGTGTGTGTATGTCTATGTGTGTGTGTCTATGTGTGTTCATGTCTATGTGTGTGTATGTCTGTGTGTTTATGTCTATGTGTGTTAATGTCTATGTGTGTGTATGTCTATGTGTGTTAATGTCTATGTGTGTGTATGTCTATGTGTGTGTATGGCTATGTGTGTGTGTATGTCTATGTGTGTATGTCTATGTGTGTTAATGTCTATGTGTGTGTATGTCTATGTGTGTGTATGTCTGTGTGTGTATGTCTATGTGTGTGTATGTCTATGTGTGTGTATGTCTATGTGTGTGTGTCTATGTGTGTTCATGTCTATGTGTGTGTATGTCTGTGTGTTTATGTCTATGTGTGTTAATGTCTATGTGTGTGTATGTCTATGTGTGTTAATGTCTATGTGTGTGTATGTCTATGTGTGTGTATGGCTATGTGTGTGTGTGTATGTCTATGCGTGTTTATGCTGGGGAGCGGTAGTGTAGCGGTTAGCGCACTGCGCTACGAACCCGGCGAACCGAGTTCGATTCCCGCTCACGGCCAACACCGGTGACGATTATTTTACCCGGTCCTAGGCCTCCCCTAGGTCGACTCAGCCTCGAATGAGTACCTGGTGCTGGCCACCCACCCCCTCGTGTGCCGTTCCGACCTTCATAGGTGCTGCTCGCTAACAGCACTTGCCCCAACAGTTTGTTAAAGACTACACAGTGGTGTGGGTGAGTTATCTTGGTCTTTGAAAGCGACTCTATGGCCAGCCAAAACAAATAAAAAGATCCCCCCGTATAGCCTGAACAGACTGTTGGGGCAAGTGCTCTTAGCGAGCACCTATGAAGGCCGGAACGGCGCACGAGGGGGTGGGTGGCCAGCAACCACGCCCGGCCGCCTTTGACCGGCCACAGCAACCCCAGGCATCGTCACCGCCCCGAGCCACCTTTGTCTCTCCTCCACTTCACGTAATCCCGCCTACCCCTCCAGCCCTCCCCGTTCACCACCACCCCCTCCACCCAGCCCGCTCCGCCCCCCCATGACGCGCCCATCGCTCTTATAAGGGCGAGGAGGAGGAGGAGGCGGCTGGGGGTGCCTCTGCGACTGAATTCGAAAAAGTTCGCTCAGCCACGGCACTCGGCTGGGGGCTGGGGGCAAGGGAAGCGTCGTCTCGTCCTCAGTGCGCTACATCAGCGGAGTCCGTCTCGCTCATGTGCCAGTGTGCGTGTCTGTCTGTGTAGTGGGGGTGGGGGGTGTAGATCATAGGTGGAGCGCTGCGATCCCGGCAACCCCTGAGTTCGATTACCGCTTTACGGACAAAACCAGCGGTGGCGGTGACGATTATCTGGACCGGTCCTGGGCCTCCCCTAGGTCGACTCAGCCTCAAATGAGTATCTGGCGCGGTGTGTAAATATCGCCATTGGGGGGGGGGAGGAGAGACAAAGGCGGTCGGGCGTGATTGTTGGCCAACCCGCCCCCTCGTGTTGCCGTTCCGGCCTTGAGTAGGTGCTACTCGCTAGCAGCACTTGCCCCAACAGTCTGTGAAGGCTACACGGGGGATCTTTGTCATCATCTCCTTCCCGACAATGGAGTGTCAATGACAATCCAGGAGGATTCACCTTTTTATCTTTTATCGACGGACTATTCCTCGCACAATTCGTAGTGATCGTCATCTTTTACATTTTTAACAACAACAACAAAAAAACACGTGACAATCTCTCAAAGTATTATTTGCAAGTACGTAGTGGTTCTTCGATAGTGCGGACAGCAATAAGACTGATTGACACAGAAGACCTGGGAAACCATCGTCCGTCTCATCACCGCCGTCTCTTCCACGACCCTTGCGAGTTTCTCCTCGCGCCTAGAACGACCATGACGCCCATCATCACCGGAGGAGTACTCTTACTGCTCGCTTTATCGACCCCGTCTCAATGCGCTCCGGACAGGAGGACCCCTCCTTTGCCGGGACCCCGCGATTTCAGGGGCTACGCGAACGCCGTCCGCTCCCAAGCAGCAGAATTCGCGGCGGCGGCGGCGGCTTCGGCGGAGGCGACGTTGAGGATCCGGCACGGGGAGTCGAACCGCGGTGTGGCCGGGGAAGAGGTCGAGAGACCGGAGGCATCGGCAGAGGCGTTGAGGATCCGGCACGGGGAATCGAGCCGTGGCTTTGCAAGGGAAGAGGTGGTGGAGGAGGAGGAGGAGGAGGTTGCGAGGAGGAGGCTGCCGCAAGCCATCATCATCGGCGTGAAGAAGGGGGGAACCCGCGCTCTTCTCGAGGCCCTTCGGCTCCATCCGGACGTGAGGGCGGCAGGAGCTGAGCCGCACTTCTTCGACAGGAATTACCAGCGAGGCCTCGAGTGGTACAGGTGAGGCGAGGGCTGGGCGCGGGGCGCGGTGTTGTGGAAGGGGCGGGGGTGGAGAGACAAAGGCGGCCGGGCTTGCGTGCTGCTTCTGGCCACACACGGGCAGCCGCTACTCGTGCGCCGTAGGCCGGTGCTCGATAACATCACGTGCCCCTGATGGTCGTCTCTCATAGGGGATGTTTACAATGCTGGTCTGCAAATGATGAAACTTCCTTTCGGCACACCTGCCCGCGCGCATTGAAGAACACAAATGACGTCTCTCTCTCTGTTAAACATGCCATCAGCCCACAGGGGGCCTTCGAGGAATGCAGAACTTTAGCAGCGTTCGGTTTCTCAGCGTAAGCCCACACGCAAACTTTGGTTCGAGTTGTGTGTGCACTCCCAGAAGGCCAACTCGGCGTGGCTGACGGGACGTGCAGAGAAATACTTTAAAAGCAATCTTCTTGTTTTTGCTTGCATGGATAGACTTGTAAAGGAGGAGGGGGGGGAGGATTGTTCAGCTTATTTCCTTCAATTTGCTTGCGTATGACAACGTGGTGCAACGAGCTCGATGTCACCAATGTGGAGGTCTGCTGCTGCTACTGACCACGACGACAGTGCTTCAGCAGAGAGACAGAGGGAGAGACTTCGTGTCGTGTCGCCGCTCTTCCTGCTCCACAGTTGGAGGAGCGCAGCCCGCAGTGGGTTTACTCTGCGGTCCATGAGTCTCTCTGTGAGTCTCTACGAGTCTGTATCTCTGTGTGTCTCTGTGTTTACTTTATTGTCCATAGTGTGAGTAGCTTGGTCACACTCGCACCACTGTGGCTTGTCGTTAATGTTTAGCTCTAGAAATTTCCCCATGGGTCTCTGTGTCTGTATGTGCCTCTATGGGTTTAATATATTGTCCATAGTTTGACAGTGTTATTAACGAATGTGTTGAGTGTTTGTTATGAGTATATAGATCGCTGCGTATATGAGGGAATGTGTGTGAATGATGTATGTGTATATGAGCGTGTGTATGTATGTGTGAATAATGTGTATGAATGTGTGTGTGTGAACGATGTGTGTATGATTGAGTGTGTGTGAATGATGTGGGTATGAGTGTGTGTGTGTGAATGATGTGTGTATGAGTGAGTGTATCAATGATGTATGTATGAGTGTGTGAATGATGTGTGTATGAGTGAGTGTGTGTGTCAATGATGTGGGTATGAGTGTGTGTGTGTGAATGATGTGTGTATGAGTGTGTGTGAATGATGTATGTATGTGTATATTGGTGAGTATATGTGTGAACTGTATGTATGTGTTTAATTTAATCTAGTGGGGAACGGTGTTCTGGTAATTATTTTGGTGATGTCACATCCAATCTCGCCTTATATTAGTCCCAAGATTTTAAAAATGTATAAACTTGTTCATACTTATATGGGGTTATAGGCTACAATATTATATAATTGTTATTATATACTGTATTAGCGTTCCCTTGACAAGACTCTAGTGGTAGTGCCTTACGCCAAAAATCCCTACTCCAAGCGTTCCGGAGAATATCGAGTCAAAAAGTGAATCGCGGTGTGAGTCTGAGTTTATATGTATATACCTATATGTGTGTATACGTGTGTGTATATATATATACCCTGGGCATCCCCTAGGTCGACTCAGCCTCAAATGAGTACCTGGTGCGGTGTGGAGTAAATATCGCCACTGGGGAGACAAAGGCGGCCGGGCGTGGTGCTGGCCACCCACCCCCTGATGTGCCGTGCCGGCCTTCATAGGTGCTCGATAACGGCACTTGCCCCAACAGTCTGTTAAAGGCTATACGGGGGATCTTTGTCTGGTTGTTGTTGTTGTTGTTGGGGCAAGTGCTGTTAGCGAGCACCTATGAACAGCACTTGCCCCATCAGTCTGTAGGGCTAGAGGGATATCTTTGTGTGGGTTACTATGTGTTTGAAACTGGTGTGTTTGTCTATACGAGTGGCGTATGTACGATGTTATATCCATTGTATGTGTACGCGTCGTATGTGTGTGTATGTCTATGTGTGTGTGTATGTCTATGTGTGTATGTCTATGTGTGTGTATGCATATGATGTGCATGGACATGAACATGTGTGTGTATTTGAAACGGTACTGTGCCCCCTCTATGTCGACTCAGCCGTCAAACGCTTACTCGGCGCGGGACGTACGAATGCATCAGCAATGGGGATACAAAGGCGACCGGGCGTGGTTCTTAGCCACACCCCACCCCTTCGTGTGCCGAGTTGTCCTTTAAATGTGCTCGCTAACGTCACTTGCCACAACAGTCTGTTGAGGCCATACGTGGAGCCTTTATCTTTGTATAATTTGTAGAACGTGGGTGTATATGTATTTGTCCTGGAGGAATCCGATGAGCTATAAAGCTCTCTCCCTCTCTCACAAATGTCCCTTGTATGTTGGACTTCTTTCGCACCGTGCTCAATCGGATGGTGCGGACTCTCATTCTTAAGAGTGCGAAATGCGTGGGGAGCGGTGGTGCAGCGGTTAGCGCTACGCTGCGCTACGAACCCGGCGACCCGAGTTCGATTCACGCTCACGATAATTAGGAACCAGTCCGGGGCCTCCCCTAAGTCGTCTCAGCCTCAAATGAGTAACTGTAAACATCGCCACCGGGGGGGGGGAGGGATACAAAGGCGGCCGGGCGTTGTGCCGGCCACCCACCCACCCCCTCATGCGCCGTGCCGGCGCCTTCAAAGTTGCTCGCTAACGGCACTTGCCCCAACAGGCTATGCGGGTGATCTTTGTGTGTGGGAAGCCAGTTCGATTCCCGCTCACGGCTATGCATCAGTGACAAATACGTGAACCGGTTGCTGGGCCCTCGACTCGGCCTGAAATGGGCCATCTCGGTTTGCGCGTGGCCGTTCTGGCCACACCGCCCGCACTGTTGCTCTATTCTTCTGGCCTTAATAGACGCTCGCGAACAGCAACCGCCCGTGTGTGTATTGTGTGTAAGTACGTACGTGTATATGTGTATATATGTATATACGTACGTTCGCACAAGCGTGTTTGTGCGTGTATATAGGTGCAGATATGTTCATGTGTAAGTGTGTACTGTATATACGTCTGTCGTGCTTATGGCGTGCGTGCGGTCTTCACAGCCGCTGCTACTCGCTAACGGCACTTAACCCCAAAATTATGTTCGGCCTATATGGGGAATCTTTATCTTTGTATGTATATACGAAGAAGGGTCATCGACCGAAGCGTCGCATGCTACGTGATTTTTTTTCCTCTCTCTCTTTGAAGGCCACGCGGTGTTGCCGTTGACACGGGATGTGCGAGTTGAAGTTCTTGTTGTTGTTGATGGTGGTGTTCGTGCACCCAACTTCCGACGCGTCCGCATCAGCGGGGAGTAGGTGGCATCGCACGGAAAACTTTGTTTGCTTCCATCGTGGTTTGCCCTGGATGACCTCTTGCCACGGCAGCTCTCTCTCGCTCTCTCTCGCCCACTTCAGCTGTTTTATTGCTGTGCTTGTCTCACCCGATGAAGATTGCTTGTGTTGCGATCGAAACGTCGTGATTTGTTTTATTTGTATTTCTACCTTCATGACTTTAGCGAAAGAACCCATGAGATTGTTCGCTTCGTTCTAAACTAACATTAACGGGACGGTTCCACTTGTGCCGTGAGATGCAGCGAAGCGTTGGTTCAGCTCCGCGCGTGTCGGCACGTGGAGTCAATGTGCGCGTGCGTTCCCCTACAGCACCCCGAGTTATAGGAATAGGTTTTACCCTTTTAACTGGCACAAAAACTGACACCTTTATTCAAGTTTTTTTGTGCCAGTTAAAAGGGTAAAACCTATTCCTATATCTTGTTACTGGCAAAGGAGGTCTCATAAAGCACCCCGAGTGTTTGAGAGATGCCGGTCCGATTGAAGATTAGGTCGCGAAATCAAATAAAATAAATCAACTCTCGTAGCTCTTTGCCCCGTCCCTCCACGTACAACAACGCCAACTATATAGCACGTGAATAAGTCAATTTCGAATGACAAGTTGATTTTGTTTTAATTCACACATCCCATCAGCGGAACGGCCTTGTTGAGGAGCGCCTATAACAACAATAAAATATCAACACAAAGCGGTCATAGCCACAGAGAACGGCAACCAAAAAACATTGAGACATTTTTTATTCGAAATTCAGTGTAAACAAGACAAATAAACTCCTTTAAAAAAGTTTTTTTTTCAACAACGGTTTTATTAACAACTTGGTTTAACTCACGGTCGAGAAGTTCGTCAGTAGCACCTGAGACACGCGGCGCCTGCTTTTTGTACGAGCCGATTCCAGTTTACTTACCGCGGCGTTTTTGACCTACACAAAAATATATAATTAATACGCCGTCCATAAAAAAATGTAATTGCTTGAAACGAGGCAATGAATTGATGCCGATTTTTATTTATTTTTTTAAAAATGTGGACTTGATTTGACAACGAGGAAGTGGAAGAAATTTTGACTACAAGATTTGACCCAGACAGACAGAGGAATCAAGTTAAGTAAAACCGTTGACCAAAAAAAGCCGCTCAATGTTTCAAGAGCCGCAATGCAACGTTGATGACCGTCACGAAGCAGTTCCTTCAAGAGCCACGGGTTTTTGGTCACGGACCCCACTGCTCCCAACGAGTAGAGGATTCGTCTTCTTTGGTTCTTTCGGTAAAGTCACGTAGATTGAGAATAAAATAATAAATTAATAAAATAAAATAACGCAATAAAAATTCTCACGACGTTTCGGCCACAACACAAGTGGCCTTTCTATTTAAAGCTTTCGTGACTGCAAGGATTCATCTCCTTTGGTTCTTTCGGTAAAGTCACGTAGAATGAGAATAAAATAATAAATTAATAAAATAAAATAACGCAATAAAAATTCTCACGACGTTTCGGCCACAACACAAGTGGCCTTTCTATTTGAAGCTTTCGTGACTGCAAGGATTCATCTTCTTTGGTTCTTTCGGTAAAGTCACGTAGAATGAGAATAAAATAATAAAATAACACTCTCCCGACGTTTCGGCCGCTTGCGTTGTGGCCGAAACGTCGTGAGAATTTTATTGTGTTAATTTATTATTTTATTCTCATTCTACGTGACTTTACCGAAAGAACCAAAGAAGACAAGTGACCTTCTTCAGGTGAAAGGAACAGACCCTCAACTTCTGTTCCTTTCACCTGAAGAAGGCCACTTGTGTTGTGGCCGAAACGTCGTGAGAATTTTATTGTGTTATTTATTTTATTAATTTATTACTTTATTCTCATTCTACGTGGTGGTGACTTTACCGAAAGAACCAAAGAAGATGAATCCTTGCAGTCACGAAAGCTTCAAATCGAAAGAGTAGAGGATTCGTTGGTTACCCGGGGTCTCACGGCTGCTCTCACGACGGAAGGGGCCTTGCACGAGGGTCTCCGGTTTAATGATCCACAGCAGAGACCCCGAGGTTGAACGAGGCAGAGCGGGTCCCACCACGGTATTTGATCGACTCAAGCCGAGGCCGTGAACTTTGGCTGCATTGCCCCTCCGAGTTCTCTGGACCTGCGTGCGCTCGCTCGCTCCACCGCTCACTGCTTCACGGCCAACGTGAAACAAACATCGCCCCAAGTGCAGCCACGTGGGTCACTCACGGTGACACGCAGCGACACGCAGTGACACAGCCTGACACGCAGTGGGGCAGACCATGACTCAGTGAGAAACTGCGTGTGACACAAAGTGGCACATGCATGTACGTATGTTGAACTTCTTATGCACCGTGCGTAGCCAACGGTGCTTATCGGAGGTGCGGGGGAAGGACGACAAACTAAACACAAAAAGCCAAAGTGTTGATGATGATCATCATCATGATGATGGTAATGTTGTATGTGTGGTGGTGGCAGCCTATAGTGATATTGTTGGTGGTGGTCATGATGATCGTAATAGAGGCAGCCGGGCGTGGTTCTGCCCCCCCTCACCCCATCGTGTGCCGTGCTGGCCTACACAGGTGATCCTGCTGCTCGCTAACTGCACCTGCCCCAGCAGCCTGTTAAGTGGGATATTTGTATTTGATGATGATGGTGGTGGTGGTGATGGTTAGAGTTAGTGGTGGTGATGGTTAGAGTTAGTGGTGATGGTGGTTATAGTTAGTGGTGGTGGTGATGGTTAGAGTTAGTGGTGGTGGTGGTGAGAGTTAGTGGTGGTGATGGATAGAGTTAGTGGTGATGGTGGTTAGAGTTAGTGGTGGTTGTGGTGAGAGTTAGTGGTGGTGGTGATGGTTAGAGTTAGTGGTGGTGATGGTTAGAGTTAGTGGTGGTGGTGGTGGTAATATAGTTAGGGGTGGTGGTGGTGTACGGGGTAAATATTGGCTGTGGGAGCAAGGACAAGAAACTAAACACACACAAAAAATCAGTTCTAAAGAAACAGTGACACAGCCTGCGTGACACACAGTGACACACACAGTGGTACAGCACTGACTCACAGTGACAGCCTGTGTGACGCACACAATGGTACAGCCTGACCCACAGTGGTACAGCCTGACCCACAGTGACAGCCAGCGTGACACTGCCGTTCAAGTCTAGGTCCAGCTGTGCGTGGACGGCAGCTGTACCTCGCACCGAGGCAACAGCGCTCCCGACTGACGGACGCTGACATTTGAATCCTCGTCCGTGATAGGAGTGGGGGGGGGCACTGTGTGAAATACTTTTGAAAGTGACTTTCACGACGGCTCCAGTGGCGCCACTGCAGCCTGACTTGTGATTGTCAGTCAGGCGGCAGGGCTCTTACCGTTTTTGTTTGTTGTATTGTTTCGTCGTAGTGACTTGCCTACCCCCCCCTGCCCCATGCTGGACGTGTGTGAGACATAAACATAAGAGCTTCATAGCTCATCGGATTCCTCCTGCAAGCGTCGCTGCAACAAAAGTTCCCACGCGAGCGCTACTGAAAACTCACTTGAAACCAAGGCCGTGCTTATAATATATATGGGGGGGGGGGGGGGGGAGACATCACACATCCTCCCCCCAATATTCAAATATGCTTAAACTGTCCCCCCCAATATATTGCTATAAAATAGATTTCTGTTTATATGATTGTGGTCATGGTTGTACTTTATGAATCCCTAATCTCTGCCATTACATACAATGAAACAAGAAAAGGTAAAAAATAAAAATAAAAACAGAGCAATGTAATACAATACACTATTAGACATTATTGTAAAAACTTTTTTTTTAAGTCCATCCAATTTGTTAGTGAATTCTTTAATATTTTAGGCAGGAAATTCGTTTTCAAATTTGGATTTTTTTCTGGGGGGGGGGGACCCCCACGCCCCCTAGAAGATTTGGTCCCCCGCAATGTTGAGTCCATGGCTACGGCCTTGCTTGAAAGTTACAACAACAATAACAACAACACACATTAGAAAATGATGTTCCCTTTCTGGCACTAATACAGGAGGAGGCGTTAGAAGATGTTCGGGACACCAAGTAGACACCGACCGTTTTCTTGTGGTAAAACAAAAACACACGCAAACAAATATTATTTGGTGATTATAATAACAATGATGTGCATTGTCTTTGAAACTATTTGGGCTGCACCCAAGAGAGAGAGAAACGACAGCCTCCCCGTACCAAGCAAGGTAGTTAACATCTCCAAGCCACCATGATGATGATGAGAGAGAGAGACACACAAACTCCAAATATACAGCAGCAGCAGGCGTCAGGGTCGGAATGGAACCCACGACCTCCTGTAAACCAGGCGAGGTAGTTAACATCTCCTAGCCACCATGGTGATGATGATGAGAAAGAGAGACACGCAAACTGCAAATATACAGCAGGTGTCAGGGTCGGGATCGAACCCACTAACCTCCTGTATACCAGACGAGGTAGTTAACATCTCCTAGCTTTGTCTCCACCGGTGGTGCATCCTTCACGTGACTCGCCTTCCCCGCGGCGCGTGCCACGGGTAGGAAGAGTTTCTCGTCGAGTCGGAACTAACAATCACCCAAAGGAGATGTGTGTCTCCTAAAGAGATGGTCTCTTTAGGACGGAGGCAAAACTAGAAACTAGATAACTCTGTACTATTTTTATTTTCCAGGTAAGACCCCACTGAGCTGTACAGCACTTTTTTGCGAAGCGACCTGCTTATCACAAATGATAGCGCAACGAAGTGGCTTATCACGTGGAAAGTTAAACCAGCCAATGAATCTAAACGCGTGTTGATTCTAAATTCGGAGGGGAAACCCCAGAGGACCCAGAGAAAAATCCACGCGATCACGCGGAGAGGGACAATGTAAACTCCAAATATACAGCAGGCGTCATGGTCGGGATGGAACCAACGACCTCCTGTATACCCTGCGAGGTAGTTAACATCTCCTAGCCACCGCGGTGCCCATTACGCCTGGGGCCATTCCTGGTTGCCACGGTGGCTATGAGATGTTAACTACCTCGCCTGGTATACGGGAGGTTCGTGGTTTCGATCCCGACCCTGATGCCTGCTGTATATTTGCAGTTTGCCTGTCTCTCTCTCTCTCTCTCCATAATCGCGTGGAATTTTTTCTCCGGGACCTCCGGTTTTTCCATCCGCATTTAAAAGCATAGTGGGTTTCGAGTATTTGGCTGCTACAAATGTCCACATGACGATAAGCCACTTCGTTGAGCTATCATTGCGTGTGAGAGTCAAGGTCGCGTCTGAAAAAGAGCGACTACGTAGCTCAGTAGGGGCCTTACCTGGTAAAATAAAATAAAAGCGTTGAATAGTTTAGTTTAGATGTCACACGCGCTCGGGAGGCGTTCGTCTGTGCTGCAGGGGCCCACTGAGCCATAGAACTGTGGCCAAAAGCCACGACTACCTTAGACAAATGCCCCTTAATGCCCTCTCTGTTCCCATGCAATCAATGTCCCGCTCGCACCGAAGACAAAGATGTCCCGTGTGGCCTACTCAGCAGGCTGCTGAGGGTAAAGTGCCGTTAGCGAGCACCTATGAAGGCCAATATGGCGCGTCATGCCCGGCCGCCTTTGTCTTTCTCCCTTCTGTATGTGTCTCTCTCTCTCTCTCCACTGCGGATGATTATACACACACCGCACCAGATAATAATTCAAGGGTATATTCATCACTGTTGTTGGTCATGAGCGGGAGTCGTACTTGGGTTCGCCGAGTTCGTAGCGGGGTGCGCTAACAACTACGCCACTGCTACACTACACACGCACAGACAGAAAAAAGACGAAGATCCCCCGTGTAGCCTTAACAGACTGTAGGGGCAAGTGCTGTTAGCGAACACCTATGAAGGCCGGAACGGCACACGAGGGGGTGAGTGGCCAGCACCACGCCGTGCCGCCTCTATCTCTCTAGTGGCGATGTTTACACACTTATTTGATGCCCAGTCGACGTAGGGGAGGCCCAGGACCGATTCAGATAATCGTCACTCATGTTGGCCATGAGCGGGAATCGAACTCGGGTCGCCGAGTCCGTAGCGTACTCTAGACACACAAGCACAGAACATACATAGACACACACACACCCAGAAACACACACACACAAACACACACGCACAGACACACACATAAACACACACACACACAAGCACAGACACACAGAAACACACACACAAGGACACACAAGCACAGACACACACAGAAACACACACACCCAGAAACACACACAAACAAAGACACACAAGCACAGACCAGTCGGGTTCACCATTGATTGCTCTGGGCACCAACAAGGTCAGCTGACTTGCTTGAGCACCACAAGCTCCTAATCGCGAGGTCACCAGTTCAGTTCCTGTCCAGGGTCAACTCAGCCCTACCATCATCATTATCATCATCAATCGTCTATCCGTGGTCGCTAAAATTATCACCATCTGGTGGGACTGGGGGCGGGGTAGTTATTTCCAAAGGGCATGTCTTGCGCCCTGCCATCGACATGCACTGCCAGTTTGGTGTGTTACTCCGTTGGGCCTACACAGCAGCAATAACGCCCCCCCCCCCCCCCCCACCTCGCCCTTACTGGCGGACTAATGCCCGTTAGGGAGGCAGGTTCTCAGTCACTTTGTGTCCACAGGGACAGCTGCCACTGGGGGTGCCCTACGGTAGGCCGCACACAACTGCAATCATCGCTCCCCTAATGGCGGACTAATGCCCCTTTGCAAGCCAGGTTCTCAGTCACTTTGTGTCTACAGGGGCAGCTGCCACTGGGGGTGCCCTAGGCTAGACCGCAGACAACTGCAATCATCGCTCCCCTACTGGCGGACTAATGCCCCTTGGCAAGCCAGGTTATGGGTCGCCTTGTGCCCACAGGGACAGCTGCCACTGGGGGGGGTGTCTTAAGGGCGACACAATCACGAGTCGTCTCACCAAATTTGTGGGAAGTCAACGTTAGTTTACCTACAGAGGGAGACTTTTCCCGTGCCATAGTAATGTGGACTTTCCACCGCCGGCTGCGACACAGAGGTATGTACGTATGTATGTTGAACTTCTTTCGCACCGTACGTAGCCGACCGTGGCTAATCGGAGGTGCGGGGGCAGGACAAGAGAAGTGGAAGAGTGTTACGTGACAGAATCACGACAGATGGCAATTTGGGGCGAGGGTGGGGGGGGGCAGAGGCCTTCATCCAGCAGTGGAGCGATCACGACTGGCGATGAAAACAAGACGGCCATTCCCCCTCCCGTTTGAGGAGACAGCTTCTGCAGCTGTCCGCGTGGGGCATGAGGAGGAAGGCAGAGAAGCAACGCTCACAACAACGAGCGGAGCGCCGGGCGACTAATACGCAGCGAGTTGGCCCAGTGTGGAGCACAGGTTGGTGGTGTACATCTGCCGGTCATCTCAGTCGGTCAGCCCCATGGCACATGGGGTCTCTGTCCCGTGACCGCCTGGACCTAGCCTGGCACAAGTCAATCCCATGGCACATGCGTCCGTCCCGTGACCTCCTGCGACCCAAACAGCGAGCCTTCCCTCGCTTCGCGCGACGGCCTCAAAGTGGCACCTAGCCTGGCACAAGCGCTGTGGTTGTTGTTGTGACTCTTTGCTATCGTATGTGTGTGTGCGCATGCAATGCTGGGGATCACATCTGCAATGTAACGCGCGAGCTTTCGCGACCGATATTATCATCCACGATGATATTCTCAGATTAAAATAATCCATTGTTATTCATATGACTACACTAGCTGAACTACCCGGCTTCGCCCAGGACTTGGATCCACCACGCCCGGCCGCCTTTGTCTCCCCATTGGCGATGTTCACACACCACAGCAGTTACTCGTTTTGAGGCTGAGTCGACCTAGTGGAGGCCCAGGAGCGGTTGAAATAATCGTCACCGGTGGTGGCCGTGAGCGGGAATCGAACTCGGGTCGCCGGGTTCGTAGTGCAGCGTAGCGCTAACCACTACACTACAATGCGTTACGCTTCCACGTGCGCGGGTCACGTGACAGATTTGCCGTCACAGCTCACTTGCCGTGCAAAAAAAATATGCATTATTGAGCTCCCCAGCTATAAAAAAAAATGTATTTTTTATATTTTTTGCATGGTGTACAGTCTGGACAGTTTCCACATGGCAAATTTCCAGTTTGTTGCATGTCGGGAAGTACGCTAAACATTTTGAACAGACAACACACAATCACAACTTTGCCTTTTATATATATGAGATTATCACCCCCCCCGATCTTCGCACCTGGTATGCTCGCAGTGACGGAATCACCTTTACTCGATTTAATACCTTAACAGCTCATTGCCACGTTTTGTTTACGTGACAAACCTGGCTAATTGGCTGTGTCGGGTGGTGGTAGGTGAACGACACATTGATAGTTACACGATCTAACGCCGCAAAAGCCAACCTCTCTTTATTATGAATCACCTGGATCACTCTTCCTTACAATATTCGGAAGCCACTGCAGCTGGGCTCTTTTAAATCACCCAGACTGAAAAATTAATTTCTTGAGAACCGCTTCCAAGTCAGTTTAACACTAAGCAGGCTTTCGCGACCAATATTATTCCTAATAAAGGTTTTTTGGGAAAGATCGCGTAAGCATAAATGTTGTGTCGTAACCCTCCACCACCCGACACGGCCAGTACGGTTTGTCGCGTAAACAACGCGCCAATTAGTTTACTCCTTCAGCCCACCGGTGTGCTGGAGAGTAAATCCACAGCATTTACAATTTGAGTAGTACGCCGTTTCGCTGGTAATTACATCCAGCGTCATCCTGCGATTTGGCAGAATAGTGAAGCCATCCTCCTGCTTCCCGGTCTTCAATAGATCAAGACGACCTCATCACTGAACCCATCTGGCGTTCGTGGGTGAGAAGCAACTCGGAGGCCCATTGCCTGCCTCGGGCTGGGAGAGGAGGTGGCTCCCTCATGTGGTGGCTGCGTTCAGTCAAACGCCACAACAGTTTAACACGCAAATAGTATCATCCGTAATAGAGGTTTTTTTTGGGGGGTGGGGGGAGGTTTAGATCGTGTAAATATAAAAATGTTGCGTTGTTAAACCCGCCACCACCCGACACAGCCAATTAGTAAGGTGATTGTCACGTAAACAGAACGTGGGCCAATTCGTCAGTAGTACAGCACTAGTGTAGTGTATAGTATTATAGTGTAGTGTATAGTGTAGTGTATAGTGTAGTGTATAGTATTATAGTGTAGTGTGTAGTAGTATAGTGTATAGTAGTGTAGTGTATAGTAGTGTAGTGTATAGTATAGTGTATAGTAGTGTATAGTGTAGTGTATAGTGGTATAGTGTGTAGTAGTATAGTGTATAGTAGTACAGTGTATAGTATTATAGTGTATAGTAGTGTAGTGTATAGTAGTGTAGTGTATATGAGTATAGTGTAGTGTATAGTAGTGTGTAGTATAGTGTGTAGTAGTGTAGTGTATAGTGTAGTATGTAGTAGTATAGTGTATAGTAGTGTAGTGTGTAGTAGTATAGTGTATAGTGTAGTGTATAGTGTAGTGTATAGTGTAGTATACTAGTACAGCACTAACCGGTGTGTTGGAGAGCCAAGCCACAACATTTACAATCTGAGCACGGCGTCTGAGTACAACTCAACAACAACAACAACGGAGGCTCGAGAGACACGCAACGATTCATATTAAACGTGATACACAGGAGATAATCGATTATCATATTAACCCATATGTGATACACAGTCGATCATCGATTATCATATTAACATGTGATACACAGGAGATAATCGATTATCATATTAACCCATATGTGATACACAGTAGATAATCGATTACCTTTTTAACATGTGACATATAGGACGCCGGATTCTCCATCATCGTTATTTAAGATAAATTATTTGTGCACATTCTTGCATGAAATCGGCGTAAATGAATGTGCAAAGAGACAGAAATTAAATATCCCACTTTAAAAAGTCACCATTCACCGTACCGTACTTACCACTCCGACCTCGAAGAATCTGCACCACGGAGTGATGTCGCTCGTACTACTACGCCGCTCTTGTTCCAACATCGTGATGTGTCGGACGATCGCCCGACTGATGCGAACGTATTTTCCCTTTTTATCACTGTAGTTATTAGTCGTGAAAACATGTACTACACGTGCGGTATTTTCATTGAGTTCGATGTAGTGTACGATGTACCGCAATTAATATTTGACGCTAAAAGCGAGAATCGCTAATTTTATTTGTGTCATGCTACGCGGTGCCGACCGCCGGGCTGATTGCAGCCTTCAGAGCGACTTTTGCCGGTTTCGCCGGATCGGCCCGGGACCTCCGGATAATGTTGGAAGCAGCCGGATAATCGCGCGACAGCGAATAATCGATGATCGACCTGTATTCTCCGCACGCCCGGCACACCACGTCCATGATGCCTCTCGCCATGGCTGCGGCTACGAGTCACGTGCCACCTCAATTCAGAATCTGTATTCACGCTGGAGGAGGAATCCGATGTCCTTCAAAGCTCTTTTCCCGCAGATGTCCAGTTGTTGGGGGCACGGGGTCAGAACGTTACAACGGACAAACGGTACAAAAAAAAACACAACAGCCGTGCAAAGTATAGGAAAGGTAAACAGAAAAAAAAATCGCTTAAAAAAATAAGCAAATTAAACGATTTAAAAAAAACATGTATTCCACCAGTTAAAACCCACTGAGCTATTAGCCAGTTTTTTTTTACAAGCGACCTGGCCACAGATGAGGCGGCTTATCACGTGGAAATGTTTACCGCATGAACTCAAGTTGTTGACGTTGCTGTTGTTGTTTGCCTCCGGCAGGAGCCTCATGCCGCCCACGCTTGAGGGCCAGCTGACGATGGAGAAAACCCCGAGCTACTTCGTGACGGAGGCGGCTCCGGCTCGCATCAGCGCGCTGGCGCGGGACGAACGCGACAGCTTCCGCGGAGACCACAACGGCAGCGGCGGTGGAGGTGGCGACGGAGGAGGAGCTGGAGGAGGTGGAGACATGCGCCTGGTGGTGGTGGTGCGCGACCCCGTGACCCGCGCCATCTCCGACTACGCTCAGACTCTCTCCAAGCAGCAGCAGCAGCAGCAGCAACCGCCCACCGCCGCCACCGCCGGCAACGCCACGCGCGTCCCATCCTTCGAGGCGCTGGCCTTCCGCGCCAACGGCTCGGTGGACCCGGGCTGGAGCGCCGTGCGCATCGGACTGTACGCGCAGCACCTGGCGCGCTGGCTCCTCCACTTCCCGCTGGGGCGCATGCTCTTCGTGAGCGGCGAGCGGCTGGTGACGGCGCCGGCCGGCGAGCTGGCGCGCGTCCAGCGCTTCCTGGGGCTGCGCCCGGTCATCGGGGAGCGCCACTTCGCGTTCGACGCCACCAAGGGCTTCCCGTGCCTCCAGAGGAGCGGCGGCAAGAGGCCGCACTGCCTGGGCAAGACCAAGGGCAGGCCCCATCCCCGCATAGAGCCCGAGGTCATCCAGAGGCTGCGGGACTTTTACAGGCCCCACAACCAAGAGTTCTACCGGATGGTGGGGCACGACTTTGGCTGGGATTGATGTGGTGAAGACGGTGGTGGAGAAGGTGGTGGTGGGGTAGGAGGTTGATGTGTTGGCGGAGATGGTGATGGCGTTAACGATCGGACGGGAACTGGGGGTTACCATCTCTGAGCTACGTAAAATATCTATCCGGGGCATTTCATGGGGGGGGGGGCAGGGGAAGAAGAGGAGCATGAAGACGAAGAATATTCTAGATTGGAGCGTCGCCACGCAGCTGACAACAAGCCGGGACTTGCAAAGGGCTCGCAGATTATCCCCGGACCGCGGCCGACCTCAACAAGAGGACGGTGCTGGGGACCAAATTAACCGGGACAGGTGGCAACCCCTGCCGTGACACGGTGGAGACACCGACCTGATTGGTGCTGCTGCTGCTGGTGGTGATATTGCCAGCGCAAAATTTTAGGCAGTACAGCAAGAGGGTTGCCGACGCTATCTGTCCCCGGGTTTGTCGTGAGCGCTGTGTCTGGCTTTGAGACTCGGCGAAGCCTATTGCTGGGTAAATTAATAATTACTGTTAACGTTATTAGTTGTGTGTGCGTGTGTTTTTTATATCACTCATATTATTATTATCACCGTGCATTATTTATCTTTAAAAAACGCAGTCCGACGAGAGTTAATATCGGATACTCTGAACGCCTAGGGACGATGCATATCTCTCGTATATATATACACACACACGATTTATATATTATCGCTGGTGCCTGATTTCACTCAATTGTCTTCACACACGTGCACTCGGATAAACACACGTGCGTGCGTGTTTAGTTTACATCGAGCAAGGAAATAAATGCAACCCTTGCCAGCCTTTGAAGGACTAAACAACCGACATCCCACGGAATTTCTCAGCTCTGCCTTTTATTTTTAGAGCGCAGATCTCGGATGTTGCTTTGTAATGTGGGGATCGAGCGCTACTCCCTCCCGCCCCGCTTCCCCCCCCCCCCCCCCATTTCCGCACGCGTGCATTTTCTCCGGTGGGATTTTTCTCCCCGTTTTCTCCCGCGTGGTGTAAAACCACCCACTGATGGAGTTGAGACAAACGTGCCAATGTAGGACCACAGAGCTCGAGCAATTTGTTGACGTGGAGTTCTGGCTGCCTTCCCGCATTGTGCGTGAATTTCCCCGTGCGCGCTCTGAATCGTTCCGTCTGCGTGTCTCTCTCTCTCTTGAGAGTGAACGAAAACTGTGCGCGTTACAAATACTAAATTATTATTTAGATTATTTAGATCGTCATCTTGGAATAGATCACGGAGATGGCCGTTACGTTTTATTTTTAGGAAGCCGTCCGTGAATGCACACCGCCACTTCGCTCGTGGCACCTCCAATTAATATCGAACGTTGAGCCAACGTCGGGCCAACGTTGGCTCGACGTTGGCTCAACGTTCTGCTCGACGTTGGTCCGCCATTGACTCAACGTTGGCTCGACGTTGGCCAAACGTTGAGTCAATGTCGGGCCAACGTCGTGCAAAACGTTTGGCCAACGTCGACCGACGTTGGCCCAACGTTCTGCTCGACGTTGGCCCGACATTGACTCAACGTTTTGCTCGACGTTGGCCAAACGTTTTCCTCGACGATAGCCCAACGTTGGCTCGACGTTGGCCCAACGTTGACACAACGTTGGCTCAACGTTGGCATGAAGTTGGAACCATTGGCACGACGTTGGCCCTGACGTTGGCCCCACCTTGACGTGCTGCAGGCATCGCCGGTTTTTTTGTTTTGCGAAGGCCCTGACGATTATCAGACGGCGGCGCGAGGATCTGCATCAGCCCCCTGCGGCGAGAGACGTTAAAGACAGCAGGATCCAATCTGCGGGAAATAAGCTCAAGGATGGCCAACGCGTTTACATTCTTTGAACGAGGCTCACTGATTGAGGTATGGGGTGGGGGAGCGACTTAGGAAAGTGGGGGGGGGGGGGGGGTGGGGGGGGGGCGGTGGGTGAAGGATGGATGAGGATAAGGAAAATAGAGCAATGCCAATTATGTTTTTGCGGTCGCCTGCGATTACACACGGAGGAGGATGAGGAAGCGTCCGTCACTCTCCAGGCTACACGGCACGCGCCGCACGTATATGTCTGTATTATGTTGAACTTCTTTCGCACCGTACGTAGGCGACGGTGATAATCGGAGGCGCGGGGGGGGGGGGGGAAGGACAACAATTTCAACACAACAAAGCAGTTCTAAAGAATTGAGTTTTCAATCTAGCTTTACAAGTGCGTAGCTCCCAGTGGCTTCCTAATATCGGAAGGGTGCGTTCCAGACGGCCGCAGAAGCGCCGCATCTGAAAGCATCCGTGCGATGTGGGTGGCCACCGTCTTTGTTCAATGGCCGAGCCAAAAAGGCGCCGCCGTTGCGAGGATGGCCGGAGTTCACGTGACGATGGCTTTACGCTCCTTGACGAGATGAGCGAGGTAATTGCGGTTCAATTGTGGCGAGCACTTTTTGAGCGTAATGAAAAGACGCGCGTATGTATTGGAGGTTTTTGGGTTAGTTGGCGTGAATATATAATTTGGCGTTAAACGCGCCACCACCCGAAACGGCCGATTAGTGAGGTTTGTCAGGTAAACAGAACTTGCCAATTCGTTGCTAGTACAGCGCACCGGTGTGTTCCGAGAGTAAACCCACAGCATTTGCCATTTTATTTACGTGACAAACCTAAGTGGCTGTGTCGGGTGGTGGCGGGTTTAACGGCGAACATTTACGCGATCTTACCCCAAAAAATAACCATTTCAGGTGGGAATAAGTTAGCCGCATATGCGGCGCGAAATCGCGCAAATTAAGTGAACGTTATAATTTCCTTGGTTTGTTCTTATCGTTGCGTACGGACATTGGTCTCCCGGCCAGGGACCGTCAACTCGCTAGACCAGGTTTATTCACTGGCGCCTGAGAGCTGGATTTGAACCCAGGCTCGTGTCCCTTGACCCCCCACAGCTGTCAACCCACACGGTTCACCGCGTGTTCTTGTACAGGGAAATTGAGTGTTCACGTCCATTCGGCGTACAGACGTTTCGATACGGGCAAAAAAAAAATGCATGTGTTTGTCTATTTGTTAGTGATGGGACCTAGTAGGATGAACGTCGAGATGTGTAAGGGGCACGGGGTGACCAATAAGGTATCAAATGGTCTGTAATAAGGTGGGGCACTGATAAGGGGTTGACAGGTATGGGACCCCTGAGTAACCTGGCCACACATCAACAATGCTGGCGGTCCCCTTCAACGCAGCAGTGTTTCCCAATGGGAAGCCGACTCACGCTGCAGGGGTTTAGCGCACTGCAGCACCCAGAGGGCCACCGGTCCGATTCCATCTCTCCTGTAACGGCGGTTGAGACGATGGCGCAAACTCCCCCACCCACCAACCACACCCACCCCACACACCAACCACACCCCCACCCACCAACCACACCCCCCCACCCACCAACCACACCCACCCCACCCACCAACCACACCCCCCACCCACCAACCACACCCACCCCACCCACCAACCACACCCCCCCACCCACCAACCACACCCACCAACCACACCCACCCACCAACCACACCCCCCACCCACCAACCACACCCACCCACCCCACCCAACACCCCGCACCAGGTCAAGCGTGACGTGGGGGTAAAGTGTGGGTAGCTCCCACCTCTTCGAAGACGTCTGGCCAGTGTGGAAGAGTAAGCCAAATACGCCTGCAGAGGATGGGCTCTCGAGAGCTCTTTCCCTCTCTCTGTCTCTTCCCCCCCTCTAGTGGAGGCCCGTTCCACCAGCAGTGCCGTGAGCGGGCGTTTGCCTTTCGGTTTAAAAGCACAACTTGGTATTGTGGACAAGTACTTGCCATCTCAGATCATCGGCGTTAAAGCCCGATACGTTTAAAATGTACATGATGAAAAATATAAACGACGACATAACGAGGATATCCCCCCCCCCCACCCAAAAACAACTAAAAGCCTCCCCGACCTTTGACACGCGTCTGCAAAACGATGCGGCGGCGAGTTGCCGCGACTCGACGATCGAATCGTTACGTTTTGGCACGAAATATGAAGCGTCGTGCGTTCCTGATCATCGACGCTCGTTTGAACCTCCCAAGCAGAATACGAGCTGAGTGGCAAAGTCTTGGGGCACCTTTTTTTTGCCAGTATTACAATGCTGGCAAAAATGTATCCCGTGATGTAGCTGCTTCAACCCCAAGCTATGAATTCCCTGATAGTGGCATTGCCTTTGTGCTGTTCGCCTTTTGGCGTTGTTCTCTGGTCTGACACTGGTGAGACCTGGCCCGAAAGAAGGCTGACTCTGGTGTAGGCCAAAATCAGTTTCAAATGCAATGCCCATATATTGTCAGAGCGTGTTTGTGTGCAAGTTCGCTACAATCACGCGAGGTCATTGCCGACTTGAATCCTTGCGAAATGTATCTACGTGGTGTTGAATATCTCCTTCTGCTTTATTGACAGAAAGGGTAAAAAAACTATTCTTATTTTTCAGTGTGCAAAGTCGACGCTTCAAAGGTGGAAATGTAACGAGGGAGAGCGTTGCCCGTTGTAAATTAGCGCCTCGTGCACGAGAAGTATTTTCCCGGAGTGATCGATTACACGGTCACGCGCCGTCTTAACCGACAGCTCTCGGAGAGCGTTACGAACGCTATTGGGTCATAAGGTCACGGACGTTGCGTGGTAAGGTCACGGACGCTGCGTCGTAAGGTCACGGACGTTGCGTGCTAAGGTCACGGACGCTGCGTCGTAAGGTCACGGACGATGCACCGCGCGTGCGTGCGTACGGGAGGGCTCGTGCCGAGCAAACTGCACTTGCAGAACTTTGTTATTCGATGTCGCCAAGCGCAGCAAAAAAGCACAATGGAGATGATACTTTAAAGGCTGCAAATTACCAAAAGTTATTGAGACAAAAATTATACCGCATCGCGGCAAACCCCGATTAGCTTTAGCAACCGGTTTCTATTTAAGATCGGCGAAGATATTCGGAGGTGCATTATTTTTTGTTACCAAAGAAATATTTTTGACGCAATGTACATAACTCAGGTAACAAGAAAAAAGCTTAAATTAAGCGCGCAAATGTGTTATTTTACTCTCGTTTGTTTCATGTCTGTTTTTTTTCTATCTTGCTTTTAAACACAAGCACGCCAAGGCATTCTGCTTCAAGATGCCACATTTTTTAAATATAGCCTTATAAATGACACACGCGCACGCGCGCGAGTCCATGCAAAGGCCGCCCAGAGTAAAGGGGAAAGGAAGAGCAAAATTCCCCCAATGCCCTCCATCTGTGTGACCTCGCACAAAAATTTTGACCCCACAACGCGAGGCATTTGGTGCTCAACTCCCAGTTTTTGTCCAGCCCTGCAGGTCCACTTGGTGGAAATTCCACATTCCCATGGCGAGGGGGTGGCGAGTCTATCCAGAGGACAACACACCGCGGTCAACTTCACCACAAAAAAGTGATACCTATTTTATCGACCCCCCCCCCCTCCCACCGCAGGGATGATCGGCCGAGACCACCGTCCATGGCCAGGATTTAAACTTAAACTCGCGACCTAGCCGAGCCACGGCTGACGAATTCTAATCAATAAATGGCATCGAATTTCGTCTGAAGGAATCGGGATATTAGGTTTAAGGGTAGTGTTCGGAGGGAAGTGGGGGCCTTCCAACCTGGCCATTGTGCCCCCCTGGGGGTCTACGGGAAACTCTGGGCGGCCCTGGTTCATGCATGGCACGAGTTCACCGTTTATTTGTTCCGATTAAGCGTGAACGTGGGTGCCATAGGAGGATACAATGCTTTACGTTATCTGCGGTATAAACTCGACACGCATTGCACGCGTTCAACGGCGTTCACAATGTAAAACTGTTGCGATGTTTCGTTAGTTGCAAAACGCCCCTCGGATTCATCACCACCACGCATATACACACTTAAGTTATTTAAACGTGCAGGAATATTGAATAAAGTATTTATATCTTTTGGACGCATGTGTACTCGTTAACTGTTTTTTTTACACAAAGCCCCCCGAAAAACGGTGCCACACACTGCCAGCGAGATCCCGTATCAACGTCCTTTACGCAACCTTCAGGTTAAGAGGCGCTTCACATCGCCAAGATCATCGAGGAATTTAGTAATCTCCTGGACGTATGTTGAACTCCTTTCGCATCGTACATAGCCAACCGTGGCTAATCGGAGGTGCCAGTGATGTAAATTCCTGTCAAACGCGAGCCTATCCGTGAGAACCCACTTGTGTCGTTGAATTGCTCAGAGTGGTGCTTATTTTATTGATACCGGAGGGATGCTAGCCTAAGTCAATACCCCACCCCCTCCCGCGCAATCACTTCCAAAAGGGCACAGGCTAAGATGTATCCCTGCCCCGTGGTGGAGACGAGATTTAAGCAGACATCTGACTTGCAAGTTCCAGTGTGCCATGACACCGGGAAAGGCACAGAGTAATATAGATCTTTCTCAAGTGACCTGGCTCTCACAAATTGAACGCTACGATGAAGCGGCGTATCATGTGGGAAAACGTACAGCAGCCAAAACTCGAAAAGGGGTGTTTTTCAATGTGGAGGAATAAACCGCAGGACCCGGAGAAAAATCCACGTGGCCCACGAGAACATGCAAACTCCAACTATACAGGTGTCAAGATAGGGATCGAACCCACCTCCTGCATACCAGCCGAGGTAGTTAACATCTCGCCACCACGGTACCCTAAAGTGCAGTGCAAGTCGCATTCTTCCCTCAACGATAGTGGAGGCCTGAAACTTTCATAAAAGCACTCGCCAACTCTTGATTTTATAATCCACGACAGGCCAAGCTTCAAGCAATGTTCGAAATTCCTGGATAAGTACAGGACTCTGTACACCGCTTTGATTTGGATTGTTGTGGACTCCCTTGAGAATTATCATTTCGAAAAAGGAGATAGCACTGAAAGTGGACAAGCCAGAGCGGAAATTGATACCGCACAAGCAAAGCACTTTATAGTTATTGTATTTATACGGCTTAAGTCAAAATTATAACCGCACTCCTTTCATAACGCTTAGCACTTAATAAACTCTGATCAACCAAAGCAAGAAAATGGCACCCGCTAAAGTTAAGCCACATTAGGTCTTACTGACAAAAGTGAAACATCTGGTATTGGCTGAAGGTCCATTTGGAGCGATTGACATTAGCGACAGGTGACAAAGCACAACCTCAATCATTTTGAACAGTGAATTCCTAGTCTATGCAGTTGATAGCAAATATGGAAATGGGATAAGTAAACTCTGGGTTCAAGCATCCATCAGTAACCCAGCTTACACTAAAGGATTTCAAAGGGATGCAACTAGTGGGGAGTGGCAGTGCAGCAGTTAACAAGCTGCACTATGAGGCCGTCTACCCGAGTTCGCTTCACATTCACGGCCAATAGCAGCGCCAATTATGTGAACCGGTCCTGTGTCGACTCCACCTTAATTACGTCCTTGGTGCAATGTGCAAACATCGCCACGAGATGCGACAAAGGTGGCAGGGCATGGTTGCAGGTCACCCTCCACCTTGTGCCGTGTCAGCGTTCGTTAAGTGCTTACTAACAGCACTTGCCAAGTCTGCTTAACACAGCGTTCACGATCAATATTATCCATAAGGGTTTTTTTTTTTGGGTTAGATCATGTAAATGCCGTTAAACCGACCACCACCCAACAGCCAATTAGGTTTGTCACGTAAACAAAATTTGGCAATTAGTTACTAGTTCAGAGTAAACCCACAAACTGTCAAGGTTGTGGGTTTACTCAAAACACTGGTGTGCCGGACTAGTAACTAAATTTGCATGTTTACTTTGACAAACCTTATTAATAGACAGGTGGCGGGTTTAACGACGTTCATATTCACGCAATAGAACAAAACCCTCTTATGGCTTTGCCAAGTCTGTTTGGGCTCGACAGGAGAATAAAACCATTGAATTTTAAGGGCGGTCTATGGTCCAACCACTGCCATCTGGTGTGCCGACTACTCCACTGCAAGCGACAGCATAAAGCAACACAAGGAACTTTTGGGTTTTTTTTTATTAATAGACCGCACAGCAATTTCAAATTGTAAGCATAATATCCAATACTACGCGAGTCATTGTCTATAACTGGAAGAAATGCCTCCGCGGTTACAGTAGATGCAATGAATGTAAAAGGCCAATTGCAGTCATTGCCAGATTAAATTAATAATAAGAGGCATTTCCAGTTGTAGAATTAAAAGCAAATGTACACATCTTTATCACAAAAATGTTGTGTAGGCAAGTGTGTAAAGTACGAATTTTTTTTTAATCCTAGAGACTAATGATAGCAGTGGTACAAGTGTTCCTCCTGCTCAAATGAGCACAGGGAAGTTAATCTCCACATTACTATGGCCAATATATCCAAAGGTCAAGTTGTTACATTTCTAGGACTGGATTAAATGTATCTCTTTTTTTTGCACCGACAAATTTGCAGGGAGATTTTTTTCCAAATTTATTTATTTTCCAGTTCTCACCTGCAAAAGAGATGTCAAGTGGCTCTCATCTGGTTAAAGTTTAGATTTTACCAACCGTAAAAAGGGATGTTGGGTCAAGCCACGCCTAGATCAGAATGAGCTTATAACTTTTAACATTGTGCTCCACTCGGCCAAATTAAAAGATGTAACAAGTCATTCCAAGTATTTAACGGTATTTTCTGAACTCGGCAATTTTCCACCACTGCATTGGCCGCTGAGCAATGGCAAACGGGAAAAAAAATTAAACAAAATAAGTGAAATGATACTTTAATTTTGAATGCACCTTCTAAAATGAGTTGCGTCATTACATTTGCATCTGGCATTTTGGCTGGGGCTGGAGAGCCGAGGAACTCCCGCAGCTGAAAACTCCTGCACAGCAACACAGCACTGCTCTCCGCCCGCATCATGTAACCCTAACCACCAACCACCACTACACAACCGCTAGTGTACTCACCGCCTGATGCACAGAAAATACAAGACAATGTGGTTAGTCTTCATTTGCAAAAAAACACAAAACTGCACACAGTCGACACAAACGTTGCAAATAAAAAAAAAACACAACCTAAAAATGTACGCGCAAGTCTACAACGCAAAAATCTTGGTTTTTTTTTGTTTTTTGTTTAAATATATACATCACGTGTACACAAGCACCACGCCAAAACTATAGCAGTGTTTGGCTGCTCGTTGGCATCGTCTCAAATTTAAATGTGCAGCATGGAAGTTGTTGTTGTTCAAAAGGGGCCCGGGACACTGCTATTGTTTGCGTCAAAATTCTCACTTACGAATAAATGCAAAAACAAAAAAACCCATTAGAAAACAACTTTCTTAAAATCCACAACTATACTTCATGAATTTAACCCTCGCAGACCACCTATGCCATTTCAGCAGTCGTAAGGAACAGCCAGACTGGCGATGATTTCCAATTTCCAATGGAGTCGTAGAATTCCAACAATTTTTTTTTTAGCTTTCGTCTTCTTTCCCAATGTCGGATCTGCAGGGTGAAAACAAACAGCACCCACAACAATTACACACACGAAAAGCCGGCATTCACAAACGCGACTGTATTAAATAATCTTCTGGTGTAGGGTGCGTGCTTAATGCGTAGTGTCACCGGCTAAAACTGAATTCCATCCCAAACTGACAGGTCTGTCCTTGCATTTGCAATGTTACGATAATTAAACAATTATCAGTCACTTCTGTACAAGCTGCAAGTGAATAACTCGGGGTTTTCTAAATGTTAACTGTGGTGGGATTCAGTTAAAGCTCCGAGTGATGTGTTCTGACAACTTGTCATGTGAGCAAGTTACCTCAATGATTGCATGCAAATGATTCTATCACTGGCAGTTAACGTTGCTTTGCACATACTACGTGTACATTTGTTGCACACGAATGTATATAACAGGTGGCTGATGTTATAAGAACGGCCACAACGTTGGGAGTCTCTGCTTGTGTTAAAGGATGGCCATGTGGAGGAGCCTCATTCTGCAGACGTGCATTTCGCAACGTCCTTCTGTCGTCGTCACCCGACTCCGTTGCAACTTACCGCAGGGCAGCGGCAACAGATTTATCCTTTGGCCCTTACCACTTTACCACCGATAATCACTTTGCCTTTTTTTCCTCCCTAATGCGCTCCAGCACCACCAACAGCCACAACAACGCCACACCACCTCAACCGCCAGCCGGCAGCTACAGCGCCACCACACCACCCAGCTACTCCGACCCCCAACAGTAACGCCGGCTCATCAGCAGGGCCGCTCTCCGGCGTCTAGCCGCACGCTTCAAAATGCAGCAGCACAGGTCAGCGTCGGGCGCGCCAAACACCACCCCCGCTCTCCCCCACCCCCTGCGCCACAACCGCCTCCGCTATAGAGATTGGCACACACCAACATCGCATTCGTGTACCGTCAAAAGGCACGCCTGTCATCAACTACGTTGCGTTACACACCAGAGTCTGGGTTCAAATGGGTCGATGACATATCTCTGGATTTAATTTGGTTATTTTTCTTTTGAGCCAGTCAATGGGATTACCAAAATGACACAAACATTTCAAGGGTGGGCCGTTTAAATGACGGATACGAATATACCCGCAGAAAAAAGGGGGGCCCAAATTTGTCGTTTGCATGTTTGTTGGCATAAGGTAGTCAAAATGGGATTTCAACAAAGCACACATTTAAACAGTTCATTTAAATTTAGGAGCGATAAAAATGTTGCAAATAAAGTTAAAACGAAATTAAGAATAATTTAGTTGGCCAGTTTGTTTAAACGGATATTTATATGTACTTTATAGCACAGTATGTAATAAAGAGCTACATCTAGAATAAAACAGGTCATCAGCATTAAGTCATGCATTTCAAGGCAAATGATCAATGCAAAACAATCAACATTAACAGTAACACAAGGCAATACTTTTGTAAATTCTTAAGACACAAACCTAAAAAGCACTTGAGTTGTGTCTGTCCACTGGGCTGTCCAACACGAGATTGAATCCTCATCAGTGAGGAAACAAAATGAGAGTAGCTTTCAGGAAACCTTTTAAGGTATTCCTGTTATGTCACTGCATTATGACAGCCATACATATCCATGCAACGTCTCTAAACACTTAAGAAATTAGGTTTCCAGCGAGTGCATATTACCTGTTCCAATACTCGAATCTGAACAGACATTGATAAAGAAAATAGAAAAGCTGACCAAATACACAAAGCCACATGAAGAGATGCACGCTGGAAAATCAATAAAGATGGAATTGACCCGAGGAAAAGTAAACACTTAATACTGGCTTTTGATGAAGGTTTGTGCAGGACACATGGCTGGAAGCGATTATAGATCTGTGAGGAATAGAAGCCAAAGTAGGGAACAATGCCACAAAGGACAGCCACCATGGACAGAGTGATGAGATGAGCTGATGTGCAGGACTGAAATAAGACTAAATCACGAGACGTGGGAGAAAACAGCAATGGCGGTAAGGGCTGTCATTGAGCAGTTGACAATAAAAATTTACATTTTTATAAAGGTACAATTCATCCATCCAGGGACCTCAGTGAACGACAACAGATGCCAGTGTGCAACCAGCACTTTCAAACTTGTGATGGCTATGCTCGGACCAGACTACAGATATCGTCAGTATATTACTGCAGCTGCAGCAGAGTAAACATGCCCCCCCCCCCCAATGGCTATGAACCCGAGTTAGATTCCGGTGCCAATTTTCCTTTTAGATTGCGTCTTCCGTTAGCGCGCATTAAGCAACCCGAAATATATAAATTAACCCGCACTTTGAATAATATACAATGTCTTAGGACGCACCCAGCTAACCACGAACGTGCGCACCCCCGCCACCACCCACTCACTTGTTGCCGTTCTCCCCGTGATTGCGTGGTGATGCAGACCTGCGTGGGGATTTGGATCCCGATCGCGAACGCTGCTTAGACTTGGAGCGCGAGCGGGTCTTGGACTTAGACTTGGAGCGAGACTTGGAGGGGGATTTGGACGTACGCTTGCGGTGCTGCTTGGCGGGGCTTCGGGAGCGGCTCTTCGAGTCCGACTTGGACCGCGACCTGTGGGGGCAGCGCCGTTGAAAACAAGAGGGCAAAGCGGTGCCAAAGTTAACTAAAAAAAACGATTTTAACAGGAAAGGCCCACTGAGCTATGAAGCCTTTTTTAAGAAGTGACCTGGCAACAAATGATGAATCAACGAAGTGAAAATTTTGGGAGCCAAATACTCTTAAACCGAGCGTGCCAACTTATTAGCATGGCAAAAATGCCTGTAGTACGAAATAAATACAATTAGAGGGACCATTTTGAAATGGTGGGCCTCATTTTAGTCGTGGCCCAAATGAAGACAAGTCACAGAGAATACGTATCCCACACCGCTCGCCTGAGGTAATTGATTCGATCCCAAACCTGACATCTGTATATTTGGAGTTTGCATGTTTTCCCAGTGGTCACGTGGATTTCCTCCGGGTCTCCAGTTTTTCCCTCAACGTTTATAATCAACATGCGTTTTAGAGTGTTTGGCTGCTATACATTTGCACATGAGCCACTTTGTTGAGCTATCACTCGTGTGGCCAGGTCGCTTCTGAAAAAAACTATATAAATGTACCTCAGTGGGCCTTCTTCGGTGATAAAATAAAAAAAGAGTTTAGTTTTATATTCTTTGGGTCTTTCGGTAAAGTCACGTTGATAGGTTCAAATGAATAAAAATAAGAGAAACAAAAAACTACGACGTTTCGATCGCAACACAAGCGGCTGGAATTCCTCTGGTACACCATCTCCATTTTTAACACTCTCCGATGCCTCATCAGTTTTTAAACCCCTCGCACAATCTTCTCCACTCATTCTACCTGCAACCGCTGGGGAGAGCCGAGGCGAGGAGCCCCGCTCAATCCACTGCTGGCCTAGACTACTACTGGCTACACCTTGCTCTATCCACTGTCGGCCAAGACTACCTCTAGTTCACCATGCCTATTTCATGCGCTATCCACTGCTGGCCTAGACGCTTGTGCCCCACCCATTCCATTCTCTACAGGATGCCCTATCCACTGCTGACCGAGATTCAAGTGCCCCGCCTACTCCGATCTAACACTTGGGCTACGCCCACTTTTAAACCTTTATAAACAGTTGCATTCGAGGCTTAAGCCCCCTTTCCTCTCCGCCTGACGACGACCGCTTTGTGTTGCGATGGAAACGTCATAGTTTTTTTGCTAATTTTATTTTTCATTCATTTAAACCTATCTACGTGACTTTACCAAAAGAATGTGAATTCCCGCGGTCACGAAAGCTTTAGGTCAAGTTTAGTTTTAGTCTCCAACATGCGTGCGCGTCCCCACCTGGAGCGGCTCTTGGAGCGTCGCCGCCTGCGGTCCTTACGGTCGCGAGAACGCGAGCGGGAGTGCGAGCGAGATCGACTCGAGCTGCGCGAATAGCTTCTACGGCGCCGTCCGCTGCTGCTGCTGCTCCACGATGGCACAGACGGAAAGGGGCGTGCACACCAAAGGCGTTTAACAATTTGCTGCGAGTAAAGCATTGCCGAAATAGTGCTGTAGAAAATGCATCCTTGTCACCATGCTTACACATCTACACTCCCTGCTTTCATCAACTCGCACTGACCAGCAGCCAATAAGCCCCCTTGGGGCGCAGACTGCGGCAGGGATATCGGTGCCACACGCTGCAGCGTCAAACTACGTTTGCAAGGGTGTCCCCCCCCCCCCCCGGCTGTGTTTTTGGAACAGGAGGACCGATTGGTTTTGATTGGGGCCCACAATAACCAAAAAAGGTTGAGATCCACTGCTCTACCTAAATGCTTTACCTCTGCCCCATTTCCACAACGCCACGATACCCAGCCAGCAAGACTCAAACTAACCTGCCGTGCGTCCGCCGCGGCGCGGCACGGCGCTGGAAGTAGGGGTCGGCGGGCCGGCTGTACCGCGCCACCTGCACGCGCAGCTCGCGCCCGTCAAGCATTTTTCCATCCATGGCGTCCATGGCGTCCTCGGCGTCGCGCTTATCGTAGAAGCGCACGAAAGCGAAGCCGCGGCTCTCGCGCGTGAAGCGGTCGCGTGGGATGTACACGTCGCCAACGTCGCCGTACTTCTCAAAGGAGCGCCGCAGCATCTCGGGCGACGTGCGGTACGTCAGGTTGTCCACCTGCAATGCACGGGACGGACGTGAGAATTGGCACCGTGCGCGCAGATGTGAACGTGGCTCGAACGTCACCGTAAAGCAAAAAGACTGAGCTAAGAAGCTCTTAAAACGGGTTTCATCAACTGCCGCGTTTCGGATTGGAGTTCGTAAGGCTCACCACTTATTATATACACGTCCGCACCTACAAACCGATTCAATGTGACTTGCCCACCACCCATAAATGAGAAAACTCAAAACCTCTAATCATGCAAGGATCAACGACGAGAGGGTTCATCAACTCGCAAGCTGAAGGCCAAACGTGACATGCAAATGTTCACGTTGTGGCTTGCCGAGAGCCGACCCCCAAGATTAAAGGGATATACGCGATAAAAGAAAAAATTAACACCGTCAATAAAATAATTAAGGTGATATGATTTCGCCAACGATATCTTTCCTAAGGCAGTGTTATTGACGAATGTATCGAGTGTCCGTTTTGCTTTTACAGCACTAACAAAACGTGTTAAACACATTCCTGCGGAGGGAGCTGGTAGGACCGTTGGGTTGCTCAGTCAATGGCCAGGGTCAACGGCGGCACCACGTGGTGTATTCCGCAAATATGCCCGACTGAGGGCGGGCACAAGCCGGCCTGAGTACGTTAAACGTTGAGTTTTATAAGGGCACCACGGGGTGACTAGCCCCTCCCCACCCCTCCCTCTCCACCCAGCCCCACCCCTCTCCACCCAGCCCCACCCCTTTAATTTTATTCGGGTGTCCGGATACACGTGGACAGACATCCACAGACATCCACAATTAATCCCCTGCCTCCCGTGAATTAATCCCGGTTGGGCTTCCAGTCCACTACGATTCCTACCAGTAATGCCCACTAGGAGCGCATTTGTTATATATCCGGGTGTCCAGATACACGTGGACAGGCAGCCACAGACACAATTAGCCCCTGCCTCCTGTGATAATCCCGGTTGGGCTTCCAGTTCACTACGTTTCCTACCAGTAATATTAAATGAGGTGAAAGAGCTAAACCAAAGATACATTTTGAGAGGTGGGGGGGGGTAGACGTGGCCACGTGAGAATCGTCCGAAGCACGCCAATTGTATTGTCGCCTTTCGTAAAATATAAACGTCAAGAAACCTGAATTACGCGCTCACTAACTTTTATATCTCACCTCGCTCTACCTCCCTGCAAGCGCTTCTGCTCCAGCAAATACATCAATAGGTGGCGGCTTTATCTAAAACTAAAAACTGTGTTTTATTCTACCAGGTAAGGCCCACGGAGATATACAACTTTCCAGAAGCGATCTGGCCACAAATAATAGCTCAACTAAGTGGCTTGTGGAAATGTATAGCAGCTAAATACGTCGTCTAAACGCATGGTTTATAAATGGAGGGGAAACCCCGAGAATCCATAGAAAAATCCACGCCACCACGGGGAGAACACGCAAACTCCAAACATACAGCTGCCGTCAGGGTCGGGATGGAACCCACGACCTCGTGTATACCAGGCGAGGTAGTTAACATCTCCTAGCCACCGCGGCACCCCATCTGCTTGTGCAGATTGGCACAGGAACTTACCCCCCCCCAGCTCTGGTTACGCTCACTTCCAAGACTCCATGCTTGAAACTTTGCTCAATCACCCTCCTTTATCCGCTTAATATTTTTTTCCCTGATCGCATAGCCTTATACCTTTTAAATATAAACTACAAAAAGTAGCCATATTCACCTATGTATACAGCGTCCTACGATGGAGTCGCGTTTGGCCACTTTGTACATCCACGCATTTATTTGCGATTCCACTCACAAGGAGACAACACAAATTATAAGCATTACTTAAAGTGTGTATGTTCAGTAGCCAACCGTGCCAATCGGAGGAAGAACTGAAGTGTATTATTTAAGGGACATTATCGATCGAAGGTACCTCATGGCAACAGAAACGCAACACGTGATTACATTCAACGTAACAGAAGAGCCCAGCAACGACTTCCCAAACAATGAAATCCAAGGCAATGTATACGCAAGTCCAGCATGACAAATCTTAAGTGACGGTCCAACCACTGCGGAACACGGTACAATATTACACATTTAAAGAATTTTTTTAAAAAAAATAACTTCGAACAAATCGGATTTAAATTCACATTAACGTATATATTACAACTGCACACACCACGTGCTCCAGTTGTTACGCCACACTTACCCGAGGAAGATTCCAGCTAAGAAATTCAACATTTATAGGTCGTCAATCGCCAACTCATCATCAAATACTATAAATCCAATGCTGGCGCTCTAGGCCTCTAAATCGCCGCCAACCTCTTACGATCCGGCGATACAGATAATGCAAATTGAACAATTAGAAAATAAAAAAATACATTTAACCTCGGGCATCTTTGTCCAGTGTTTGGTGGACTGCGAAACGCAACGCCGTTTAAATAATGAAAAATGTTTAACGGATTCGGACGCGTTCCTTCGACTCCTGAAGATCACATTTAAACACACAGGTTTTACTTTCAATTCACGTACGACGGCGTAATAACTTACAACCAACCACTGTGCCCTCAATATAATATTTCAGCGGATAACATTTAAAGAAAACGCGTAACGTTACACAATCCTTAACTTCAACACGAGGATAGGCTTAGGCCCGATTAGTAGGCCGCTATTACGCCGTACCTTAAGCGTGTGCATTCCGTCCACATCTGGCGGTGGGCGTCCGTAGCTCATGGTCAGCTCTTGACTGATGACTCTTGCCGAGGATGAACGAGTGAAGTTTTTAACTTTTAAGTCAAACTTTTGATTTCAATCTTCCTGTCTCTGTGCGGAGCGCATTTGAGGAGCGTCCAAGATGCGCCGCTTACTGCCACAAAATGGCGCTTGGCGACGAAACAATATGGCGGTTAGGTCACGTGACACGCCCCCCACCCCTCCCACCATCCTCCACCACGCCCCCACCCCTCCCACTCTCCTCCACCACGCCCCTCACCCCTCCCACCCTCCTCCACCACGCCCCCCACCCCTCCCACCCTCCTCCACCACGCCCCCCACCCCTCCCACCCTCCCACCCTCCTCCACCACGCCCCCCACCCCTCCCACCCTCCTCCACCACGCCCCCCACCCCTCCCACCCTCCTCCACCACGCCCCCCACCCCTCCCATCCTCCTCCACCACGCCCCCCACCCCTCCCACCCTCCTCCACCACGCCCCCCCCACCCCTCCCACCCTCCTCCACCACGCCCCCCACCCCTCCCACCCTTCTCCACCACGCCCCCCACCCCTCCCACCCTCCTCCACCACGCTCCTCCCTAAACACCCCCCCACGCTCCCCCCGATACTCCCCCCACAGCCCCCCCCCCCAAACTCCCCCCGACACTACCCCCACACCCCACCTACACTCCCCCCCACACCTCCCCCCCTACACTCCCCCCCACACTCCCCCCAACACCTCCACCCCAGACTCCCCCCCCCACAGCCCCCACTACACTCCCCCCACACCCCCCCACACTCCCCCCTTACACTCCCCCCCACAGCCCCCCCCCCCAAACTCCCCCCGACACTACCCCCACACCCCACCTACACTCCCCCCCAGACTCCCCCCCACACTCCCCCCCTACACTCCCCCCACACTCCCCCCCATACTCCCCCCCACACTCCCCCCCAGACTCCCCCCCCCACACCGCCCCCTTCACCTCATGGGCCATGGCCGGCCAATTAAACAAATAAGGTTTGATTCTTTGGTTTGTTTGTATTGAACAACTCAACATTGTGGCCAAATTAGTTTAATTTTACAACATTTGTTTTACAACTCGCCTTTTGCCCGTCCAAGGACGGGTGTATTGCAGTAAATGTGAAACTTGCAAGCGAAAATCAGACCGCGAATTGATATATTCATTGCATCAATTCGTGTGCAATTTGTAAGGCCGCGGTGACACAGACGTATTAAATTTAAAGGGTTAAAATCCCTTGTTCATCACGACGTCCTTTTTACTTTGATGTCTCAACAACAGCGTCACGGAGATCACGTGACGTGAGGGTTCTGCCTTTGTAGTGAGGGTTGTCAGTTGACGCCGAGGAGGGGGGAGGAGGCGCCTCGCTCCCCCCCACCATGTGGAGTGACGTCAGCCGCTAATTAATTTGGAGGACGCCGCCTATTCTTTGGGTCTTTCGGTAAAGTCACGAAGATAGGTTCAAAGAAAATAACAAAAACTACGACGTTTAGATCGAGGCCATAGCCATGGAGTCAACATTGGGGGGGACCAAATCTTCCAGGGTGTCTGGGGGTTCCAACCCAGAAAAAATATAAAAATTAGAAAACGAATTTCCTGCCTAAAATATAAAAAAATTCACTAACACATGGGATGGACTTTTTATTACTTTTTTTACAATAATGTCTAATAGTGTATTGTATTACATTGCTCTGTTTTTACTTTTTTACCATTAATTTTCTTGTTTCATTGTATGCAATGGCAGAGATTAGGGATTAATAAAGTACAAGCATAACCACAATCATATAAACAGAAATCTATGCATTGATTTATATGAAGAATAGTCCAGATTTTGTGGCCAAGGTTTAGCAAATTGTTGTTTTTATTTACATAGCATAGCAATTATTTTATTTTATAGCAATATATTTGGGGGGGGGGGCATTTTGAGTATATTTGAAGTGGGCGGGGCTAGTGATGTTAATGTGAGAGATTAGCATGTTAATGTTAGATCGGAGGACGACGTCCAAGACGAGTGCGTGGAGGTGGCTATGTTAATGTGAGAGATTAGCATGTCCGTGTGAGAGATTAGCATGTTAATGGCAGATCGCAGAGGAGCAACGTCGAGCTCGGCGATCGAGGTGGCCGGGTTAGTGTGGGAAATTTAACCTGTTAATGTAGAATCAGAGAGACGAAAATAACAACTAACATCGGAAGGTGGTAGGATGGGAACATCACAGCCAGTTATGACTTAAACTGGTCGATAACGTCCTTCCAATGATTGATCAGTTGTATACCCATCTTCTCGGTTGAAGTTGTATCTGTATATGTGGATGGCTTCATGAACGAATCTTTGTTGATAGCCAGTGGGTTTGCAAAGTACCCTCGTCTTAGAGAAATCAATTTCGTATGAGCCCACCGCATTAAAACAATGATCAGCCACGGCCGAGGTATTGGTCCTACCGTGTTTCAGATCTGCCTTATGTTCACGAACACGGTCCGAGACATGTCGCTTAGTTTCCCCAATGTAACTACTGCCGCAGCCACATATTAGTTTGTAAACGCCGGGGTATTGCATGTCAGGGATCACATCCTTCACAGATGAGATCAGATCACGAATTTTATGTACTGTGTTAAATCGAACCTGAATCTTGTGTTTGCTCATGATTTTGGAGATATTTTGGTGACCCCTGCGATGTATGGCAAGGTGATGGTTTTGATTGGGTCCTCAGATGGTTCTTTCCCAACGGTTGGGGTGATAGCTTTACGGATTGTGTGGTCTGAATATCCATTCATCTTGAGAGCTTGGTGTACGTGTTCCAGTTCACTGGCTAGGTGATGGTCGGAAATACATCGAGCTCTATAGTGTAGAGTTTTGATGAAGGAATTCTTCTGGGAAGGATGGTGGTGGGAGTCAGATTTTAGATATGCATCCGTATGGGTGGCTTACCTGTAAACAGTGTCCCATTGGGCCATCTGGTCTCATTTTGATTAAAACATCCAAGAATGGTAACTTGCCATCCTTTTATACCTCCATGGTGAAGTTGATGGCTGGGTGTATGAAATTGATGTGGTTGAGGAATTGGTTCAGAGCTGGTCGGCCATGTGACCAGATGACGAACGTGTCATCTACGTACCTCTTCCACAAGTCCTTGTCCTTGTGGAAGAGGTAATTACATGTCATTGTAAACAAATTAATTATTTACTGCATTCTACAAATACATATTTTGCAAGTACTATAGATTGCATTTAAACACGGCACACATAACAAATTGCATCGTGTGTTTAATCTCGCTAATGAAGCAGTAAGGCGTTAAACAGGTGGTGTAGGGTGGTTAGCATCATGCCCCAATACCGTATCGATCCCCTGCCTTCACCAACTCCCATTGGCCAGCTTGGTGAAGTATGGTCAAACAACCCCAATGAGCCACTACCCAGTGATGCAACGTTGGACCAACGTTGGCTGTTGACGTTGGACCAACGTTGGGTAGGCATGGCGAGGCCCTCATTCCATAGTGGATCGATAAAGGGCTGTACATTATCACAGTGATATTATTATCAGTAGATACCACGTTACTCTGCAACGGGAAATAAGATACCCAATACGTATTTTGAGGTTGTTGTTTTTTTCATACATATATTTTCTAGCATTTAAAGAATATTCTGGTAAAATAAGTATATTAATAGGAGCATACATTGAAAAGTTTGAGCAATTTTAAATGAGCCATGTGAGTCTTTTTCTGTGTTCGTTACTCCAACCTATTCGGTGTCGTTGTAAATTATTTTATTTTTTGTATTAAATGTCTTCCGAACTTATTTTCCGGCCGTTTTAATCCCTCACAATGTTTGTTTGTTTCACGGAAAATCCCGTGTAGCCAGTTACCCAGATAGTTTTCGTGTCAACTGCATCGCGGCAGCCACTAACTAAATTGTATTTTTTTATTGGGGTGGAGAGTAGCCCATCCAGCAGACAGGATATTGGAGGCATCGAATATTTTAATATTCGTATGATTTACGTATAACTGAAATGGAAAAATTTATAACCGTACACGTATAGAGTATGTCAGACATAAACGCCAGCCATGCGTTTAATTATCCAATGTAATAATGCATACGGTCTCGTACATATATGCAACATTAATGTTACCCATGAACACGCGGCAATTAACATAAATTAACATAAATTAACATAAATGCAGTCTCTTCGTGCCGTTTTTCAACACGCACTATTTCTTACACGAATCATTCACCTTTTCTCTTTACTGGAACCCATTACACAAATTGCATTTGCATGTGAACAACAATATATATTATTCAGCACTCATCAGTCTGGCGGGGAAGGTGGGTTATATGGGGCTTCGTGGGGCTGGAGTGTGTGGTAAGGTAAATTGTGGTCATGAATACTAAATATGTCCAGCATTGTACATGTGCCAATCTTAACGTGCACGTGTGTGTACAATCAAACAATTGTAAGTAATAACCCTCTGTCAATTTGTCTGAACCAGCTATATACACTGTCAAGGTTGTGCACAGAGATGAATGCATGCTGTCAATATAAGCTAAGCAGTGTTCAGCCTGGAAATAATTCATGTTGCGTGTGGCCAACACCACGCCCGGCCGCCTTTGCCTCCCCAGTGGTGATGTTTACACACTGCATCAGGTACTCATTTGAGGCTGGGTCGACCTTAGCGGAGGCCCATACCTGCTTCAGATACTCGTCACTGCTGTTGGTGGCCGTGAGCGGGAATCGAACTCGGGTCGCCGGGTTCGTAGCGCAAGCGCGCTAACCGCTACACTACCGCTCCCCAATACCAGAAGCAACCAGCGTTCTTTAGGCAGATTATATTTTATATTTACTTCAACCAGCCTTCCAAACCCCAGCCGATGTAGTCCGTCGACACTTGCTAGCGTGAGATGTACACCCAACCGGTGATTATGTTCCAGCCAACTACCCGGCTATTTAACATTGGAGATCCGCCGTGCGTGGCCTACGTACGGTGCAAAAGAAGTTTAACATAGGGTAGAGTACATAAAGCGTGGGTTTTAATATTGCACATCGTTACGTAGATATCCTTAGTTGGATTTCTGGATAAATGTGCGAATAGCGACGAGATATGTGCACTGTGAAAAGTAGGTGTAAGAAGGTGATTCAACTCCTAAGTGTCGATCATTAAAGTGGTGTACATTGACGATGCTGTATCAGCTATTTCTGCGTAATATTGAACGGTACTTGGAAAATTGCCCAGTGACATAATAACGGGTGTGTATTAAGTATCCTGTATCAGTTTGCTATGTGCAGTACTTGACGGCACTTGATACATTGACTAGTGACTTGTTGAGGTTCGTTTGGAGACTTTCTGCTTTAAGGAGTTGGCAACGCTGCTTATGATGATTTCATACGGCCAATGATGAACAACTATTAGAGATTCAGTTGGAAGTTATTTAGCCGTTCGATAGCTTTTTTTTGTCTGAGAATTGGTGAATTGTACTCCACACCCTACTCACTCACCCACCCGCTCCCACCCACTCACCTACTTTCATCCACTCACTGACTGACCCACTCACAACAAAGATCCGCCTTATAGCATTAACAAACGGTTAGGGCAAGCACTGTTAGCGAGCACCTATGAAGGATGGTGGGACACACGACGGAGTGGATGGCCAGCACCACACCCGGCCGCCTTTGTCTGTGGCGATGTTCACACACGGCACCAGCTACTCATTTGAGGCTGGATCGAGCTAGGTGAAGCCCAGGACCGGTTCAGATAAATCGTCACCGGCGTTGGCCGTGAGCGGTAAATCGAACTCGGGTCGCCGGACCACACACCCACTCACTCACTATCCTACTTACCACCCGTCCACTTGCTCGCTCATTCACCCATCGCCTTCACTGGGGGGGGGGGGCAGTGAGAGAGAGGTTAGATCGGCCAGGGTTTGGCAAGTGGCTTACTCTTCTGGTGGGACGGTGTCTTTTCCGTCGCCAGAGGGCAGTGTAAAAACGCCAACCAACTCCATTGTCTGATGATACTGGGTCGGTTTGGAGCACAAATTACTCCGCCCCCCCCCCGCCCCCCAAAACATATATGAACACTTTAGAGTCCGTCCATAAATGATGTCACGCGATTTTGGACGATTTTTGACCCCCCCCCCCCTCGTCACACGGCGTCATAAAAAGTCAGACCCCCTCAAATATGACGTCACAAGGCTCTGCCCCCCCCCCCAAAACCATATTTCCATTTTGAAAATAAAACATGCTTCAAATCGCTTTAAACTATTGTCATTGTAGTGCGTATTTAATGTGGCGCTGCACTCTGATGTTGTAGGAGTGTTGTTATAACAATTAGTGTTGTAACAATTCGATATTTTTGATTTAATGCTTTCGTAACTACAGGGATTCATATTCTTGGTTATTTCGGTAAAGTCACGTAGAAGGGAAACAATGAAATAATAAAAAATAAAACAATAAAATTCTCACGACGTTTCGATTGTAATACAAGCAATCATCATCAGGTGTGAAAACCACAGCAAGAAAATTTGAATTGCTGTCGTGAGAATTTTATTGTTTTATATTTTTATTATTTTATTGTTTCCCTTCTACGTGACTTTACCGAAAGAGCCAAGAATATGAATTCTATAATTATTTAAAGTTGCGCATTTTGATGTGACGTCACATTTCTCAAACCCCTCCCCCCTCGTCACACATCGTCACAAATGTCTGACCCCCCCCCCCCAGGTGCGTGACGTCATTTATGGACTGCCTCTTAGTCAATACTGTAACACTGTTGTACACTCAGTACAGTACTTAATTTCAGCCAGAACAATCCAGAACTAATTATTGTGGCACGCTGCATCCATGTTGCCTTATTTGTAATATACTGTAGACAGTGCCTGATTAAGCTAGTGCGGGGCCTGTAGCGTATGTTTAAAGGGGCCCTAAAAACATACATTAAGACACATACAAATAAAATAACTTGCATAGTAACGTAATTGTTTTTTTTTCATTTGCTATACAGCCAAACAATATAACAAATCGCTAACCTTAAACACCCGGTCGTCGTTCATAAAAGTCGAAGGCGGTATAGTACTATAGTAATAGAGCAAGTGCAGAATCACTGAACCGGAATTGATAGCTTGAAAGCGTTTAGCGCGGGGCCTTTGAAAGTGCGGGGCCCGTAGCTACTTGTGTAGCTAAATTTCGATTTAAAGCTTTCGTGACTGCAGGGATTCATCTTGTTGGTTCTTTCGGTAAAGTCACGTAGAAGGGAAATGATAAAAATAAAACATAATAAAATAAAATTCTCACGACGTTTCGGCCACAACACAAGCAGCCGTTCTCAGGTGAAGAAACAGAACTGTCGGAAAGACAGCGCTCCAATGAACACCGCTAAGCTTGGCAGCGTATTTCTGATTTTAACATCCTGCTAATCTATCACATTAACACAGCTACTTCAACGCTAAATTATGCTGTTGATATGTAAACTTCTTTGTCAAGGCGCTCTGCTCCTCCCACCCAGCTTAAAATACGCTGCCAAGCTTAGCGGTGTTCATTGGAGCGCTGTCTTTCTGACAGCTCTGTTTCTTCACCTGAGGACGGCTGCTTGTGCTGTGGCCGAAACGTCGTGAGAATTTAATTGTATTATGTTTTCATTTTTATTATTTTATTCTTTCCCTTCTACGTGACTTTACCGAAAGAACCAAGAAGATGTGTGGCTACTTTTGCTCCTAGACTTATACGACACTGACTGTGTATATGAACCGATTTATATAGGGTACATTAATACTGCAAGCCTGTAAATACTTGCCAGTATGCCGTAATGCTATTACGGATAGGCGTATGTCCACTTTTAGTGGCAGTGCCTCATGCCAATAATCCACGCTCCAAGCGAGACTTACATCGTGTTTGGAAAATACCGAGGCTTTCAAACCCGAAACATGTGTTAAGCGCACACGATATAGTGCTGCTTAATACAATACTATAAACGCAATATAGCAGCAAAATACGTTGTTTCTCAATGTCGTGATGTAATGAAACCGACCACCGCTGTGTAAAATTAAATCATACGGATGGATCCGTAAGCAGGTGGGAGATAACTGTGACGTTATTAATAATAATAATATACACACTGTAATCACGGCGCTGAACGTTAGCTTCGGAGCTGTAATGAAAAGTGTTATGAAATCCACTTAATTTACCGAGGCGCGGTCTTTAATGGGCTTAAGACGGCTCCCCACGATGAACGACACTGAACTGCACTCAACGTTCGATGATGATTTCGTAAGGGGCCGTCCATAAATGACGTCACGCATCTAGGTGGGGGGGGCGGGGGGGTGTCAGACATTTGTGACGATGTGTGACGAGGGGGCGGGGCGTTTGAGAAATGTGACGTCACATCAAAATGCGCAACTTTAAATAAATATAGACAACACGTTCTACTAAATTAAATAGACTTTTTAATAAATGTTTTCTCCTACAACAGCAGAGTGCAGCGCCACATTAAATACGCACTACAGTGACAATAGTTTAAAGCGATTTGAAGCATGTTTTATTTGGGGGGGGGGGCGGGGGCAGAGCTTTGTGACGTCATAATTGAGGGGAGTCTGACTTTTTGTGACGCCGTGTGACGAAGGGGGGGGGGGGGGAGGTCAAAAATCGTCCAAAATCGCGTGACGTCATTTATGGATGGCCCCTAAGTATAAATGTGTCGTAAACCTCCACCACCCGACACAGCCACTTAGTATGGGATTTGATGCTGGATGTAATTACCAGCGAAACGTCGTACTGCTCAAATTGTAAATGTTGTGGATTTACTCTGCAACACACCGGTGGGCTGAAGTAGCACACTACATTACACACTACACTATACACTACACTATACTAAATTTCGATTTAAAGCTTTCGTGACTGCAAAGATTCATCTTCTTTGGTTCTTTCGGTAAAGTCACGTAGAATGAGAATAAAATAATAAAATAAAATCTACTGTTATTTTATTATTTGATTTTCATTCTACGTGACTTTACCGAAAGAACCAAAGAAGATACACTATTTCGATTTCAAGCTTTCGTGACTGCAAGGATTCATTTTCTTTGGTTATTTCGGTAAAGTCACGTAGAATGAGAATAAAATAATAAATTACTAAAATAAAATAACACAATAAAATTCTCACGACGTTTCGGCCACACTCAGCTATTTCAATGCTAAATTCTATGCTAATTCCTTTGTCAAGGCGCTTTGTTTCTTCTCACACAGCTTAAAGGTCGCGATCTGAGCGTGGCTTTTTCGCTCCAGCGCTGTCCTCCAGACAGTCTCGTCCCTTCACCTGATGAAGGCCACTTGTGTTGTGGCCGAAACGTCGTAAGAATTTTATTGTGTTATTTTATTTTATCAGTTTATTATTTTATTCTCATTCTATGTGACTTTACCGAAATAACCAAAGAAGAAGATACACTATACTAGTAACTATTTGGCTTTTTTTTTACGTGACAAATCCCTTCTGTCAAACCCCCCCCCCCACCGCAGGCAGGATGAGAGTCGTGCGTGGTTGCTGGCGGGTTGTTGTCGTTGTTGTTGTTGACCATACCTCACCGAGCTGGTCAATGCAGGGCGGTGTGTTTCACGGTGGATGTTAAAGACCTCCCCTGACGTCGCTCGCGGGAGTTAAGGCCACTCTGTGCCACGGTGGTGGTGGGGTGGGAAAGTCCAAACTTGCCACGCAAAATACAAACTCGATCGAAAAAAAAAACTCTGCATACTTTCTGGCAATAAAACAGCAGGTGTTAATATGTTCAAACAGCAAGTAGGAACCTTTTGCGAGGAATCATGTCCGCATTAACCACATGTACTTGTGGTGAACGTGCAAACAAACCAAAAAAACACGCTCTGATAATGTATATGCATTGTCTTTGAAACTGATTGGTCTACACCAGAGACAGCCTTCTTTAGGGCCTAGTCTACACCAGTGTCAGACCAGAGAACAACACCAAAAGGCGAACAGTACAAAGATAACATTACGTAACACAATTTTTGTTCCTGGGTAGTGTTATTTCGTAATCGCTTATGTCTAAAAAATACAGAAAATGGCTATTATTCCCCACAAACTTTGCTTTTGTGACCAGAACAGTGATAGTTTGAAATGTACCTATTTTCAATGAGTAAATGGGCGAATTTGTGTCTTTTCGTTCACATAAAATCAGAAGAAAACAACATATAAATCAAAATTAACATGTTTTATACTAAAGTAATACAAACATGACTACAAAAGATTTAGAAGTGAGTAGTTTTTCGAGATTTTCTATTATACTGTAAATCACTTTCACGAGTCAGCCCCCAAATGTAGTCTCCCATCATGTACTCGTTATACTGTCCTTGGTAGCGGCGTTCAAAGTCCAGTATATCCTGGTGGAAGTGCTCGCCTTGCTCCTCCGAGTACGCTCCCATGTTCTCCTTGAATTGATCAAGATGAGCATCAAGGATATGGACTTTGAGGGACATCCTACAGCCCATTGTGCCATAGTTCTTCACCAGAGTCTCAACCAGCCCCACGTAGTTTTCGACCTTGTGATGGCCCAGGAAGCCACGAACCACTGCGACAAAGCTGTTCTCCTTACTAGTGAGCTTCTTGGGGAATTCATTGCTATCCAGGATCTTCTTTATCTGTGGTCCAACCAAGACACCGGCTTTGACCTTTGCCTCAGACAGCTTAGGGAATAAGTCTTGAAGGTACTTTAAGGCTGCCGACTCCTTATCTACAGCTCTAACAAATTGTTTCATAAGACCCAAGGCCGTAGCCATGGAGTCAACATTGGGGGGGGCCAAATCTTCCAGGGGGTCTGGGGGTCCACCCCCAGAAAAAATCCAAATTTGAAAACGAATTTCCTGCCATTTCCTGCCTAAAATAAAAAAAAATCACTAACACAGAGGGTGGACTTTTTAAATCTATTTTTTACAATAATGTCCAATAGTGTATTGTATTACATTGCTCTGTTTTTACTTTTTTACCTTTTCTTGTTTCATTGTATGTAATGGCAGAGATTAAACATTTTTAGTTTTATTTGTATGGTTTTTTTAAAGTGATTTATTTAAATTTCCTATAGTGTGCACCAAGGCCGTAGCCATGGAGTCAACATTGTGGGGGGGGGGACCAAATCCTCCAGGGAGTGCCCCCCGCCAGAAAAAAAATCTTAATTTTAAAACAAATTTCCTGCCATTAATATAAAAAAAAATTCACTAACACAAGGGATGGAATTTTTTTTTTACAATATTGTCTAAGAGTGTATTGTAATACATTGCTCAGTTTTTTTAATTCTCGTTTCACTGTATGTAAGGGCAGAGATTAGGGATTAATAAAGTACGACCATAACCACAATCATATTAACAGAAATCTATTTTATTGCAATATATTGGGGGGAGACATTTTGAGCATATTTGCATATTACGGCCTTGATGAGACCCAATTTGATGTGCAGTGGTGGCATCAGCACCTTCCGGGGGTCCACCAGTGGCTCCCACTTGACGTTGTTCCTCCCCCACAGAGAACTCGGTCCGCTGTGGCCAGTCCCGCCTGTGGTAGTGCGCCTTGGTGTCTAAATCTTTTGTAGTCATTTTTGTATTACTTTAGTATAAATACATGTTAATTTTGATTCGTATGTTTTTGTTTTTCTGACTTTATGTGAACGAAAAGACTCCAATTTGCCAGTTTTCTCATTGAAAATAGGTAAATTTCAAAATATCACTGTCCTGGTCACAAAAGCAAAGTTTCTGGGGAATGATAGCCATCTTCTGTACTTTTGAGGCATAAGCAATTAAGAAACAACACTTACTACCCAGGAACAAAAAAAATGCTACACATTGTAATGCACAATCAGAGCAATTTTAGCTCGGGGTGAGTAGCTACATGGGACCTTCTTTTGTCAGACTCAATTGAGATTGGTTTACACGCAGCTGCATCAGTAATCATCGCCACCCACTCACTGGTAGACGAATGCTCCATGTTTACCAAACTCATCTTAACTTCTGGACGTGGAAGCATAGGGGCCGTCCATAAATGACGTCACCCACCTGGGGGGGGGGGGGGGTCAGACATTTGTGACAATGTGTGACAAGGGGGGGGGTGAGAAATGTGACGTCACATCAAAATGCGCAACTTTAAATAGATATAGGCAACACGTTCTACTTATATTCTTGGTGCTTTCGGTAAAGTCACGTAGAAGGGAAACAATAAAATGCTAAAAATATGAAACAATAAAATTATCACGACGTTTCGACTGCAACACAAGCAATCATCATCAGGTGTGAAAACCACAGCAAGAAAATGATTGCTTGTGTTGCAGTCGAAACGTCGTGAGAATTTTATTGTTTTACATTTTTATTATTTATTGTTTCCCTTCTACATGACTTTACCGAAAGAACCAAGAATATGAATCCCTGCAGTCACGAAAGCTTTAAATCAAAACGTTCTACTTGATTAAATAGACTTTTTAATAAATGTTTTCTCCTACAACATCAGAGTGCAGCGCCACATTAAATACGCACTATAATGACAATAGTTTAAAGCGATTTGAAGCATTTTTTTTGGGGGGGGGGCAGAGCTTTGTGACGTCATATTTGAGGGGGGGGATCTGACTTTTTGTGACGCCGTGTGACGAGGTCGGAGGGGGTCAAAAATCGTCCAAAAATCGCGTGACGTCATTTATGGACGGCTCCATATGCGGTAGAGTGCAACAACAGACGTTGCTGCGATGTCCTCCGCTGCACGCCGATCAACGACACAGCAACCTGTGACGCCTGTTTCTTCGAGCACTTAGCAAGCTTTAAAAATCCTTCTGAGCTTTCAAGATCGGCCGCTTCCGTCTTCATCAGCAGGGTTGAGCTTCCTTGCATTGCTTCAATGCTCGGATCGGGTTTTGCTTGAACCAATACTGATTAAAGCACGCCTGAACGGCTTTATGAGACGCTTAATCTTCTTTGGCTCTTTCGGTAAAGTCACGTAGAATGAGAATAAAATAGTAAATTGATAAAATAAAATAACACAATGAAATTCTCACGACGTTTCGGCCACAACACAAGTGGCCTTCTTCAGGTGAAAGGAACAGACCTGTCGGGACGACAGAGCTTATTTTATCAATTTATTATTTTATTCTCATTCTACGTGACTTTACCGAAAGAACCAAAGAAGATGAATCCTTGCAGTCACGAAAGCTTTAAATCGAAAAGAGCCACTTAATGTCGAAAACCGGTGCAGAGTTTTGCTTGATAGATGGGTGGCTGATGGGGTGTGTTCAACATTATTCATCTGCTCATTTTCTTTGTTACATAACAGGTCCCTGCAGGGTGGGCTGGTAGGACAAGTCTCTGCGCTGTCTATTGCTGATTTTACACCCAACAGCACGAGATTTCACTTCGTTAAAGTATTGAAAGGGGACGGACGGACGGACACATTAATCTATTGCAGGCTGGTACACGCATCCATTGCAGGCTGGTACACTCAGTTTACAACTTCGTTCCTACCAGTATAATTTCTCCACATCTAAGACAATTATATAGATGTTTTTTTTCTTCTTACAAACTGCGCAGGCAGGGTCCCAGCAAAAACACGCCGCCAGTGCGTGGTTGAGAACCAACGTTTGGCGCCAACGTTGGACCGACGTTCACCCAACGTTGAGCCAACGTTCACCCAACTTTCACCCAGCAATTCCACGTCCTCTCTGTAACGCAACGAGTCGCGCGTCAGGAGGGAAGAAGTTCCTGTTTGAAGGTCGCTTTGGCAGGCAGGGTCAGTGGTGGGGGAGGGTGTAAGTAGGGGGCCCTCCATAAATGACGTCACGCACTTAGGGGGGGGAGGGGGGTCAGACATTCGTGACGATGTGTGACGAGGGGGAGGGGTTTGAGAAATGTGACGTCACATCAAAATGCGCAACTTTAAATAAATATATAATTATCTTTTGATTTAGAGCTTTCGTGACTGCAGGGATTCATATTCTTGGTTCTTTCGGTAAAGTCACCACGTAGAAGGGAAACAATAAAATAATAAATCAAAATAATAAAAATAGAAAACAATAATTTTATTGTTTTATAATTTTAATTGTTTCCCTTCTACGTGACTTTACCGAAAGAACCAAGAATATAAATATAGAATTGTTATTATAACAATACTAATTGTTATAACAACACTCCTACAACATCAGAGTGCAGCGCCACATTAAATACGCACTACAATGACAATAGTTTAAAGCGATTTGAAGCAGGTTTTATTTTCAAACATGAAAATATGATTTAAAGCTTTCGTGACTGCAGTGATTCATATTCTTGTTTTATATTTTTATTATTTTATTGTTTCCTTTCTACGTGACTTTACCGAAAAAAAACAAGAATATAAAAAATAAAATATGGTTTTAAGGGAGGGGGGGAGGGGAGGGGGCAGAGCTTTGTGACGTCATATTTGAGGGAGGTGGGGGGGGCGGGGGTCTGACTTTTCGTGACGCCGCGTGACGAAGGAAGAGAGAGAGGGGGGGGGGTCAAAAAAATCCTCCAAAACCGCGTGACGTCATATATGTACGGCCCCCTAAGTAGGGGAGGAGGACGAGGAGCAGGAGGAGGAGGAGGGTCGGAAAGAAGTCCGCGGTCTTGGCTCGCGTAGCGGAAGGACGCAGCGAAGGCGTGCAACGTGACCACGACGTGTGAGGCGCATCGGCAAAACCACGTGCGCACATCGGCAACAGGTAGCCCGGCGTCCCCTCAGGTAAGACAGCTCAGAACAAACAGCTGTCAAACAGCCGTCAAACAGCCGTCAAAACCTACCTACGTACGTATCGCTTCGCCCCGTGTTTCTAGATTTGAAGCTTTCGTGACTGCAAGGAATCCACGCTCTTTGGTTCTATTCGGTAAAGTCGCGTAGGTAAAAAAAAATTAAACAACAAAAAAAATCACGACGTTTCGGCCACAACACAAGCGGCCCTCATCAGAGACAGCCCGGTCCCTTCACCTGATGAGGGCCGCTTGTGTTGTGGCCGCAACGTCGTGATTTTTTGTTGTTTTATTTTTTTACCTACGTGACGTTACCGAATAGAACCAAAGAGTGTTCTTAAATGCGCAAAGGTGAAGTCCCTTTGCTCATTTTCGATTGTGTTTCTCTCTCTCTCCTCGTGACGGGGACTTTGTAGGATTGGCCTTGAGGTTTATAAGGGGGCACGTGGTGAACAATGTCTCCCCAATTGTTCCGTAATAAGTTCAAGGCGCTGATAAGGGGAGTTTGGCCGGTATGCACAACTACATTAAGGAGAGTAAGACACGCGCACGTAACCACTGACACTGTACACACACACGCGCACATCAACACACACGCTTAACCACAGCACTGTACCTAAACATCAACACACATAACCACAGCACTGTACACACATGCACATCAACACACACGCATAACCATAGCACTGTACCTAAACATCAACACACACATAACCACAGCACTGTACACACACGCGCGCACATCAACACACACGCTTAACCACAGCACTGTACCTAAACAACACACACACATAACCACAGCACTGTACACACATGCACATCAACACACACGCTTAACCACAGCACTGTACCTAAACATCAACACACACGCATAACCACAGCACTGTACCTAAACATCAACACACGCATAACCACAGCACTGTACTTAAACATCAACACACGCATAACTACAACACTGTACTTAAACATCAACACACACGCATAACCACAGCACTGTACCTAAACATCAACACACACGCATAACCACAGCACTGTACCTAAACATCAACACACGCATAACTACAACACTGTACTTAAACATCAACACACACGCATAACCACAGCACTGTACCTAAACATCAACACACACGCATAACCACACCACTGTACCTAAACATCAACACACACGCATAACCACAGCACTGCACACACAAATATCAACACAGGCATAACTACAGCACTACACACACACACATCAACACACACGCATAACCACAGCACTGTACCTAAACATCAACACACAGGCATAACCACAGCACTGCACTACCACACACATCAACACACAGACATAACCACAATACTACACACACATCAACACAGGCATAACCACAGCACTACACTACCACACAAACATCAACAGACAGACATAACCACAGCACTACACTACCACACACACATCAACACACAGGCATAACCACAGCACTGCAGACACACAAAAATCAACACACAGGCATAACCACAGCACTACACTACCACACACACATCAACACACACGCATAACTACAGCACTACACTACCACACAAACATCAACACACAGGCATAACCACAGCACTGCACTACCACACACATCAACACACAGGCATAACTACAGTACTACACACACACACATCAACACACAGACATAACCACAATACTACACACACATCAACACAGGCATAACCACAGCACTACACTACCACACAAACATCAACACACAGACATAACCACAGCACTACACTACCACACACACATCAACACACAGGCATAACCACAGCACTACACACACACATCAACACACAGAAATAACAACAGCACTGCACTACCACACAAACATCAACACACACGCATAACCACAGCACTGTAGACACACAAACATCAACACACAAATATAACCACAGTACTGCACTACCACACAAACATCAACACACACGCATAACCACAGCACTGTAGACACACAAACATCAACACACAAACATAACCACAGCACTGCACTACCACACACACATCAACACACACGCATAACCACAGCACTGTACCTAAACATCAACACACACGCATAACCACAGCACTGTACCTAAACATCAACACACAGGCATAACCACAGCCATGCACTACCACACAAACATCAACACACAGGTATAACCACAGCACTGCACTACCACACACATAAACACACAGGCATAACTACAGCACTACACACACACACATCAACACACAGACATAACCACAACACTACACACACATCAACACACACGCATAACCACAGCACTGCAGACACACACATCAACACACAAACATAACCACAGCACTGCACTACCACACACACACATCAACACGCACGCATAACCACAGCACTGCACTACCACACAAACATCAACACACACGCATAACCACAGCACTGCACTACCACACGACAGGGCACAGATACATAACAAAACATCAGCACACGGGTAGACACAACAAAGCTTGTGCACACATCCAGCTACCTATAGCACTGCATACCAAGGCTGTAATTATAATGTATATTGGGGGGGGGACACACATCCCCCCCAATATTCAAATATGCTCAAAATGCCCCCCCCCCCCCCAATATATTGCTATAAAATAGATTTCTGTTTATATGATTGTGGTCATGGTTGTACTTTATGAATCACTAATCTCTGCCATGACATACAATGAAACAAGAAAAGGTAAAAATAAAATAAAAAACAGAGCAATGTAATACAATACACTATTAGACATTATTGTAAAAAAAATCCATCCTATGTGGTAGTGAATTTTTTTATATTTTAGGCAGTAAATTTGTTTTCAAATTTATTTATTTTTCTGGGGGGGGGGGGGGGACCCCCCAATATTGACTCCATGGCTACGGCCTTGCTGCACACACACACGACAAAACAGTGGCACACGGGCACAAAGACAAAGATCCCCCGTATAGCCTTAACACGTGCTGTTAGCGAGTACCACCTATGAAGGCCGGAACGGCACACGAGGAATTGGGTGGCCAACAACCACGTCCGGGGCGCCTTTATCTCCCCAGAGTCTACCTAGGGGTGGCCCAGAACCGGTTCACATAATCGTCATTGGCGTTGGCCTTGAGCGGGAATCGGCCGCCGGGTTCGCAGTGCGGTGCGCTAACCGCTGCACTACCGCTCCCCACGTACACACAGACACACAGAGAGGGACCTGTTAACCTGTTAACCACCATTCATCATTGACTGTGTGCACCCCACAGGTAGGGAGGTTTCTGCAGTGAAGGAGGCAAAAACAAACGCCATGGGTGACCCTTGGTTATGGGGCCTCTCCGCCGAAACGTGGGTCCTCGTCGCCACGCTACTGGTTCTCATGGCCACGTGAGTCTTGCGTCTTCTTTGCGATGGCGTTCGGACGCATGGGAAGTGCAGTACAACGGTTGGGTACGCGCACGACGCAGGCGTTGTTTCTCGGTGACGGACAATGCCGGCTGCAACGATCTCAAGATTTGTTTTTCTTGGGGAGATATTTGAAATTCTTGTTTCGTTATTAACGAGCGCGGCGCTGACTATAAGGGCCGTCCATAAATGACGTCACGCGATTTTGGACGATTTTTTACTCCCCCCCCTCGTCACACGGCGTCATAAAAAGTCAGACCCCCCTCAAATATGACGTCACAAAGCTCTGCCCCCCACCTCCCCCCAAAACCATATTTCCATTTTGAAAGTAAAACCTGCTTCAAATCGCTTTAAACTATTGTCATTGTAGTGCATATTTAATGTGGCGCTCCACTCTGATGTTGTAGGAGTGTTGTTATAACAATTCTATATTTATTTAAAGTTGCGCTTTTTGATGTGACGTCACATTTATCAAACCCCCCCCCGTCACAAATGTCTGACCCCCACCCCCCCCAGGTGCGTGACGTCGTTTATGGACGTCCCCATACGTACATACGTGTGCATTGCTTGGGTTTGCTGTGCGGGTGGCATGGCCATAATCGCACGCACTGCTGTGGCATGTCATTAATTGCCCATTCATGAAGGAGGTGTGGCCCCATGGGCAAGCCCTGACAGCTTATCAACCGCAGCAGCCTACACACAACACTTGTTTTATACACGTTAGTTGCCAATGCAAGTGCTTAATCCTCCGACTCAGACTTTATTATTTCAGCCTGTGAGGCCAATTATTGAGCTATAAGCAGCTCTGCTGCAAGGGTGACCACTGCCCAAGACCCATCAGCAGTGGCGGCAATTACAGGAAATCATTGCAGGGTGGGAATATGCAAACTATACAAATCCAGGCTCAAACCTGCTTTGCTGTCGAGATCTGATGAGGCTGTACGAATTTCGGGTGATTCGATTCCAGGCGGGTGTCCTTGGTAAAGTTGTTTTGTGGTGTCATTTTTTTTCCACAGCCCTGCCTTCGCTTCAACTGTTGTCATTGTTTCTCTCTCATCTGCAGATATTCAATGTGGCCCTACAATTTCTTCAAGCGGCTCAATATACCTACGCCCAGACCATATCCTTTCATTGGCACCTTCCTTGAGTACAGAAAGGTAATTGTAACATTTAAACGTAAAATAATCCGTAAAGTTTTTTTTTGGGTTAGATCGCATAAATGCGTCGTTAAACTTGACACAGCCAATTACAGTAAGACCTTGGATTGCGAGTAACTTGGCCTGCGAGTGTTTTGCAAGACGAGCAAAAATTTTAAATAAATATTAATTTGATAAACGAGCGAGGGTCTTGCAATACGAGTAGTACGTATACGCTTTGTCTGCCGAGCGTCACGTGATCACAACTGATATATGAGTGCTTTGATATATGAGTGCTTTGGATTACAAACACGTTTCTGGAAAGAATTATGCTCACAATCCAAGGTTTTACTGTAGTAAGGTTTGTCACGTTAACAAAACGTGCCAATTCGTTTCTGCTTCAGCACACCAGTTTGTGTTGGGAAGTAAACCCACAGCATTTGCAATTCGATTGCCGCGACGGCACAGCCGGTGATCACAACAACCGGCTTCATTAGGAGATTTGCCAGAATCATGAAAAATGCTGCTCCAGTCTTAAATGGACGTAGTGTTCATCATGTCGTCTTCACGGTATTTACACTGTTTACCTCTCGCTAGGGGCGGAGCCAAAGGGGGGGCTGGGGGGGGCTTAGCCCCCCTGAAATTTTGGGTAATCGGGATAACCGTATATCCGGCTGCTGCAAAATGCTGGCTGCCACCTTGTGCTACCCTGCAGGCTGCCACCTTGTGCTGCCACCTTGTGCTGCCCTGCAGGCTGCCACCTTGTGTGCTGCCCTGCAGGCTGCTTGAGCGGCAGCCTTTCGAACTTACTAGCCACATCAGCGGCTCCGACCTATTAATAAACTCCGCGTTCAAATCCAATAAAATGTGTTTTATACATTTGTGGCGCCTATTGGAAAAGATACACTGGATATCTTAGAATATTGAAGTCAGCCCCCCCAAAGTCAAAATCCTGGTTCCGCCCCTGCCTCTCGCCACATTACCGCAGCGGCGTCGACACTTCGATGGCGTGTGTTTTATTCTTTTTTACGCCGCCAGGGCTGGTTCAACTTTGACATGGAGTGCCGGGAGAAATTCGGGAAGATTTGGGGGTGAGTTTTTTCTTACTTTTAAGCACACAGCCACTGGCCCGCATGTATAGAATACTCCACTCCAATGTGCATATACGTGTGTGTGGGTCTTTAAACTGCACTGCATCTACAAAACAGACCTCAAACCAAGCACTGTAGAACTATTAAAATCTAAACTTTTTTTTGTATTTCACCAGGTGAGGCCGACTGAGCTGCTATATAGCTCTTTTCCAGAAGGAACCTGGCTATCACTAATAATAGCTCAACGGAGTGGCTTATCATCACCTGAATATTTATCGCAGCCAATCACTCTAAACGCGTGATGTTGATTCTAAATGTAAAGGGAAAAACCCGGAGAACCCAGAGAAAAATCCACGCAACCACGGGGAGAACACGCAAACTCTAAATATACAGCAGGCGTTAGGGTCGGGATTGAAACCACGACCTCCTGTATATCAGGCGAAGTAGTTAACATCTCGCAATGCCTCTGTAGTGTAAAGGTCATCACACTGGACTTGCAATCCGGAGGTCGCCAGTTCGATTCGATCTCCCGGCACGGCGATTGAATCGACGGTGCAAGCTTCTTAGACCTCCCGGCCTCGGTACGCACACACAGCAGTGTACAGCATATGGGTTACACCACACTTAGTTATCGATTGGCAGGTCACGTGTGGTGGAGTAAAGTGTGGGTGCTCCCACCTCCTCCAAAGCGTCTGGCCAACGTGGAAGAGTAGGCCAAACACACCCTCTGGACTAGCAGGGCTCTCTAGGGCTCCCACTAGTAGAGGCTCTTCTGCCAGCTGTGCCATGAGAAAAGCAACTGCGGGACTCCACCTTTGCACTCTTTACTGCACGTTTATTGTCAAAACGAACACGTGTTGGGTGGGGTAGGAAGGGAGAGGGTCAGCAACAGCCACATCCAACCTTTGGATGGGAGGGTAAGACTTTTTTTTCTGCGAACTTAAATTAATGACCTTCATGGGACCCCATTGCGCCTTGATGAGGGTCCTCCTCGGCTACAAGGCATGATTGCTTGCTCACGTAATTTCAAAATCGTTCCCATGCCCCCCCCCCCACCCCTCAGGGCAACCATGCTTCTTTGCTGTGATAGAACAGAACCGCATTGTCGCAAATTCAGAGTGGAAATCCACCGTTCGCACCGCTGTGTGTATCATTAGTCTTGTGCGGAGGGGCATGTGGCTGGCATGAAATATGGCCCGCTGTGTGGTCTCATTCAAACGCTTTTCAAATCAATATTTTACTGTACCCTTGTTCAATGCAGACCCGGCCGTGCGCACACATTTGCAGCGGCTGGCCAAATCGCCTGCTCATGTCATACTAATGCGACAAGCGACGGTCAATATTCATGCCTTTTACTTAACACGAAATAAAATGCTGTCAGTTGGAAAAGGGAACAGCTGTAAAAAAAAATATATCCTTGGCTAAGCACTTTATTTCAATGTTTTTTTTTTATAGGATTTACGATGGCAGGTCGCCGGTCCTGATGGTGGCTGACCCAAGCCTCTACAAGACCATCCTGGTCAAAGACTGCTACAGCACCTTCACCAACCGCAGGGTCAGCCTCAACATTCACGTGGAGAGTTCGTAAAAAAAATCTACGGCATTTCTGGGAGGCTCAACGACCAGGAATCGGAATCTGAATATTTATACTGTAGGAATCCTATGAGCTGTAAAGCTCTTTTTTTCACAAATGAGTTATGAAGCATGATCAGCTGGGAGCCCCTTCTTCGCCCCCATTCATCCCCCATCCACTTCGATTGCATAGCCAATCCGGAATATCTGGTAGCTGTAAGAATGTTCTGCTTGTCTATCAGCTTACTTCCAGTTATGTTACTAGCCAAGCAAAGATATGCCCTAGCTGCTGAGTCAGTGGGGGAGGGAGGGGGGGAAAGGGGGCTTTGATATCAGAAGACACATTGATCAGAGTGGGCATTTGTATCAGAAATTTCTGTACCATTTTGCTTTTCGCTGCGACTTTCACGTGCGAACACAACCACAGAGCTTAATCTCTCCAATAATATTTTCCGGGTCGCTGGGAGACTGGAGTAGTCCAAGAGATGACACGTGAAAATCTAAAACTAAGCTATTATTATTTTACCACGTAATGCCCATTGAGCTACATAGCTCAACAAAGTGGATTATCAGGTGGAAATTTAAAGCAGCCAAATAATCTAAACACAGGCTTTCGAAATGTGTAGGGAAAAAAAACGGAGGACCCGGAGAAAAATCTACGCGACCACGGGGAGACAGAGACACGCAAACTCCAGCAGGCGGCAGGGTCAGGATCAAACCCACGACCTCCTGTATACCGGGCGACGTAGTTAACATCCCGTCACCGCGGCACCCCTATCCATTATGCAAACCTTTTTGGCCGCCTTCCGCTGTGTTCCCAGAACTTTCAGCTCAACGGGCCTCTCAACGACGCCCTCACCGTGGTGGAGGACGAGAAGTGGAAGCGAATTCGGAGCGTGCTCAGCCCCGTGTTCAGCACGGGGAAACTCAAGGAGGTAAAGACTGGAGCGCGTGTTCGCATTCGGAAGCTCGCGGCACGCGCGCCGGCAAGTTCTGTGCGCGAGAATCGCCGCCGTTTTGTATTCGTCGTACGTGATGGGCTCGTGTCACCTCGCCCGCCCGCCCGCCCGCCCCCAGCAGCCACTCGAGACGCTATCATTGACCGCAATATATCGATTCAACAATTTTACATATTTTATCTTTACACGGTGGGTAGCCAACGTCAGTTACTCTCTCCACCAAGAATAAGGAGGCAACGACTGATATATATTTTTTTAAATAACAAAAAATAACCAGGCAGTGATTCACCCCCGCGGAGATAACAGGATGAATTTGTCTAGACGGGAAAAAAGTGCGGATGATAGAATGCCATTCCGGTCAGACTTATGGGGAAACGTTACGGATAATCGCGGATCATAGGAAGAATACGGGCCCGCTGATTATAGGAGTTTCACGCAGACCCTGCAGCTGTTACTGGATAAATAGGAGTCGCGGATAATAGGCCCGCAATTGAGAGGAGTTCTGTAGGAAGTGGTTAATTTTGAAAGGTGCGCTTGGCGGTGTGAGATGTAGTGCTGATGCAATGGGTGCGCAGCGTTGCGACGTGCTGTTGCAACTCTTAGGGGCCGATAGAAGATTCCATACGAACCGGTGGTGAGTGCCACTCATTTGGAAACCCGCCACCGACTGGACATCTTCCGAAAAAGAGCTTCGTAGCTCATCGGATTTCTCCAGCATAAATAAAGATTATGATTTGTGCAACTGACAGCTTTAAAAGTAAAAAAAAAACATATATACATAACAGGCGGTGTTTCTTTCAGGTGACGTTCCGGGCAATGGGCCTACTTCATAGCACGTAAAAAAATGTGCCTCTTTATATACGTTTCCTTTTAAGGTCACGGTGTTATTGACTAACGTGCTAAGTTGTCGTTGATAACTGTGCTTGTGTGCACGACCGCCTTGAATGCGGCAGCAGCAGCAGAATCACCGGATAATTTGTATCATGTCAAATACGTTTACCGCACAAGTTGACAGTTTTAAAACGTCTGTGTATACGGTGTGTGTCGCCGCGCATTTGCCGCGCGCGTGTCAGTCGACAATGTGGGGCGCTCTTGCAAACGAGGCGTTCCATCTCAAGGGGACCCTCCGCAGTGACACATTTTAATCAATCAATTAATGTTTCCTTGTTTAAAAATGTGAAAATTTGATCTTGTAGCACTTGCAACCCCCATGTATACCTTTTGCGTTTGCTGAAAATACACCCATCGCGTAGCGCCGGAGAACAGACTGACTCGCAGTGATTTTTATACACAGCCCTTTACCTATCCACTGCTGGATGAAGGCCTCGCCGTGCCTCACACCAGTGTCAACTATTTGAACCAGGCCTGGGTCACCTCCCCTCCCATCTCCCCCGCCCCCTTCTCCAACTTACACTGACCATCATTGTGAAGTATAGTCAAAACAAGCCCCGTGATCGAATATATACGTATAATATTGTGTGGTGGTATAAGTACAGTAAAACCTTGGATTGCGAGCATAATTCGTTCTGGAAACGTGTTTGCAATCCAAAGCACTCGTATATAAAAGCACTTGTTGTATATCAGTTGTGATCACGTGGCGCTCGGCAGTACAAAGCGTATACGTACTACTCGTATTGCAAGACCCTCGCTCGTTTATCAAATTAATGTTTATTTAAAATTTTTGCTCGTCTTGCAAAACACTCGCAGACCAAGTTACTTGCAATCCAAGGTCTTACTGTAATTGGCTGTGTCAAGTTTAACGATACATTTATGCGATCTAACCCAAAAAGAAACTTTACGGATTATTTTACGTTTAAATGTTACAATTACCTTTCTGTACTCAAGGAAGGTGCCAATGAAAGGATGTGGTCTGGGCGTAGGTATATTGAGCCGCTTGAAGAAATTGTAGGGCCACATTGAATATCTGCAGATGAGAGAGAAACAATGACAACAGTTGAAGCGAAGGCAGGGCTGTGGAAAAAAAAAATGACACCACAAAACAACTTTACCAAGGACACCCGCCTGGAATCGAATCACCCGGAATTCGTACAGCCTCATCAGATCTCGACAGCAAAGCAGGTTTGAGCCTGGATTTGTATAGTTTGCATATTCCCACCCTGCAATGATTTCCTGTAATTGCCGCCACTGCTGATGGGTCTTGGGCGGTGGTCACCCTTGCAGCAGAGCTGCTCATAGCTCAACAATAATTGGCCTCACAGGCTGAAATAATAAAGTCTGAGTCGGAGGATTAAGCACTTGCATTGGCAACTAACGTGCATAAAACAAGTGTTGTGTGTAGGCTGCTGCGGTTGATAAGCTGTCAGGGCTTACCCATGGGGCCACACCTCCTTCATGAATGGGCAATTAATGACATGCCACAGCAGTGCGTGCGATTATGGCCATGCCACCCGCACAGCAAACCCAAGCAATGCACACGTATGTACGTATGGGGACGTCCATAAATGACGTCACGCACCTAGAGGGGGGGTGGGGGGGGGTCAGACATTTGTGACGGGGGGGGGGGAGAGGTTTGGGAAATCTATTTTAAAACGCCGAACAAATACTGCTACCTATAGAACGTGTTAACTTTCTTGTGTGGTGCTGTCAACTCGCAGGACGCCCGTTGTGCGCTAACGTTGTGGAGAGTTTGTAACAAATCGCTCGTTACGCAGAGACAAGGGTCTAAGGTCTGTCTCGCCTGAGCCATGCGCTCTTTTTCAATCCATCGTGCACAGTTTGTCGTCCTTCCCCCGCAACTCCGATCAGCACGGCCGGCTATGCACGGTGCGAAAGAAGTTCAGCATACAGGGACTCCTCTACTTACGAACATTCCACGTACGAACTTTCAGAGATACGAACAAATCTGTCCGTAAGTCCAGTTGCCTGTTCGGATCGAGAGTTGTAAGTTCCACCGTCGGGCAATGGTGGTGGTGACATCTACATTTGCAGAACATGAAGAACCAGTGGCATCTACATCTACAGGAGGTTATACAACTTTTAAAGCCATTCCATGTGTTTAGTGTACACGCCATAGAACATGTTTGGAATCGATAGTAAGTTGGACTTACGAACACATCGACTTACCAACAGATCCCTGAAACCTAACTCGTTCATACGTAGAGGAGTCCCTGTATATACATATGCTTGTGAACATTTTTCTCCAACAAGCTATGTGCCTTCTGGACCGCTGTTTTTCAAGAAAGTGTTTATTTAAGCGGGCAAACTGCATGCAGGTCTACGTCTCTCTCTCTCTGCGTCTTCATCGGCGGAAGAATCGGCCCCCTGACGTGCTGCTGCCACCAATTTTTTCGGTCTTCCTTCAGGTATTCCCCATCGTCAAGCACTATGGCGACCTGCTCGTGCAGCAGGCAGAGTTGAAGTGTAACGCCGGCCAAAGCTTCGATGCAAAGAAGTGAGTGAATTCGAGGAGTTCAAGCTCCCCGGGCCTCTATGGGAGGTCGCCACAGCGGTGGTGAAATGGTTTAGTGTGCTGGGCTCACAATCCAGAGGTCGGCGATTCGATTTTCTTTCTCCCGGCGCGGCAGTTGAAACGATGGCGCACATTTCTCAAATCCCCCCCCTCACCCAGCAGTGTTCACCGCAGCCGATCGGCAAGCCGCGTGTGGTGGGGTAAAATTTAGGTATGCCCAACTCTCTCCACACGTCTGGTCAACGTGGTAGGTGTGTGACGGTGGCAAGATGTTAACTACCTCGCCTGGTATGGAGGAGGTTGTGGGTTCGACCCTGACACCTGTATTTTTGGAGTTTGCATGTTCTGCCCCGTGGTCACGTGAATTTTTCTCCGGGTCTTCCGGTTTTTCCCTCATTCGTAAGCATGCATTTAGAGTATTTGGCTGCAATAAATGACCACACGATGAGCCACTTCATTGAGCTATAATTTGTGATAGCCAGGTTGCTTCTAAAAAAGAATTGTACAGCTCAGTGGGCCTCACCTGGTAGAATAACACATGGTTTAATAGTTTACTTCCGTAGAGGAGACCAAATACCCCTCTGTAGGCATGCACTTCGTGGATGCTGACTCAGCCAGCAGTGCCACGAGTAAGCAATTGCAGGGCTGCACCTTTGCCATTACGTAGCCTCTCCTTGCCAAGCGCTTAATTGAAATTTCAGAAAGCAACTTGGTTACGGGCACTTGGTCATGTGCCTGTGATGCGGTGGGCGAGATAAAGTTGTTTAAAGAAAACATTGTAAAATTGATGCATTAGCATGCATTGCTGACACGTCACCAGTGAAACTCACGAAGACATGTAAATATCGTTTGCCAATATTTGGATAGCCTGTTTTTTTTTTCCCAGTCCTGTGCCAATCGTTTACGTAAGTTGACGTTCAGTGTTCAGTTGCGGCGCATGCAAATCGATATTGAAATGATTATTTGAATTTTGCAAGTCAAGTCAAAGTGCTCAAATAAGCTTTGTGCAGCACTTACGTCCTTGGGCAGCGGTGTAAATTCCACGATGCTATGGTAAGAGGCCAGTCTTTCCATAGTCCACAACCACTGTTGACTCCCTACAATGGAGCCCTCACGAGATGGACCGATGCGGGGGTTGAGATGCTTTCCCGGTTGGGGGTTGAACTTACCTGGTATTCAGGAGGTCGTGGGTTCGATCCCGATCATGATGCCTGCTGTATATTTGGAGTTTGCGTTGTCTGTCTCGTTGTGGTCACGTGGATTTTTCTCCAGGTCCTCCGGTTTTTCCCCTCCACATTATAAACATACGTTTAGAGTACAGTAACACCTTGGATTGCGAGTAACTTGGTCTGCGAGTGTTTTGCAAGACGAGCGAGGGTCTTGCAAAACAGCAATTTATTTATTTATTTATAAATTAATACATAACGATTACTTTTATAAACGAGCGAGGGTCTTGCAATACGAGTAGTACGTATACTCTTTGTACTGCCGAGCGTCACGTGATCACAACTGATATACGAGTGCTTTGATATACGAGTGCTTTGGATTGCAAACACGTTTCCGGAACGAATTATACTCGCAGTCCAAGGTTTTACTGTATTTGGTTGCTTTACATTTCCACGTGATAAGCCACTTTGTTGAGCTATCATTTGTGGCCACTTCACGTCTGAATAAGAGCTATATAGCTCAGTGGGCCTTACCTGGTAAAATAAAAAAACAATTGTTTATTTTTAGTGTATTTGATCACCCCCCAGCCAGATTACAATATCGGAAACCTATTTAGGGAATTCCTATACACAGCTCTTCTGTCAATCCACTGCTGGATGAGGGCTCCCCATCACCCCTCCACCACCCATATGGGTCATGGGGGATATTTGTCCATAATTATTATACTTCACTGCACTACTCTCAACTAAACTATTCGGTTTTTTTTTTTACCAAGTAAGGCTCACTGGCTATACACGGGGGGGGGGGGGGGGGGTGGGTGGCATCTTTGTCTTTTGTTTTTCACCCCCTCCCCAACCCGCAGGCTGCTGGGGGCGTACAGCATGGACGTGATCACGAGCACCGCGTTCAGCGCCGACGTGAACTCGCTGAGCAACGAGCACGACCCCTTCGTCGCCTACATCAACAAGCTGACGAAGCTGGGAATGTTCAACCCCTTGCTTCTGCTCGTCGGTAAGGGAGCGGCCAGAGTCTCGTTGGCGCTCCGAAAGCCGCGGGGATTTCTTTTAGCCGGCGCCCTCTGGGTTTAAATCGCACCTCCGGTTGCCGCGGTCGGCTACGTGCGGTGCGAAAGAAGTTCAACGTACAGTTGATCATTGGTTATCCGGCGTGCGATTATCCGGCTTCCAAAACCGCTCCAAATGCTGTAACCAGTCCGGCGATCGGCACCGTGTGCGTGACAAAACAGGGTAGCTATGCTCTTCGATACTTTCGGTAAAGTCACGTAGGTAGAAAAAAATAATAGATCACGGACGTTTCGATCGCAACACAAGCAACCGTCTTCAGGTGAGACGTCTTCAGGTGAGACGTCTTCAGGTGAGACGTCTTCAGGTGAGACGTCTTCAGGTGAGACGTCTTCAGGTGAGACGGTCGTTTGTGTTGCGATCGAAACGTCGCAATCTATTAATTTTTCTACCTACGTGACTTTACTGAAAGAACCAAAGAGTATGGATTCCTGCAGTCACGAAAACTTCAAATCAAGAAAGTAGCTATGCTCGATTTCAGTGTTAAATATTACATACAGTATATTATACACTACATAAAACTTAAACAATTAAAATACGGCACGTATATACATCACTCCCTGATGCAGTCTTCGAAGTTAGAGTGGTAAGTACGGTACAGTAAATACAGTAACTGTTTAAAGTAGGAGAGTTATTTATGTCTATTTTTTATATTTTTTCATGCTAATTGCAGATAGTAAACGAATTTAAAACACAAAAAAACAACACCTGAAAACTCAATTTCATACAATAACGTGCAAAAATAAGCTATTTTAAATAACGATGATGTGATTATCCGGCGTTTTTCAACATCCGGAGCCCCCTCCTCCTTGAAGCCGATGGATAATCGATGATCTCCAGTCCACACACATACATGCAACCCCCATGTATGACAAAAATATTTCAACTTAGGCCAAATCTATGCTTTTTATTGTAACAATCATTCAAGTACACAAAAAGGTAGCTTATGTAATGCCTGCTCATTGATATTTTACACACAGTACCTTGGAGTCCATGGCCTGAACCTCTCATCCTGTTCAATATCCTTGGTTCGGACAAGGGGATCCTGGACGTTCACTTCACACAGAAACAATGTACTTAGATTGTGTCAACGATTTCCAAATGTTCCAATAACGTTTGAAGCTGTGTTAGATTATTTAGATGATTTTGGTGCTATAAATGTCCAAATGATGGGGCCACTTTGTTGAGCTATCATTTGTGGCCAGGTCGTTTCTAAAAAATAAGTTAATACCTTGATGGGCTTTGCCTGGTAGGATGTGGATGGTTTAGTTGTTGTATTTGTTTACGTGTTTGGGTGATTTGTTTACCTTGCTTGTACTTTGCACGACTATCGTGTCTTTGTGTTGTTGTTGTAGCGTTCTTACCCGCAACCGACTGGACATCTGTGAAAAAGAGCTTTATAGCTCATCGGATTCCTCCTAAAGTATAAATATTCTGATACTGATAAATAAAGGTTATCGTAGAAAGACGCTACATAGAGGTAGGGGCAGTGATAGGAGTTGGGGTAGTGATAGGGGTTGGGGTAGTGATAGTGGTAGGGGCAGTGATAGGGGTTGGGGTAGTGATAGTGGTAGGGGCAGTGATAGGGGTTGGAGTAGTGATAGGGTTAGTGACAGTAATAGGGGCAGTGATATTGATAGTGGTTATAGAGGTTGGGATAGTGATGGGGATAGTTATAGGAGTTGGGGTCGTGATAGTGATAGGGGTTAGGGTAGTGATAGTGATAGGGGTAGTGATAGTAGTTATAGAGGTTGGTCGTAGCTGGTGGGTGAGGGTCAGGGAGTAGCAGTTACAAAAGTGCCACGTGAATCAAAAACGTGCATAATTTATTGCTGCTCAAGCAGCAGCAGCAGCATCGCCGGCATTATTGGAGAGCGATCTCGCAAAGGTTCAAATGGGTGCCCACGTTTCGCTGGAGATTTACATCCGGCATCGGTCAGGTTGTGAGCAGGAGCTCCTACCTCGAGCGACAGCGCTGCCCGCTTCCGGGGCCTGAAGAAGGCGTCGTTACCCTGTGGCTGGCCACAAACGTGGCTCCGACGTTCACCCCCTGGACCTACCCACCCACCACCACCGGACCCCCGCCGTGCCGTCCACGTTTCAAAATTTCCCCCGCGCGGTATCGGGAGCCTCGGCCTGCGTCTCTCCATCCCCGGAAGGGATTGAGAGAGACGGTGCCGAGTGGGGAGGCAGACACCCTCACTGCCGTGCGCTCGCCGACAGGCAGATGGACGTTTTAGGTGTTGCCCCCCCCCCCTGCAACAACAGCAGCAGCAACAACAACAAAAAAAACGCACGGCTCTCTTATCAAAACACGGTCCCACGTTCCAAGTTCCACGCGATAAAACACGTCCGGCGCCATCTGTTTGCGCCGCGCCTCCCCGGGCCTGGGCTTGCGGCGCTGTGGCTGTAAATGTTTCTTTGTTGTTGGCGAGGCGGTGGGGGGGGGGGTTCATTTGTTAGCATGACCTGAGGTGAGGCAAAAGTCAGGCGTTGGGCTCTCAGTGCAAGGGTTATGTTGTTGCGTCAGCAGTCAGCATCGGAAGCGGACCTGGAAATTTCCCAAGTAGTGGTGGTGGTGGCGGTGGAGGGGGGGGGGGGTGTTGGCGGTGTTAATGTTTTTTCTCCAGATTTTCTTGCGTAGGGCCCTGAAGTAATGCTGCTGCAACAACAAGAAAACGTTAAACGAATATTGCATCATCCAAGATGAGTGCACCGGCAACGCCGTAAAACGCAATGGTAGCCAGGGGCAAACGTAAAAAAAGGCTGTGGTACGCTACACTGACATTGGCTCAAGTAAAACAAAAAAAAGGCCAACGTCTTTTAAGTGTCCCCGTGCTCATGCTTAGATGAGCATCGTGCAGTGCCCATTTCTCTCATTGGCCCCCGAGTCATCGGAAAGAAATTCCACATTCTTATGGCAGGCCCGAGGCTTCTCCCACGGGTCGACCTATATTTACGTCCCACCTTGTTGTTAGGTGGGTGCTGTGGGTGGGTGGGTGGTGGTGGTGGTGGTGGCGCTCTATCAGCAAAGCAAGCAAAAGCGTGCATCAAAAATCCGCTAAAAATTGAAGTCCGTACAAACGTAACGAGTTTCGATTTAAAGCTTTCGTGACTGCAAGGATTCATCTTCTTTGGTTCTTTCGGTAAAGTCATGTAGAATGAGAATGTGTTATTTTATTTTATTTTATCAATTAATTATTTTATTCTCATTCTACGTTACTTTACCGAAAGAACCAAAGAAAACGTAACAAGCTGAATAACATCCTCTTATCTCTTGTCCTGTCTGCCTGCATCTCCCTTCGCTCAACTCTCTACATCTCCACCTTATGTCTACATTAATCCGACCAACTTCTCCGCCACTTGTCTCTGTCACTTCTGCCATCTCGCTGGCGATCTTGTAAAAATATTACGTATTCCTTGTGGCCCGCGATAGACCAGCACCACCCACCGCTGAAGGGTGAGCATGAGGTGAGCAGAATGGGATCTTTTTTTTAAAGTGTTTTTTTTTTTAACCAGAACGTATTTCTGTCTCAAAAATTCAAATATGTATTGAGTCCCATCGGCCCGTTGGGTCTGTCGACCGGTATTATCAAGCAGCATTTGTTAAAGCAAGAAAAGTCTGGACCGGTTCCAAGCCTTCTGATGAGTCTCATCAGCAGAGTCGGCCCCGTTTAATAAATGCCACTGGGACAACAGATGTTATTGGTAAGAGCACACCGTATAAACTATGGGACTCCGTTGAACGCAAAATAAGCAATAAATCCGATGCAAACTCATTCATGCGTTGCCGGGGAGCACTGTGTCATAAAAGCAAATGTGCTATTTATATTTTTTGGTTTTGTTTACAGCTACCGATTTGAAATGGGTTCTAACCAAACAGCGGAGAAAGATTTAGCACAACTGTACCACCCGTTAAAAGCCACTGTAGCAATCGGCTAATTCGATCGTACATCAGCAACTTAAAATGATGGCCTTTGGAGCAGAATTAATTAATTTTCGGTACGCCGAATAAACCAGAACAGCTGTTGGGCCAATGGTTAGTTGACTATTTTCACCAAGGATCCTGGCTCACCCCTGTGGGTCTCATTAGCGTCTGAGCCATTGTGGATGTCACGGGATTTACAATGAAATAATGGTAATGGTAGGTTGGAAGTTAAAGAAATAAAATTTAAAAAAAAATCTCATTTGGGAATAACAGCACTTTCGTGCAAAGTTATCAGATGTAAAATGCCGACGGGGTAGCCAATCACGTTCAATGCGTACGGCTTTTTTTTGCGTTTAGTTTGTTGTCGTTTCCCTGCACTTCCGATTGGCGCGATAGCTACGTACGGTGCGAAAGAAGTTCAACGTACGTGCGTACATGCTTTCCGACGCACGTGGAATCGACGTGCCGCTGTGGGGTGGCATGGTGGTCAGCACGCTGGACAACGCACAGGCCGCCGGTTCTAATGCACAGTACGGGCGCGGCAGTTGACACAAGGGGGTCAAGTTTCTCAATCCCTCCGCCCGCCCCCCGTCCACCCGGCAGCTATGAATGGGTAACACCACAGGTTGTCCGTGGTCGATCGTGTTGGGGCAAGGAAGTGGTGACTTACGCTTCTTACAAGACGTCTGCCCAGAGTGGAAGAGTAGGCAAAACCAGCCTTTTAGTGGAGGCACTTCTGCCAGAAATGGTGTGACCGAGCACTTTCAGGGCTGCACGTTTACCTCTTCATTCACGTTGTCTGTGCTTTGGGGGTCGGCCGTCGCGTTTGATAATAGTACTCAAGCAATTTGTTTTATTTTACCAGGTAAGGCACACTGAGCTGTATGGCTCTGCTTTCAGAAGCGACCTGGCCACAAATGGCTCAATGAAGCGGCTTATCATCACGTGCAAATTTATAGCAGCCAAGTACTCTAAACGCACGTCGATTCTAAATGTGGAGAAACGAAGAAAAATCCACGTGATCTCCAAATATACAAGCATCAGAGTCGGCATCGAACCCACGACCTCCTGCATACCAGGCGAGGAAGTTAACATCTCTCCACTGTGGCGCCCCAGTAGCTGTATCGAAAACCAGGAGGTACAACTGTGCACACGCGTGGATCGGTGCGATGCTCTTTCTCACGTGCGTTTATCCCCTCGCGGCGCAGTCTTCTTCCCGGCCGTCACCCCGCTGCTGGTCCGGATGAACGTCAGCATGTTTCCCAAGGACGTTTTATCCTTCTTCATGTCCAACCTGCAACGCCTGAAGAGTGAACGTCGCAAGGGCGAGCACACGGTAGGTCATGGATCAGCCCAGTGAAAAAAAAAGAAAAAAGAACGTTGGGTCAACGTTGGGTCAACGTTGGGTTGGCTACCTACGGTCCGAAAGAAGTTCAACGTACATGCATAATGCCCACTTAGTAGTGCTGAGTTCAACTTGTACTGCACAGCGACAGCTGCCACATGGGGGCTTAACAAACGGCAGGGCATTGGAGGAATGATTGAGATGTGACGTAATGATGCGTTGAGTTTCGCGGTGAAACGTTTAGGCACGCTCTAAATGCACATCCGTACGTTCGTCCACATGAATAAGATTACGTCGCGAATTGTCCTTTCGTAGCTCGGCACGTCTCTTTCAGCGTGAGAGACTAATGACAATTGTGCACTGAAAAAAAAACCACACCGCGTCAACGAAGACAAACGGCCGTTCACGTTTCATTTGTACGCGGCGCGGCAAAACTCTCTTCCGTAATATTAATTAAGAGCCGCGGGCGTAGCGCGACGGCACGCATCGCGCATTCCGAATGTTTTTTTTTTTTAAATCTCCACGGTGCAGTTTGCAGACGTTAATAAGGAGGTCGGCATTCAAATAATCGTCGCGCGCGCACGCGTTCCCGTTGCTACGCCGTGCCGACGTTTTAAATCTTAAAGATACGGCTGCAAAGGGGAGACCCGGCTGCAGTTGTGCGATATACGTAAATTGCCCCGCGTGTGGCATTAAGTGATATCAAGGCCGGATTTAACTGCACGAACGGGGAGCAGCAATCTTGAGGGCCCAGTCAGCGGGGCGGGGGGACCAGGAGTGATGTGATATATCACGACAAGTATTACAATTTTGATATGTGGAAGCCACGGAGCGGGAGATCTGCCCCGCGCATGTCGTGCACGTGTGGACACCCATCGGTGGCTGTGATTCTGTGATTCCGCCCCACAGGACAGGGTGGACTTCCTGCAGACCATGGTCGATGCTCAGATTTCTGATTCGGTGATGGACGAGCACGGTGGCATCATCCCGTACAAAGGTAAAACGGCCATGTCCAATTTGAAAGCAAAACATCAAGCAAACGTAACAAAAATACTTATCTATTTTTTTGCTTTCATTGAAATGTACAGTGCCATGCAGCGTCGCATAATTCCGACTCGCTGGGGACTGGCGGATATGTGGTAATAGTCGGATATGTGTACGCCTGTGGAAAGTCCCGGTGCGCACGTAAGTCACCGGAGAGCAATAACAGCGCGCGTGGTTCTGCAGCGGCGGCGACGGCGTGCGATACGATCGGACTTGCGAGCGCCTGTACGAATTTACGGTTACGCCACGTGACCCGGCGGCTCCGTCCGCGCGTGCCTTGGTCGGATTACAGCGCTGACGGACAGCGAGATCTTGTCCCAGGCGATGGTGTTCCTCCTGGCGGGCTACGAGACGACGGCCGTGACACTCACCTACATCGCCTACAACCTGGCCGTGCACGTGGACGTGCAGGACAAGCTCCTAGAGGAGATCGATGCCACGTTGCCGCCCGAGGTCGGTCATCAAAAAAAACATTGCCCGGCTGCGGCGTTGCGTGCAACATTCGTCCGGCGCGTGTCGTGACGGGCACTGCACGATCCGACACCGTGTTCGTCCGGCACTCGCCGGTTGCCGAACGAACACATGATAAGGTCGCGCTCATTAGACACTAAGTGCAAGCCACAATATGAACCACAGTACCTCGCTGACCCTGTCAAGGAGCATGAACCATCACGCAAACTCCGGTCATCCTCGCAGCGGCGGCTCTTGGCTAGCCGTCGAACAAAGACGGTCGCCGCATCGCGCGCTTTCAGATGCGCTTCTGCGGCCGTCTGGGACGCTCTTCCTTCCGATATCTAGATTGAAAACGAATTTCTTTAGAACTGCTTTTTGTGTTTAGTTTGTTGTCCTTCCCCCCGCACCTCCGATTAGCACGGTTGGCTATGTATGGTGTGAAAGAAGTTCAACATACATCATCATCTCCTTATTGCTACAGAATTTTGCTACCTCATGTAGTACCAATTTTTGTCTAACCAGTGGACGGCATGTGCTCATGTTTGGGGCGCGGTAGTGAGTTCGATCCCTGCCTATGGCCAACACTGGTCACGATTATGTGAACCGATCCTGGGCCTCTCATATGTTGACTCCGCCTCATATGAGCACCTGGTGCGATGCGTTAAACATCGCCACTGGGGAGACAGAGGCGGTCGGGCGTGGTGCTGGTCATGCACCCCTCCGTGTGCCGTGCAGGCCTTCATAGCTGCTACTCGCTAACAGCGCTTACCCCAACAGTCTGTTGAAGCTATACAGGGGATTGGGGGGGGGTTGTTTGTCTTTGTTTGTGATTTTTACAGGAGGAGGTCACCTATGAGAAGGTGTCCCAGCTGCCTTACCTGGACATGGTGGTTAGCGAGTCTCTGCGTCTGTACCCGCCAGCCGGGAGGCTGGAACGTATTGCAAAGATGGACGTGGAGCTGGGAGGCATCCCTGTTCCCAAGGGCACGGTCATCGGCATTCCCGTGTTTGTGATTCACCGTAACTCGGAGCACTGGGATGACCCCACGGCGTTCCGGCCTGAACGGTAATAACTCACAGCCGATCCGACTGAGTCGTTTTTTCGGTTTGGCTGCGCTCCTGCACGTGGCTAACTTGTAAATCCAGCGCTGTGGCGGCAGCAGCGAGGTTTGGTGGATCATGCACGGATGTTGTGAAACTCAATTCTCGTGGGCGTCGAGCAGGTGACGACGTACACCGGCTCACCATGGAGAAAGCGTTGCAGCAAAGTGTGTGGACAAATTTGTGTTTTTTTCTGTGAGTGCAAAACAACGTATTTCGTGGCGACGTTTACCGGGAACTCCCTATAAATAAGGTCTTCATTATTTCCCCCCCCCCCCATGCCGTTTTGAAATCTCTCTTGATTTTACAAACCGTAAATGTGCGTGTCGACCACAGGCGCAATTGAGCATTGTGGAATGAAGGAACAAAGAAACTTTATTACGTTGGAGTTTACAGTGGAAGCTTGAAACAAGTCCCATTTTGTTGTTGTTGATCTCGATTTCGGACAGATTCAGCAAGGAGGCCAGAGAGCAGAGGGACCAGTACTGCTATTTGCCATTTGGCGCCGGGCCCCGAAACTGCATTGGGATGCGTTTTGCTCTCATCAACGTCAAGATCGCCATCGTGAGCCTGCTGAGGCGTTTCACATTCGTCACTTGCCCAGAGACAAAGGTAAGAAAGAACTCGGTTTTAAACAAGTTAAATCTTACCACAGTGTTGCAGACCACATGCAATTTTGACAGTTATATAACCAAAAATTTCCACACCCCCCCCCCCGCTCCCGCCACCGCCCCCACCTTCGTGGGCAGCGGCACACATTCACGGGCGTGAAAAGAATCTGCAAAAAATACACTTTCAATTTTCATGAACAACGTACGGCCTAATGCAATTTCCACTTGCTGCTGTGTTGCAATACAGCTTACAGGATTGTATATATATTTAGGGACGAGTTCCTGATATTTGGATTTACGAGAAAAAAATCCGAAAATCGGGTCTCCAGATTAAATTTAGGACGATCTGGAAATAAAAATTGGTTTTGGATTGACCCGAAGTTATGGCGACACAAGAAGTGACGTCACGTTCGTGGTGTTACTTCCATGATGCATTTCCTGCTGAAAACTGCCCTCACGCAACATCACTTCGACCAAACGTGGCTCAAAATGTTGTCAAAATTATTTAAATGTACAAAATGTTGACATTATAATGATTGCTTTACTGAGCAAGCCTTGTGTTAAATTTCTAAATGAAACGATGAATGTCTCCAGTTATTTCATTTAGTGTAATTTGAATCTGATATAAGGTCTGAAATCAGCCTTAAAAATCTAAACAAATCTGGTATGCGAAAAAACCCAATCTGAAACAACTTCACAAAATACATATACGTAACTTGTGATAAAAAATAAATGGTTCATGCTTTCTTTGAATCGCGTAGACAATCTCGACGTACAGTCACACACTCCTACTTTTACAGGGCCCAAGATGAATTCATTGCGAGTGTGTTCTGCATTGTTTTTCATTATTGCCTCTTGCAGATCCCGGCTGAAATTGGCATAAGAGGACTACTCGAGCCGAAAGAACCCATCATTTTAAAGTTTGCCGAAAGAAAGAAGAGCAATCAAGATTGATAAAAAAAAGTTTATTCAAAAGGAAACTAATTTTAATACAGAATAACTTTTCTTATTAGCTTACATAATAAACTTGATTACTCTGGCTGTGATATGGAAATTCAATTAGGCACTTCTGCTGTGATAATGTAGCTAACTGTAGGTCTGACTATTTACTCAATCACGCAGCTGTGATGTTGGCAGCGTTATTTTTTGTCATAATCAACTGTGTAATAATTTTCAGAGAAATTCGACTGCTGTGCCATTCCTGACTTACAGTACCCCGGGGTTTACAAATTGAGTTGTACCTGCGGTGATTGCTATATCGGGGAGACGAAGCGACATATCTCTGACCGAATTCGCGAGCACAAATCAGATTTGAAACACGGCAGAACGAATTAGTCTGCCGTAGCTGATCACTGTTACAACGCTGTGGGTGATCACGATATAATTTTCTCGATACCAAGGTTTTTTGAAAACCCACGGGTTTTTATCAGAGATTTGTTCACGAGGCAATTCAGATCTACAAACACAGACACAATTTCAACCGAGAAGATGGATTCAAATTAAGCAACCATTGGAAAGATGTTCTAAATCGAACTAAACATTAAACTAATTTTCAATGGTACAGTATATTTTTTAAAGTAGTGGTACCCCAAACTTTCGCAGCTCTTAAAATTCCCTTTTCACATCATCAATAGGTAAACTCCCCCTCCCCCCCTCGCCAACCGGCATGTTCACCCGCATGTACACCACCTCTACACCGTTCATCATGCTAAGTCGGCCAATTAAATGCTAATTTTTTATGCTAATTCCTTTGTCAAGGCACCTTAATTTCTCTCACACAGCTTAAAGGTCGCGGTCTGAGCTTGGCTGTGTTCACTCCAGCACTGTCCTCGAGACAGTCTGGTCCCTTCACCTGATGAAGGCCGCTTGTGTTATGGCCGAAACGTCGTGATTTTTGTTATTTTATTTTTTACCTACGTGACTTTACCGAATAGAACCAAAGAGTATGGATCCTTGCAGTCACGAAAGCTTCAAATCTAGAATTGCTGTGGAAACATAATCGTCTGACTTTTAAGAGTTTAGAAATGCGTTCAATAGTCTTGCAGATTTAACCCTGAGGTAATTCTGATGTACGTTTGCTCTTTTTACTCGGGGGAGGGTTCTTGCGGCAATGTGCGTGGGGGGGGGGGGAAGCAGTGGCACTGTAGTTTACGCGCTGCGCTGTGAACCCGGCATCATGAGTTCGATTCCAAGTCATGGTTAACATCAGTGACGAGTGATATCTCAGCCCTCGCCCCTGCCTCCACCAACCCGTAATGGCCAGTGTGGTGAAGTTTGACTAGAAACAGCCCCCATGACAAACACCGTGCAAAAGCCCTCCTCCAGCATTGGATTGACAAAGCGCTGTAAATGATTCGTCGTACGATAATTATTCTATGCCACATTCTAACGTGGTGGTGTTTAATAGCTGTGGTTGACAGTAGTAAATATATATGATAAACGTGATCTATGTTAGGAATACGGTTTTTCCCCCTTTTTTTACCGGCAACAAAACTCAAACCTTTTTACAGGGAATAATGTTTAGCAACATCGGTGGCGAGTGATAGCTGAACCGATTCCGAGCCTCCCGTCCCCCCTTCTCCAAACCGCACCGACCAACGTGAAGTATGGTGAAAACAAATCCCCATGGTACGCAGTGTGCGGAAGCCTTCAACTAGCGGTGCATTGATAAACAGGCAGTGCCTAATTGTACACATCAGGAATTGATGACCCTTGGAAATGTATGAGCACGCTGGTTCACTTAGATTTTTACGAGCGCATTGATTTAACATCAGCAGTCTTTTATTATGAGTATGTTACGTAAAATATCAAGTGTACCGTATGGATATGGTATTTCTCTTTAAAATGTACCGCTTTTTGTGCGTGCGTAATGTGCTTTCAATAAATCATGGTAAAATTAAGATTCTACTTTTTTTATTCGTCTTCGGGAACGTGAGATGCTCTGATGTTAAGGAAAAACCCTGCAATCCAGACTACTCGAAAGAGACCTGTTGAAACAATTCAGCCCAAGTGGTGGACATAATGGAGTTTATGTATGTATTGTATGTTGAACTTATCCCCGTACGTAAGCCAACCGTGCAAATTGAAGTGTGCAGGAAATTAAACTTCACAAGGGCCTGTGGGCTAGAAGGGGCCCAGACCCTGGACTACAAAAACCTGGGGATATGTGGACGGGGGACTCCACTTAAATATCCTTGGACCAGAGGCCATGTCAAACTTGCGACTCTTTGTAAACTAAGTTTTCAATGTCTTTGTATTGTTTTATTTTATCACGTAACATTATTCTCGCATAAATTGCACAAATCGAATAATTATTTCGCGCACAATCAGATGCAACGTATCTTGAGCGTAATAGTTAAATCTACAGCCAATCTCGATTTGAAGCTTTCGTGACTGTAGGAATCCATACTCTTTGGTTCTTTCGGTAAAGTCTACGTAGGTGGAAAATAAAATAAATCACGACGTTTCAGGCGCAACACACAAGCGTCCATCATCAGGTGGGAAAGCGATGGTCTGCTGCTGAGGCAGACTGTTTTGAAAAGGTTTGAAATGGGTGTAGCCAAAGGGTCATAAAGAAGTGGGCGGGGCTAGTGATGTTAATGTGAGAGATTAGCATGTTTCAAAGTTTCATTTTCATAGTTTCATTTATTAGGTATAGCCCTGTGAGCCATTCGGCTCTTGAATCGGGTGCAACCGCAACAAACAAAAAATAAAAACATGAACAAGAAAACATCTTAAAGTGACTTTGTGCATGTGCAAACACAAAATCCAGGAAAAAACATCAAAATATTACTGAAATAGCACCGTACACCAACACTGTGCAAAAATACCAGTGGGATGCAAGTCAAACATCAACAACAAGAAAACTTAGATTAAGGCCATCAGTCTAACTCCGTACTACAATAAACAAAAACATGGCCAAACCAAAAAACTTTTAGAAATCACCAAAATAAAGCCATAAATGCAATGTAACAGTGATCATAATGTAACTGTAAAGATAGGAGGAGAGTTGCCTCCTAAACGAGGGCACGGAAGTGGCTATGTTAATGCGAGAAATTAGCATGTTAATGCGAGAAATTAGCATGTAACTGTAAAGATAGGAAGAGAGTTGCCTCCTAAACGAGGGCACGGAAGTGGCTATGTTAATGCGAGAAATTAGCATGTAAAAGTAAGCTAGGAGAGCGGCCTCTAAGTAACTTTGTTGTTTGTCGTTTCCAGTCGAAGGCAATGCAAAAACCCATCGTTGTACCGTACTTGTGCGCTTCCACATTTATGCTCACCAGCGCGCACTGACCACCGGCTAATGCTGGGCACAGTTTTTCGTGGGCGCGTCTTTTATAACCTGAGCAATCTTACAATCTGGAGAACGCTGTCGTTTATATATATGTCAACCCATACCGTTTACCCGTATTCTTGTACAGGGAAATTGAGTTTCCAGCTCCGTACGGCGTACGGCCGTTTCGATACGGGTAACTTTTTTTGTTGTTGTCTATTTGTGTTTCTCTCCCTTGTGATGGAGACTTTGTCGGATGAACTTTGAGATTTATAAGGGGCACGGGATGACCAATAAGGTCAGAATTAGTCTGTAATAAGGGGCCGTCCATAAATGACGTCACGCACCTGGGGGGGGGGCGGGGGGGTCAGACATTTGTGACGATGTGTGACGAGGGGGTGGGGAGGGGGGTGAGAAATGTGACGTCACATCAAAATGCGCAACTTTAAATAAATATAGACAACACGTTCTACTTAATTCAATAGACCTTTTAATAAATGTTTTCTCCTACAACATCAGAGTGCATCGCCACATTAGATACGCACTACAATGACAATAGTTTAAAGCGATTTGAAGCATGTTTTATATATATTTTGGGGAGGCAGAGCTTTGTGACGTCATATTTGAGGGGGGTCTGACTTTTTATGACGCCGTATGACGAGGGGGGGGGGGGGTCAAAAATCGTCCAAAATCGCTTGACGTCATTTATGGACGGCTCCTAAGGTATGGCACTGATAATAAGGGGTTGACAGGTATGGTAATTTCTAATTGATTTCTAACTTAATCATCCTCGCGATGGTATCTATTAATGGACTGCTGATGCTGTTTTTTTCCCGCGATTTTTGAGGGGGGGAGCGTGCGCGCTCCTTGTAAATGTGAACGATTCCCGCAAATTTCTCGCAATTTGATTGGTCTGCACTGCAACCTCCAACTATTGAGGGGCTGTTTGTTATCTTGCTGTGGGTCTGGGACTGCTTTGTTGTTCTTTACTTTTAAGGAATTGATTACCATGTTATCTAATATTTTTTTGCACTCCTATCGTTTTGTTCTCTTCTTGTATTGTTTGCTGTCGTAACTTGCTGATCACCCCCACCCCCCCTCCATCATACTAGATGTCTGTGAGCTTATAGATTTTTTTAAAGAGCTTCATAGCTCATCGGATTCCTCCCGCAGTCTTAAATCAAGGATTGTGATTGAGGCGGATTGATGAGTGGCGGTGACGTCACCGGTGGTGACGTCTCATTTTGGCGGGAAACGAGAGCTGTCGCCAAGGCAACGACGTGCGTTTAACCCGTGCATTCCTTTGGTTGACAACAATTTAAACAAAATATTTACGAAGGAATCTTGTGATTATTATTGTTTGCATACCGTGACTCTGTTGTGTACGTCGTAAGTAATAAACGGCGAGATTTTTTTCACAGCTGTGTTTGTATATGAAGCTGTAAATACAAGTACGCTGCTGCATTCCATTGGCTGTTGTAAGTATCGAGCATATTAAAAACTATTCTTTACGATATTGGAGACAATGCGTACTTTAAACCTTGCTGCATTTTAATACGGTGGTCGTTAAAAAAATGTTTCCTCATTTTTACTTCTAAATATAAAGGGACGTTTCCCTTCGTGGGTTTTATGCAGCTGGATAAATCACTTTAAATGCTAATGTTTTTACCTCACAACGGCAGTACATCTACCGTAACCGAATTTAAACGTAAGTCTCGACAGCACTTTGAGGTAACTTTTCTGAAGCTCGTTCTTAAACGTGTTTTATTTTCACCCGTAAGTACGTGGCATTCGTGTGCACCTAGCCTGGCACAAGCACCGTCATTCCCACTTGGTGGTGAAGAATGGCATCTGTGTGTATACACAATAAGTTAGATATAATATATATATAAACTGTAGCCTATACGAATAATATATGGTACGTGCATTTTCTGTAATCTATAAAGCTTACTATATACTCTTTGGTTCTTTCGATAAAGTCACTCAAGGTAAAAATTAAATTGAATAAAACAAAAAATGAAAAATGTAGTTGTTTTCATTTTTATTTTATTTAAATGAAAAATTTAGTTGTTTTCATTTTTGTTTTCTTCTATCTAGTTTTTTTTTAACCTACGTGACTTTACCGAAAGAACCAAAGATTATTGATCCTTGCAGCCACGAATACTTCAAATGTAGAATGAAGGCTTACTATATTGATGTATATTTTATTTATATGACCAAATGATGCCGTAACACACCAGATCTCACAAAGCTAAGCAAGGCGGTGCCTTGATGGTGCTCGGTCGGGCGAACAACCACCAATAATTGCACATCTGCTACACTACGTGGTGGGCAGCGCGTTGTAACGTACTCATCTGTGCTCCGCGCTCAACACGCACCGGACCAGCGTGGTGAAGTATGGTCAAAATGGTTCGCACGATTAGCAAAGCGTGCGTGCGTGCGTGCGACGCTTCGTCCAGTAGCCTATTGACGAAAGCATGCCTGTCAAACCCTAATCAGCGCCCTACCTTATTACACACCAATTCAGACATTATTGGTCACCCCGTGCCCCTTATAAATCTCAACGTTCATCCAACAAAAGTCCCATCACAAGGGAGAAGAAACACAACGCAAATAGACGCAAAGAAATGTTTTGCCAGCATTGACAAACGGCCGTACGCCGTATGGGACCTGAAAACTCAATTTCCCTGTGGTAAAAGAATACGGAGTGAATCGCATGGGTTTACAGGTATGCCCGCCTGGTGAAGTATGGTCAAGCGGCCTCGCGCGATTCGCAAAGCGTGGGTAAGACACCGCTTCGTCCGCTAGTCGATTGACGAAAGGGGGCCACTGTATAAGTGCAATTCAATGCACGAATTACCAAAAAAATAACCCTCCACATTTGGTAGTAACACTGCCCTAAATAGTAAAGTATATAATAAACATGGTAGCCGACGTTTCGGGCGATGGCACTTCTCTACTATTAATGAGGACCATTGCTTGAAATGTCTCCTATTTTTACATACGGTATACATCTATTTTTTCTGGCACTGTTATTGACATGTATTGCGGTTTTTGTTTTAATTTGCGCACCACTGCCAACAACAGAATCGCTAAAAGAAATGTCTAACCAAAAGAGGGGAAACATATATGGTCCTGCATCTGTATGTAATGACGGTGCAGTGCGTTGTCCAGCATTCAATATACGTTGCCCTCTTTAGAGCTGTATTAATGACGAGCAAATTGTGATATTCACTTACAAATGAACCAGGTGTTAGGATTGCTTCTACTGCAAGTGGAGGTTGGCGGTGGTGGACAGCACAATGACTTACAGAACAACACCTTCAAGCAGGACTGCCATTGAAGAACTGCACTCTGGTGCAATGAATGTTGTAAGCAAGCTCGCGCGTTTATTATAATTTACGTTTGTTGGGCACTGCACGCGTTGGTATGGTCAGGACCTTGGGTTTATAAATCATGGGATGGAGGGGGGGGGTATGCTGGAACATTGAGACGGTGTGAGAACGGTGTGGATTGGAAGGGTAACTAAGCCCCGTGCACTTTCATTTCATGTGGAAATCCATACTCTCATATCCAAAATGCATTTATTTATTACTTACCCGATGCGCTCTTGACAATCTTCAATCACGGACGATTTATAGAGTAATTCGGTTAGTTCCAGAGTTTTAATGATACAACAGCCAGTGTGGCGTGTACAATGTGCAGAGCTGGTCTGTGAATTAGTATTGAGGCGGTGCTTATCCTCTGTTTAAGTCTGAAGTCAGTGGTGGAAATTCCTCAATCCTACAGCGGGGGCGAGTCTCAATCGGAGAACCACTGTTGACATCCCAACCAAGTGGTACTTGTTTTATCCACCCAAGAAGGATGATGGGCAAAGCCAACTCGCAACCTTCTGATTATGAGCCGCTTACTCTACAAACTGGGCCACCTGGCAAGTTAGCATTGGGATCTTTGGATGACATGTGCTTTACACATTCTTATTATTCCACAATATTAGGCCAATTTATTATTTTGAAGAAAAAAAAACCTGTATTATGGATTCAAAGGTTTTCTCAAATTATTTGTCTGAATGCCAGTGTACATAGATGCCTCTAAGAAATATAAACGTTATTTAGGCTGATATGTACATTCCCAATAATATAATTTGGTTTACACATTTAATTCTGATCTATTGCAAAGTTGGTATGGCTAAAGTTGCCAGAGGTTGGCCAACACACACATGAGCAAATGTTATTAATATGGGAATCAACAAAGGTTTTACCTCACATACCCAAACTCTGCTTACACACCAAGTGAAGCCTCACTGCATAAACCAATATCTGTATTGGTCTGGCAGTGGTGGTACACGCGTGTAATCCAGCACTTTGGCAGCGAGGGTTGGTGGAACACAAACATTTGTGAAACTCCCTCCCTTCCCGTGGGCGTCAGTGTCACAATCACCTGGTTTGCCAGGTTATGGCAATGTAGTACGTGGATTCATTTGTATCTGTTCTACCTGTAATGACGCTATATCACTTTATCTTACATAAATCATCGTGATTACTTGTTTGTGTGTGCATGGGCTATTGTCACCCATGATGATGTGTGTTGCCAGGCAATGCCAACAACCCGAAGAATAACGAAAACTTCAATTGTATTTATGTCAGTGTTGCATTTTCACGTGTACTGAAATATGTATAACAGTGCAGAATGCAGTCATCCTTAAAATAATGGTGCTGTTTTCATCTTAGACAATTATAGGTGTCATTCTTGGGAAAACTGATCCAAAAGGATTTCAAAATCGAAAAAGTTGAGTATTTGCAACACTTTTCACAATGACCATAATATCACTATTGCAAATGTACTCATGGAGGTGGCAGAATGGCTCAGTGGGCTGAAACTGCGTTGAGATGGCACCACATTCTGGATTCACATCTGGATTTCACCCACCCATGATTAAACTTGATTCTGTCGTGTAGTGAGTTGATAGTAACACCCTAGCCAGCAATGGCTGCACATACACAAAAAACCCCCATCATATTACATTTGTTTAATTTTATTTGGTATTTTTTCAAGTCATCATTTTAAATAAGCATTTTTTGGTAACAAGGCTACTGTTAACCATGTTATTTCCTCAGCCATTCGTGCTGTCAACTTACTGCACATGTTCAAGTCCAAGTTCAAGACCTTTACTCTTTGGTCTATTCGGTAAAGTCACGTAGGTAAAAAATAAACCGAATAGAACCAAGGAGTATGGATCCTTGCAGTCACGAAAGCTTCAAATCTAGAATTCAAGACCTTTCTTTTTTACTCTGCCTATGACTGCCAAATTCTTTCTACAAATAAATATGTCTACTTTCTGTAGAGCATCTTGAGATGCGGTGACATTTAGATGCAATAGGAATTCACATTGTCTTTCACCATTTGACTGCCATCATTTACGATTTACACTTCGGCTCCCATGCAGTACGCTGCTATGCGAGGAACATCTCTATACTATATTAATATGAGTGTATGTGATAAAATGCAGCACCTCTAGCATGGCTAAAAAGTGATTGAAGGGACTCTTGAAAGTAGTTCCATGATAACATCTTGCAGAGCCTGTTTACTAGCACGCGGTGATGCCCTGGACACATTTCCATCTGACGTCGATAGCAGCGTAATTGGAATATAATCTGGGGTAAAAAATACAAACATGATTTACTCGTATAGTTCAAATCTCGCAGTGCTCACGTCAAGCTTTTTTGATTTGCGTGAGTCTGCAGGTCCTGAGAAAGAACGATTCACCTTTGATTTTGTTTTGCGGGATTCCCCAAACTATTTTATTAATGTGGAATGTTGGGGCGACGATATATTCATTCACAACCTCTCAAGAAGCTTCAGGATTGGAGAAGTTGGTAAGTAACTTTTGTAAAAAAAAAAAGCATACGTTTAAATTTCATGAGACTAATAGTTTGCACACTTTAAATGTGCCTTAAGCATTAGAGGAAAATATAGTTCAAAGAAACATTGCTCTTTATTTTGTTTATGTATGTACCTAGGCTTGTAACCTGGACTGTGACACGTATTCAAAGCTTTCTTTATGATGAAAAAAGCTAAGTTCATAAGAAAAAATGATTTTCAAGTGAGTTTCCAAGAGCATTACTTGAACATAAATTAAATAATAGAATACGACGTTTCGATTGCAAAACAAGCAATCGTCATCAGGTATAACTAAATTTGAGAGAGATGACGATTGCTTGTGTTGCAATCGAAACGTCGTATTCAATTAATTAATTACTTTTATTTCTACGTGACTTTACCGAAAGAACCAAAGAGTAATTCCTGCAGTCACGAAAGCTTCAAATCAAGTTTCATTGCTTGAACAGTCCGGGAACATCACTGCGGTGTACCTTTTAATATGTCACTGTTGTGGCATTATAGGCGATTTAGTAGTGTTCCTGAAAGTCAATGTAACATTCTTTCTTACTAACACAGCTTCAAACCTATTTGGAAATCTGTTACACAACCTAAGTACGTATATGACATTATACCTATTTGTATTTTGGATTTGTGTATTCTTTAACGATTGCTATTTTTGTTTCTGTCTGAAGTGAAAGTCCAGAATCCCCTTGTCCGAACCAAGGATATCGAACAGGATGAGAAGTTCAGGCCATGGACTCCAAGGTACTGTGTGTGAAATATTAATGAGCAGGCATTACATAAGCTACCTTATTGTGTATTTCAATGACTGCTGCCATTAAAAACATTATTTGGCCTAAGTTGGAATATTTTTTGTTATTTGAACCTCATGGTGGTATCCCAGGGTAGCATAGTACCCCGGCTCTTGCATAATGTCCGTGATGCAGTAATTTTTAGTCTGTTGATGGTCGGCGATGCGGCAATCGACTCATCTCGACGAGCTGTAAACGATACACCACTACGGTGCGTCCTCGCTGCGTTTCGACATCACGGAGTAGCGCTGATTTCGGATTGATTAGTACCCCAGTCGCGGAGTTAAGTACACCCCTGGAAAAAATGGTGTCGCAGAAATAAAATATTTATATGCCTCGGCCATTTTGTATTATTTGGTACCCTGGGGTTCCACCATAAGGATCACATATATGGGGTGGCGCACCCAGTTCCTATCTCGCTGCATTTGATGGAATTCAGCGTAAAGCAGTCGGCTTGATTGATGAACCAGCACTCACCAGGTTGGTTCCAGTCACTCACTCACCGGCAGTCACTCACCTCCTTATCAATCTTTTATCACTAATACCAGGGTCACAGTTCACTCATTGATTCCTGCGCCACGTTGAGGACTCACGACTTCTATCTCGTCCAGACTATGTTCAACCACTGTATTTTATATATATTTTATTGTTTCCCTTCAACGTGTCTTTACCGAAAGAACCAAGAATATGAATCCCTGCAGTCACGAAAGCTTTAAATCAGAATTCACTGTATTGCAAGTCAAATCACTTCTCTTCTTGCTTCTTTCCCCACACATGCCCGCCTTTGCTATTCTCTCCCATGATTTATTTTCCCAATCTCTTATAAACCTTGTGCAATGTAAGAAATACAGTGAAGAAACTCTTCTCTATTGCACCTTCAGTAGTGCAGTTTGTTGCTGGACGTTTGGTGTTTTTTGGTCTTTTGGCCTATGCTAAGCAAATGTTATATATGTTTTTAAAAACTTCACACATAAGATAGGACCGATTGGCAGCATTGCATAATCTGTACGTCGTTGCATAATTTGTTAAAAAATATTAATTACAGCCTTGCCTCTGCTTATCAGTGTTAGCTGATTTCCTGCTGTAAAAATAACATTTTGTTATTATAGCAGTTTAATTATGGACTCCTGTTCTTTGACACTTTACAATTACATTTAAAAATAATAGTTGCCACTGTAATAATAATTGGTACTCATTTTCCTTGAAATATTTTTAAACCAGTGTGACACCTGAATAGCAACGATGTCACGTCGTTGCCGTTTTGAAAAGAATGCCATGTAATTATAGCACATGCATCTTATTTTTCCTGTGCGAAACAATCCTCAGCCCTTACAAACTGACTCTCAGCGAAAACCACTCTGCTGTGGCTTTGTGCTCCGGAGAAGAAGGCTCGAGTATGATGCCTCTCTTGCACCTGCCCACGAAGGAAAGCCACGATTACTACACACTCTCTGACATCCTCGCTAATGGCCAGAACTTGCAAGGAGAAGTCATCAACATCCTCGTTGGCGTCAGGACTGTAAGTAGCCGGCGGTCTAGGGTTTTACCGCAGCCTAGTTTAGTGGCGGAGTGCAGCTCTGTGGCGTGACGATGTTTAAATTACAAAGTCAATGTTAAACAAATGTGGAACGCTAAACAGAATGAGTAATGATATTAATTGCTTTTGTCTTTCATGCATTCTGCTCTAGCTCTCAAACCCTATGTATATTAGGGAAAACTACCAATGGTGTTAAATATTGTACCGATATTTTTTTTACTTGATTATTGTAATTTTAGAAGTGGGGCTGAGACTTCAGCAGGGGGCTAAGCCCCCCTCCAGCCCATTCCCCGATGCTAAAGGGGGCGGCGTAGCATGGTTGGTATGGACCCTGCCACAAAAAATGTAATTGCCCTCCACTGTCCAATTTTCAATTTCCCCAACTCTTTTTATGCCACCGCCTGGGCCCCCCTGTTCTGTGGAACTCTGATGTAGTTGCACCACCTGCAAATTCAATAGCTCAGCCACTAAGCCTAATTGTCGCTGCTGAAGTGGCATAATGCAAGGGTTTGGCGGTGCAAACCGGACCTTGGCTCAGTAATGCCATGGAGCGTTATCAAATCACACCGTTCACTGGACGTGAAAGAGTTGCATCGCAATGTCAGAGCTAGTGAGCCATCGCATGCTGTTTTCTGTATAAAAGCCACACATGTACCTTTTTTTATTGGCCATGGTAATTACATCTCGGAAAAATACATTCTTATTTACTTACCAAATTTGGAAGCACCTGTGGCCAGACATAAATCGTTAGACTTAGTTTGCTTATGTTGCAGTCGAAACGTCGTGAGAATTGTATTGATTTATATTTTTATTATTATATTGTTTCCCTTCTACGTGACTTTACCGAAAGAACCAAGAATATGAATCCCTGCAGTCACGAAAGCTTTAAATAAAAATTTAGTTATGTTGCCTTGATGAATCGAATTTGTATGCACATTTTATATGCTTACTCTTTGGTTATTTCGGTAAAGTCACGTAGGTAGAAAAAATAATAGATCACGACGTTTCGATCACCACACAAGCAATCGCCTTCAGGTAGGAGAAACAGGCTGCTGAAACAAGTCCTTATATATAGAGCTGTTAGGGGAGAGAGGGGGGTTGCCACATCGGGCGAGATGGTGGGGACTAGAGATTGTGCCTAAGTGAGTGGGAAATCCAAAGATGGGAACCGAGATGGGGGGGGGGGGAAGGGTTGTGGTTGATGCGAGAGCTGAGGAGGTGGCCATTGTATTGTGAGAGATTAGCATGTCAATGTAAACTAACCAACGCAGCGGTGGCTGTGCTCGTGAGACATCAGCTCGTTAGAAAATGAGGGAAACATACGAGGGACAACACCACATCGAGGGAAGGAGAGCTAGACACACACAGACAGACACAGAGAGAGAGAGACACAGAGAGACACACCTAGAGAGACACACACAGAAACACACAGAGGGACACACCCATAGAGAGAGACACAGAAAGACACACCTACACACAGAGAGACACACACACAAAGTGACACACAGAGAGAGAGAGACACACAAACCGAGAGACACACACAAAGAGACACACAGAGAGAGAGAGACACAGACACACACAACATCACAGCCAGTTATAGTCTGCTAAAAAACGAGAGCCACCAGCCACATCGAGGGAAAGGGGCAATGTTGGCTTTATTAGTGAGACATTTAGGCCGATAATGTAAAGACATTTAACTTGGTAATGTAAATAGGTAATGTAACTCAGAGAGTCGGAAATAACTGCTGACAATGGCAGGTAAAATGGAAACATCATCAACCAGTTAAGTCTTTACCTGGTTAAAAACGTCCTTCCAATGATTGCTCAATTTGTACCCATCTTCTCGGTTGAAGTTATGTCTGTGTTTATATATCTGGATGGCTTCATTAACAAATCTTTGATGGTAGCCCGAAGGTTTGCAGAGTACCTTGATCTCGGAAAAGACAATGTCGTGTGAGCCCACCGCGTTCAAGCAGTGATCAGCCACGGCAGAGGTATTGGTTCTGCCGTGTTTCAAATCTGCCTTGTGTTCGCGAACACAGTCCGAGACATGTCGTTTCGTTTCCCCAATGTAACTGCTAATTTATTATTCTTGGTTCTTTCGGTAACGTCACGTAGAAGGGAAACAAAAATATATATAAAATAATATATTTTTGGCTTCAAGTATTATTTCAAGAGAGAAAACATTTCATTTCTGGTGTTCTGGCAACATACGAATCATCTGGAAAATGCTATAATGGATGTATTTAGGTTCCATTCAAAAAAATCTATACACCCAGGAGTAAAAAGACAGATGAATTAATATCTGCATATAGACATGAAGCATGTAATGGCAGATAGTGTTTGTAATTTTTTCATTTATTGATCTGATGCAGAAAATTATATTTAAAACAGAAATATAATGAATACATTGCTCAATATTCTGTTTAATACCATTTATAAATTTATTCAGAACGTGTTTAGTGCTATAATATTGCAGTTGTGATAATAAAACGAGATTTTATTTTTGGAAACTGCAGATGTTAGACATGGCTATTATCAAGCTTCTGCTTCAGTGAACTTATACATAAAATAATAGTTTAGTAAATATTATAAAAGTGTGTTGTATATACTTCCACTGAAAGGAAAGAAATATCTTAAAATTTTATCCAACTGGTCACCATCAGGAAATACTGAGGTTTACAGCGAGAGATGGTTCCATCAATACATTTTAACAATCGCAATCACAAACATTTAGATTGATTGATCCGGCATTCACAAATTCTCTCCAGTCAGTTGCGGTCAGTTGCTTCCTCATCACTCTTCTATCGCTACTACTTTGCTCAATGTTCACGTGAAGTTTATTTATTGACCCATTCATTCATATTGAGAACTCGGTCTACCAGACTAAGTATTTTGCTTCATCCACACTTCGTTCAACCACCACACTGTAAGTCTTTCTGTTTTCTCTCCTCTTACTGTTCAACTTTGTTCCCAAGCTCTTATATTCTTTCTCAATTCCAGAAACGTGTTAAATGTTACCTATTACAACTTTGATAGTGCCGTTTGTTGCTGGCTGCTTAAAACTTTGGGCATTTGGGCCTGCAATTAGGAACTGTGTAAAAAAATGTGGAGCAGTTTTTTACTCCAACCCATTAAGCCAAGGGGAGTGTCGAGAAGGATTTGGAGTCATGCTTATTGACGTCAACACGCTTGCCCCGCTAACAGACCTGGCCAACCAATCAGATTCTGTCCATCTCACATAAAGACAAAGATACCCTGTATAGCCTACACAGACAGTTGGGACAAATTCTGCTTCACGAGCACCTATGCAAACACATACGCGCATAATGTGCTTATGCGTGAGGGTTGTTCTGTTTGCCCCCAAAGTGTACAAAAGCACGAATTAAAACAACGATAATGATAAAGAGGAAAGCAATGATCATGATGAGTATGCAGGTGATGGTGACAATGATGAGACAGTGATTATAATAATTATGGCCAATGAAGGTTAATGGAGTGATAAATGATGACAGATGAGGATGATATATGATGATGATGGATAAATGATGATGATGATGGCAATGATAAATGATGAGAGATGAAAATGCCATGATTAGATAAATCCTAACCCCATACTATTACTAACCCACCTCCTCCTAGTTAAGGGAATTCTGTAAATTAAGTGAAAAGTAGTGGTGGACTGGGTTTAAGTTTTGCACATAAATTGCTGTACATCCATCAAAAAATTGGCTTGACAGACAAAATAGCTACACAAATCGTGAGTTTTCATGTTCTATGACCAATGTGCTGTACATACTGCGCCTCATGCAGAAAATGCCCTGCCCATGCACATTGCTGAAACCCAGAGAAGGCCGGCAGACAGATTCAGGGAACACCTGAGAGGTTTTGCCAATAGTTGTGTGTTTGTATCCTTGATTTAACCAGGAAATGAAATACTGTAAACCCATTTAAACATTGCCTCTTTTTGCAAGGGTGACCTGGGTTTTTTGCTGATCACACAAAACCAGTAACTGAACATTTCATATCTACAGGACACAGCCTCATTGGTATGATGTTACATAGTTTGTTGTCTAGCTTTAACGATTGATTTGCAAACAGGCAAATACAAGACATTTTTTGAGGCTCGGATGAATAATTATCCTGCCCTTAATGCAAGACTTGACTATCTGAAAGCAAACTCTGGACCAGTTTCAACATTCAGTGTCCATCAGCAATCAGGTTTGCTTAAATTTATGCTGGCGAATTGCCCGTTGTTTATGGGCATGGACCATTTCTGTAAGAAATAGGTCCTAGTTTGACACAAATTACATAATACGTAACACAAAATAATAATTAAGTATCATCAAGAATGTTAACGAGAAAAAAGCTTCCCTCCCATATAGTTGCTGGGTTCACAGGCAAACACATGTAGGTTTAGTGAAAATACCCTAGTCCATATGTGTATTTTACATACATGCTGCTGGTCATATATGTGGGTGTGTATAGTTTGATGGATTATGTATTGCTCACACATTTGGCGTAATAACAATTAAAAACACAGCAGCTAGCATTTCACATAGCCTCATTCAATCGTACAAAAACCCAGGACACACTGTGCAAACCTTTTGATATTCAAATGCTTATGTATTTTCACATTTCCATTGATTTCAGCGGGTAAAATCTATCACATTTGGCTAACTGTTAGATGTCCACACAATGAGAACACTCATTATACTTCAGTCGGGCAATCTGCATATTGAATTCTGCGATGCATTCAAATACATATATGACATTGAAGACTCATTGCACTTGATGACATTGTCTCATGACATTGTCTTCTCTGATACCAAAGTTCTCTGCAAACCTCCCGGTTATTACCAGAGATTTGTCCATGAAGCCATCCAGATATACAAACACAGACACAACTTCAACCGAGAGGATGGTTTAAAATTTAGCAACCATTGGAAAGATGTTATAAATCAAGTCAAACGTTAGCTGCCTTATAATTGTACAGCCATTTCCATTGCTTTCAGTGGGTTGCATGTACTCGTGTATCTCTCCCCCCGAACCCCCTGCAGCATAACAAAAGGCGGCTTAACTCAGCCCCCCCCCCACCCACGTCCCTTCTTGGCTCCCCCCCCCCCCTTAACCTGTATATAATCCCGGCTGTCTCAGAGCTGTCCACTTGACACAGATATTCTGCTGTGACTGTTCCACCTGAAGATGGAAGCTTGTGTTGCCTCCGAAACGTGATTTAATTTAGTTGTTTTATTTTATTTTACCTACGTGACTTTACCGAAAAAAACCAAAGAGTATGATCCTATATTCTTGGTTCTTTCGGTAAAGTCACTTTGAAGGCAAACAATAAAATAATAAAAAATATATATAAGTATGGTCCTGTTATATTTATGTTATTCTCTTTTCAGGTACCAATTATGATACCATTTTTTTTACTGTAAACATAGTTATCCATTGCACGTACTATGATGTGTTTTTTTTTGTTCAATATCGAATACGACATGTGCCCTGGTAATCACTGGTAAAATGTTACCACACTTACACATCATGGCGTATGGACGCGCATAGTGCTGTGCGCTAGATATCTTCAAACAGTCAGACAACATTGATGACACTGTCTGGAGGTCAGTAGTAGCATTGCTCTCACAACGTATCAGAAACACTGAGACATGCATTCAAGGCATAGATTATAATAGCACAATCTAGAGAGACAAGCGGGCTGAAATTGTTGGCTTACAGAAAAAAACCTCAGACAAGGTCCGCTGAAATGCATTTGTCATGTGTGCCACCATTCGTTATAAGTGCATTGTTATCGACAGTTTTTTTTTTACATACGTTATCATGTCACCAGGTTTCAGAGCCAAAAGCTTTTGTAACCAAGGACAACAGGCCGGGACAGAACTGTGATGTGATCCTCTTTGATGAAACTGTCAACTCGTTTCATTTTGTGCTGTAAGTTTTATGGATTTAGAGTGCAAAACAATACAATAAAAGTCAAACTTTCCTACACTTTGCAAAATTATCCCCCATGTAAACAATGCATGCCACTTGCCCTTCTCTGTCGAGAACATTAGCCATCTACCATGTCGGCATTTAATCTGCACATTTGAAGCCTAAAAACTTTCAGTGCCATAGGTAATAGGTGCAGCCCTGCAATTGCTTACTCGTGTCACTGCTAGCAGAAGGGCCTACACTACAGGGAGCTCTAGAGAGCCTATATAGAGGGTATTTTGGTCTACTCTTCCATGCTGACAAAGCATCGAATAACAGTGCAGCTTGCAGTGCTCTATGAGCTTTTAAATACTACAAAGGGCTCTTATTTGTTTCCACTCATTTACAATTGCAAAGATGCCAGGCAGAGCATGTATCATGTTGTAATCAGCCACAGCGGGATTTGCAATGTGTTTGTAAATGTGTCCTTTTAACCCGGTAATGGTTTGTGGATCACGTCGATTTGTTAAACTCTATAATCCCCTATGCTGTCAGGTATTGGGAGGATGAGAGTACAGAAACTAGTTTTGCGAACCCACCTGCATAGAATTTTAGTACTACATCCTCTCATGTGTGGATTTGCTATCGATTTTATCCCACTTACAAAAAAACATCTCTTAAAGAATTGACAGAGCATTTTACTTAGGCATCTCACTGAGGGATGCTCTTGAAGAGAGTCTTCAGGCTGAGCGTTTCATTGATAAAATACATTTTTTATTATCATGCCATTGTAATACTAATTTCTGTTGATGAAAACATGTTATGTTATTTTAGCTGGAATAAAGAAGCTATACAGCTTGCACAGACGTGGGAACCTAGGAAAACAGGTTTGTTTAACTATTCTATTGTGATTCAAAATATGTTTTATGTACAGACGAAGCAATACACTCTTCTTCCACCATTTTCCAAATTGTATTACATTTGTGCATTTGGCGTCATGTCACGAGATAAAGAAATTTCCTTTCATGAATCATCCAGAGCAGTGCAGAGAACAGCCTGCAGAAGGAGATATCACCAAACTATATGAGATTCCATCAAATTACCTATTTTATCCACACTATGGCAGATGCAGGTCGAGAAACATCCAAAGATGGGGCAGTTCTGAAATTACAAGCTTTCTTAAATAGGACCCTACATTAATAATCTTTTAAAAAATATTCAACATGATGTCTGGTAAATATCAATAAAATACGAATATTCGAGGTCTCACTGGGATGGGAGCTTCGTCCATCCTTTGGGTCCATCAATTCACTAGGAACACTACAAAGAAACGTTAGGTGGCATTGAAACCATTTTTTTATTCTTAGAGCTTGAATTTTGTCAGATTTGTTGAATTTTTTTAATGTGTTTGTAGTCAGTCATTGCTGACTCTGCTGAGACCCTTAACTTGCTGCAATTGAAAACCTGGTTGAATCACAGGCACCTGAAACCTGACTTTTAAACCAGAATCCCAGCAATGCCAGTCCAGTGCTTTGACCCTCAGCCACCAGGCCACTTCTATACAGTTATATTCTGGCAATATTTTATATGTTACTGTTATAGCCAGCATTATTTGCTGTTGCTGTGTAATCCAAGTCTCACTGCCTTCACATAAAACCCACATATAGCTGTTGACAGCTGAAATGGCAGTGCAAACAGAAATTAATGTGCATTCTAGTTGTGAATGTAAGTGCAACCTCAGCATCTGTCACAACTTGCACCTATTAAGTGACAGCCTATTGTGCTGTCACTTGTTTTTTGTTGGTAAATTATGCGGATAAAAAAGTCTAGAAATCCATTTGAACGTGAAATGTTTTTCTTAAAAGGCTTAACATCAAAGAATGTTTGCTTCGTTTGTTCCATGTTCCTCAGTGTGGTGAGTAATTAATCGAGGTTTTTTTTGTTGCAATGTATTTCCTGCATTCACTGCACATAGATTAAAGCTGCCAAGCATCCCACTTTAAAAAATGCTGTTCCAGTATTCCAAAGCTCTTGGGAAAATCGGGATTTTTATCACAGTCAAACATTTTCTGGCCTCAGGCTCTAATATTAGCAAAGGGAAGAGCTGCTTGAGTAGTGGATGTGGTTAACAGAAGAGTGGGAAGGGTGTATTAGTAGGCAGGGCCTACCGTCAGAAAGAGCAAGGCCACAAACTGTTTGTGCAGGACTGGAGATTGAGTAGTCATAGCTTTGTACAATTGAGTGGGGCCGACAATGGGAGGGGGCCTGCCGGCTCACTATGTGTCCTGGTTGAGCCTTGCAAAAATTTGGTAGCTTTAATGTAGATTCAGTCAGTTAGCACAGTGCTTAAAGAGGACAGCTTGTAATAAGAAGGTTGTGAATTAACGTCCTAGTCAGGGGTTGACTCAACCTTTCATCTCTTTGGCGCTGATAAAATGACGACCAGTTTGTGGGACATCAACAGCGATTGTCTTAAGGATAGCCTTTTCCCCACCATGTCAGTCCACTGGGGGTTATTTGCTCACACAGCTTGTGGGTCATGGGGGTTATATGACCATATTTCACTACGCTGGCTAGCACAAGTTCGTAATGGCAGGGAAACACAGCTGCTGGAGCTTAATACAGTACAACAATGTATTTTTACGTGCTGCCCTCTGCTGACAACATATCCCTGTGGGCATAGCACCCACCATAGGAATGTGGAATTGCCATCACTGACTCAGGGTTGTAACAAGAAGATGACAACTGCTCCATGCCTCTTTGAGGTAAACCAACCACTTTGACTCTTCTGACCTATGTAGGCTGCATAGCATAGTGAACAGCGGGCTTGCTACGAGGACATTTAGTATTCTGTCAGAGTATAACACTGGTTACATGGCCACAGTTGCCTAGTACTGTAATGTGAAGGGGAATTGTTACCATCGGGTTCTGTTTACTGTAAGGTGGTTGATCTTGAAGCCCTGTGACATCATTCTACAAGGGTAGGTCATTGTGTGCCGCTGGCATAGTCTCATGAGTAAATTTCACAATTTTCTGCAATTCAATTGTAGAAATTATTATTCATGACATTTCCTTCCTTGTACAGCTACCGCTATATGTTCCTTGCAAAACAGATGTTTGACAAAATTAACATCTCGCCAAAACAGCCAAAACACATCAAGTCAAGTCAAAGTGATGCCTTATTCAAATGAGCATTGAGGTGGTGCTTACCTTCTGTTTACAGCCCTGAGCCAGATGTGGAAATAATGTATTCCTATGGCAAGTCTATCCACAGGACAATCCCTACTTCCCCACAAAGTAGTACTTATTGTATCGACCCCGAAAGGACGATGGGCTGAGTCAACCGCCAAACAGTATTTGAACTTGCAAACCTGATTGCGAGCCGCTCGTTGTACCGCTGAGCCACTTGATATTATGTTTCACTCTTGGTGACGGAGGCACTGATATGCTTTTATAGTGGATTCACGGGACACGGAGATGGTGGATTAGAGGCAGCACTATTTATTCAAGCTTAACAAGGGTTACACTGGAAGGGGCAATGGCCCCTTCACCCGTATACATGCTGGGACACCCCCTAGGCTATCTAGCCTAATTCCTGTACTCCCAGTTCCTCCGCTACAGGCGCTAGAGGAGTCTATCTGATCTGGCCCTGGTCAAGCACAGACCACGGCACCCCACCAACCAGACCGACCCTTAAAAGGGCTCCGGCTCTGAGGCTCTGGGGCCGCACCACTGGCTTACCCTGCCGACCCTCAAAAGGAGAGCGGTCAGGGAAGTCCCAGGGTCTATCTAGCCGGACTTCCTTCTTCACTGGTTCTTCATTCTTGGCCCCAACACTCTGCCCCGAGCTCTCTGGCTCCCCGCCTTTTATACCCATACCCCACAGAGGGCGGGGCTATAGCGGACATGGTTGTAGCCACCATGGTGTGACTGTGTGTTACCTTCCCACACTGTGTTTCCTTCCCACAAAACCCCTATAGGTGTGACTGTGTGTTACCTTCCCACACTGTGTGTTACCTTCCCACAACACCTCTACATCACCCCCTCCTGTACAGCCCGCAGCCGTCCCGGCTGCAACAATATTGAACAATAAACAACGCAACAAAACCACAACCGTGTGTGCCTCATAACAACCAAACGCCCCAATAAATAACCCAACCCACCTTTACAAAGATACACTATATACAATATATACATTCCCCCCCCCCCCCCCCGCATTCAACTGGAGCCACCCGTCAGCGCAGCAAAAGGAGACGTAACAGGTGAGTAGAACAGTGTGAACAGAACAAGTGCAACCGGAAGGCAACATTACAAAAACCGGCGCGTTTTGGCGCGAGTCCGTTTTGCGGGGCCATCGTAGGGGGAGAAACTGTTCGGGCCGGCGGTGGGCGCTGTCCGAGTGCGCAACCCTCCGGCATCCCGGGAGGACAATCCCCGTCCCCGCCGGGTGGCGCAGGCGGCTGGGAGGCCGTCATTCTTGAGGCACCTGAAGATGGAACAGTTAGTGGCATATCAGGGGCAGGCGACGAAGTCGCCGTCCGAGAGCGGACACATCACATGCTCGGCCTGTGTAATGTGGTGGAGGAACGCGCGGTGCCACAAACCGCTTCAGGCACGAGGGGTGTACATACCAGCGACGTTTCCCCTGCTGAATACGAATACACTGTGACCGCATGACCTGCACAATTTCCACAGGACCCCTCCATGGCCGCAACAATTTCGCCGAGGTTGCCAACGGTGCTTGAGGGCAGTGCAGCCAGGATCTGTCACCCGGTCTCTACGCATGTGTGTGTGACTGGCGCGATCGCAACTTCTCGTTAGCCTTCTGTCGGGAATTAGAGTTTTGGGCGGCTGCCTCTCGCGCCTCGGTCAACCTCAGGATATTAAATTTGACATGGCCAATTTCGATTTTTCGTTTGGTATGGAAACCCGCAGCTGAGTCTCAATAGGTGGATCAACATCGCGGCCGTACATCAGAAAGAATGGCGAGAATATGGTCGCCGCGTGTGGAGCCATTCTGTAGGCAACCAAAACCCCCGGGATCTGAAGATCCCAATTGGTCTGGGAGTCACACACTTGGTGACACGACATGGACTTGAGGGTCCTATGAAGGCGTTCCACCATTCCATCCGTTTGTGGGTGATAGGGGGAAGTACGGATTTTTTTAGTACTGAGGAGCGCACACACCTCGTGCAGAAGGACGCCAGAGAAGTTCTTCCCTTGGTCAGTCAGCAGCTGTTCGGGAGCACCTTTGTCGAGGACATAGCCCTGGACAAAGGCCTCGGCGATGGCTGCTGCTGACTGGTTGGCGAGGGGCCATGCCATAGGCCATCGAGTAAAGTATTCTACGCCAACCAGCAGGTACTTATTACCTCTAGGGGCCGCAGGGAAGGGCCCCAATATATCGAGTGCGACGAGTTCATTAACTCGAGAGACCGTAATAGATTTTATCGGCGGACAGGCGCCCCTCGCTGGTGGCTTCCGTTGGGCGCACTGAGTACATGCACCCAGGAGGTCATCCACATCCCTTGCCATGCCCGACCAGAAGAAATCCAGCTGGAGCATGGCAAGGGTCTTGTGGGTCCCTAGGTGCAAAAGTCGCTCGTGAGCAGCCCACGCGGCCTTACCCCGCAGAGCAGAAGGCACCACCAGCCTGTGACGGCGGGCCCTCCCATCCCAATGCATAAGGAGCCCCTGGTGCAGCCCGAACGAATCAACCCCCGTCACCACCCTCATGGAACCTCCTGCGCGACGACGCAACGCGAGGAGGGACGCGTCCTCCATCTGGAGGCTCCCCCATTCCGTAACAGACAATCCCAGCAAGGAGTCCTCTCCCCCCTGCTCGATAGGACCCGCAGACAAAGGGTCCTCGGTGGCAGCAGCAATAATCGGAACATTTAAAGCGGGGCTGTCATCTGGCGGCTTACAACACCCCGATCCCATGAGACAAGCGCAATCTGAGGCGGGTGGCAGGCGAGACAGCGCGTCCGCATTAGTGTGTCGAACACCCTTCCGATATGTGGTTGTGAAGTTATAGTACTGAAGGACCTCGAGCCATCAAGACAATTGCCCTGAAGGCTGTTCCACCCACAAGGCATATTGCAATGCCGCATGGTCTGTACGGATGGTGAAGTGCCGGCCGTACAGATATGGCCGATATTGTATAAAAAATACAATGGCTAACAGCTCCCGACGGGTGACGCAGTATCTCTGCTCCGCCGAAGACAAGACCCTACTGCCGTAAGCCACAACGCGCTCCACACCACCGACAACCTGTGAGAGCACACCCCCAATACCCGTATTGCTGGCATCCGTATCGAGCATGAAGGGTTCGGAAAAATCGGGGTAGCTCAATGGTGGGGCCCCCACGAGAGCGTCGCGAATGGAACGGAAAACGATCTCCTCGACCTGGCCCCAGTGAAATTTCACTTCCTTTGCCGTCAGGGCATGTAAAGGTTTAGCAATGGTCGCGAAGTCCGCAACGAACTGCCGGTAATAAGATGCGAACCCAATGAAACTCCTGACCTCAGCCACCGAGGTGGGGGTCGGCCAGGAGCTGACACACTGCGTTTTTGCGGGATCGGTGGATATGCCCGATCGGCTCACGATGTGCCCTACATACCGCACGGATTCTCGGAGAAAGTGGCACTTCTGTGGTTTGAATTTTAAATTTGCAGCGCGCATTTTGAGGAACACGGCGTGCAATCTCAAAAGGTGTTCGTCAAACGTTTTGCTAAATACAATTACATTGTCCAGATATATCAGACAAACGTCCCATTGTAAGCCAGCCAAAACCAGTTCCATAAGGCGCTGAAATGTCGCCGGAGCAGAGTGTAATCCCATTGGCAACTGATTAAATTGAAATAGGCCGTGTGGTGTACGGAATGCAGTCTTTGGTCCGGACTCGTCATCCAATGGAAGTTGCCAAAATCCTGACAAGTCCAATGTAGAGAAAAATCGTGCCCCTGCTAGAGCATCCAGAGATTTGTCCATTCGGGGAAGTGGATATGCATCGGCCACCGAGATTTTATTTAGGCGACGAAAATCCACACAAAATCTCAAGGACCTATCGTGCTTTTTCACAAGCACTATGGGTGCCCCCCACGGACTGGTGGAAGGAGATATAATTTCCGCAGCCAACATGTCGTCCACAGCCGTTTTAACATGATCCTTTTCGGCAGGGCTCAACCGAAAAGATTCTGACGTACCGGGGCATTTGCACCCATGTCGATGTGGTGTCGCAGCAAGTTCGTGCACCCAATATCATATTTGTGCTTGCTAAAGATGTCAGCGAATTAAATCAAAAGGTTCCATAATCCGGCACGCTGGGAGTCTGATAGATCGTTCGTTCCTGAACACAGTGCATCCATCCAACTATCGTCCTCAATGGAACGTGGCTGAGTTGGAGGGTCGGTCCCCACATGTCCCATAACCGTTTCTTCTACGGGTACCGGCGTCGCGTGTGCAAGCACGGTCCCCTGAGGAACCACAGCCGTCTGCACCCTGACATTAAGGACCACGATGAACGGGTCATCGCTCCCCTTCACAATCGTTTGAGCGGCCACCAAATCCAGCCCGTTTTCCCCAGCCTTTGAGGGCCCTAACAACGCCGTTGTCCGAAACACCCAGCGCACCCGATGGCACACACACAGTACGAGTGACGAATGCCTGTATCGTCGCGCAGGCCGTCCTTGAGGTGACGGGGGAAGGCAGGAACGTTATACGTCGGCCCGAAGGGAGCTCAATGCATCCCTGGTCAATCAATATTTTAATCGGCATTCTGGCCAAAAAGTCTGTCCCCAACAAGCACGGAACCGCCAGCGAGGATGAGACTAATATTGGCCCAGATAATTTGATATCCCCAATGCAAATTTATACTCGGATTTGGCCTATGATACCCAACGAACCCCCGTTTGCTGCGTAACACGGAACGTCGACTGGCAGCAAGGGGCGGCTCTGAACGGGGAGGATATTATAGATCAAATCCAACACAATCGTTGCCGATGCCCCCGTATCGACAAGGACACGCACCTCAACCCCATTGATACGACCCGCAACAACAGACGAACCCACCGACGCAGCAACAACTCGGTGAGCCAATTCAGACCACTGACCCGGCCCAAGCGCCCTCTCGACCCCGCTGCAACCTGACGAACCGGCGGCCATTCCGGGGTCCTGGCGGGTCGTTGTCGCGGCGCCCGGCATCCCGAAGCCACGTGGCCCTTGAGGCCACAGTTGTAGCAGGTGACGAGTGCACCCGTCGTCTTGGGTTGCTCCTGGTGGCTCGATGTCGTCCGACCTGGCCTCCCTCCGGATCTCCACTCTGCAGGGTGACCCGCAGTGAAGATCTCTTCGGACGAGGGGATGGTTAACGTCCCAGCGCACACCGCAGCTGCACCGTTGGAGACGAGAGGTGGTCGGCGTTGTGACAGCAGATGTGCGTGTATGTTCCTTGCTGCCCGCAAAGAACACATGTCCGCGTCGTCCGCTGCGATGACAACAATCTGCCGGTCCTGAGCCAGCGCCAGAAGTTTTTTCTGTAACCATCGCGTCCACCCCCTCGCAGTCCATGCGCGAGAAAGCCGCTTTTGCAAGGGCCAGGAGAGCCGTGCGGTACGCAAGCGGCGACTCTTTCTGGCCCCTGCGCCGCTCATAGAACAGTTGGCGACAGTCCGATGGCGGCCCGTAGAGAGTGGCGAGGACTCGGAGCGCCGACTGCAGTGTAGTGCGCGCCGACTTGGGGGCCGTGATGAGGGTGGCGAGAGCGTCATCGTCCAATGTGGCCAGCAAGGCACGCAGCGCCTCGTTGTCCGTCCATCCGGACATCTCTTGATGAGCAAGGAAGCGACGTTCAAAGGCCCCCCAGTCGCCCCCGTCGGACACAAATTATTTTAACACAGGTAAGCGCTGTTGGAACGATGGCTCCGTTTCCAACAGCCGCTGCGCGTCGTTCCCGCCGTTTTTGTCATCACTGGAGGGGATGGGGGTCCCCATCGGCGGTCGCACAGTTGATGACGTTGCGCCTGCCAATTGGTCCTGGTGGCGGACGTCCATCGGTGATGACGTTACAGCCGGTGATTGGCCCTCCAATCTCCGTAGTAGACACCGCCATGGCGGCGAATCCAAATTCTGGCGGCTGTGCGCTGGCGGGAACGGCCGTTGGCCAGCGTTCTTCGCCATGCCGCATCGGCACCCCCAGCCCCGCGCGGTTAATTTCTTCCAGCTGCCCCAGCAGAGTCGTCTTCCTCCCCAGGTTCTTGTGAGCGATTTGTCCATCTTGTGTCCATTATAAAGACCACTTCTGACACCAGTTGTAGTGGGTTCACGGGACACGGAGACGGTGGAGTAGAGGCAGCACTGTTTATTCAAGCTTAAGGGTTACACTGGAAGGGGTAACAGCCCCTTCACCTGTATACACGCTGGGACACCCCCTAGGCTATCTAGCCTAATTTCTGTGCTCCCAGTTCCTCCGTTACAGGCACTAGAGGAGGCTATCTTATCTGGCCCTGGTCAAGCACAGATCACGGCACCCCACCAACCAGAACGACCCTTAAAAGGGCTCCGGCTCTGAGGCTCTGAGGCCGCACCACCGGCTTACCCTGCCGGCCCTCAAAAGGACAGCGGTCAGGGAAGTCCCAGGGTCTATCTAGACGGTCTTCCTCCTTCACTGGTTCTTCATTCTTGGCCCCAACACACTGCCCCGAGCTCGCTGGCTCCCCACCCTTTATACCCATACCCCACTGAAGGCGGGGCTATAGCGGACGTGGTTGTAGCCACCAAGGTGTGACTGTGTGTTACCTTCCCACACTGTGTGTTTCCTTCCCACAACACCACTACAGGTGTGACTGTGTGTTACCTTCCCACACTGTGTGTTACCTTCCCACAACACCCCTACACTTTTATACAAACACTTGACAACTTAAGTAATATATTCCATAGGAATATATTATTTACACATCTGGCTCAGGGCTGTAAACAGAAGGTGAGTACCACCTCAATGCTTGAAAACTTGTAAATTGGGCCCTTTGTTTATTATCTCACTGTTACTAGGCTTTTAAATAGAGGACACAATTTAATATGCATTGCATTACCAACCTGATTGAATTGTCCCCTATTGGAATAAAAACATTAAAATGAAGAACATGGCAATGCTAATTTATTAGATGTAACATTTACGAGACATTTCATTGCATTTTTGTCCAGTGATATTTGCGGCCGACGTGAAGGTCAGTTTTGACAAATATCGGCAGTCCATGGTTGCCACAGCAATCTCCAAGACCATCATCACTACCAATCCAAGTAAGAGCAAAGGCACGCGATGCAATATGTAGCTTGTTATCAAACTGACAAAATACTGGGAAACACCTTTGTGTATCTGACTGGACAACAGACAAGCATATATAAGCACAGTTCATATATGAAAGCAAATGCAGTCAACTCTCGGTTATCCGGGCTAATGGGGTCAGTGGGGTGGAGGAGTGGCCCAGATTAAACAAATTCACGGATAATGAAAAACATAAATTGGCTCTACACACACATGTATTGCTTACCCACATAGAATAGAGTTGAAGATGCAAAATGCATAACCTGTTTTTATTTTCTGTTAAAGTAATTGTTTTGCTGGCCAACATTCACAGTCACGTGTGCACTAAGTCAAGGTCCCTCCACGAGTGAGGAGCAGCTAATAATGAACCCAGCGTGCTCTTAAGGACATTTCATTAAAAAAATCACAAGCGTGATTAATCAGCCGATGGATTATAACATAGATTTAACTGTACATTCCATTTTGTTGTACTCTACTGAATGTGAATTGAGGCTCTGGTATTCACAGAGAGCTCTTGCCAATACTACCACAACCAACGGACTGTTACACTTGTAAAAATGTTATTGAATGTAATTACAGCAATTAAACAGACTCCTTCACCGCGTATTTATTTAGTTATATATTATATAAAAATACCATCGCGTCTGTTTAAAACACTTCATGCAGTCTGCACGTGTATGCCACATGGCCTGATTGTTTGAATTTTCCTGACATTTCTGTGCAAAATGAGGCTGGCTTTGTGCATGTTTCTAACACCAAATGTAACTTTCAAATGCTATAGAAGCAGAAACGTCATTGCATGTTACACCACAAGGATTGGAGAGGGACATGCCAGTGGTGTTGAACACTTGCCCTTTTCATGTATTTACGAATGTGAAGATTTCCGCGTGGCAAAGAAAAAAACACCGCATGGATTTACTTCTAAATTGACACTTGTGGTCACTGATCAAAAAGAGATCATAACATTTGTAAACCTGAAGAATTAGACATGCCAGTTACATGAGGATATAAAGTTTCATAATTTGCATTGGAGTTTCAGACATTTCTTTGAGTTCCAGCCTACCCTTACTTATAGCATACATCATAATTTTGTCAATCCAATGGCCATAATTCACCACACTGATCAGTGCTCGTTGATGAAGGTGGCTAGCATAGCCATTGAGGCATGGCACAGTACAACAATGCATTTTGATGCACTTCCCCCTGCTGACAGAGTATCCCCACAGAAGTCTACAACACTGATTTTATTAGAGTACTACACCAAGCTCAACCTGCTTAGCTTCCATGTAACTTTGTCATTGGCTGGTCATAGTAGTTTATAATTTGCACACTAGACGGTGTCTTCAACAACAAAACAACAGTAATTCGAGCATTCTTAACATGCCAACATGAGATTATTCAAATCACGATGAGATTATTATTGAGACTTTGTTTCAGGCCTGCATGCCTTTTCTTGCTGGCTGTTGAATCTGTGAGAGATAGTGCTTGAATTGAACTTACCATTTTTTTTTACTCTAAACAGTATTAACAATAATAACGTGCAGCCCTTTGCCAACCCACTGCTGGCTAAAAGGCTTTCCTCACTGTGTCGGCCATGGGGATTGTATGACCATAATTCACGATGCTGGTCAGTGAAGCGGGGAGGCAAAATACTCACCACTAATGTCGTATGTGACCCGGAGTCAAACTCACCGGGTGCAGTGCAGTATTATATTTTAACCAATACGACAACACGAAATACAGTTATATAAATCAGTTTCGCTCAACCATTTTTTTTTAATCAAATAATTGATTTAAGAAAATAAACTGCTTCCTTGAAGCGGGTTCTAATATGCAACTGTTTCATAAATTAAAACAACGTTATATCATGTGTATTCTTTTCAAATTGCTTGAAATAATACAAGTTTGTATTCATTCAAACCAATCCAGAATAATGACAGCCCAGAAAAATAATGCATGTGAAAACACGTCTACCAAGGGGATAGAGTGATGAAGTGTGCAGGTGCTGGGTAGATTATTACATCAAAGGATCGTGAGAAGTGGTAGCAGCTTGGGAAGGCCTTCATCCAGCAGTGAATCGACCACAGCCGATGATGAAAACAAGGATACCTCGGAGTGCACCATGTGTATGTGCTGCCGACACTACTAATGAACGTGTAGAGTAATGATCTCAAAATCCTCCTCTGTCTCAGATACCCAGGAGGCACAGCTTCTCTTTACTTATGCAAATGACTACTTTGCAGCAGGAAATTTTGAGGAAGACATTTCTCCGGAAGGCCTCAAAACACTTGACTGTGAGTACTGCGCGCGTGAAGTGTAATTCGCGAGCATGACAGCCTCATCAGCAACACCCCACCCTAATTTCATTTTTTTTCCCCAGGATTTGAATTGCGGTAAAATATTGGCGTGTCTGCTCCCTTGCAATTTTTGTCATGATTTATCCCTCTCAGTCAACACCATAAAGGACGTCTTTACCATTGAGCAGATGAAGGAAAAGGAGGTGTCTCTCCGAGCGTCAGAATCGCCCGTGCCTGTCTGGGGCGTCGCGTGCATGTTCGTCTCCATGCTCAATGTCGACGACAGCGCCGGCAAAGTCATGAGAGTACGATGGTAATTATTAAGCCTCCCCTGTGCAAAGCCACACGCCCACCGGTTCAGAGGATTCATTAGTCTCGATTCGTGACTCGGAGTTGAGATTTAATGCTGTTAGACATGTACCGATTCACCCCACGCCCCGCTAAGACTCAATGAACTGTTACGACTCGGGACCACAATTGCATTCAATAAGCAGATGGGTTTTGTGTGTGTGTTTTTTTTTTGCCCTTGCCGTGTATGTAGTGGAGTCGAGTGTGGCGATAGGGCAGGGTACGAGGAACCTTCATGATAACACTCCCAACATGACAACAGCAGGTCAAACATGAGCCTGAGAACATCAGACGCTATTGCACAGTTTGAGTGCACTGTGTTGCTCCATCCACAACCAAAGCTCAGATCTGGTACCCTTATATTTAAACATGTTTAGCCTTTCAAAAATAGTCTACATGAGCGGCAAATAAACATTTGGACTCCTGTACAGTACGGGGTAAATAATATTTTCCTTACCGAGGCCCGAATATGACTTTCACATTTCTTTAGCAGGCAACCACACTTTGCATCAGCCAAGAAAACGGGAAAAATAATGAAGGTTCACCTTACGAATGCCATGGCTGTATATAGGCAGGGAGACACGTCTTAAGGAAATGGCTGACACTCAGCCTTGGCGATTTGGAGACATTAGCACATTGTCGATAAAAACGTAAAATAATGGAATTTTTACCAACACATGAGTCTGACCCCTTCACTTTGACCTTTTGGTATTGTGGATACACCTAATCTCATATAAAGGTTCTGCTGAATGCGCACACTGATATTTAGGCATCTTTTTCCAGTGGCCCTGAGCTGGTGGTGTAAATTTCACATTGCTAAGGTGGGATCAGTGACCCTTTACAACAATGAATGTAGACTCCTCACAAAGTGATACTATTCATTTTGATCACGGAGAGATTGTAGGTCGAGTTGACCCCCATCCGGAATTTGAACTCACGCGCGGCTTTCTGTCAGTCGAGAGTACTCATCGCAGCATCAAATGGGACATTTGTCCCGGGCCCAGGACCCCAGAGAGGCCCATGAAAAACATATAGGACAATTTTTTTTTTTAAATTAAGAAAAATAGGACAGTTTATTCAGTCCTACCCTCATTGTCTCGTGCTCATGCTGAACTAACTCCTTCCCCAAACTAGCTCTTGTGTCCCAGGGGCAAAGATACCTAAATCCAGCCCTGCCATATCTCTGCGACCATAAAAGATATGCAATGCAATGCAATTTGGATTTATACAGCATATAAATACAAATATGTTTAGTAACGAAACACCTCTGCCAAAACACCCAGAGCCCAATTGATAGTTTGTCATGTTTCCATATTTTGGCTGTTTTTTTTTTAAACAAAACTATCGCAGCAACTAAATTTCCAATACTGGTTCGATTGTTAATTGATTGTGCGATAAGGCCAGTTAATCCGTGAGAGTGATAAGTGTTATTAATATTCTTGATTCTTCCGGTAAAGTCACCACGTAGAAGGGAAACAATAAAATAATAAAAATATAAAACAATAAAATTCTCACGACGTTTCGACTGCAACACAAGCAATTGTCATCAGGTGTGAAAACCACAGCAATATATTTTTTCTTGCTGTGGTTTTCACACCTGATGACGATTGCTTGTGTTGCAGTCGAAACGTCGTGATAATTTTATTGTTTTATATTTTTATTATTGTTTCCCTTCTACGTGGTGACTTTACCGAAAGAACCAATAACATGAATCCCTGCAGTCACAAAAGCTTTAAATCAGTGTTATTAATGTTTCAATGTACCTTTTTTGTGTGCGGGGTGGCTGGTTTTGCGCGCAGTTCTTTGTGCAATTGCTCGGTAGATCCCTACAGTCAGGTGTGCACAAACGACAACTGCGACGCCACTCTGCTAAACAACACAGTAACCGTCAGGACGTTCGAGATGCAGATGGAGATTGCCGACTACACCGGAAGCCTCAACAACTGCTGGGTCACAGGGGCCGTGGCCGAAAAGATGCTGGGCTGCACGGTAAGAGCAATGCATCAGCCCCACCCTCTTGTATTAGTCGTGCAGAGGGCAATATCAATGGTGAATTCAGTACCTTCATCCGTTATCTAGAGACTGCGGTAGCCTCTTAATTTAGTGCGTACCACCTCCTATGACGTACGGTTCAGGCACATGGTCGATAGCAAGTAAACACGGAACAATGACTGAAGAGTCTTAAGAGAGAGCATGGAGATATGTATGCTTGAAAATAGTATTGAGAGACAGAAAGAGGGAGACGTGGATTATAGAACATACGCAGGTTTATGACATCATGCAAACTTAAGAAAAGTAAGCAGCCTTGCGCAAGATGCATTGCTAGAAAAGATTATGGCTAATGTATCAAGAATAGTGACGCAGTGGCGACCAAGCAATGTAACGAGTCCATCCACCGGCGGAGATGGAGCAATATCAGGTCACGTGGATTATTACATCACAGAATCATGAGAGATGTTAATGGCTTTTGGAGGCCTTTATGGATTGATCATAGCTGATGATTATGTGGTACCCACTTGCAGAGTGCACTTTCTCTAGTCACTTCTTCACTGCCCCTATTGCTTCAGACAGGCATGTGTCACACCAGTCCACTTTTTCACATAATCTAACCTTGCCTTTTCCTGGATGACATCGACCCCGTTTGTCTCTGGTCAAACTTTCACTCATAATTGCCGTTGTCAATCGCCAGTGAAACTTTTAATCTGCCACATTTTCCCAAGTATAAACCCATATTCACTCTGAAAACACTCCCTAACAGCTCTGTCTACTTTAAGGTGTGCTATATTTTTGTTTAAGAATGTAAAGTTATATGTTTTCTCCCTGAGTCATGTCATTGATGAATTGTATCAAAATGAAATGAGCACACAATATGCCTCCTTCCCATATCTGTCCCTTCACGTGAATAGTAAAAGTATTTTATACATCCCATCTGCAATATGCCTATAAACGTTTGGCAGTTCACCAGCATTGGTTCAAGAAAGCCTCTCTCTGCTGATGAGACACTGAATGTAAAAATAGTACAGCGTTTGCTTGTGTTGAAGCTAGGATGCTCGAATTATGCACTCCCAAAAGTCCATGTGGCTGATAGGATGTTTAAAATGTGCTGAGAAAATGTGATATCATATTAGGATTTAGCACCTTTAAATCTCCTATATACAAACGTGTGTAGGTGTAGGTTTGAAAACATTTGCATTGAGATTCCCTTCAAAGCCTCCATATGCGCATTTTCATCAACCCAAATTTGTAAGGGGAGGGGCAAAATTGATCATTTTCGTTTTGGGATTTTTTTTTAATAGTCTCGATTATATCTGTGCCAAAATTCAGATTTCTAGCCCATCAAATAGAACATCATTAATGTGCAACAGCCATTCACTCGCTCGCAAATTTACCATCTATGTACATTCAACAAAATTAATTGCTGATACTGGTGCACAAGCGCAATAAAAGAAGCTCAACACGTTCGCGAATAACACCGTGGCCTTAAACTGGAGAAAAAAAATGCATAAGAGGCGACGTTTTGGGCAATGGCCTTTTCATGACACACCCTTCTTCATGTTGTCTGAAAAAGGGCCATTGCCTGAAACATTTCCTACGATGTATTTATACATCCCTTTCAAGGCCGCAGTGTTTTGATGAACGTGTTGAGATTTAGCCACGTATGTTAGATGCATTCTCGCTTTGTTGCAAACCTTTTTTGAAATATGTTTTAATCCTTGGGATTCATTACCATACATTGCTCTTTTGGGTATACAGATTAGGACGATAAAACATAATTTACTATGGACGTAATGATTCATTGATTTGGTAATGAATATCGATTCTTTTGCTCAAGATTTACACATCAACTCGTCCATGTGAGAATAATTTATTTCTGAATTTCAATTCGTATGCTGCATAGCGGATATGATTGGCTCATCCAAACCCTTCAGCTACTATAGATTATGCATGCACCACGATGGGAATTATATAATTGTTTCATGAATTGAATTGTGATCCCGAAGCATGATAATTAATCAATCTGTGAAAGAGATGGATCATTACATCCCTATTATTTATAAAATGGTGGTAGGGTGGAGTTGTTCAGCATTCAATAGTGCACTTCACTATCAAGTCAGCGACATGATTTCTATTCTCCACCACAGCTAACATTAGCAGTAACAAGTGATATTACCACTGTTCTTGGTTTCTCCCCTCCTTCACCGACCCGCATTGAATAGCGTGGTGAAGTATGGTAAAAAAAAACCCATGACTAACCGTGGGGAAGCTTTCATCTACCAGTGGGTTATCTGGTGATCGTCTGGTGTTCAATTGTAAATTCACATTCCAGCACTATTCCTCGCTGCAGTGGTAATTCAAATTAGAAAAAAATGCGCGTGGGCCAGAAAAAATAGTGGCGGATTTTTGACATGCAAAAATAATCCACTGCTGGATTATTTTTTTCCGCCTGAGGACGACCGCTTCTGTTGCGATCGAAACGTGATTTATTATTATTATTTCTTCCTACGTGACTTTACCGAAAGAACCAAAGAGTATGTTATTATAACCATCGATGGCTCATTGCTCCAATTCTAGGAATCTATACAGTGTGCCTCAGGTTGTCCAGTCTCAGGTGATAACACATGCAGGTGAATTAATTGATAAATGGAGCGCAGAGTCAGCGTGTGGCGATGTTAATGCACCAGTGCTGAGTCTCCCAGCAGACCAGTTCTCATGGGAGGTTGCTTGGACTGCATCTGCCCATCTGCTGGAGAAAGCGCTGAGGATGAAATCACTGCAGTCACGTTCCAGTTAATAAATTCAGGCGTCATGCATAGCCTGAGACGAGCAAAACGTGAGGTGGATTTTGCATCTTTCACAAACTTTGTGCCACGATTAGGTGGAAAAGGTGCAACCCTGCAATTGAATGCTCACGCCACAGCTGAGGGGAGGGCTCGCTACCGTATACAGCCATTTTGGCCAGATTGCCATTGACAAAGATATACTTAGCTTCATCATGAGGCCTCCTTTAACAGTAGCAAAATATAATAATAGGTTTTTTACCCTTTTTTCTGGCAACAAAACTGACACCTTTTTTTTTACAAGGAATCATGTTTGCATTAACAAGGAATCATGTTTGCATTAACCACAATACCTGTTGGACCAGATGACGCCTTGACGCCTTGGCGTTATCTGGTCCATGTGAGACTGGGCTCTAAGAAAAGCTGTCTCTGGTGTGGATCAATCAATTGGAAGGACAATGCATACATTATCAGAGTTGTTTTTTGTTTGCATTCTGACCGCAGGTATTGTGGTTAATGCAAACATGATTCCTTGTGAAAAAAAAGTGTCAGTTTTGTTGCCAGAAAAAAGGGTAAAAAACCTATTATTATATACTTAGCTCTATGGGCTTTACCCATCATGAACTAAGTGACTGTTAGGCTAGCTAGAGGTCGCTGGCTAGGGGGTATTTTGACCCACTCTTCCACGCTGGTCAGACATCCTGCACCACCACATGCGACCTGCTGGTTGGCTAATTGTGGTGTACCAATTTATGATGCTGGTTGGATTGGGGTGGGGGGAAATTTTAAAAACGTGCTCGCTTATGAAAGAAACAAGTCAAATGAGCTAACCATGACACACTACGGTATCATCCTATTTTATCAATATTGAACTTAATTCTTGAAAACATGTAGGTTTATGACCCTTTTGTCAATCCACTGCTGAATGAGAACCTTCCAAGGCTGTGCGGGTTGTGAAGGTTATTTGACCGTACGTCACTCTGCTAGTCAGTGAGACTTGATGAATGAGATGAGTGAAGATGTTGGAGCAAACGATTGATTTTGCTGCACTGTGCCCTGCAAACAACGCAACCATTACAGTGGCATACAACACCGATTTTGTGCGTGGTGATCACCCATTCAAGCACTATCCAGCCTCAAATCTGCTTAGCTTTCGAGGTCTAATGAGATCGGGCACATGCGTGATTTGGCCTTAGAAAGCATGTTTCATGTAAAGTGTATTTTGCTTTTGTGATAACAACGTAATGGTATTTTATTTGCAGGTGGATGCATTTTCCCAAATGACTGATGTTCAGAAGACAGAGCTGAAATGGAGGGTGCTGTTGGAGCGATGCAAGATCTACTTCAAGGTAAAAGGATGATACTATTTTCACCAACGTACACAACAGAGTAACATTACTGCATAGGATTTCGCAGCTGTGCAATACGGTTATAGCTCTTCAATGCGTTTTGGTGTCGTGCCGCGTGTTGTTTGGTACAGGGTCTGACGTTTCGCTCCAAGTGCTGGGAGCTTCTTCAGTTGAATTCAGTTCCTAACGATTCTACCAACACGCAGAGCTAAATGGCAAACAACGTGCCAAACAACATGTGGTAGGGCCTGCCAAAAACACATCAGAGAGCCAAATCTCCAATCATATATTTCAAACTGGTCGAAGGCTTTTCTGCATTATTTTGGATTTTGTGTCATATTCTACTAAAAAGTAACTGAAAAGATGAGTTACTGACTATCTGATGTCATATTTGGATTCGGCACACGTGACACCCTCCAAATGCAAAACCTTTGTAGGCTTAGGTTAAAAAACAAACCAAAAAAGTTCAAAGATATTGCCCCACCCACAAATTTCATGACCCAAATAGAAAATTGTCTCTTCAGATTTTTCTTCTGAATGTGAACAAAACACACCACATCATAAAGAGCGACTTCAGTACAAAGGTAGTTAAGGCTGCAGAGATGAGAGGATGATTGCTAAATTTGGCATCGTGTCGAGGGAATAATGCCTATCGGAGTTCTCAGCCAACAGGGACATGAAGAGAATGAAAACCTTAAAAAAAACGAAGAGTCTCGATACACGAAATGGAAGAGCCCCCATGCACGTAAATGTATATTTTACATACTATATTCAGATATATTAAATCACTAATTGTTACAATCATGATTTGATGCTCATAATGTCAAATCATTCACTGTGCCTCATTCCTATCTTGGGTGGTGTTTTCCAACAACCACTGGAATTGGTTATTAATATTACGTTTTCACTGATAAAACACCTTGACTCTCAATTTTATGGTGGTAATATTTTTCAATTTGACACTGTTATTAAGAGTACTCAACTCGTAATGGAAAGGTTGCAAATCCTGATCAGCAGTCAACTCGGCTCAGCTTCCCTCCGTGATTGAAAAAAACAATGATTTTCACTTCGTGGGAAGTCAACCGCTGATGGCTGTCGAACGTTTTTTGGGGTTATGCCGTGTATTGTTTCGGCGTTATGTCCGATAATTAACTCGTTTAGCTGCACGTGCCGGGAGCTTCTCCAGGACTCGGAAGGAGCTCCACAGCACGTACAGCGAAACGTCGGACATCATACCAAAACAACGTGTGGTACAACGAAAAACACACATTGGATGGCCAAATAACACAACCACGAAAACCTAGGGAGCCGTATGAATAGTGAGTGTCCTATGGACAGATTGGCTCCCATTGTAGAAATATGGAGTTTCTGTCCTTGGTTCAGGGTCATCAACAGAGATGGTTCCTGCCCCTAGCTCGTTCGAAGAGGTAGACACACACTTTTTATTTGAAATGTGTGTTCAAAAATGGGAAAACCAGATTCTCAGTATTTCTAGTGTTTATCGATAAACAATGTACCATACTGTTAAGACAACCACTGAAACGTTACATTTTTCGCTCTGGCCAATGTTATTTTTTAGGCCACTGAAATGTTTATTTTGTAAGTCAAAGTGACACAGAGCGTTGGCTTCTTAGCACTATTAAAAGTAAATAAACTGTAATTCAAGCGTGGATAACAGGATTGCGCCAAAACTAAAGTGGCTAAATATATAGTCATGAGTGTAATGCACCCCCTTCAAATAGTAATTCGTTATGCCTTTTTAGAACCACTGGTGTCGAAATGTGACATTTTAAATTGGAATTTGTCATCATGATTCCAGATCATACTCCATCAATTCAAACGCCTATCATTGTTTTGGATGTATTTACTCGTATATTTCAGTCATGATCCCAAATAAAAATACAGCTTCTTCAGCGCAGTTGAACACATGCATTATTTTACCATGCATACAATACCGTGTGTGTGTGTGGAGTCGTGGCGTATTGGCATAGTGGTTAGCACACTACACTACGAACTTAGTGACCCGAGTTCGATTCCCAGCCACTGTCTACATCAGTGGCAAATATGTGAACTAGGTCTGGGCCGTCCCAAGGTTGATTCAGCCTTAAGTGAGTGTCTGGAGCAGTGTGTACACATCAGCACTGGAAAGACACCACCAATTCGTGCGTGTGTCATTGTACTGGCCCCAGCAGCCTCTGAAGGCTATATAGGAGAGCTTTGCTTTTGTGGAGCGGTGGTGTAATGGTTAGCACAATATATCATGATACCAGTGGCCTGAGTTCTATTCCCAGCATCAGCGGAAAGTGGTTTCTGAACGTGTCCCGTACAGTCGTCTAAACCTTACTGTAAATGTGTGCTTGATGTGTCACATCTACAACGTAGGGACACGAGGTATCTGGCATTGGGCTGGCCACATCACCCCTTCAAATTCCAACCTGACCTTATTACGTGTTCATCAAATAATACTTTCGCATCCACTCTATAAGTCTAGACAGAGAGTCTTTGTCTCTTGTGCGTTTGATCCCTTTTTAGCTTCACGGTGTGCGGCGCAACGTCGCGTATCCGGCATGAGGTCAGATGTATAAACATCTCTAGAAAATGTGTTACTGTGCAATACAAAATAAAGTGCGGACTGCTTTGACATGGGAAAACATTTCTCTGCGGGCGGTTTAATTGGTGAGGGTGTGCACGTGATAGTTGGATATGTCGACATCGTATTGTACGTCTTAAGAGCAGACGATATTAATGCAATGTGTTTATTTTACAAAGACATGTCAGTAATTTGTTTTTGTTCATTTGCCCCTCTTTCTCCCTGGCAGATAGTTTACCGAAGCACTTCTCACAGTACCCGAGTGCATATTCTCTCGTGCGAATTAGCCAATCTCAAGGAGGTGACTAAATTTGTCGTTCAATAAATGTCCACGTGGCTCACAGCCCGGCTTATGAATTATTAATTATATATTTAACCGCGACAGCCAATGACAAGAATATGAATGTTAAAGTGTATCGTTTGGTTCTAAATTTAATCTTTAATTCAGACCGTGACTAATAATCCCTACGAAAAAAACTCGTGGCGGTACACAGGAAGAAAGCTGCGTAATTTATTTTATTTCTTAAAAGTTGGGGGTTGTTTTCATATGAGTAATGCCCTTTTGCAGTATAAGTAAAGATAAAGGTGCAGCCCTGCAATGGCGTGCCGACACCACTCTTGGCAGAAGGGCTAACGGTAAAAGACTCTCTAGAGAGACCCTTTAGCGGGTATTTGGCCTACTTTTCCACTCTGGTCAGATGTCTTGGAATATCTGTGAGTTCCCTCATTTTACGCCACCACACCTATAACTGGTGTACCTATTTATTCTTGGTTGCATAAAGGTGGGGGGGCGGGGGGGGGGCGGATTGGATAAACTTGCCTATCGTTTCAACTGCCACGCTGGGAGATTGAACCGACCACCACTGGATTGCTCACCATTACAGTATATAGATGAGTTTAAAAAAATGCTGCCTGGATGTCTCTTAACTGCAGAACTCAAATCATAATGAGATAGTCGCTCATTTAAGTCCCAGTTAGAAATTGACTCAGCCCACCCCCGGGTAGATAAAAATGAGCACATCTTTGTGGAAATCTAACACTGTTTGCCTTTCGGCATTGATCTGGTCATTGAGTGGGGAGACAGATACTTTGAAACGAAGCACTCTTTGATTTTTCGTCTTTGTACATTTGTATTTTGTGCGGAGTTTTCGAAAGGCATTGTGCTTTATTTTATTAATATGTTGAAGAAAGAAACATTCCTGGTAAAAGCATCTGGAAAAAAAAACCCCATCTAAATAATTAACATTGAGTACAGTAGTCGGTTTTTGCCTCATTGTTTGAGAATACATCTTGCAGTTTTCACGTTAATCGTTTGCCTTTAAATGTTCGCGTATTAATACAATTAACATTTTTTTTAAATGTCCAGTTGATGTTTCCCTAGAGAGTGGAGCACTGTTTGGTACATATGTACCCATGTATTTAACAAGGTGACAGATGCCAATGGTTAATACAATCATACAAAAGGTAATACGATTAAGATGTGTGTGCCTGCACATTTACGGCTTGAAACACAGTGTGTTTTTGTGCTATAAATTCAATAACATTACTCTGCAAAGCGTGAAGGTTAATTTTCAAAATATGTATCGGCTCACAATGCATAACATGTTATTTTAAATGACAAACGCAGCATTTGCCTCGAGAATTCCACGATGTTCACTCAGCCACATGGATGGTCTCTCATCAACCATCAATAGGAAAAATATTGTTTCTTATTGTAATTTATTTAGTCGCGCTGTTTAGGTTACCTAGGAATTCTTCCCCCCAAGGTGCTGGCTGTCTTCTTCTTTATCCCAGTGTGTTAGAAGCCAGATATCAGCAGCTGCTGTCCTTGAAATTTGCACGCTTCAGATTGAAAGCGTCCTTCATGCTTTAGAGCAACTGTTCAATTCTTACGTACGCACGTCGCGTCTGAAATGGTCTCAGACTTTATATGTTTTAGGGACATTTGTCCTAAAAACGTGTCAACGGTTAAACAAAATTCTTTAAGCAATTAACCTTTGTGAATGAATAGGTTAAGTGTGAGAAATGTATATTTATTCTAGACATCTGACAGAATGTGTGGTAATTTCACTGGTAACATTTACACGCACAATTCAGACATGTCTGAATTCAGTGGGAACAACGGTGGCGAGTGGACGCCACGGCGTGATGTTAACAACCTCGCCTGGTATACAGAGGAGTTCGTGGGTTCGATCCCGACCCTGACGCCTGCTGTATATTTGGAGTCTGCATGTTGTCTCCGTGGTCACAAGGATTTTCCCAGGGCCCTCCAGTGTTTCCCTCCACGTTTAGAAACTTGCGTTTAGAGTATTTGCCTGCTATAAATTCACAGATTATAAGCCACTTAGTTGAGCTATCATTTTTGGCCAGTTGGCTTCTGAAAAACAGCTACATAGCTCAGTGGGCCTTACCTGGTAAAATACAGAATAGTGTTATGTCGGACAGCTCATTCTGTAACGCCAGCTTGCTTTGTAAGCACATTTTCATACCTCTTTTCCACTTGCACATCTGATCCGTGCTGGGGACCATGCCAAGCCAACGCAGAGCAGGGTCATGGAAGCGCGGGTTGCTTTGCCATCGCACAAGCCGTGCTGTGCCACTGACATCACACGCAATTCGTGACGTCATGACGCGCGTAAATGTCGCGGTGACGTTTTTTTTTAGCCTTGGCCTGAATGACGTAAGACGCATTGTGCACGTCATTAACCCTGCCCCTAGCGTTGTGTTGGATCTGAACCCGATGGTCTTGCGAGATCAATGCAGCCTCTCTTATTTCCGGCTTCCGGCTTTGCTCAGTAACATGTCAGTGGAAAACCATCCGTACCGTGATGACCACAGGCTGCCACAGCTCAGATGTCCTGGTGTCAAAGGGAATATGAGACATCAAACGATGCTGATGTCACAGTTGTATGTATTGGACTATAATTCTGTCGTGATAAAATTGCTCGTGAATATGCTCATTGTAATTTGTATTAAATATCCGTTGCCCTATGTTTAATAAAAGAGCCTAAATTGATTATTGTGACTTCTGATTGCAGTATGTCATTGATTCCAAATGTGGAAAGATTATCGTAGTCACGTACAGGGGGCTGTAAAGAATACACATGCACAACACAGCATCTCATTAAATAATAAAGCCATGTACATATATTTATACGTCTTTATTTCTAAAACCTCAGCTAAAATTACAACTCACGAATACAAAGACATCTATTAAATATGTAATGCAATACAAATGTCAGGGCTGAACACGGTATTTAGAATTTGACTTCAAATGTTAATGTCAGAAAGAATAATTAACATTTTAAAACTTTCATATTGAGGAAGGTAAATGGATGTGCTCAATTTGGATTTAAAGCTTTCGTGACTGCAGGGATTCATATTCTTGGTTCTTTCGGTAACGTCACGTAGAAGGGAAACAATAAAATAATAAAAATATAAAACAATATATTTTATTAGTATATTGTTTCCCTTCTACGTGAATTTACCGAAAGAATCAAGAATATGGATGTGCTCAGTTAAAATGACATGCCTTCAGTTTTAATTCCTGACCAGTTGCAGGTGATACCATTACAGAATGCTGGTTGAAATTACAGGTGCCATAAAAACCCTCTCCCATTGTTTAATGGTCAAACCCTGTACAATACATGCGTCCGAAGTGATTGCACGTTTTATGCGCTATAAATGGGCGCGCTCGCAGTTAGGAGTCGATCGGCAGGTGCTGTGGAAAAGGTCAAGTGTGCAGTTACTACCACATCTCCAAAAAATCTGAATCAGAATATTTATTTAGACTTGAGTAATCCGATGAGCTACAAAGCTCTTTATCACATATCTCCAGTAGCCTGTGCCAGCTTGGAAGAGTCGATATCTGGGGGGGGGGGGGGGCTTTCTAGAGCTCCATCAAGCGGAGTGCATGAGCAAGAAAATTTCAGCCCTGCGCTTTTACCTTTTTTTGTTACACGTAAAATGTCAGGGCAATGCTGCACTCGCGTAACCCGCCGTTTTGGCTGTCTCTCTGTGTATGTGGTATTGTAGCACATCTGCGATATTTGAGAATCGAGTTCACCTTGGTATGCAGCGAAAGGGGGAGGATAAAAATTGCATTGAAATTAGACGATTGGTATGCAGGGCCACTGCTGATGTTGGCAGCAGCGGTGTTCGCACAGTTCATCTTCGCAGAACAATAAAAGTCTTCCCAGCGATTGGGCTGAGGGAGGACATTGTCATACCATTCCCCTGCCTCCCCCCCCCCCCTCAGGGCTGTTGATGCCATATCTGTCAATGGCCGATGCTATACAGTCAGGTCAGCTCAAAAAGACGGATTCACAGCGACCAACAACCGTCTGCCTGCCTCACAGTAGGCAATCGGAAGAGCCGCACAGAGTGTGTGCCAGCCTTGTGTGAATTCGGCCTTCAAACAACGGTCAAAACTAGACGCCAATGGGCATCGAAAGCAATTAGAAACCCAGGTGATAATTCGTGCAAAGCCACTTTTGCCGTCGAAGCTGGAAAGCCACTTCGAGGATGAAAAGCCATTTCCGAGGATGAACGCTCTATGAAGTATTAGTCCCGTGCATGATTGTAATTGCTAGAATTTAGCTGCAGAAAGTGGCATAGTAGCCTCGCTGGCACGAGTCCTAAACTGGGCCCCCTGTCCATTCCCCAGCCCCCCCCGCCCACCTCCTCCTCTGTGTACACCCTTCGCCTGGGCATCTATGGGCTGCTGGTGTAGTTGCACCGCCTGCACTCTCAATAGCTACACAAACTGGCTGCGAAGCTGTTTTGCGGTGAAGAGGTTATGACAACGCTATGCGCTACTATACACTACATCAAGTAGAAAGATCCACTCACCGTATAGCCCTTAATAGCCCCTTGGGGCTGTTAGCGAGCACTTGTTAAGGTCGGAACGGCGCACGAGGGGGTTGAGTGTAGCCAGCACCGCACTCGGTCACGTCTGACGACTCTCCAGTGCTGAAATTTTCACGTCGCACCTACTTAAGGTTGCTTCGACCTAGAGGTGGCCCAGAGCCAGCTGAGATATGTGTCCACCGATAGTCGCCGTGACCAGGAATCAAACCCAGGTTGCTGCATTCACTAACCAATACAAACAAACAAAAGGCAAATGTCCCCCGTGTAGCCTTAACAGGCTGTCGAGGCAAGTGCTGTTAGAGAGCACCTATGACGGCCGGAACGGTACATGAAGGGGTGGGTGGACAGCACCACGCCCGACCTCCTTTGTCTCCCTGGTGGCGATGTTTACATACCGCACCAGGTACTCATTTGAGGCTGAGTCGACCTAGGGAATCGAACTCGGGTCACCGGATTAATAGCGCAGCGCGCTAACCACTGCACTATCGCTCCCCACATTAACCACTTCACCATCACTCCCATCACATACAATTGAGCACTCTCTATCTCAAACACTAAAAAAAAATTCCCCATATAACTTTAGCAGCCTGTAGAGGCAAGTGCTGTTAGCGAGCACCTATGAAGGCCGGCACACGAGGGGGTGGGTGACTAGCACCACGCCCGACCGCCTTTGTCTTCCTAGTGGCGATGTTTACACACCGCACCAGGTACTCATTTTGAGGCGGAGTCGACCTAGGGGAGAGGCCCAGGACCAGGTTCAGAAAATCGTCATCGGTGTTGGCCTTGAGCGGGAATCGAACCCGGATCGCCAGGTTCATACAGCGCAGCGCGCTAACCACTACACTACCGCTCCCCACTCTCTCTCTCACGTACACACAGACACACAAATCACGCACTCCTCCGATGTTGAAACTGTGAAGGCCCAGCTTGTTCCGAAATGGTGTCACGGAGAAAAAACGAGCGGCTCTCCGCCGTTGGGAGGGTGAAATATTTGCATCAGCTCGTTAAGTAGAAAGCAGCGCCTAAAGTGGCTTCATTTTCTCCCGGCGTAAATGCCCCTTGCATTTCGCCCATTGTAAGAGGAACACTGTCTGCCGAACTCTGCCTTGACATTAATTGCTGACCTTATCCCCTTCCCCGCTGCATTTGGCCGAAAGGGAAAACGAGGGGTGTTACATCCATGGCATTTTTTTCCATGCCAGTTGCCCGCAAAGGAACTCACTTAACCTTTCGCGTTTTGGTTTTTCAACCCTTCGGAGAGTTCTAACCGCGCACAAAATAAGCAACCACGAAGCGTCGTTGTGGGAGAATGTTAATAACAGAATAAATATAAGCGGTTTTTTTTTATATACATCCCATCGGCCAACCGGTCTTCCTTTCTGTGGATTGCATCCTATCAGCGACTTTGGAGCAACACAATTATAATAACAACAAACTTTCTACCGGTTTCGACATGTGGTCGTCTCATCAGCTACACACAGAGTCTGGCCTCCTTGCCTGAGACGATGCTCGCGAACTGCCCGGCCGTAAATATGGCAATATCCGCTTTCTGCAGAGTAATGAGTCCCAATTCTGTACGCAAAACGATACGAGAGACGACGCACAGTAATCGCTCAGCGTCGCTTCACGAAATACATTTACGGCATCCATCCCATAATTGTCTCTCAACGTAACATATAAAATGCTTCTTTTTTACACATCCCATCAGCCGCGCAACCTTCTGGATGGAGCCGGGTGGGGGGGGGGTATTAATGTCAAGTTATTAATGTCAAGTTAATATTTGAAAGGAAAAAAAAACCCGACGCAGTCAATCAGAAGTCAAATATAGTCGCGCCGTGTTGTCAAACGTGGATGGCCTCGGCTAATTACTCGACATATTGCACGGCTAATGTAACCCTACCCCCCCCCCCCATCACGCTCTCCCCGCGACAGCTTAATACCATTTACCTAATTAGCGAGTTGATTTTTGTGTTCGTTTAAGCGCGCGTTTTGATTGCAACACGCGTAGCGTTCCTCGGAACGGCGATATATTTAAGAAATAAATAACCCCGACCCCCCTCTCTAAAGCATACAGACCAATTCCGACCTTACTGGTTACCCCGTGCCCTTATACATCTCAATGTTCATCCTAGAAAGTCCCATCACAAGGGAGAAACACAACCAAATAGACGAAAAATAGTTTGCGCGGATTGAAACGGTTGTAATTTAATGGACACATTTTTTTCCGGCTACACATGGCCGGAAAAAAAATGTGTCCTTTCTTTTTGTAAACAATCTTCACCACAAACAAAAGCACCCTCTGATAAGACTCGCAGATGTTGAACACGAGCCTTAATTAACCTGAGCACAACACGCACGCGCGCGCGCGCGCACACCTGTGACTCGCGCACAATTGAAAATAAATATATAAAACATTAGCTCATTACCCCTTGCTGCTACCATTGTGTCTCCTGTCTGTTGCCCACTCCTCCACCGTCTTTGTGCGTGGTGGGTATAGACTGGGGAGATTAAAGCCTGCAGGCCCGCGTGGTGTTAATCAGTGCAGATGTTAACGATGCTTTCATTTAACAGACATCTGAACCAGAATTTGTATTTGTTACTGGGAGAATCCGATGAGCTCGGAAGCTCTTTTCACACATTTCCAGTAGGGACACGAGGTGACACACGTTACGACGACAAACAATACAAACAACGTGATCGGTGTGCGCACCAAGGCCGTAATTATAATATTCAAATATGCTCAAAATGTCCCCCCCCCCAATATATTGCTATAAACAATATTAAACAATAATTGCTATGCTATGTGAATAAAAACAACAATTTGCTCAACCTTGGCCACAATGTCTGGACTTGTCTTCATATAAATCAATGCATGGATTTCTGTTGATATGATTGTGGTTATGGTCGTACTTTATTTATCCCTAATCTCTGCCATTACATACAGTGAAACGAGAAAAGAAAAAAAAATCTGAGCAATGTATTACAATACACTCTTAGACATTATTGTAAAAAAAAGTTCATCCCATGTGTTAGTGAATTTTTTTATATTAATGGCAGGAAATTTGTTTTAAAATTAAGAAAAAAATTCTGGGGGGGGACCCCCTGGAGGATTTGGTCCCCCTCCCCAATGTTGACAACATGGTTACGGCCTTGGTGCACACTATAGGAAAGTTAAATAAATCACTTTAAAAAAACATACAAATAAAACTCAAAATGTTTAATCTTTCCAGGTAACTGTCATTTGGCGACGGATTGTGGAGGCCTTCACCCAGCAGTGGATTGATCAAGGCTAAGGTGTTTGCGACATCCTGACAACAGAAAAAAAAATCGATGGCTCTCCATCGCGCACATCTGAACTAAACCTAAACTCTTCTTGGTTCTTTCGGTAAAGGCACGTAGAAGGGAAACAATAAAATAATAAAAATATAAAACAATAAAATTCTCACGACGTTTTGACTGCAACACAAGCAATCATCATCAGGTGTGAAAACCACAGCAAGAAAATTTGAAAAAAGTGGCGTTTTTTTAACGTTAGCACCACGGAGAGCGATTTGGCAGTTATTCAGATGGACGAGTCCATCTATGTTCGGAAAAGAGGAGGGGGGGAGACGAAAATAATGGATGCGGTCTGAAAGCCACCGTAAGCGTGAACAATCAATTAAGACCCGAAATGGTTTATCAAATCCTTTCAATGATTGCTAAGCCAGAATCCATCTTCTCGGTTGAAATTGTCTCTGTGTTTGTATATGTGGATAGCCTCATGAACGAATCTCTCATGGTAGCCAGATGGCTTGCAAAGAACCTCTGTCTTGGAGAAGTCAATGTCATGTGAGCCTACTGAATTATTCGTGAACACAAAGCAGACCTAAAACACGGTAGGACCAACACCTCGGCCATGGCAGATCACTATTATAATTCAGTAGGCTCACATGACATTGACTTCTCCAAGACAGAGGTTCTTTGCAAGCCATCTGGCTACCATGAGAGATTCGTTCATGAGGCTATCCACATATACAAACACAGAGACAATTTCAACCGAGAAGATGGATTCTGGCTTATCAATCATTGGAAGGATTTGATAAACCATTTCGGGTCTTAATTGATTGTTCACGCTTACGGTGGCTTTCAGACCGCATCCATTATTTTTGTCTCCCCCCTCCTCTTTTCCGAACATAGATGGACTCGTCCATCTGAATAAACTGTCAAATCGCTCTCCGTGGTGCTAACGTTAAAAAAACGCCACTTTTTTTAAATTTCTTGAAGTGGTTTTCACACCTGATGATGATTGCTTGTGTTGCAGTCGAAACGTCGTGAGAATTTTATTGTTTTATATTTTTATTATTTGATTGTTTCCCTTCTACGTGACTTTACCGAAAGAACCAAGAATATGAATCCCTGCAGTCACGAAAGCTTTAAATCAAAATTAAACCTAAACTATTTTTTGATGATCAGGTAAGGTCCACTGAGCTACGTAGCTCTTTTTCAGAAGCGACCTGGCCACAAACGATAGCTCGACAAAGTGGCTTCCCACGTGGAAATGTTTAGCAGCCAAATACTCTAAACGAGTGATGTTGATTCTAAATGTGGAGGGAAACAGCGGAGGGCCCGGAGGAAGATCCACGTGACCACGGGAAGAGAGACACGCAGATTCCAAATATACAACGGGCGTCCAGGTCGGGATCGAGCCTCACGACCTCCCGTATACCGGGCGAGGTAGTTAACATCTCCTAGCCACCGCGGCGCCCTGAGACACACGCGCGCGCGTATGTCCGCGTGTCCGTGCGGGGAGCACGCGGGGAGGGGAGGGTGGGATGAGCCGGCATTAGTCTTCGTCAGCGGCGAATGCTGCCGGATGCCACGTCCGTGAGACCCATGCAGCAGCCATTAATGCGAGAGGCATTTAATATCGCGCTGGGGAAAGAAAAATAAACAGGGGGGCCCAGCGTTTTCACTCGTCATTAACAAAGGCCATCCATGGCGGGTTTGTTTGTCTTTCCTCTCCCAGTCACCCACCACTCCCCCCTCTTCATTCCATGCCACGTGCCTATTTTGTTTTGGCTACTGTTTAATTCTTCACCAATAATAACAAACAAAAAATGATATCCGTAAATATTAAGCCAGAGATTCTTAGGTTCTTTCTCATGGACGTGCGAGCGATGAAAACGGTTCAGCGCGCAGTCGGTGGTGAGGAGCAGGCTTGAGAAGGACGCAACTGGGCAGTTGGAGGCAGCCTGCAAATTGGGCAATATCCTTCTGGAGTGGTGTTTCCTTAATCGAGTTTCGTGCACACATTTTTCTCATTAATATTTGACAACAACAAAAAAATCAACCACGACGCCGACACACAATGGCCTACTCTTTTCGAACGACGTCGTGAGATTTTCAACGTTGGTGTTGTACGATGCAATGCACTCCGCGGCGATAACCAGGGCTGCCCACCGGTATCGAACCGCGAACCGCCGTGACCGCTCGGACGCTGGGCCACGTCACGCGGCCTGGGGTCAGCGCCGTCACTTGGGGGTGGATGGCGGTCTGTGTGTACGTTTGTTGTTGTTGTTGGTGGTGTCTTGTCTTTGTTTTTGGTGAGCGGTGGCATTGTGGTTAGCGCACAACGGGCTCGCGACGAACCCGGCGACACGTGGTTCTATCCCCCCCCCCCCCCCCCGTCGCGGTTAATGTCAGTCACGAATATCTGAAGCCGTTGCTGGGCTTTCCTCAGGTCGACTGAGCCTTACGTAAGTAGCTGGGTACGGTTTGTATAAAACATCAGCACTCGGGAGAGATACAAAGGCGGCCAGGCGTGGTTCCCCCCCCCCCGCCCCCCACACACATGTGCCGCGGCGGCCTTCATAGATGCTACTCGCTAAACAGCACTTGCCCCAACAGCCTATTAAAGGCTACACGGGGGATCTTTGTCATTGTGTTGAGTCTATCACCCGTCGGCAGTACCGCACAAGCCCTTTAATTACGGTAATGCGGCTGCGTGGCCACTGTCAGCACATCTCAGCTGAGAGCCTTTGCAACCCCCCCCCCCCCCCCATAATTTACCGAGCGGTAGGGGGAGGAGGAGGAGGGTGGTGCACAAGGGGAGGAGGAAGAGGAGGAGGGTGGTGCACAAGGGGAGGAGGAAGAGGAGAAGGGTGGTGCACAAGGGGAGGTAAGGAGGAGGAGGGTGGTGCACAAGGGGAGGAAGAGGAGGAGGAGGGTGGTGCACAAGGGGAGGAGGAAGAGGAGAAGGGTGGTGCACAAGGGGAGGTAAGGAGGAGGAGGGTGGTGCACAAGGGGAGGAAGAGGAGGAGGAGGGTGGTGCACAAGGGGAGGAAGAGGAGGAGGGTGGTGCACAAGGGGAGGAGGAAGAGGAGGAGGAGGAGGAGGAGGGTGATGCACAAGGGGAGGAGGTTCGGCCTTCGGCAAGAACTCACAAGTCTCAAAATCAAAATGCCACTCATCCCAAACTCATTTGCAAATTCCCCTTTCCTTCTCTCTCTCTGCGTCAAACCCCCAATGTCGCTTGAAGCCGCGTGGGGGGGGGGGTTGATGTCACCGCAGTGCGCTGCCCGTGCCAGGCTAGGTGCGCTTTCGAGACTCTTGAGGCAGCGTTCGGGGTCATGGAACGGACCGAAGTTGTTGCGGGTTCAACAGACCATGCAGGTTGACCCGGAGTGCACGTACACATGCAAGTCGAAATGAACATTATCGCAATGCCCCAGTACCCTTCCCGTTCCGTTGGAATGTGCGGCGATGGCTACTTTATTGGCACATAAAATACAGATTGATGAAGAGCAAAAGGCGGGCAAGATGAATTACGTTGAGGGAGAGAGAGAGAGAGAGACAGGAAGAGGATTAGTAGATCATGCGCAGCAGGTCAATGACATCGTCATTCAAGCTGCTAGGGAATGTTAAGTTTGGGCTCTACGCAGGGCGCGTTGCTGCTATGGTAGGGGATGTTGGCCTACGGCCAAGAGCCGCGGTGGCTAGGAGACGTTAACTACCTCGCCTGGTTCACAGGAGGTCGTGGGTTCGATCCTCCACCCTGACGCCTGCTGCTGCTGTATATTTGGAGTTTGCGCGTCTCTCTCTCTCGTCATCATCACGGTGGCTAGGAAACGTTAACTACCTCGCCTGGTATACAGGAGGTCGTGGGTTCGATCCTCCACCCTGACGCCTGCTGCTGCTGTATATTTGGAGTTTGCGCGTCTCTCTCTCTCTCCCCCCATAGTCGCGTGGATTTTTCTCCGGGTCCTCCGGTTTTTTCCCTCCATATTTTAGAAACGTGCGCTTAGAGTGTTTGGCTACTGCTCTACATTTACACACCAGAAGCCACTTATTTTGTTCTATCAGTAGTGGCCAGGTCGCTTCTGAAATGTGGCTATACAGCCCAGTGGTCCTTACACCTGGTAAAATAAACGTTTTTAGTTTTTCATAGGTGCTACTCGCGAGCAGCACTTGCCACAACAGCCTGCCGAAGGCTATATCGGAGGGGGGGTGGGGGGAATCTTCGTGTTTGTGTTTGAGAACCCGGTTATAACCACGGACCGTCTCCAGCCTGGATTCGAACCGAATCGTTTTTAGCTTTTTAACAACGAAACGGCGGCTGAGGAACGGAACGCGACCGCCGAGAGAGGGCCTCAACCGAGGAGATGGAGCGATGAAATCAATGCAGGTGTGCGGGTATTGGGTGGATTGTTATATTGCAGAATCGCGGTGCATTCGGGCGGTGGTGGTGGTGGTGGTTGGCGGTGGTGGAGAGTGACGACCGATTTGTGGTTGGAAGGGCTTCATCCAGCAGTGGATTGATCATGGCTTATGATGATGATGATGGTGATAGCGACGACGGCGACGACGAAGGTGAGGATCTATTTTATTCTGGTAGGGCGGGCGCGCTCTCTGAGATTTCGCTGGCTCCGTGTTTGCAATAAATCCCTGGGGGTTGGGGTTGAGACCTCTCGATTGACCGTGCGGGGTGGGTGGGGGGGGGCAGAGAGACGGGGGAGTGGGGGGCCAGGGGGTGGGTGGTGTGGGTTGAGTAAATTTATCGCGTTCTGGGTTTAAAATGTGGTCGCTAAGAAGCCACCGGCCCCGCGTGTCGAGCGTTTAATCCTCGTTGCCCTCTCGTCTCTTTGCTCGAGAAGGCGAGAGAGGGAAAGAGAGAAATAATAAATAAAAAATATATCGTTTTATGGATCGAGCTCTGGTACAAAGGCTGTTTTTTTGTTTAAATTAACTTATGTGCAACTACAATTTTTTTTATTTTACATTACCAGGTGAGGCCCCGCTGAGCTCTACAGCTCTTTCTCAGACGCGGCCTGGCTACAATTGATAGCTTAACGAAGTGGCATTTCACGTGGAAATGTATGGCAGCCACAAATACTCTCAACGCAGGGCGAAAACTCTTTCAATTATGAAACAACTTTTGTTTTATTTGACCAGGTAAGGCCCACTCAGCTGTATGCAGCTCTTCTTCAGAAGCGACCTGCTCACAAACGATAGCTCAAAGAAGTGGCTTATCACGTGGAAATGTATCGCGGCCAAACGCTCTAAACGTGCGATGTCGATTCTCAATGTGGAGGGAAGTCCGAGAACGCGGGGGAGATAAGTCCACGCGACCACGTAGAGAGAGACACCGCAAACTCCAAATATACAGCAGCAGGCGTCGGAGTCGGGATCGAACCCACGACCTCCTGTATACCTGGCGAGGTAGTTAACATCTCCTAGCCACCATGGTGATGATGATGAGAAAGAGAGACACCGCAAACTCCAAATATACAGCAGCAGGCGTCAGGGTCGGGATCGAACCCACGACCTCCTGTATACCAGGCGAGGTAGTTAACATCTCCTAGCCACCGTGATGGTGATGAGAGAGAGAGAGACACGCAAACTCCAAATATACAGCAGCAGGCGTCAGGGTCGGGATCGAACCCACGACCTCCTGTATACCAGGCGAGGTAGTTAACATCTCCTAGCCACCGTGATGATGATGTGAGAGAGAGAGAGAGACACCGCAAACTCCAAATATACAGCAGCAGGCGTCAGGATCGGGATCGAACCCACGACCAACTGCAAAGCAAACGAGGTAGTTAACATCTCCCCGTAGATTATTTTAATAAGTAGTATGATTAGCTTTTTTTTCATTAACGCCAACACGAGTACAGAAAATATTTGCTTTTGATAGAATAGTTTGAAAGACTTCTTTTAACATTCATACAACCTCAAGTAACCTACTTACTTTAGACAAACCTACTTTAGAAAATAATTAATATACCTATTAAAAAAAAACTCACCAGAAAACTATTTAAAATGTCATTTTGAGCAGGCCCCATGGCGTATACAAATGCAGTCTCCAACTCTGATTAACGCCGTTTTTTTGTGTTAACACAGCTGCAGTATTAACCAAGGCTGTCGGCCGGGTTCGAACCGCGAACCCTCTGTGAAAAGCGGCGAATCGTGCTCCCCGCTGGGCCCTGTCACTGCCTCTAGGCGCAAAGAACCGAGGTGGGGGGGTATGAGGGGGGGGGGGGACATCTTCGAAGTAGCCAGCAGTGCCGAGCGTAATCTCAATGATCCCCAGCCGTGATCTAGAGAGTCATAAAGAAACGAGAGGCGAAGAGAAAGGGTTGAGAAAGATGGGAGACAGAGAGAGGGAGGGGAAAAGGAGAGGAGATGGAATACAGAGTGAGCGAGCGAGAGAGAGAGAGAGAGATCCCAGCACTAACTCTTATCCAGACTGCCCTGTGGCAAAAAAAGTTCTCTGTAGCAGCAGCAGCAGCGGCAGCAACAACAAACACACACCAGCCATTAAATTCAATGGCCAAACGAAACAGCGAATTATATTCCAGCGAGAAGCTGCCACAATGCCGTAAAGGTAATCCCACCAATTCGTGCGACCCACGTGATAGCCGTTTGCTATCTTCAAGGAATTAATAAAAGCGCCTTCACTAAGTCGCTTAAAAAATATAAGAAAAGAATGAACAATGGTACATATGAATGAATTGGTGGAGATAAGGGGGGCCGTCCATAAATGACGTCACGCACCTGGGGGGAGGGGGAGGGGTGTCAGACATTTGTGTGACGAGGGCGGGGGGTGAGAAATGTGACGTCACATCAAAATGCGCAACTTTAAATAAATATAGTCAACACGTTCTACTTAATTAGATAGACTTTTTAATAAATGTTTTCTCCTACAACATCAGAGTGCAGCGCCACATTAAATACGCACTACAATGACAATCGTTTAAAGCGATTTGAAGCAGGTTTTATTTTCAAAATGGAAATATGGTTTTGGGGGGGGGGGGGTGGGACAGAGCTTTGTGACGTCATATTTGAGGGGGGGGGTCTGACTTTTTGTGACGCCGTATGACGAGGCGTGGGGGGGGGGGTCAAAAATCGTCCAAAATCGCGTGACGTCATTTATGGACAGCCCCTGAGGTGAATGAAATGGACGAGAGAGGAAGCCATGGATGGCCAAGGCGAAGTTGATGACAGTGAATTATGACGAATGAATGGATTGAATGAATGGGGAATTGAGTGAGAGCCGTGTGATGAGAATACGAAGAGGGAAGAGTGACGGTGGTGGCTATGAGGCTTAAGGGGTCGTGGGGTTCAGTTTCAGTTTATTTATTTTGGTATAGCCCTGTGAGCCATTCGGCTCTTGAATCGGGTGCAACCACAACAAACAAAAACACGAACAAGAAAAACATCTTAAAGTGAATTCTAGATTTGAAGCTTTCGTGACTGCAAGGATCCATACTCTTTGGTTCTATTCGGTAAAGCTTAAAGGTCGCGGTCTGAGCGTGGCTGTGTTTCACTCCAGCGCTGTCTTCGAGACAGCCTGGTCCCTTCACCTGATGAAGGCCGCTTGTGTTGTGCCCGAAACGTCGTGATTTTTGTTGTTTTATATTTTTACCTACGTGACTTTACCGAATAGAACCAAAGAGTATCTTAAAGTGACTATGTGACTGTGCAAAACAGAAAATCCATGAAAAATAACAGCAAAAATATTCCTGAAAATAGCACCGTACACCAACGCTGTGTGCAAAAAAAATCCCAGTGGGATGCAAGTCAAACAACAACCACAAGACAACTTAGATTAAGGCCATCAGTCTAACTCCGTACTACAACAAAACAAACATGTCCAAACCAAAAAAACGTTTTCGAAAATCACCACAAAATAAAGCCATAATTGCAACGTAACAGTGATCACAGGGACTGTGACCGAATTTTTTTACAATAGTGAGTTAGGACACAATACGTTTCGATTCGAGCTCGCGTGGCGGTTGTTTGTACGAGCAGGTCGCGATGTTTGTTTAAATACTCCCCCTACCGATGCGTATGTCAAACCCCGGCGACATTAGAGAGAGAAAGGACGAACACTACTCGCACGGTGTGCGAGTAGGGGGCCGCCCATAAATGACGTCACGCACCTGGGGGGAGGGGGGGGGGTCAGACATTTGTGACGATGTGTGACGAGGGGGGAGGGGGGGGGTTTGAGAAATGTGACGTCACATCAAAATGCGCAACTTTAAATAAATATAGACACAACACGTTCTACTTAATTAAATAGACTTTTTAAATAAATGTTTTCTCCTACAACATCAGAGTGCAGCGCCGCATTAAATACGCACTACAATGACAATAGTTTAAAGCGATTTGAAGCTTGTTTTATTTTTGGGGGGGGGGGGGAGCGGGTAGATCTTTGTGACGTCATATTTGGAGGGGGGTCTGACTTTTTGTGACAACGGAGGGGGGGGGGGTCAAAAATCGTCAAAAATCGCGTGACGTCATTTATGGACGGCCCCTACCGTGCTGGGTGATGGGGCGAGGTCGCGCGCGGTGCGTGAAGCCGCGGGTACAGCCAGCGGCTTCCGAGGCGTCTGGGTCACCGTGGCGAGCAAATTGCAGCGGGGGGGGGGGGGGGAGAGACGGTGGTGGTGGTGGGGGGGGGGGCAGCACTTTTAAGCGACCGTCACCTTCACAAAACCCGCACGTGACCATCCTTGCTGAAGTATGGTCAAGCGACAAAACGACCGCACGTGGCTGCCTTGCCACACGTAAATCCACGGTCCCCGATCTCTTGTGTGACGACGGCGACGACGGGCACGAGGAGCGGTACCCCAGCACGTACGCCGCCGCTGCCTTCGCTGAAGCGCGATGTTCCTTTAAATGACCGCTATTAGATGGGGCAGCGGAGCTACCGCAGTCTGTGGAAGCAACATGCCGACCCGTGGCGTCAGAAACGGTGGTGGTTGTGGTGGTTGTGGTGGTGGTGGTTGTGGTGGTGGGGGGGGGTCTCTTAAAATAGAAGAAAGGTGAGAGGTGAAGACAACAAATCCCAGCCTGGGGGGGGGGGCGGGGGGGGCCGTGACTCGTCCACACCGCCGCTCTCCGCCTGCTCCGGACTGACGGCTCAGAGTGATGCGTCAATGTGCGCGTCGACTCATTAATCCCCGGCCCGCCCCCTTTACCACACCGCGCGCAAGAAGAGCCCACAAGGGTGGTCAGCGCACCGACTACGCCTCGGTGTAAGGGACCTAAGCAGGTGGAACTTCTCCACAAATCTCTGGCTGTCGCCCGGATGAAGCCGGTTGTGGTTATCGTAAATGTCGTGGCTTGGCTCTCCAACACACCGGTTAGTGCTGGACTAGCGACGAATCGGCCACGTTCTGTTTTACGCGACAAACCCTTTACTAAGTGGCTGTGTCGGGTGGTGGCGGGTTTCAACGACGCAACATTTATATATCTTCTTTGGTTCTTTCGGTAAAGTCACGTAGAATGAGAATAAAATAATAAATTGATAAAATACGTTTCGGCCACAACACAAGCGGCCTTCATCAGGTGAAGGGACGAGACTGTCTGGAGGACAGCGCTGGAGTGGGAGAAGCCACGCTCAGATCACGACCTTTAAGCTGTGTGAGAAGAAACAAAGCGCCTTGACAAAGGAATTAGCATATAATTTAGCATTGAAATGGCTGAGTGATTAGCTTGTGACTGGTCACAGAAATGGCTATGTTAAAGTTAAAGCATACACATCAATTTATTATTTTATTCTCATTCTACGTGACTTTACCGAAAGAACCAAAAAAGATTAATCCTTGCAGTCACGAAAGCTTTAAATCGGAACATTTATATATTTTTACGCGATCGAACCCAACAAAAACCTGTATCATGGATGATATTGGTCGCGAAAGCCTGCTACGTGTTGAACTTGTACGTATTCCAATGGTGGCGGTGTTGGTGGCGGTGGTTGCCCATCGCTATTTGTTTGAGTCTTTTTTTTGCGTCTTCTTTAGCCGTCATAAATTTCACTGAGAGAGGTCGCGGCTGACGCGGTGGTGGCGGGGGTGAGCTGGTTTGTGGGGGGGGGGGCTGGTTGGTGGGGGGGGGGGCTGGTTGGTGGGGGGTGGGCTGGTTGGTGGGGGGGTGGGCTGGTTGGTGGGGGTGGGTTCATAAATCTCGTGTCAGGCCATCGAGCCGCGCGCGATACCGCTCAGATTCTGCTTCCTGCCCGAATTTAAATCCGGGCTTCAGCCGTCCGTGATTAAAAACGCCTGCCTTCTCGGCTCTCGTGGCGAGCTAAAGTTGCCCGAGTTTTAATGGCGGTAAAAAAATTTCATTCGATGGCGATGATCATTCACGCTTCTACTACACATTTTCACCCGGAGGTCACAAGGCGCTGCGCAAAGACAAAGATTCCCCGCCCCCCGTATAGGCCGTGTTGGCTGTGAGCTCTTATTCAGAAGCGACCCCGCCACAAAACGATGGCCTAAAAAAAAGTGGCGTATCATGTGTGGGAATTTATAGCAGCAGCTAGGCACCACCACATACAAAGACAAAGATGTCCCTTAGAGCCTCAACGAGGATGGAGATGCGGTGAGACAGGAGAAGAAGAGATGCATGCATGAGATGAGAGGACAGAAATGCAGGCCGACGAAGGGCCGAGTCGACGCAGCCCCGAGGCCCAGGGCCGCTTCACAAAATCGTCGCCGGTGTTGGCCGCGAAACGGGCAATCGAATTCGGGTCGCCGGGTTTCGTAGCGCGAGGCGCTAACCGCTGCGCCACCGCTCCCCCCCCCCCCCCCCGCCGCCCCCCCGCCTCGTCACACCGCCACACGTGGACTACCCCACGCACAAACGCACCACCGTGCACACCACCGCGACGGCATGGCGAGGGCACGACGAGGCGAGATGGATGTGGCTGCCAAATTAATCCCCGGAGCAGCGTTCCGGACTGTTCCGGCTGAAATTTAGGCCCTGCCTGCCTACAGCTAACGGCCATTATTGAAACAACAACAACAGCAGCAGCAGCGGCGGCAACAACAACAACAACAACAACCGTACTGCTAATAGGAAGAAGAAGAAAGACGGCAATTTGTTGCGTTCGGTCGGCGCGGTGTGCAACGCGAGAGGTCAACTCCCGTGCCTCACAGCGAGAAGCCGCCGGGTTCAACTCCCGGTGCCCGGGGATTCGCCCTTCCGCTGCGGGGGATGCGCAAAGTGAAAAGTGGAACAGTGGACGCGCGACTCCTGTGCGGTGAACGTGAATGATTAGAAACGCGCGGAGCGACGCGCGACGGAGCGTGGGCCGCGTCAGCCGCTCGACGAAAACGACGGCCAACGTGCGGCGCACAGTGCCTTTCGAAGAAGGTTACGATGTGCCCCCGCGTTTGAAATCGTTTGACCGTGAGCCCTCGGTTACAACGCGGTGTTCACACGGCAGCGCGGTTTCCGCATGGACGATGTTTTTTTTGCATTCGAGAGAGAGCATTTTTGCGCTCGACGCGCGACGCGGAAAGCGCGCCTCGTCGTAACGCGGAACGCATGCCTGTTATAACACATGCTCGTTATAACACATGCCCGTTATAACGCATGCCCGTTATAGCGCAGAACGCATGCCTGTTACAACGCGGAACGCATGCCTGTTATGACGCGGAACGCTTGCCCGTTACAACGTGGAATGCACACCGTTGTAACGTGGAATGCACACCGTTGTAACGCGGAACGCACGCCCGTTATAACGCGGAACGTGCACCGTTACAACGCGGTTTCTGAGTGGTCGACGACGAACTACTTTCTTGAGCTGCGCGGCTGAGCGGTGCAGTGATACACGGTACGCGGAATTGATACAGTGACGCGGTGGCGGCGTTCCCATCAGTTATTTGGCATCGTTACCGCACTCGCGCGGTGTGCGTCGTAGTAGCAGCAGTAGTGACATCGTATCTCGCCAAAGCTCCATCGTTACCACATTATCACCGGGGGTAGGGGGGGGGTAAATTGTTTTCGCTTGACGCGAGACTTTTCAGGAAGCGCATTTCACCGCTCCGGGCGCGTTGAAACCGAGGACTCGCTGTAACAATGAAAAAAAATATGTCCTCGTCCGAGCTCACCGCAAGACGTTGCTCTGCTTGTTCATCCAGCAGCAGTACCGCGCCGAGTCGTGGGGAGTCTTTAGTCTTGATTTCATTTGAAGGTGTTTCCGACCAATTATTGTGTGGGTTCATACAGGTTTTCGTTGAGTTATGTCGTGTAAATAATTCCCAAACAAAACTGTATTATGGATGATACTGGTCGCGATGTGTGTGTAGGAAGAGTGACTTTTATGGATGTGGATTTTCAAACAACAGAACAAAAAGATGATGACACGTGAATTGTAAAAAGGAGAATATATAATTTCTTTATTTAGATCAAGTCAAGGCAACGCCAGCAAATAGATCAAAGCGCGTGCTATTCTTCTTCGTCTTCTTCGCATGCACGCACCCATCAGCGTTTTTAGAGCTGCAGTCTTAAGTGGAGTTAATTGACATGAGACGATCTTGCACCCGCCACGTCGCCTTAACACGCTCACGGACTCAGACGTTCTCAGAGGTCGGCGTGTGCGGTCAGAGGATGGCAACAGCTAAACCAAGGCATCGTTACAATTCTCGTGCTTAATTGTTAATGACCAAGGCTCGGAGAGCCAGATGAAGGTACCGTTATTATTCCCATCGTTCATTGGTAATGCAGCATGCTTAAAGGAGACTAAGGTATCCTTATAATTCCCAGAGTTCATTGGGAATGCCAGAGGCTCATAGGGCCAGACTAAAGTATATCGATAATTCCCATAGTTCATTAGGCATTCCAGAGGCTCATACAGCCACTTTAAGGTGCCATTAAAATCCCATAGTTCATTGATAATGCCGGAGGATCATAGGGCCAGACGAAGGTTTCCAGATAATTCACATAGTTCATCGGCAATGCCAGAGGCTGCAGAGAGTTAGTGGCAAGGGTGGCACAGCTCCAGATAAGGCAGCTCGTGAATAATTCATGCTGTGTATTTGACTTATGAGCGGAGTGCAGCCCATTCATAATCTACGAACACTGCAGGTGCCACAGTCACGGGTCATACGCGACGAGCCAACGCTCTACTGCACAGAGAGCCTCCTGCCAATGATAATACGATAACCCGTCACCCCCGTGACTGTTTCGGAGAAAGAGACCGGCTCCCACCATGGGAACGTGGAATGTCCGCCGCTGGCTGCATGGCCAAGTGCATGTCCTTCATCACCCTGCCTCGGACGAGCGGAGCGATAACCGTGCGATTTTTTTTGTTTTTGTTTCTAACACTGAAATGTAATTTCATAGACAGGTTCGAAGGCAAAGGCGCAGCGCCTGAAATTTCTTGCTCGTGACACTGCTGGTGGAAGGAGCCTCCACTACGGTGGGGGGGGGGGGGCGGGGCGGGGTGTACTCTGGCAAGCCCCCCCCCCCCCCTTCCAGGGGTTAAGCTACGGTCCCGCGGGGCCGCGTGTATGTACTGCATGCACGCGTGTTCAACTTCTTCCGCACCCTACATGGCCAACCGGTGCCTGATCCGATGTGCCCTACCGCATCGTTCAAACCGGACCACCCCCGCCCCCCCTTCCCCCGGGCAAATCTTCACCGTCACCGCGAGCATCTTAGCCGCACTCATCGGATACTCGTGGTCAACGCGCGCGGTGCCACTGGGATCCAAGTTCACCAGGGTCAACCAGTCCGTCGACTCGCCGAAGGAACGTGAAGTGAAAGGCCGAGGGATGAGGTTACCCGCCCTCCCTCCCAGCACTCCCCTCCACCATCACCACCACCACCACCATCTCCTCACCCAGATGTACAGAAGTGTAATTTTATTATCATCGTAAACACGTACGAACGATATCGGTGTTCATCGCTGCAGGCCCGCGGGCCACTGGCGGGCCCCTGGTGGCCTTTAAGTGCGGCACCTGACGTACGTGCGGCCCCCAACAATACACAAAGAGTCACCCCCCCCCCCCCCCCCCCATCATCATCATCATCGTCGTGCTGCAGTCAAACCCAACAATAGCTTCAAATGATGTGGCGGCAGCCTTCGCACTGATGATGTCGAGACCCCCTCTGAAAATTCGTGAGAACCACTGCCCACTGGCCTGGAACCACTGCCCACTGGCCTGGATACCACTGCCCACTGGCCTGGAGCCACTGCCCACTGGCCTGGAGCCACTGCCCACTGGCCTGGAACCACTGCCCACTGGCCTGGAGCCACTGCCAACTGGCCTGGAGCCACTGCCCACTGGCCTGGAGCCACTGCCCACTGGCCTGGAGCCACTGCCCACTGGCCTGGAGCCACTGCCCACTGGCCTGGAGCCACTGCACACTGGCCTGGAGCCACTGCCCACTGGCCTGGAACCACTGCCCACTGGCCTGGAGCCACTGCCCACTGGCCTGGCGCCACTGCCCACTGGCCTGGAGCTTCCTTTAAAGCCTCGCTGCTCCACCAAGCCTCTGGCGTACCTCCCGCGGAGGGGCTGGAGCAGCGCGAGTCGCGAAACTTCATCGGCACGACACTCCTCGTGGACGACTCCCACGACTCTCCTCGTGGACGACTCCCACGACACTCCTCGTGGACGACTCTCACGACTCTCCTCGTGGACGACTCCCACGACACCCCTCGTGGACGACTCCCACGACACTCCTCGTGGACGACTCCCACGACACCCCTCGTGGACGACTCCCACGACACCCCTCGTGGACGACTCCCACGACACCCCTCGTGGACGACTCCCACGACACTCCTCGTGGACGACTCTCACGACTCTCCTCGTGGACGACTCCCACGACACCCCTCGTGGACGACTCCCACGACACTCCTCGTGGACGACTCCCACGACACTCCTCGTGGACGACTCCCACGACACTCCTCGTGGACGACTCCCACGACACTCCTCGTGGACGACTCCCACGACACCCCTCGTGGACGACTCCCACGACACTCCTCGTGGACGACTCCCACGACACTCCTCGTGGACGACTCCCACGACACCCCTCGTGGACGACTCCCACGACACCCCTCGTGGACGACTCCCACGACACTCCTCGTGGACGACTCCCACGACATCCCTCGTGGACGACTCCCACGACACTCCTCGTGGACGACTCCCACGACATTCCTTGTGGACGACTCCCACGACACTCCTCGTGGACGACTTCGTTCTCGACCTTGGTGGCCACGCCGATCCCAAAAAAATTCACGGTGCGCCCATGTGGCTGGGTTTAGGGCGGGTGGGGTTTAGGGTGGGTGGGTCCATATGGGTGGGTCCATATGGGTGGGTTTAGGGTGGATGGGTTTAGGGTGGATGGGTTTAGGGTGGGTCATGTGGGTGGCTTTTGATTGGTGGGTTTAAAGTGGGCCCATGTGGGTGGGCCCATGTGGGTGGGTGGGCCAATGTGCGTGGGCCCATGTGGGTGGCTTTTGGTGGGTGGGTTTGAAGTGAGCCCATATGGGTGGGCCCATGTGGGTGGGCCCATGTGGGTGGGCCCGGGCGGGTGGGCCCGTGTGGTTGGGTGAATTCGAGTGAGCGTGAGAGGCGGCACCCCCACGCCACTCTTGGAGCGACCGTCTCCAGCGGCTGGAGCGAGAAGTTGGTGAATATTCCTAATGCAGGGGCCACCACGCAAAGCTGCTCCGGCCCTGATAAGAGAGAGAGAGAGACGCTGCTCTCTCTCTCTCTCGAGGCAGAGAGAGAGAGGCACGAGTCATTAATGTTGCTGGTGGTGGTGGTGATGATGGTGGTGGTGATGATGATGATGATGGTGGTAGTTGTGGTGGTGATGATGATGATGGTGGTGTTGGTAGTGGTGATGATGGTGGTGGTGATGATGATGGTGGTGGTGGTGGTGGTGATGATGGTGGTGGTGGTGGTGGTGATGATGATGGTGGTGGTGGTGGTGGTGATAATGGTGGTGGTGATGATGATGGTGGTGGTGGTGATGATGGTGGTGGTGATGGTGGTGGTGGTGGTGATAATGGTGGTGGTGGTGGTGGTGATGATGATGATGATGGTGGTGGTGGTGGTGATGATGATGGTGGTGGTGGTGATGATGATGATGGTGGTGGTGGTGGTGGTGATGATGATGATGGTGGTGGTGGTGGTGATGATGATGGTGGTGGTGGTGATAATGGTGGTGGTGGTGATGATGATGATGATGGTGGTGGTGATGATGATGGTGGTGGTGTTGGTGATGATGATGGTGGTGATGATGGTGGTGGTGGTGGTGATGATGATGGTGGTGGTGATGATGATGATGATGGTGGTGGTGGTGATGGTGCTGATGGAGGTGGTGATGATGGTGCTTATGGAGGTGGTGATGATGGTGCTGATGGAGGTGGTGGTGATGGTGCTTATGGAGGTGGTGATGATGGTGCTGATGGAGGGGGTGATGATGGTGCTGATGGAGGGGGTGATGATGGTGCTTATGGAGGTGGTGGTGATGATGCTGATGGAGGTGGGAATGATGGTGCTGATGGAGGTGGTGATGATGATGCTGATGGAGGTGGTGATGATGGTGCTGATGGAGGTGGTGATGATGGTGCTGATGGTGGTGATGATGCTGCTGATGGAGGTGGTGATGATGGTGCTGATGGAGGTGGTGGTGATGGTGCTGATGGAGGGGGTGATGATGGTGCTTATGAAGGTGGTGATGATGGTGCTGATGGAGGTGGTGATGATGGTGCTGATGGAGGTGGTGATGATGATGCTTATGGAGGTGGTGATGATGGTGCTGATGGAGGTGGTGATGATGGTGCTGATGGAGGTGGTGATGATGGTGCTGATGGAGGTGGTGATGATGATGCTTATGGAGGTGGTGATGATGGTGCTGATGGAGGTGGGAATGATGGTGCTTATGGAGGTGGTGATGATGGTGCTGATGGAGGTGGTGGTGATGGTGCTTATGGAGGTGGTGATGATGGTGCTTATGGAGGTGGTGTTGATGGTGCTGATGGAGGGGGTGATGATGGTGCTTATGGAGGTGGTGATGATGGTGCTGATGGAGGGGGTGATGATGGTGCTGATGGAGGGGGTGATGATGGTGCTGATGGAGCTGGTGATGATGGTGCTTATGGAGGTGGTGTTGATGGTGCTTATGGAGGTGGTGATGATGGTGCTTATGGAGGTGGTGATGATGGTGCTTATGGAGGTGGTGATGATGGTGCTGATGGAGGTGGTGTTGCTCTGGACCCGTTACAACAAATGCTGCTGAGAGCGCCACGGTGGCTATGAGATGTTAACTACCTCGCCTGGTGCATACCAGGCGAGGTAGTTAGTTAGTTAGTTAACGATGCCGCATAGCAGGCCGTGGATTCGACCCCGACCCTGACGCCTGCTGCTGCTGCTGCTGTATATTTGGAGTTTTCACGTCTCTCTCTCTCTCTCTCCCCGTGGTCGCGTGGATTTTTCTCCGGTCCCTCCGGTTGTCCCCTCCACATTTAGAATCATCAACATCACCACGTGAGCGTTTGGCCGCTATGAATGTCCACGTGATAAGGGGCCGTCCATACATGACGTCACGCGATTTTGGACGAATTTTTTACGCCCCCCCCCCCCTTCGTCACACGGCGTCACAAAAAATCAGACCCACCCCCCCCTCAAATATGACGTCACAAAGCTCTGCCCCCCCCCCAAAAAAAATAAAACCTGCTTCAAATCGCTTTAAACTATTGTCATTGCAGTGCGTATTTAATGTGGCGCTGCACTCTGACGTTGTAGGAGAAAACATTTATCAAAAAGTCTAATTAAGTAGAACGTGTTGTCTATATTTATTTAAAGTTGCGCATTTTGGTGTGACGTCACATTTCTCACCCCTCCCCCCACCCTCCTAGGTGCGTGACGTCATTTATGGACGGCCCCTTAGCCACTTCGTTGAGCTATCATTTGTGAGCAGGTCGCTTCTGAAAGAGCGAAATAAAAAATAAAATAATTGCTGAATAGTTTTAACAGTTTTCACACGCGTTGAGAGTATTTGTCTGACATACATTGCCGCGTGAATTGCCATGACAAGCGACCACTTCGTTGAGCTATCATTTGTGATGGCCAAGGGTCGCTACTGAAAAAGAGCGGACATCGCTCGGTGGGGGCCTTTACCTGCTAAAATAAATACATACATGCTCGTTTAATCTCAAAACAGACGCGGTCTCAACACCCACGTCCACGCAATGTCACACTCTCACACTCTCACACACACACGTTTCTCAATTTCTCACGCACACGCTCTCTCACACTGTCCACACAATCTCTGTCTGTCTCACACACACGCACACTCACTCTCTAGCACGCACAGACACACACACGCACACTCACTCTCTAGCACACACACACACGCACACTCACTCTCTAGCACACACACACACGCACACTCACTCTCTAGCACGCACACACGCACGCACACTCACTCTCTAGCACACACACACACGCACACTCACTCTCTAGCACACACACACAGTCACTCTCTAGCACACACACACACACTCACTCTCTAGCACACACACACACTCACTCTCTAGCACACACACGCACGCACACTCTCTAGCACGCACACACACACGCACACTCACTCTCTAGCACACACACACACACTCACTCTCTAGCACGCACACACACACGCACACTCACTCTCTAGCACGCACACACACACGCACACTCACTCCCTAGCACGCACACACACACGCACACTCACTCTCTAGCACGCACACACGCACACTCACTCCCTAGCACGCACACACACACGCACGCTCACTCTCTAGCACGCACACACACGCACACTCACTCTCTCGCACACACACACGCACACTCACTCTCTAGCACGCACACACACACGCACACTCACTCACTCTCTAGCAACAACAACAACCGCCATTCGCCACTAAGTGGCGGTGACGTCACCACGATGCTTGTGCCAGGCTATGTGCACCCTGAGGCCACGTGAAGTGTCGAACGCCCGCTGGCAGGAGGTCACGGGGCAGACCCAGGTGCCACGGGTCGACTGACTGAGATGACTGGCTGATGCACCACCTGTGCCCCCTACTGTGCCAACCTGCTGTGCTTTAGCCACCCGGCGCTCCGCTCGTTGTTGTGAGCGTCGCTCCTCCGCCCTCCGTTGTTGTTGGAGGGCGACTGCCTCCAACTGCCCAGTAGCATCCTTCACGAGCCTCCTCCACAGAGGCCGATCTTGACACCGCTGGTACCAGTCATCGGCAAGTCCACTCAGCTCCACGTCCTCCTGTACCACATCACTCCATCTCTTCTCTAGCCCGTGCCGCGCCCGCTTAGCCCCCTCAATCCGGCCAAACAAAAGCTGTTTCGGCATGCGGTGGCTGGGCATGCGGGCTACATGACCCAGCCATCGCAGCCTTGCCTGCCGGAGGAGCTCACCGATGGGACCCTGCCCAGATCTTTCAAGGATTTGTGAGCTCCTCACACAATCCAGTCTGGTTAAACCCAGGATGGATCGTAGGCAGGCCAGCCTAAATGTTTCTAACCGGCGAAGATGTTCCATTAGGGGGGTCCACGTTTCGCAAGCGTAGAGAAGGGAGGGAATGACCGTGGCCGAGAGGACCTGAAGCTTAGTGCGGAGCGACAGACCAGGTAGCTTCCACACAGCGTTACGCAACCGATGAAAAGATATTGCCGCTCGACTGATTCGGAGTGAGACCTCTGCTGTTAAACTGGAGCCAGTCATAAGCACACTGCCCAGGTATGGGAAACTCTCCACTCTCTCCACAACTGCCCCATCACCGATTGGGAGTTGTGGGGGTTGAGTGTCCGATGGTACAAAATACCCAGGCAGGTGCTTAGTTTTGGTGGGGCTGATGGTAAGGCCCCACCTCTTAGTGGCACACTCCAGTCTCAGCAGCAGCGTCTCCAACTCCTCCTCTGACTGAGCAGCTATTACCAAGTCATCAGCATACATAACGTGGTTGAGCAATAGGGAGCCATCCCTTGACCGCACCCGGGCATCGATTAGCCTCCCATTATATCTGTACCATATGGAGATTCCCCCGGTACAGCTATTGAAGGCTTCACGAACTACGTGGTCAAAATAGATGTTAAATAATGTGGGAGCCAGAGGACATCCCTGTCGCACCCCAAGGTGTACAGGGAATGGCTCTGACTCCCGGCCACGTAGTTTTACCCGGGCCCGTTCACCATCATGAAGGTCCTTAATGATCGTGAGCAGAGGGTCAGGTACTCCAAAAGCACGAAGAACGACCCAGAGCCCAGGCCTACTGATGGTATCATAGGCCTTGACCAGGTCAATAAAGCAGAGATGTAGGTCTTGTTGGAATTCCCTACACCTCTGCTGTAGCAGACGGACAGAAAATATGGCATCTGTGCAGGACCGCCCTTTCCTGAAACCGCATTGGGGCTCCGCAAGCCTCTCCTCAGCGTGCCTGGCAAGGCGATGCTGAATAATCCTTGCCAGGACCTTTCCCGGCACACTGAGGAGTGAGATGCCCCTGTAGTTGTTACAGTCTGTGCGGTCCCCCTTCTTAAAAAGGGGGACCACCAGGGCATCCTTCCAATCCTGCGGAACCCGTCCAGTGGTCCAGACTGTTGTTATGATGTCATATAGGGCAGTCTGTGCACAAACGCCACCCTCCCTCAGCATTTCGCTTGGGAGATCATCTCTGCCCGCTGCCTTTCCTGGTCTCAGACTCCGGATCGCCTTCAATACTTCCTCAGCAGATGGCACCTCAGCCAGCCACTCACAGGGGGTGACTTCATCCAATATTTGAGGCACCGCAGCCTCAGCAGGGTCATCCTCACTTTGTGCCACGATGTTTTCCTGGCTGAGGGATTTTCCCTCCCCCAGGACCTCACAGAAATGCTCAGCAAATCTGCGAACCTGTTCCTGGGGGTCGGAAATTGGATCACCGTTTTTTCCCCTAATGATGGTAATAGGTGTGGCGCTGCAGGTTACTTTTTTGATGGAGTTAAATAGAGATTTGTGATCACGGGCCACTGAGGCAGACTCCATCTCCTCCGCAACCCGCGACCACCACCCATCCTTGCAGCGCCTCACGGCTCTCCGAACCTCCGAGCGAAGGCTGCGGTAAGCCTCCTCATTCTCTGACGTGGGATTCTGTAGCTGATGACAGTGGGCCTGTCGCTTTTTCTCAACCATCGTGAACAACTCCTCTGTCATCCAGGGTGTCTGGGGAGGTCTGGACCGCGTACCCAAAGCAGCCATTGCAGCTGCATGAGTCACAGTCCTAAACCTCGCCCATTTACCCTCGACATCAGGAGGAGTCGGGGACGATGCCAATCCCAGCCGCAAGCGATGATGAAATTCTCGCTTGCAACTTTCATCAGATAACTGAGACCAGGCCACTTTAGGTTGGAATGGGGTCCTGGGTGTACACCCACCACCGGAGTGGAAGAATGGCAGGCGCATCTTACAGATGACTAGTCGATGGTCAGAGGGTAGATCAGCTCCACGGTAGGTCCTGGTGTCAAGGACATGGGCTCGCATTCGCTGGTCCGTCACTATGTAGTCCAGCAGATGTTCTTGCTTGGACCCGGCATGCATCCATGATGTTGTGTGGATGCGCCGATGCCGGAACAGCGTGTTGGTAATTACAAGCCCATGGGCTGCACAAAAATCTAGCAGCCTCCTACCGTTGTTATTGAGCTGATCTGGCCCATGCCCTCCAATCACTCCAGACCAGGTGCCGGTATCATGACCAACTCGGGCATTGAAGTCACCCAACATGATGACTCTATCCCAAGGGGCCACTTTAGCCAGCACCTGTGACAGGAGGTCATAGAAGGCATCTGACTCATCGGCTTTGCCTGCATCCCTCCACGGATGTTCATCTTCGGTGGGGGCATAAGTAACCACGACCACCATTCCTCGCCTCCGGTTGATGGGAAGGCGAGCCCAAAGTAGCCTGGGGCTTACAGCTTCCCACACCTCACCGCCACGCTCCCACGCCCCCTTCATTCTTTTGTTCAAAAGAAGACCCACACCCTGTTGTTTGGCAGTCTGCTGCCACGAGTAGAGGACTGTCCACCCCTCATGGTGGCAGGAGCCAGAGCCGGTCCACCGGACCTCCTGAATGCCGCATAGATCCAGGCGGTACCGGTCCAGCTCCCGACAGAGGAGTGGCAGCCTCTCCTCTGCAGTGAGCGTTCGAACATTCCACGTGGCCAACCGTAGTGGCTTTTTGTTGTTTCTGGAGTAGCCCCGAGGGTAGGTATTCAATCTCCTGGCTCCGCCAATTGGGGTTTGGCCAGGAGACATCATAGACGCCTGGCCCCCCGGGGCCTCCGGCACAAGCTTAGTTGTTACATATTTCAGTTTAATTCGTAGTTTCGTGGTAATTAATTGAAGGTGGAGGGGTTACCAGCCCCTCGCACCCGTCCAGAGCCCCCGTTTAGCCCCTGTGGTGGACACATATGCCATGAGGGGAGGAGCCAATCAAAATTGGATCTCCCCCCACAGCGCTGTCCACGACAGAGTTGCCCGTCCGGCACCGCGAGGAGGTAGGGGGTTGTTTTGCCAGACACACACGCACGCACACTGTCTAGCACGCACACACACACACGGGCACTCACTCTCTAGCACGCACACACGCACACACGCACACTCACTCTCTAGCACGCACACACACACACGCACACTCTCTAGCACGCACACACACACGCACGCACACTCACTCTCTAGCACGCACACACACACACGTACGCGCACTCTCTAGCACGCACACACACGCACACTCACTCTCTAGCACGCACACACACACGCACGCACACTCACTCTCTAGCACGCACACACACGCACACTCACTCTCTAGCACACACACACACTCTCTAGCACACACACACGCACACTCACTCTCTAGCACGCACACACACACACACGCACACTCTCTAGCACGCACACACACGCGCACACTCACTCTCTAGCACGCACACACACACGCGCACACTCTCTAGCACGCACACACACGCACACTCACTCTCTAGCACGCACACACACACTCCCGCACGCACACACACACGCGCGCTCAACCACACAGACACCCTCTCTCACACGCACACACACACACGCACGCGCGCGCGCCCACAATTTCTCATCCACACACATACACACTATTTAGCACACCCGCACACACAAACGCACTCACACTTTCTGACCCATACACACACACACCCTCTCTCGCACATAAGCGCACAAGCACACACACATTGTAACGCACCCACCCCCTCGTGTGCCGTGCCGGCCTTCATAGGTGGCTACTCGCTAACAGCTCTTGCCCCAACAGTCTGTTACAGGCTACGCGAGAGGATTGTTGTGGGTGAGAGACAAATTGTGTGCGTGTGTGTACAATCATCAGCAGTAGCATCATCATCATCATCAATATCATCACCACCATCATCGCTATCATCACTATCATTATCAGCAGCATAATCAGCAGCATCATCAGCAGCAGCAGCATCATCATCAGCAGCACAACCATCATCATCATCACCATCAGCATCACCATCATCATCATTACCACCACCATCATCACTATACTGGTTTCAGGCCTCCCCCTTGATGACTCACCTCTGCAGGTGGCACTCAAATATCTCTCTCAGTGCCAAAACTCCCCGACTCCTCCACCCTGCACACCACTCGTCCCACCCATCACCTCCTCCTGCACCCCGCACACCACTCGTCCCACCCATCACCTCCTCCATCCTGCACACCACTCGTCCCACCCATCACCACCTCCTCCACCCTGCACACCACTCGTCCCACCCATCACCTCCTCCACCCTGCACACTACTCGTCCCACCCATCACCACCTCCTCCACCCTGCACACCACTCGTCCCACCCATCACCTCCTCCACCCTGCACACTACTCGTCCCACCCATCACCACCTCCTCCACCCTGCACAACACTTGTCCCACCCATCACCACCTCCCCCACCCTGCACACCACTCGTCCCACCCATCACCTCCTCCTCCACCCTGCACACCACTCGTCCCACCCATCACCTCCTCCACCTTGCACACCACTCGTCCCACCCATCATCTCCTCCTCCACCCTGCACACCACTCGTCCCACCCATCACCTTTTCCTCCTATTCACAACCTCCAAGGGTGAAAAATCTCCGCACAGATGAATTCAAGAATCTGCACGCACACATCTCATATCACTGGCGTTGCAGATGTGTGCTGCTGGTAACAATATTCTGCAGATGCCTTGATAACGTTCGCCTATTGTTGTCCACGATGTCTATTGTTGTTGACGTCTATTGTTGTCCACGATGTCTATTGTTGTTGACGTCTATTGTTGTCCACGATGTCTATTGTTGTTGACGTCTATTGTTGTCCACGATGTCTATTGTTGTTGACGTCTATTGTTGTCCACGATGTCTATTGTTGTTGATACCTATTGTTGTGCATGCTGTTTATTGTTATTGATGTATATTGTTTACCTATGTATATTGTTATATAAATTGTGTTTATTGCTGTTTTTGTCAATTTATGTCTATTGTAGTTAATGTCCATTGTTGTTCGTGTAATTTGTTGATGTCTAATGTTGTTCGTATCAATTGTAGTTGATGTCTAATGTTGTTAGTTTTAATTGTAGTTTATGCCTGTTGTTCCTGTCAATTGTAGTTCATGTATAGTGTTGTTGATCTAACTTGTTTTCCATGCCTATTGTTACGTATGCATGTTGTCCATTATGTATTTTGTTATCGGTGTCTATAGTAGGATATTGTCCTCGATGTCTATTGTTCCCCAGGTCTATTGTTACAATGCATGAACATTGCCCATAATAATCTATTGTTGTTGGTGCCCCATTGTTGTGGGTGTCTATTGTTGTCCACATCTATTGTTGTCCAAGTCCATTGTAAAAAATTCGGTCACAGTCCCTATGATCACTGTTACATTGCAATTATGGCTTTATTTTTTGGTGATTTCGAAAATGTTTTTTTGGTTTGGACATGTTTGTTTTGTTGTAGTACGGAGTTAGACTGATGGCCTTAATCTAAGTTTTCTTGTGGTTGTTGTTGTTGTTGTTGTTTGACTTGCATCCCACTGGGATTTTTGCACACAACTTTGGTGTACGGTGCTTTTTTCAGGAATATTTTGCTGTTTTTTCATGGATTTTCTGTTTGCACAGTCACATAGTCACTTTAAGATGTTGTCTTGTTCGTGTTTTTTTTTATTGTTTGTTGTGGTTGCACCCGATTCAAGAGCCGAATGGCTCACAGGACTATACCAAAATAAATAAACTGGGAAAAAAAACATTTGTTGTTCGTGTCTTTTGTCGTTCACGTCCATTGTTGTGCGTTGCCTTGGACGTGCGCGCGTGCGTGGCGTGGTGCAGAGCAATGCGTGGCCCGCTCCAGGCAGTGACGGCAAATGCTGCTGCACATGCGCCCTTTCTAGCGAATAAAGCAGCCTGTGTAGAGCCAAATCATCCATACAGCGAGAGAGAGGGAAGATATGAGAGAGAGAGAGGAGGAGGAGGGAGAGGAGAGACAGGCACGGGAAGAGCGAGAGAGGAAGAGAGAGAGAGATGCGGAGAGAAAGGGAGAGAGAAAGAGAGAGAGAGACTCGCACGGGGAGAGGGAGGGAGGGAGACATTCACGGGGAGAGAGAGAGGGAGGGAGACATTCACGGGGAGAGAGAGGGACATACACAGGGAGAGAGAGGGAGGGAGACATTCACGGGGAGAGAGAGAGAGCGCGCAAGGGAGAGAAAGTGGGGAGGGACATAGTCACACAGGGAGAGAGAGAGAGACAGAGAGAGCGTCAGGGAGAGCGGCACACACAGGGAGGGAGAGCGGCTGCAGATAGTGGCATGCAAGTTTGGGGAATGCGACAGGCAGCCGCAATGAATGCAGATAAATTATTTTAAATATAATTTTAGTTTTCTTTATTTTTAAATATATAATGTGTGTGTATTTACATTTGTAAATAGCTGCCTGCGTTTGTAATCATCATCATCAGCAGCAGCAACGGCAGCAGCGGCGGTAGCACAATCTTCATTCAGCAGCATCAGCCGAAGCAGCATCAGCATCGTCTTCCTTGGTCATCATCATCATCATCAGCAGCAGCACCATCAGCAGCAACAACATCGTCATCATCAGCAGCAGAAGAAGAAGCAACTGCTCCATTCAATACAAACATCTTCATCCATCATCAGCATCAGCAGCAGCAGCAACAACATCATCATCAGCAGCAGAAGAAGAAGCAACTGCTCCATTAATTACAAACATCTTCATCCATCATCATCAGCAGCAGCACCACCATCAGCAGCAACAATATCGTCATCATAATCATCAGCAGCAGCAGCAGCAGCAACAACATCATCATCAGCAGCAGAAGAAGAAGCAACTGCTCTATTCATTACAAACATTTTCATCCATCATCATCAGTATGCAGCAAGTAACGGAGCTCTTTAAACCGCTAATACGCATAAGGTGCTGATAGGCAGCAAAGTAGTAGCGAGGGAACATCTCTCGGATAATAATGGCATCTTATACATTCGGTGTAAATCTTGTCGGGAGAAAGATACGGTGCATCTAACCAGAGGTATCGACGTGATCGAGATATATTTACGATTTAGCTCACAGATGCATCTCTCACGGAGGGAGATGCATCAAGGAGATACGTCTCAGAGGTAATTCGCCGATAACGTCTCACGTTTCAGGGCGAGAAAGCTGCGGTCCATCTCTCAGAGATGCATCTACGGTACATCTCATAGATAGCTACAGCGTCGATCTCACGGGAGAGACATCTCACAGAGATTCAAGTAACCCGATATTTCACGGGGAGAGCAATCTCGTCGTGTTTAAAGCCACGGAACATCTCCTCGCAGAGATGTATCTCAGGAATAACTGAAGTACATGTTGCAGAAGCACATCGCACGGAGGTATACATCTCGTAGAGATACAGCTCCGGCACATATCACAGAATACATCTCGAGCGAGAGAGACGCAAAACGCATCTCACCATGTATCTCATATAGAGATATCTGAGATGCATCTCATCATGCATCTTACATAGATATATCCATAACATTCACATCTCAGTGGCACGCAAACGATACATATACATCTCAGAGAGGTATCTGCGGTGCATCTTAGAAATACATCTCGAGAGATACATTGAGCGTGCATCTCATGCAACAGATACATCTCAGAGGGAAGATACATCCACAGTGCATGGTTCTAACAGAGATACCTCTCATAGAGAAGATACACTCACTCGGCTCCGTCTAACAGAGGTGCATCTCATCACACAGAAGTACATCTCATCACACAGAGGTACATCTCATCACACATAAGTGCATCTCATCACACAGAGGTACATCTCATCACACAGAGGTACATCTCATCACACGGAAGTACATCTCATCACACGGAAGTACATCTCATCGCACAGAAGTACATCTCATCACACAGAAGTACATCTCTCTCCGTTCAACAGCTGTTGCCGTGGACGAAAAAAAACAGGAGCGAGATTCGTCCTGGGCCAACATCATCGTCAACATCATCGTCAACATCATCAGCAGCATCATCATCATCTTCATCACTAACAGCAGCAGAAGCAACATCATCAGCAGCAGCATCATCATCATAATAAACATCATCATCAGCAATATCATCAACAACAACATCATCAACAACATCATCATCTCGCTGTAATCGTTTAATCACACACACACACGCGCGCGCACATACACGCGTGTGTGTACGTGCGTGCGTGCGTGTGCGTGCGTCTCTATTTTATCAGCATCGTAATTAACTAAGCATCGAGCCGATGTAGATGCATTGAGAGAGAGAGATGCACAATATAATAATTATTGTGCGTGTGTGTGTGCAATATGTAATATATAATTAAATAGGAGAGAGAGAGACATATATACATAGACAGGCGGTTGTAAGCAATGGGTCTCGGGGACGGATAGGCCGGTTTGAAAGAACGGACCGCATGAATGAAAATGTCGAACGGATTCATTGGACGAGCAAGCTCTCTCATCGTCTGCTCATTAGGCTAATGACGACGATGCTAATAATCTAGGCGGTTATGGGTTCGGGGTTACGGTTAAACCGATTCGTATGGGGGTGACGGACAGACGTTGTGCAGACAGCTCACAGCCACAAAACAACTTCCATCATTCACGAATTCATTCATTCTTTCATCCCGCTCACTCATTCATCGCTCGCCCAATCAATCAGGACCGTCGCCAATGCATCTCCCGCATTAGCCCAGGATATGCCAGCTACGGAATTAACAGTCATTAATTAATTGCCATTAATTGCCATTAATTAATCGCCATTAATTAATCGCCATTAATGTTTTAATAAACAACCCCAGGCGCCGGCCATCAGCTGTGAGAGGCGCGCATTCGGTCGTGTGCGTTTTGTTTGCGTCTTCATTCAGTCACCCGGCAGCGGCGTTCACCGCTCGCACGTCCATTCCTCTGGCGTTAACCTCACACCCTCGTGGTGGTGGTGGTGGTCTTGGTTGAGGAGGAGGAGGAGGAGGGGTCTTCGAGCCGCATGACGATGTCCAGTCGTCGAACCTGGTCTACTCCTCCACCGTCCGCTGCTGCTGCTGCTCGTTATTCTCTTACCGCCACTGCTGCTGCTGCTACTGCAGTTTCACCTCCTCCAGCTCTTCCTCGTCCACCACCACCACCACCACCTCCTCCTGCTGCTGCACCGGCCGCTGCCGGCACGGCCACGACTACTCCCACGACTGCCAGCTACTGCTGCATCGTCCCTGCTGCTGCATCGACGCCTTCGCCACGACCATCATCGCCGTCGCCATGGGCGTCTGCGAGAGAGGGGTCCAAACCTTGCTCACGACCGGCGGCGCGTTCGCTGCCTTCGGCCTCATGAGCATCGCCGTAGGCACAGACTTCTGGCTCTACTCGAGGGGCAACTGCCGCAGCAAGGGTGGCGGAGGGGAAAACGACACGAGTCGTAAGAACGAGGAGGTGCTCACCCACTCTGGACTGTGGCGGACCTGCTGCTTGGAAGGTGAGCGAATGTTGCCACTCGCTAACAAGCTCGCTCGCTCGCTCGCCCCAACAGTCTGTTAGGGGCTGTACGGGGGATCTTTGTCTTTGTGTCTCTTGTGCGTCGTGTAGCGGTCAGCGCCGCTGTGAGCCGTGCGAGGCCCCGAGTTCGATTCCCGCTCACGGGCAAACGCCGGTGACGATTATTTGAACCGGTCCTGGGCCTCCCCTAGGTCGACTCGGCCTCAAATGGGTACCTGGTGCGGTGTGTACAACCATCGCCACTGGGGAGACAAAGGCGGCCGGGCGTGGTGCTGGCCACGCATCCCGTCGTGTGCCGTGCCGGCCTTCAGAAGGTGCTCGCTAACAGCACTTGCCCCAACAGTCTGCTAAGGCTATACGGTGGGGGGGGGGGGGGGTCTTTGTCAATGGGGGAGCAGTGGTACAGTGGTGAGCGCGCTGCGCTTTAAGAAAGCTGTCCGGTGATCCCGAGTTCGATTCCTGCTCACGGCCACCAAAGCCCGTGCCGGTTATCTGACTGAACTGGTCCCTGAGTTATCCCCTGGGATGCCCAGGACCGCCTTTGTCTTCCCCCCCCCCCCCCCCCCCCGCCGCTGACGTTAACACCCCGCACCAGGTACTCGCTTGCATCTCGAGCTCACGATCTCAAGGCCACGTACACACAACCACGCACCAAGTGAGCAAATCAGCATTGGGGAGACAAAGGCGGCCGGGCGTGGTGCTGGCGGCTACACCGCAGTCTCTTGGCCTTGCCGTTAGCCATGTGTTCGCCTACCTGGTAGCTCTTTGGCTTTGTGTGTGGGAGGACGTGAGAGAGAGAGGCTGTTGTACACGCACTGCGTACCCTGGTTGTGGTGGTGGTTGTAGTGGTGGTGGTGGTTGTAGTGGTGGTGATGGACGTGGTGGTGACGATGGTCGTGATGATGGTGGTCGTGGTGGTGATAGGTGATGATGGTCGTGGTGGTGATTTGTGGTGGTGGTGGTCGTGATGGTCGTGATAGTGGTGGTGATGGTGATCGTGGTGGTGATGATGGTGGTCGTGGTGGTGATGATGGTCGTGATGTTCGTGGTGGTGGTGGTGGTGATGATGATCGTGGTGGTGATGATGGTGGTCGTGGTGGTGATAGTGGTCGTGGCGGCTCTCGCGGTAGTGGTGGTTCTAGCGGTGATGATGGTGGCCATGATGATGGTCGTGATGTTGTGGGTCAGCAACAGTAGCATGAGCAACAATCATTATCATCACCATAAGCAGCAGCAGCAGCAAGACCGCGATCGTGTGTGTGTAAAACAGAAGGTTTCATTTTCCTACACTTAAAATAATTTACTCATAATTAACGCTGCCTGCGTTAATAGAGCAGATTGAAATTTCCGTGTGCGCGTGCGTGTCTGTACACGTGTTCCACGCGTGTGTGTGTGTACACGTGTTCCACGCGTGTGTGTGTGTACACGTGTTCCACGCGTGTGTGTGTGTACACGCGTGTTCCGCGCGTGTGTGTGTGTACACGCGTGTTCCGCGCGTGTGTGTGTGTACACGCGTGTTCCGCGCGTGTGTGTGTGTACACGCGTGTTCCGCGTGTGTGTGTACACGTGTTCCACGCGTGTGTGTGTACACGTGTTCCACGCGTGTGTGTGTACACGTGTTCCACGTGTGTGTGTGTACACGTGTTCCACGCGTGTGTGTGTACACGTGTTCCACGTCTGTGTGTGTACGCGTGTTCCGCGTGTGTGTGTACGCGTGTTTCGCGCGCGCGTGTGTGTACACGCGTGTTCCGCGCGTGTGTGTACGTGTGTTCCGCGCGTGTTCCGCGTGTGTGTGTGTGTACACGCGTGTTCCGCGCGTGTGTGTGTGTGTACACGCGTGTTCCACGTGTGTGTGTGTGTGTACGCGTGTTCCACGTGTGTGTGTACGCGTGTTCCGCGCGCGTGTGTGTGTGTACACGTGTTCCACGTGTGTGTGTGTGTACACGCGTGTTCCACGTGACGCAGCCGGCGTTCATCCGGCTTCGCGAGCGTCACATGGAACGAGTTTAACAACCATCGGGCGCGTACAGCGCGGCACGAGTTTAAAAAAATGCCATTTGAATGCGGAGGCGCGGATTGGTAACGGAGGTGGCGGCGGTTGGGTCGGTGGTGGGGCCGCGAGGCCTGGAGTTGCCCGTTCACCCCACTCAGTGGTGTGTGTGTGTCCGTGTGTGTGTGTCCGTGTGTGTCCGTGTGTGTGTGTCCGTGTGTTTGTGTCCGTGTCCGTGTGTGTCCGTGTGGTGCTGGCCACCCACCCCCTCGTGTACCGTTACCGGCCTTCACAGGTGCTCGCTAACAGCACTTGCCCCTACAGTCTGTTAAGGCTATATGGGGGATCTTTGTGTGTCCGTGTGTGTCCGTGTGTGTGTGTCCGTGTGTGTGTGTGTGTTCGTGTGTGTGTGTTCGTGTGTGTGTGTCCGTGTGTTTGTCCGTGTGTGTGTGTGTCCGTGTGTGTGTGTCTGTGTGTGTGTCCGTGTGTGGGGAGCGGTAGTGCAGGGGTTAGCGCGTTGCGCTACGAACCTGGCGACCCGGGTTCGATTCCCGCTCACGGCCAACACCAGTGACGATTATCTGAACCGGTCCCGGGCCTCCCCTAGGTCGACTCAGCCTCAAATGAGTACCTGGTGCGATGTGTAAACATCGCCACTAGGGAGACAAAGGCGGTCGGGCGTGGTGCTGGCCACCCACCCCCTCGTGTACCGTTCCGGCCTTCATAGGTGCTCGCTAACAGCACTTGCCCCTACAGTGTGTTAAGGCTATATGGGGGATCTTTGTCTTTGAGTGTGTGTGTGTGTTCGTGCCCAGAATCAGAATCGGAATATCGGTGTCTGCTGTCGGAATCCGATGAGCTATGAACGTCCATAGTATAGAGTGGGGTTAGATCGTGGTAAATAAAATATGAATGTTGTGTCGTTAAACCCGCCACCACCCGACACAGCCAAAGCCAATTGGTGAGATTTGTCACGTAAAACGGGAGGGATTTCTCCACAAATCTGTCCGTCGCCTGATGAAGCTGGTTGTTATTACTGACGAAACGTCGTACTTGGCTCTCCAACACACCGGTTAGTGCTGTACTAGTATACTACACTATACACTACACTACTATACACTACACTATACACTACACTATACATTACACTACTACACTATACACTACTATACTACACACTACACTACCATACACTACACTATACTACTATACACTACACTATACACTACACTATACACGACACTACAATACACTATACTACTACACTACTATACACTACTATACACGACACTACTATACACTATACACTACACTATACACTACACTATACACTAGTGCTGTACTTGTGACGAATTGGCCACGTTCTGGTTACGTGACAAACCTCACTAATCGGCTGTGTCCGTGTGTGTGTCTGTGCTGGGTGGTGGCGGGTTTAACGACACAACATTTATATACTTACGCGATCTAACCCCCCCCCCGCCCCCGGTTCAGAAGGTGACAATAAGAAACGATGCACAGCCCACACTGATTGCCAGCCTTCACTTGCCCCAACTGGTCTGTCAAGGCTACACAGGGTGGAGGATCTTTTGTCTTTGTCGCGTCAAGTGCATAGCCGCGTGCTGCGCGCTGCGTGCGGAAGCAGCAGCAGTGGAAGCAGCAGCAGTGGAAGCAGCAGCAGTGGAAGCAACAGCAGCAGGAAGCAGCATCAGTGGAGGCAGCAGCAGGAAGCAGCAGTGGAAGCAGCAGCAGCAGGAAGCAGCAGCAGTGGAGGCAGCAGCAGTGGAAGCAGCAGCAGCAGGAAGCAGCAGAAGTGGAGGCAGCAGCGGTGGAGGCAGCAGCAGTGGAGGCAGCAGCAGTGGAGGCAGCAGCAGTGGAGGCAGCAGCAGGAAGCAGCATCAGCGGCAGGAAGCAGCAGCAGTGAAAGCAGCAGCAGTGGAGGCAGCAGTGGAAGCAGCATCAGGAAGTAACAGCGGCAGGAAGCAGCAGCAGTGTAAGCAACAGCAGTAGTGGAAGCAGCAGCAGCAGGAAGCAGCAGCAGCAGGAAGCAGCAGCAGGAAGCAGCAGCAGGAAGCAGCAGCAGCAGGAAGCAGCAGCAGCAGGAAGCAGCAGCAGGAAGCAGCAGCAGCAGGAAGCAGCAGCAGCAGGAAGCAGCAGGAAGCAGCAGCAGGAAGCAGCAGCAGCAGGAAGCAGCAGCAGCAGGAAGCAGCAGCAGCAGGAAGCAGCAGCAGCAGGAAGCAGCAGCAGCAGGAAGCAGCAGCAGGAAGCAGCAGCAGCAGGAAGCAGCAGCAGCAGGAAGCAGCAGCAGCAGGAAGCAGCAGCAGCAGGTAGCAGCAGCAGAAGGAAGCAGCAGCAGCAGGAAGCAGCAGCAGCAGGAAGCAGCAGCAGCAGGAAGCAGCAGCAGCAGGAAGCAACAGCAGCAGGAAGCAGCAGCAGCAGCAGGAAGCAGCAGCAGCAGGAAGCAGCAGCAGCAGGAAGCAGCAGCAGCAGGAAGCAGCAGCAGCAGCAGGAAGCAGCAGCAGCAGGAAGCAGCAGCAGCAGGAAGCAGCAGCAGCAGGAAGCAGCAGCAGCAGGAAGCAGCAGCAGCAGCAGGAAGCAGCAGCAGCAGGAAGCAGCAGCAGCAGCAGGAAGCAGCAGCAGCAGCAGGAAGCAGCAGCAGGAAGCAGCAGCAGCAGGAAGCAGCAGCAGCAGTAAGCAGCAGCAGCAGGAAGCAGCAGCAGTGGAGGCAGCAGCAGGAAGCAGCATCAGCATCAGCGGCAGGAAGCAGCAGCAGTGAAAGCAGCAGCAGTGGAGGCAGCATCAGGAAGCAGCAGCAGCAGCAGGAAGCAGCAGCAGCAGCAGGAAGCAGCAGCAGCAGCAGGAAGCAGCAGCAGCAGGAAGCAGCAGCAGCAGGAAGCAGCAGGAAGCAGCAGCAGTGGAGGCAGCAGCAGGAAGCAGCATCAGCATCAGCGGCAGGAAGCAGCAGCAGTGAAAGCAGCAGCAGTGGAGGCAGCATCAGGAAGTAACAGCAGCAGCAGGAAGCAGCAGCAGGAAGCAGCAGCAGGAAGCAGCAGCAGGAAGCAGCAGCAGCAGGAAGCAGCAGCAGCAGGAAGCAGCAGCAGCAGCAGGAAGCAGCAGCAGCAGGAAGCAGCAGCAGCAGGAAGCAGCAGCAGCAGGAAGCAGCAGCAGGAAGCAGCAGCAGCAGGAAGCAGCAGCAGCGTCATCCGTGTGGAGGAAGATCATGTGGGGGAATCGCGGTGCCCCTCTGAAGCATTCGTGTGGATGGAGTGTGTGAATGGAGTGTGTGGATGGAGTGTGTGGATGGAGTGTGTGGATGGAGTGTGTGGATGGAGTGTGTGGATGGAGTGTGTGGAGAGTGTGTGGATGGAGTGTGTGGATGGAGTGTGTGGATGGAGTGTGTGGATGGAGTGTGTGGATGGAGTGTGTGGATGGAGTGTGTGGATGGAGTGTGTGGATGGAGTGTGTGGATGGTGTGTGTGGATGGAGTGTGTGGAGAGTGTGTGGATGGAGTGTGTGGATGGAGTGTGTGGATGGAGTGTGTGGATGGAGTGTGTGGATGGAGTGTGTGGATGGAGTGTGTGGAGAGTGTGTGGAGAGTGTGTGGAGAGTGTGTGGATGGAGTGTGTGGATGGAGTGTGTGGATGGAGTGTGTGGATGGAGTGTGTGGATGGAGTGTGTGGAGAGTGTGTGGATGGAGTGTGTGGATGGAGTGTGTGGATAGAGTGTGTGGATGGAGTGTGTGGATGGAGTGTGTGGGGAGTGTGTGGGGAGTGTGTGGATGGAGTGTGTGGATGGAGTGTGTGGATGGAGTGTGTGGATGGAGTGTGTGGATGGAGTGTGTGGATGGAGTGTGTGGATGGAGTGTGTGGATGGAGTGTGTGGGGAGTGTGTGGATGGAGTGTGTGGATGGAGTGTGTGGATGGAGTGTGTGGATGGAGTGTGTGGAGAGTGTGTGGATGGAGTGTGTGGATGGAGTGTGTGTAGAGTGTGTGGATGGAGTGTGTGGATGGAGTGTGTGGATGGAGTGTGTGGATGGAGTGTGTGGATGGAGTGTGTGGGGAGTGTGTGGATGGAGTGTGTGGATGGAGTGTGTGGATGGAGTGTGTGGATGGAGTGTGTGGATGGAGTGTGTGGATGGAGTGTGTGGATGGAGTGTGGGGAGTGTGTGGATGGAGTGTGTGGATGGAGTGTGTGGATGGAGTGTGTGGATGGAGTGTGTGGAGAGTGTGTGGATGGAGTGTGTGGAGAGTGTGTGGATGGAGTGTGTGGAGAGTGTGTGGAGAGTGTGTGGATGGAGTGTGTGGATGGAGTGTGTGGATGGAGTGTGTGGATGGAGTGTGTGGATGGAGTGTGTGGATGGAGTGTGTGGATGGAGTGTGTGGATGGAGTGTGTGGATGGAGTGTGTGGATGAAGTGTGTGGGGAGTGTGTGGATGGAGTGTGTGGATAGAGTGTGTGGATGGAGTGTGTGGGGAGTGTGTGGATGGAGTGTGTGGAGAGTGTGTGGAGAGTGTGTGGGGAGTGTGTGGATGGAGTGTGTGGATGGAGTGTGTGGATGGAGTGTGTGGATGGAGTGTGTGGAGAGTGTGTGGATGGAGTGTGTGGATGGAGTGTGTGGATGGAGTGTGTGGATGGAGTGTGTGGATGGAGTGTGTGGATGGAGTGTGTGGATGGAGTGTGTGGATGGAGTGTGTGGATGGAGTGTGTGGATGGAGTGTGTGGATGGAGTGTGTGGATGGCGTGTGTGGATGGAGTGTGTGGATGGAGTGTGTGGGGAGTGTGTGGATGGAGTGTGTGGGGAGTGTGTGGATGGCGTGTGTGGATGGAGTGTGTGGATGGCGTGTGTGGATGGAGTTTGTGGATGGAGTGTGTGGGGAGTGTGTGGATGGAGTATGTGGATGGAGTGTGTGGATGGAGTGTGTGGATGGAGTGTGTGGATGGAGTGTGTGGGATGGAGTGTGTGGGATGGAGTGTGTGGGATGGAAGTGTGTGGGGAGTGTGTGGGGAGTGTGTGGATGGAGTGTGTGGATGGAGTGTGTGGATGGAGTGTGTGGATGGAGTGTGTGGGATGGAAGTGTGTGGATGGAGTGTGTGGATGGAGTGTGTGGATGGAGTGTGTGGGATGGAAGTGTGTTGGGAGTGTGGGGGGGGGAGTGTGGGGGGGGGAGTTTGGGGGGGAGGTCGGGAGGGGGGGTGAGTGTGGGGGGCAGTGTGGGGGGGGATGTGGGGGGAGGTGGGGAGGGTGGGGGGGAGTGTGGGGGGGGCAGTGTGGGGGGCAGTGGGGGGGGGGGGGAGTAAGCTTCCGCTCGTCCAGGCGGCCGAGTGAATCTGTCACGCGGCGGTCAGGGCCTCGTCTCTCGCGTGGGTGGCCAGTGGCATGTTGAGTCGACCATCTAAATAATACAACATCATCATCAGCAGCATCATCATCAGCAGCATCATCAGCAGCAGCAGCAGTACCATCATCAGCAGCAGCATCATCAGCAGCAGCAGTACCATCATCATCAGCAGCAGCATCAGCAGCAGCAGTACCATCATCATCAGCAGCAGCATCATCATCAGCAGCAGCAGTACCATCATCATCAGCAGCAGCATCAGCAGCAGCAGCAGTACCATCACCATCAGCAGCAGCATCATCATCATCAGCAGCAGCAGTACCATCATCATCATCAGCAGCAGCAGTACCATCATCATCAGCAGCAGCATCATCAGCAGCAGCAGTAGCGGCGGAAGCAGCAGAAGGAGCAGCAGCAGCAGCGGCGGCTGAAACAGCAGAAGCATCAGCAGCATCATCAGCAGCAGCAGTGGAAGCATCAGCAGCATCATCAGCAGCATCATCAGCAGCAAAAGCAGCAACAGCAAAAGCAGCAGCATCGGTGAAAGCGTCATCAGCAGCATCAGCAGCCAGCAGCAGCAGAGTCAGCACAGCATGATCACCAATGTCAGCAGCAGCATAGCAGATAACACTCATCATTATCAGCAGCAGCACTACCATCCAAATCAGCATCATCATCATCGTCGTCGTCGTAGCAATTCATCATCAGCAGTATTCGAGGCAGGCAGGGGGTGGCATCACCAACACAACCAGCAGCAGAAGCAGCATCGTCCACATCAGCAGCATCATCACCATCGTAGCGATTCATCATGGCCATCATCAGCAGCAGCAGCAACGCCTCAATCATCATCAGCAGCAGCAACAGCAGCACCCACCATCATTACCATAAGCATCAGCAGCTGCAACCTGCAGCAATCATCAGAAGCAGCAGCAACACCTCAATCATCATCAGCACCAGCAACGCCTCAATCATCAGCACCAGCAACGCCACAATCATCATCATCATCAGCACCAGCAACGCCTCAGTCATCATCATCAGCACCAGCAACGCCTCAGTCATCATTATCATCATCATCATCAGCACCGCCTCAATCATCATCATCAGCACCAGCAACGCCACAATCATTATCATCATCAGCACCAGCAACGCCTCAATCATCATCAGCAGCAGCAGCACCAGCAACGCCTCAGTCATCATCATCAGCAGCACCAGCACCGCCTCAATCATCATCATCATCAGCACCAGCAACGCCACAATCATCATCATCATCATCATCGTTATCAGCACCAGCAAGGCCTCAGTCATCATCAGCACCAGCAACGCCTCAGTCTTCATCATCATCAGCACCAGCAACGAACACAATCATCATCATCAGCACCAGCAACGCCTCAGTCATCATAATCACCATCAGCACCAGCAACGCCTCAGTCTTCATCATCAGCACCAGCAACGCCACAATCATCATCATCAGCACCAGCAACGCCACAATCATCATCATCATCATCAGCACCAGCAACGCCTCAGTCTTCATCAGCACCAGCAACGCCACAATCATCATCATCATCAGCACCAGCAACGCCTCAATTATCATCATCAGCACCAGCAACGCCTCAATCATCATCATCAGCAGCACCAGCAACGCCTCAATCATCATCATCAGCACCAGCAACGCCCCAATCATCATCATCAGCACCAGCAACGCCTCAATCATCAGCACCCACCACCACTATAATCATCAGCAGCTGCAACCTGCAGCAATCATCATCAGCAGCAGCCTCCTGAATGTCAATGAGCACCATCAAGACGTGAAGCGCCGCATTCGACTGCCTCGCACATCGATCGAGGAGGCTCCTTGAGTGATAGATCGAGAGAGAGAAGTGATCTTTCATTTGTGTCCTTAACCAACAGCCGCCCGTTATACAACAGCCGCCCGTTATACAACAGTTCTCAAACGACAGGCGCCCTTAACCTGTGCTGCTGTGTTCTCGATTCATCATGCTCACGTGACCACCACCATAACCACCACTTTATCCACCACCATCGCCACGCTACCACTACCAACAACACTACTAACCACGAATAACAAGCTATCACCACTAATACCATAATCACACTACCATCACTAACAACACAATCACCACCACCACAATCACTACCATCACTCACAGCACAATCACCACCACAATCACCACCACCACAATCACTACCATCACTCACAACACAATCACCACCACCACAATCACTCCCATCACTCACAACACAATCACCACCACAATCACTACCATAACTAACAACACAATCACCACCACCACAATCACTACCATCACTCACAACACAATCACCACCACCACAATCACTACCATCACTAACAACACAATCGCCACCACCACCACCACAATCATGACCACTACTAACAACACAATCACCACCACCACAATCACTACCATCACTCACAACACAATCACCACCACCACAATCACTACCATCACTAACAACATAATCGCCACCACCACCACCACAATCATGACCACTACTAACAACACAATCACCAACACCACCGACAATAGCACCGCGCCTCCACTACCACCACCAATTATTGTGACACTGGGAACCATGACATCATCCTGCAGTTATTGTGATTGTAGTCTTCCGTTCATCATGGTGACAATTACGAGTCACCACCTCCAGCTATTATCACCACAATTATCATTTTGATCATCATCATTATCATGATTCCTCGTGATTATTGTAATGTATGCTTTGACCATGGCCACAGACACCTGTGATTTGATTTATCTTCATCATCACCATCTTCACCATCATCATCTTCACCATCACCATCATCACCATCATCATCTTCACCATCATCATCTTCACCATCACCATCATCACCATCATCACCATCATCATCTTCACCATCATCATCTTCACCATCCCCATCATCATCTTCACCATCACCATCATCATCTTCACCATCACCATCATCATCTTCACCTTCACCATCATCTTCATCTTCACCATCATCATCACCATCTTCACCATCTTCACCATCCTCACCATCATCATCATCTTCACCATCATCATCATCTTCACCATCATTATCTTCACCATCATCATCTTCACCATCATCTTCAACATCACCATCAGCATCGTATTTACCTGCTCCGGCAATCATCATAAGCAGCAGCAATCATCAGCAGTAGGCGCCGTGGTGGTGAGATGTTAACTCCCTCGCCTGCTATACAGGAGGTCATGGGTTCGATCCCGACCCTGACGCCTGCTGTACATTTGTAGTTTGCGTGTCTCTCTTCCCGTGGTCACGTGGATTTGTCTCCGGATCCTACGGTTTTTTTTCCCCTCCACATTTAGAAATATGTTGGCCCGGTCTCTTCTGACATATAACTACGTAGCTCAGTGAGCCTTACCTGGTGAAATAAAAAATATAGTTTTTCATAGGTGCTAACAGCACTCGCCCCATCAACCTGTTAAAGGCTTTATCGGAGGGAGGGGAGGGGGGGAAGATCTTTGTCTTTGTGTTTGAGAACCCGGTTATTACCACCGGACCGTCTACGGCCTGGATTCGAACCTAGGTAGGCAGGGCTCAGATCCGAGGCGGTCAAAGTCTCCGACGCGGCCACAATGCACACGTAAGCAATGAAAGTGATTATCCTTGTCTGATGTAGGTGCAGAGAAAACTAGCTGCGATTTCACATTCATGGCGGTCAAGCCCAGATAATATGAGCGGCGTGAGGAGTAGCGGAGCACAGTGGTTGCGTTCTCATCGCTGTGATGTCTCCTTCTGTCGTACTTTGTGGATCGGGTAGGTGGCATTGCGTCGCTACACGTTGTACGCTCTGTTCTGCGTGGCCACATTGTGTACGTCCGGTATACGTGCCTGCTGCTTGTCACGGTGTGTGCAGTGGATGCGATTTCGGGTGCAGCATGAGCTTCGTGCAAGATCCAAACTTCAGGGGACATTTCTACATTTGAGTCTTTAACATTTAAGCAAATGTTAAATAAATACAAGAAATGACAGGTAGGTAAGCTCGCTCGGACAAATTACTTTTTTTTTCCTTAAACCGTTCATATTAAAAACATAAAAAAATATCATTAGTTGCAGAAACATCAAACGATGATTTATGGTAATTATTGCTCCAGTGATGACTGCTGGGGGCTTGAACCGGTACGCGTCACGGACAGATGCGACGATGGATAACCGGTCGAGACTAACCATGAAACTTATAAACTATATATTTTTTTAAAATTGTATTTTACCAGGTAAAGCCCACTGAGCTATGTAGCTCTTCGTCGGAAGCGGAACTCGCCACAGACGGCCAAATGATTCTGCAGCGCACGACGTCAAATTCTACACGTGCAGGGGAAAATCTTGACTTGAGGCATTCGTGACTGCAGGAATTCATGGTCTTGCGTTGCGATCGAAACGTCGTCGTAGTTTTTTTTGCTATTTTCTTTGATCCTTTCTACGTGACTCTGATTCTGTCGGTAAAGTCACGTAGAAAGAGAGAAAATTTTTAATAATATGATACGACGTTTCGATTGCAACACAAGCAGTCGTCATCAGGTAGAATTGATTTTGAGAGGGAGACAAAACACAGACACCGAGACACACAGACAGACACACAAGCAGAGAGACAACACAGAGAGACACACACAACATAGACACACAGAGAGACAACACAGAGACACACAGAGAGAGACACACAACATAGACACACAAAGAGAGAAACACACAACACAGAGACACACAGAGAGAGACAACACAGAAACACAGAGAGAGAGACAACATAGACAGAGAGAGACAACACAGAGACACACAGAGAGAGACACACAACATAGACACACAGAGAGAGAAACACACAACACAGAGACACACAGAGAGAGACACACAACATAGACACACAACACAGACACACACAGAGAGAGACACAACATAGACACACAGAGAGAGGCACACAACATAGACACACAGAGAGAGACACACAACACAGACACACAGAGGAGAGACACACAACAAAGACACACAGAGAGAGACACACAACATAGACACAGAGAGAGACACACAACACAGAGATACACAGAGAAAGACACACAACATAGACACACAGAGAGTAACACAAAACATAGACACACAGAGAGAGACACACAGCATAGACACACAGAGAGACACACAACACAGACACACAGAGAGGGACACACAACATACACACACAGAGAGAGACACAACACAGACACAGAGAGAGAGAGACACAACATACACACACAGAGAGGGAAACACAACATTGACACACAGAGAGAGACACACAACACAGACACACAGAGAGAGACACACACAACATAGACACACAACACAGCCACAGAGAGAGAGACACAACATAGACACACAGAGAGAGACACACAACATAGACACACAGAGAGAGACACACAACACAGACACACAGAGGAGAGACACACATCACAGACACACAGAGAGAGACACACAACATAGACACAGAGAGAGACACACAACACAGAGATACACAGAGAAATACACACAACATAGACACACAGAGAGAGAGGCACAAAACATAGACACACAGAGAGAGACACACAGCATAGACACACAGAGACACACACAACATAGACACACAGAGAGAGACACACAACACATAGACACAGAGAGAGAGACACACAACACAGAGACACACACAGAGATACACACAACATAGACACACAGAGAGAGATACACAACACAGAGACACACAGAGAGAGACACACAACATAGACACACAGAGAGAGATACACAACACAGAGACACACAGAGAGAGACACACAACAGAGACACAGAGAGAGACACACAACATAGAGACAGAGAGAGACACACAACACAGAGACACACAGAGAGAGAGACACAACACAGACACACAGAGAGACACACACAACATAGAGACACAGAGAGAGAGACACACAACATAGACAAACGACACAGACACACAGAGAGAGACACACAACACAGACACAGAGAGAGAGAGAGAACATAGACACACAGAGAGAGAAACACAACACAGAGACACATAGAGAGAGACACACAACACAGACACACAGAGAGAGACAACAGAGAGACACACAGAGAGACACACAACATAGACACACAGAGAGAGAGACACAACAGAGACACACAGAGAGAGAAATACAACATTGACACAGAGAGATACACAACACAGACACAGAGAGAGAGACACAACATAGACACACAGAGAGAGACACACAACATAGAGACACAGAGAGAGAGAGACGCACAACACAGAGACACACAGAGAGAGACACGCAACATAGACACACAGAGAGAAACACACAACACAGACACACACAGAGAGACACACAACAGAGACACAGAGAGAGAGAGACACAACATAGACACAGAGAGAGAGACACACAACACAGAGATACACAGAGAGAGATACACAACATAGACACACAGAGAGAGACACACAACATAGACACAGAGAGAGAGACACACAACACACACACAGATAGAGACACACAACACAGACACACAGAGAGAGACACACAACATAGACACACAGAGAGACACACAACATAGACACAAAGAGAGAGAAACACAACATAGACACACACAGAGAGACATACAACATAGACACACAGAGAAAGACACAACACAGAGACACACAGAGAAAGACACACAGAGAGAGACACACAGAGAGAGACACACAGCACAGACATACAGAGAGAGACACACAGACACACAGAGAGAGACACACAACACAGACACACAGAGAGAGAAACACAACATAGACACACAGAGAGAGACACACAACATAGACACACATAGAGAGACACACAACATAGACACACACAGAGAGAGACACACAACATAGACACACAGAGAGAGACACACAACACAGAGACACAGAGAGAGAAACACACAACACACAGACACACAGAGAGAGACACACAACACAGAGACACACAACACAGAGACACAGAGAGAGACACACAACACAGACACACAGAGAGAGAGACACAACACAGAGACACACAGAGAGAAACACACACCACAGACACACAGAGAGAGACACACAACACAGACACACAGAGAGAGACACACAACATAGACACAGAGAGAGACACACAACACAGAGATACAGAGAGAGAGACACACAACATAGACACACAGAGAGAGACACAAAATATAGAGAGAGACACACAGAGAGAGACACACAACACAGACACACAGAGAGACACACAACATAGACACACAACACAGACACAGAGAGAGAGACACAACATAGACACACAGAGAGAGACACACAGCACAGAGACACATATAGAGAGACACACAACACAGACACACAGAGAGAGACAACAGAGAGACGCACAGAGAGACACACAACATAGACACACACAGAGAGAGACACACAACATAGACACACAGAGAGAGACACACAACACAGATACACAGAGAGAGACACACAACACAGAGAGAGACACACAACATAGACACACAACATAGACACACAGAGAGAGACACACACAGCATAGACACACAGAGAGAGACACAACACAGACACACAGAGAGAGACACACAACATAGACACACAACACAGACACAGACAGAGAGAGACACAGCATAGACACACAGAGAGAGACACACAACATAGACACACAGAGCGAGACACAACAGAGACACACAGAGAGAGACACACAACATAAACACAGAGAGACACACAACACAGAGACACAGAGAGAGAAACACAACACAGAGACACACAGAGAGAGACACACAACATAGACACACAGAGAGAGACACACAGCATAGACACACAGAGAGAGACACACAACACAGACACACAGAGAGAGACACACAACACAGACACACACACAGAGAGACACCCAACACAGAGACACACACAGAGAGAGACACACAACAGAGACAACACAGAGACACACAGAGAGAGACACACAACCTAGACACACAGAGAGAGACACACAGAGAGAGACACACAACACAGACACACAGAGAGAGAAACACAACATAGACACACAGAGAGAGACACACAACATAGATACACATAGAGAGACACACAACATAGACACACACAGAGAGAGACACACAACATAGACACACAGAGAGAGACACACAACACAGAGACACAGAGAGAGACACACAACACAGACACACAGAGAGAGACACACAACACAGACACACAGAGAGAGACACACAACATAGACACACAGAGAGAGATACACAACACAGATACACAGAGAGAGACACACAACACAGACACACAAAGAGACACACAACACAGACACACAGAGAGAAACACACAACACAGAGACACACAGAGAGAGATACACAACATAGACACACAGAGAGATTCACACAACACAGACACACAGAGAGAGACACAGAGAGAGAGAGACACAGAGAGAGACACACAACATAGACAACACAGAGACACACAGAGAGAGACACACAACATTGACAACACAGAGACACACAGAGAGAGACACACAACATAGACACACAGAGAGAGACACACAACATAGACAGAGAGGGACAACACAGAGACACACACACACATAGACACACACAGAGAGACACACAACATAGAGACACACAGAGAGAGACACACAACATAGACACACAGAGAGAGACACAACACAGACACACACAGAGAGACACACAACATAGACATACACACAGAGGGACACACAACATAGACACTACGTGACTTTACCGACAGACCCCCCAAGAAAAAACGTGATGGGGCAAACCGGAGGACCCGTAGAAAAATCCACACCACCACGGAGAGAGCATGCGTCCGGGTAGGGATCTAACCCACGACCTCCTGTGAACCAGGCGACGGAGTTAACATCTCCTAGCCACCATGGTGATGATGATGAGAAAGAGACACGCAAACTCCACATATACAGCAGCAGGCGTCCGGGTCGGGATCGAACCCACTAACCTCCTGTATACCAGGCGAGGTAGTTAACATCTCCTAGCCACCATGGTGATGATGATGAGAAAGAGAGACATGCAAACTACAAATATACAGCAGCAGGCGTTGTCAGGGTCGGGATCTAACCAACGACCTCCTGTATACCCGGCGAGGTAGTTAACATCTCCTAGCCACCGCGGCGCAGCACAACGGAGCGGCAGCCGCGGGATGGGACGGACGCGTCCCTGAGAGAAGGGAGATGCAGCGACGATGACATGAGATCCAAGTGCATGCGGCACTTGGATTTGTCGGACCGTCGCAGGATCGGCGGCGGCGGTGGCTTGTGAGGAGGATGCGGCCTTCATCCAGCAGTGGATTGGCCATGGCTGATGATGACGACGACGATGATTACGATCTCGCAAGCTCGGGTAAACACAGCACGGAACCAACGAGTCCTGTCCGTCAATTTTGCGATTTGCCAAGCGAGGTTGGTTAGTGTGGTTGGAGTGGGTTGGTGTGGTTGAGTTGGATTGGTGTGGTTGGGTTTGGGTTGGAACAGGTCCCTGCAGGGTGGGCTGGTAGAAGTTCGCAAATGAGATAATGTGACTTCCAAATGTTGGGTGCAATAAGACATATCAAGTCTCTGCGCTGTCTATTGCTGATTTTACACCCAACAGCACGAGATTTCACTTCGTTAAAGTATTGAAAGGGGACGGACGGACGAACGGACGGACGGACACATTAATCTGTTGCAGGCTGGTACACTCAGTTTACAACTTCGTTCCTACCAGAATAATCCACACCAATCCAACTTGGATTGGTGTGGATGGGTTGGATTGGTGGGGTTGGGTTTGGTTGGTGTGGTTGGGTTGGTTTGGGTCGTAGAGATCCGTGGGAGAATCGACGAGTTGAGACGGCGCTTCTCTCCGGCCAAGCCCCAACGCGAGGCGCCTCCCATCGCTTCCTTCCCGAGGTCACCTCCACCCCTGAGACTCGGCGAGGGGGTTCCCTTCACACCCACCCCGGCTCCTCCCCCCGCGTGGGGCCACGTGGGGTCACGTGGCGCTGTGATTTGTTTTCTCTGGAAGGCGGAGTGGGGACCAACTTGTGAGTGGGGACCAACTTGTGAGTGGAGACCAACTTGTGAGTTGGGGACCAACAACTTGTGAGTTGGGGACCAACAACTTGTGAGTTGGGGACCAACTTGTGAGTTGGGGACCAACTTGGGAGTTGGGGACCAACTTGGGAGTTGGGGACCAACTTGTGAGTTGGGGACCAACTTGTGAGTTGGGGACCAACTTGTGAGTTGGAGACCAACTTGTGAGTGGGGACCAACTTGTGAGTGGGGACCAACTTGTGAGTGGGGACCAACTTGGTAGTGGGGACCAACTTGTGAGTTGGGGACCAACTTGTGAGTTGGGGACCAACTTGTGAGTGGGGACCAACTCCGCCGTGCCCGCGAACCCTCTCGCTCTCAGCGGGCAGCCGCTGTCGTTACGTGTTTGTCTTCCCACCCACCCACCCACTCTCCATCCCTCCTGGTCTCTCTCCTGGTCTCCCTCCTGCTCTCCCTCCCGCTATCTCCCGCTATCTCCCAGGCTCTCTCTCCTGGTCTCTCTCCTGCTCTCCCTCCCGCTCTCTCTCTCCTGGTCTCCCTCCTGCTCTCCCACCCACCCACCCACTCTCCATCCCTCCTGGTCTCTCTCCTGGTCTCTCTCCTGGTCTCCCTCCCGATATCTCCCAGGCTCTCCCTCTTGCCCACCTCCCCCCCGCCCCCCCTGCTCCCCACTCTACCGCCCTCCCCAGTCGCCAGAACTCGGGGGGGGGGGGGGGGGGCGCCGGGGCCGCGGATGGGGCGGGTGGGGGGCACGCGAGAAGTCGCCGTTGAATTATTGAGAGGGCGACTTTGGGGGGCATCACGTGGCGGGGTGGAGGCAACGCGCGCCAGGCCGCTAAACAATGCCACTTGACGTGCCACTTGACGGGGGGCACAGCCGATTTATGACATTTGGGGGTGGTGGTGGTGGGGATGTCCGTGGGGGGTGGGGGGTGGTGTCCGTGGAGTAACGTAGAGATTTGACCTTGATGAAGTCATTTTTTTTCATTTATAGTTGAAATGTATAATATATATCTGAGTGTGTGTGTGTGGTGTTCTCGAAAGCAGGATACAATTGTGAAGAATGGCCACGACTTGCAATCCAACCAGCCAGTGAAGTAGTAGTTCCTTTTCGCGATCACATTTTACTCGTTCACCGAAAGCCTCCACGTTCTCCTGAGACTCTCCCTCTGGGATGGCTTCTTGCTTCCATTGGGGATCATTTTAGATTCCTTGGCCACTAAACTATTTCCCACACGATTTGGTAGGCCACTTTTTTTGCGCTATCATTTGTGGCCAGGTCGCTTCTGAAAAATAAGCTCGTAGCTTGGTGGGATTTACCTGGTAAGCCACAAAAATAGTTTGGTTTTGTTTTGTATTTTTTTAAAGATATTTGTTTACCTTTCCTATACTTTGCACTCCCATGGTTTGTTTTGTTCTTGTTTATTGTTGAAACGTTCTGACCCCGTGCCCCCACTGGGCGTCTGTGAAATAAATAAATAAAACTGCTTCATAGCTCATCGGTTTCCTCCTACAATAATAAAAAAAAAATAATTCCGATTTCTGATTCTGGGATGTTCGGGCCCAATTCAGTTCACCGGAGCGTGGCCGCTCGTGGTTTGAATCCCTCCCCCACCACCCCGCAACGACTCACATGGGATGGTCGCTCCTGTCCTGTCACCTCTGTGATCCGACGTGGCAACCGGACACTCGAAATGGGTCAATCCAAACCAAAAGGACCACGACTGAGCAGCGCCGAGTGGCGATCACTTTCACTGCCAGATAGGGATTTTTTTTATTTTTAAAGATTTAAATTTGAGCAGTATTAACCAGGGCTGCCTCTCGATTCGAACTGCAAAAACAACCTCTGCGAGACATTCCGATCGCTCACTCGCGCTCTCGTTCACCCATCCGCTCAGTCGCTCTCTCGCACGTTCACTCACTCACTCTGTCACACGTTCACTCACTCACTCTGTCACACGTTCACTCACTCTGTCACATGTTCACTCACTCTCTCACTCGTTCACTCACTCACTCTGTCACACGTTCACCCGCTCTCTCTCTCACTCGTTCACTCACTCACTCACTCTCTCACTCGTTCACCCGCTCACTCTCTCACACGTTCACTCACTCACTCTCTCACTCGTTCACTCACTCACTCACTCTCTCACTCGTTCACCCGCTCACTCTCTCACACGTTCACTCACTCACTCTCTCACTCGTTCACCCGCTCACTCTCTCACACGTTCACTCACTCACTCTGTCACACGTTCACTTACTCACTCTGTCACACGTTCACCCACTCACTCTCTCACTCGTCCACCCGCTCACTCTCTCACACGTTCACTCACTCACTCTGTCACACGTTCACCCACTCACTCTCTCACTCATTCACTCACTCTCTCACTCGTTCACCCACTTACTCTCTCACTCGTTCACCCGCTCACTCTCTCACTCGTTCACCCGCTCACTCTGTCACTCGTTCACTCGCTCTCTCTCTCTCACTCGTTCACTCACTCACTCTGTCACATGTTCACTCACTCTGTCACACGTTCATCCACTCTCTCTCTCACTCGTTCACCCACTCACTCTGTCACACGTTCACCCACTCACTCTCTCACACATTCACTCACTCTCTCACTCGTTCACCCACTCACTCTGTCACTCGTTCACTCGCTCTCTCTCTCTCACGTTCACCCGCTCACTCTCTCACTCGTTCACCCGCTCACTCTCTCACTCTTTCACCCGCCCTCACTCGTTCACCCACTCACTCTCTCACTCCTTCATCAGCTCACTCTCTCTCCCTCTCACTCGTTCACTCACTCACTCTCTCACTCGTTCATCAGCTCACTCTCTCACTCGTTCATCAGCTCACTCTCTCACACATTCACTCACTCTCTCATTCGTTCACCCACTCTGTCACACGTTCACCCGCTCACTCTCTTACTCGTTCACCCGCTCCCTTCTCTCACTCGTTCACTCACTCACTCTCTCACTCGTTCATCAGCTCACTCTCTCTCACGTTCATCCGCTCACTCGCATACTCGCCGAATCGTTCACCCCCTCCCCACCACACTCCGCCCTTCCGCGGCTTAAAATAGCATCGTGTGATGTTCCGTGATGTGCGGGATAGGAGAGGTCGTGACTAAGAGTAAACGCGATACGATTTGGATTCATAATCCGTGTGGGTTTCAAGACGCCAACGAGGATGAAGTGGGGAGATGCCGTGCGGGGAGAGAGAGCGGAGGGGGGAGATTGGGAGAGAGACGGGGGAGAGAGAGGGGGGGAGAGGGGGGGGGAGAGACGGGGGAGAGCGAGAGGGGGGGAGAGAGGGGGGGCAAGAGAGAGGGGGGAGAGAGAGACGGAAGGGGAGAGTGGGTGAGAGAGGGGGGGAGTGGGGGAGAGAGAGCGAGAGAGAGAGAGAGGGGGGGTGAGTGAGAGGGGGGAGGGAGAGGGAGAAAGGGGAGGGAGAGGGAGGGAGAGGGAGGGAGAGAGAGAAGCAGAGAAAAACTGTATTCAGAGTATTTTTAGAATCGAGATGAAGAGATGGCGTGTGGGGTGTAGGAGGTGGGGGTAAGGCTCGGGTATTGTATGTTAAGTACGTAAGGTTGAACTTCTTTCGCACCGTACGTAGCCACCCGGAGGTGCGGAGATTCCAACTCGAGTTGGGACGATGACTTAGTCGATTAATCGATTCTATACTGTAATCGATTACCTTTATTTGTGGGTTGATTACTGCCCCCTCAGCCCCCCCCCTTTATATTGGGTGGACGCCCCCCACCCCGCCCCCCCCACGTCCCCCCCCCCCCGTCAATCCCCCTCAGCTATTTACGCCCCGGGGCGGTGACAGGGCCCAGAGTCATCACGATTCGCCGTTTGCTGCAGAGGTTCGCGGTTCGAATCCGTCGGGCAGCCCTGGTTAATACTGAGGCTGTGTTCGCCGAAACTACACGTGCCAAATTCGTTAAATGCCACTTTTGATTAGTCGATTGGGGTTACTCATTTGAAATCATCGCCCCCCCCTCCCCCATCTCCTACTGGTTGAGTGATGTCCTCTTGCAAAAAGGTGCACAGTCTACAACTAAACTCTTTTTTTTATTTAATCAGGTAAGGGTCCCACTGAGCTATATATATAGCTCGTTTTCAGAAGCGACCTGGCCGCAAATGATAGGCCGACGAAGTGGGCTTATCATCGTGTGAGCATTTAAAGCAGCAACAGCAGCAGTAGCAGCCAAAGAGTCTAAACGCGCTGTTCTTAAAAGTGGACGAGGAACCAAAAACAACCCCTTAAATGGGTTTTTAATCCAGGGTTTGGCTGCTCGGATTACGAGGGGCTTGAACCCCGAGTCCCTTGGGCAGAGCGAGTCGGTTAAGCCGCGTCAATCGTCAACGACTACGTGGGGGGGGAAAAAACATATATGCGAATCAAATAGATGAGATGATACATTTGAGTTCGTTAATTAAAAATGATTGAAGACGCTCGGAGAATGAACGACGCTAATGATTACTTTGTGTTGTGTATTAATATTATTTATATATTTGCGTCGAACTAAGAGCCATATCTACAACAGAGAGGATGCTCCCTGCCTTTAAACATGTGGGCAGTTTCACCAGCAATGATACAAGAAAGCATGACTCTGCTGATGAGAAACTGAATGTCAAAACCAGTCCTCACCTATAAACACGTGGGCAGTTTCACCAGCAATGACTCTGCTGATGAAACACTGAATGTCAAAACCAGTCCTTACCTATAAACACGTGGGCAGTTTCACCAGCAATGACTCTGCTGATGAAACACTGAATGTCAAAACCAGTTCTCACCTATAAACACGTGGGCAGCTTCACCAGCAATGATACAAGAAAGCATGACTCTGCTAATGAAAGACTGAATGTCAAAACCAGTCCTTACCTATAGACAGCTGGGCAGTTTCACCAGTAACGATTCTGCTGATGAGACACTTAATGTCGAAACAAGTAGAACAGAGTTTGCTGCGCGCATGTATGTTGAACTTCTGTCGCACCGTACGTAGCCAGCCGTGCTGATCGGAGATTGCGGTGGGGAGGGTGGAAATGATGCACACTCCCAGAAGGAAAGCCGCGGCGCTGATGGAAATGTGTTGGAGGGACTCTAATGCACGTATTATTTGTGGAGAGATGGATACGCTAAGGGGAGATGTACCGTCTGCTCGTGTCTACTTTACAAATTTTTGGTCGTTAAAACAATTGGATAGCCCTGCTGGGACAAACTGTTCGCGAGACGAATGCAATACATTCATCCGCAACTCGCCGCGTTATCGGTGACATCATCTGTCATCGATCATCTCCCGCGCCTCCGATTAGCAACGCTTGGCGACGTACGGTGCGAAAGAAGATTCCACCCCCCCCCCCCCCCCAACCTGCGTTTGGTCTTCCACAAAGCCGCTCGTGGGTCCACCCTGGACCGCGTCCGCTGCTACACACACCGTGGCAGCAGAAGATGTGGGATGCCCTGTTGATGCACAAATGGAAAATAAATAAAAAATACTCTCGTGTAGCGGTGCGACTGTGATGGGTCATCCAGAACGGGCCGCACACAACGTCTAGGAGCGACGCGGGGTGGGCCTTGAGATCCACAAAAGACGAAGGAGGAGACATCAGCACACAGCGGTGATGCCACGACTACGCTGTGCCTGACGACGCCGGATACCTGTGGCCTGGCCACCTGGATGTGGCATTGCAGCTGCGGCTCTGCCACCTGGACGTCAGCAAGGCCACACGGCAGAAGAAGAAGAAGAAGATGCGAAAAGAAGTTCTGCGCGGAGAAGAATAATAATAGATTGTATCCTTGATGGCAACACAACAGGAGGCGTTAAGACGTGCGAACACTAAATAGAGACACTTTTTTGTAAGGATTCAAGTTCAACAAAGACAAAGATCCCCGTGTAGCCTGTAACAGACTGTTGGGGCAAGTGCTGTTAGCGAGTAGCAACCTATGAAGGCCTGCACTGTGGCACACGAGGTGGTGGGTGGCCCAGCACCACGCCCGACCGCCTTTGTCTCCCTAGTGGCGATGTTTACACGCAGCACCAGGTACTCATTTGAGGCTGAGTCGACCTAGGGGAGGCCCAGGACCGATTCAGATCATCGTCACCGGTGTTGGCCGTGAGCGGGAATCGAACTCGGGTCGCCGGGTTCGTAGCGCAGTGCTGGTTATAACACAGACACACACTGACATACACACCCGTACACACGTATACTGTACTTAGTTTAACACGTAGTAGGGCTTTCGCGACAAATATCATCCACAATAGAGGGTTTCGGGGTTAGATCGCGTACATATAAATGCGCCGTTAAACCCGCCACCACCCGACACAGCCGATTTGGTAAGGGCTGTCACGTAGGAAGGTCTGTACCTTTCACCTGAAGACGGCCGCTTGCATTGTGGCCGAAACGTCGTGAGAATTTTATCGTGTTATTTTTATTATTTTATTTCTCATTCTACGTGACCTCACCGAAAGAAACCAAAGAAGGTTGTCACGTAAACAGAAACGTGCCAATTTGTGACGAGTTCAGCACACCGGTGTGTGTGTGTGTGTTGGAAAGTGAACACGCACGCGCGTGCACTCCGCTTAATTTCGGGACTGTTGCGCCACGCAGCGTGGTGCACTGCTCTCTGCCCATCGAGCACCGCCACCTCGCCCGCGTTACGCAGCGCTGAGAAAATCCTATTTGTCGAAGGCGCGCTGCGAAACTGAACTGCGCTCGATTCCCTCCACTGTAATCGCATTACAGCAGCGCCCCCGCCGGTTCATAGACTCGACGGTCAGCTGGCTGTCCGCGTGGCTGTCTGCTGCTGCTGTTGCTGCTGCTGTTGTTATTGTTGTTATTGTTGTTGTTATTATTCCGCGGGCGTGCCACCAGCGTGGTCACGGCTCGTTGATGAACGCGGCCAAAAATAACCACGAGGGGATTGCTTCGTCCGATATTTTGTGTGGTCTCTCTCTCTTAGCTACACGTAACGTCGTTGTTGTTGTTGGACGTCTGTGAGAAAGAGCTTCATAGCTCATCGGATTCTTCCAGTATAAATCCAGATTCTGACTTTGCTGTCGGTGTTGTTGGAGGTGTCCGGGCACCTATGACACCCACGGTAGCCTTAGCGCCTCTGCTACAAGATACGAGCTTGCGTGTGGGCGTGTGTGTGGCACCTGCTGGGTCTGCCCCGTGACCTCCTGCCAGCGGGCGTTCGATACTTCACGTGGCTTCAACGTGCACCTAGCCTGGCACAAGCGTCGTGGTGACGTCACCGCCACTTAGTGGCGAATGGCGGTAGTTGCTGTTGTGGGAGACAAAGGCGGGCGGGCGTGGTGCTGGCCACCCACCCCCACTAGGGAGACAAAGGCGGACGGGGCGTGGTGCTGGCCACCCACCCCTCGCGTGCCGTGGCGGGCTTCATATGCGCTGTGTCCGGTGGCGTCTTGCCCTGTGCACGCACACACAAAGGCAAAGATCCCCCGTGCAGCCTTAACAGGCTGATGGGGCAAGGGCCCCGGCGGCGATGTCATGTTCACCCATTCGCACGAGGTGCTCATTTTGAGGCTGAGTACACCTAGGGGAGTGTTGGTGGTTATCGCCGCGGCACTAACCGCTGCACCACCGCTCCTCCCATCTCCTCCCCCCCCCACCACCCCCTGCACGACACACGGCGCGCGCGCGCACACACACGGGGGGAGGGGGGGGGTGGCCGTACACAAACACACACGCGCCCACACGCACATACGGGGGCGCGCGCACACACACACGCGCACACACACACGCGCACACACACCACGGGCACGTGCACACACACACACGGGCGCACACATACACGGGCACGTGCACGCACGCACACGCACACACACACGCACACACGCGGGCGCGTGCACGCACGCACACACAGACGGGGGCGCGCGCGTGAATTAGTAATCCAGGCACGGGTCGGCACGCGAACGGGGGAGTGGGTGGGAGCTGCGTGGACTCCTTTTGCCATCGCCACTGCGACTAATTAATTAATTAATGCGGCAGCAATTGATGGAGGAGGGGGCGGGGGTAGGGGGAAAATAAACCTTTGCCCCCCCTCCCCCCCGATGCCCCCCCCCAGCCCACGCGTGCCCCCACATCAAAACGAGACGTTCCCGCGAACGATTTGCTGAGCCAGCGATCGCTTTGTTGGCCAGATGATAATTGGCGGTGGCGGCGCGCAATGGATGATGATGATGACGACGATGGTGGTGGTGGATTTAGCGCGGCAAGATGGTAATGGGTGGTGGCAGCGGCTGCGACGACGATGACATTGATGACGGGGATGGTTGGCACGACGCTGGATCGACGATCCGATGTGATGGATCGTTCCCACCACCATCCCCAACCCCCCAACTGTTTGCTGACCACGGATTTCGTGGCCCCAATTAGGGCGGTGGAGAAGAATTGGCGGTGGTGGTGGCGGTGGTGGTGGGCGACGATGTCTGTGACGCGGGTGTTGTTGTGGCGATGACGATGACGATTACGATGATGATGATGATGATGCCGATTTAATGACGTATCGGAGGAGGAGGAGGGGCAGCACTGCATCTCATACAGATGGAACAGATGGAGCTTAGTCCAGACTTTGACCGTATCGCCTTCTCCTGGCGAGCCAGAGTACGGCACCTCATCCGATGAACACTCACACGCGGTGAGATGGAACAGATGGAGATTAGTGCACACTTCAATGTACGGTACGTGCCAGGGCACGTGCCAGGGTAGGGTCATCATAGTTGTGCCTCTCCAGGCCATTTTAGAGCAATCGTTAAAACCTGCGTGGAGATAATTCGGCCGCACTTGACCACGTCGGTGAAGTGCCGGTGTGGTGATGTGTGGGCATGGGCGGTGGGCAGGACCACCGGGTCAGATGGCACCGATGTGAGCCGTGAATGGAATCGACCTCGGGGCTCTGGTCTCCGAGTGGCAGGATGCTAACCAGTGCCCACCCCCCCCCCCCCCCCATGATGCAACAATCGAACACTCCACATTCCTATTGCACTTTGCGAAACAAGTAAGACTGCCCCCAATGAAATTACAACACGTGGTATATTAAACCCATAAATTATTGACCAGCGATTATCAGACGCATTTTATATTGTTATTCATTATGCATACGCGTGTATATTTACCGCTACGAGCGTGGAGAGCGATGTTCGTTGCGACGATTGGGAACCAATCCGTGGTGGTAATTCCACGTGACTATGACCGGGGCGGAGAGCCCGTAAATATTGTGAGAAACCATTGCACGGGAGGTTATAACACAAAGACAAAGATCCCCCGCGTAGCCTGTAACAGACTGTTGGGGCAAGTGCTGTTAGCGAGCAGCACCTATGAAGGCCGACACAGCACACGAGGGGGATGGGTGGCCAGCACCACGCCCGGACGCCTTTGTCTCCCCAGTGGCGATGTTTACACATCGCACAAGGTACATTTAAGGCTGAGTCGACATAGGGGAGGCCCAGGACCGCTTCAGGTAATCGTCACTGGTGGTAGCCGTGAGCGGGAATCGAACTCGGGTCGCCGGGTTCAGAGCGCAGTGCTGGTTGTAACACAGACACACACTGACATACACACCCGTACACACGTATACTGTACTTAGTTTAACACGTAGTAGGGCTCTCGCGACAAATATCATCCACAATAGAGGTTTTCGGGATGAGATCGCGTACATATAAATGCGTCGTTAAACCCGCCACCACCCGACACAGCCGATTTGGTAAGGGTTGTCACGTCAACAAAACGTGCCAATTTGTGACTAGTTCAGCACACCGGTTGTGTGTTGGAGAGTAAACCCACAACATTGACAATTCGAGTTCGTACACTTAGGCATACATACGTACATACATACATACAAATACAAAGATCCCCTTATAGCCGTACAGAGTGTTGGGGCAAGTGCCGTTAGCGAGCACACAGTGCAGCGCTGCGACACGCCCGGATGCTTTTGTATCGCCATTGCTGATGTCTTTCAACACCTCACCAGGTTACCCAGTTACGGCCGAGTCAACCTAGGGGTGGCCCAGAACCCGTTCTAATGTTCGCCACTTGTTATTTCGTTATTTCGTCGCAGCGTCGTGTGGAGCAACGGGCCATGCAGCTTCCACGCGTGGTTATGCATCCGATGAAAAGATAATCCCGCTCGACTGATTTGGAGTGAGACTTCCACTGCCAAACCCGAGTTAGTCATCAGCAAGCTGTTCAGGTACAGCTATCGGAACTCCCCCGTATAGCCTTCACAGATTATTGGGGCAAGTGCTGCTAGCGAGCACCTATGAAGTTCCGGAACGGCACACGAGGGGGTGGGTGACCAGCACCACGCCCGACCGCCTTTGTCTCCCCCAGTGATAGCGATGTTTACACACCGCACCGGGTACTCATTTGCGGCTGAGTCGACCTAGGGGAGGCCCAGGATCGTCACTGGTGTTGGCCGTGAACCGGAATCGAACTTGGGACGCCGGGTTCGTAGTGAGCCTGCACCACCGCTCCCCAAGCAACGCACAGAATCACTCTCGCATCCGCACAACAGCTCCGAACACAATATTTCACAATTATTGTCAGAGATATGAATTGGACAATTTGCAGTCCCAACGTGATGCCTGGAGTTCATTATTTAAATATGGTAACAAATGTTGGCTCACACACACACGTGGCTTCGCAGACACAACAACAGCCTTCATTTGCCACTAAGGGGTCGTGACATCGCCACAGCGTTTGTGCCAGGCCAGGTGCACTTTGAGCCCATTACAAAAAGTATGGAAGGCCCGCTGGCAGGAGGTCACGTGACAGATCCAGGTGCCATGGATTGACTGACTGAGATGACTGCATCACCTGTGCCCCCGACTGTGCCAACTTGAAGTGTTTTTTGCTGCCCGGCGCTCCGCTCGTTGTTGTGAGCATCGCTCCTCCATCCTCCGCTGTTGCTGGAGGTCGACTGCCTCCAACTGCCCAGTAGCAGCGTCCTTCACGAGCCTCCTCCACGGAGGCCGATGTTGACACGGCTGGTACCGATCGTCGATAAAAAAACCCATTCTCCTGTACGGCACCTCCGATTAGTTCAACATACAGCACATACAACACGGGCTGCATCTCTTCTCCAGCCCGTGCCGCTGCCTATTTAGTCCCCTCTATCAAACAGAAGCTGCTTGGGCATTCGGTGGCTGGGTCGTGTAGCCCGCATGCCCAGCCAACACAGACTCCTCACCTGCCAGAGGAGCTCACGAATGATGGGACTGTGTCCAGATCATTCAAGGATCTGCGAGCTCCTCCCCACTGTAATCCAATCTGGTCGTAGGCAGGCCAGCTTGACTGTTTCAAACACACACGCACGCGTGCATGCATATGTACACTCACCCGCATGCATCGTTTCACTCCGTTCCCTGGTGACACAGTTCACAAACAGACAATGTGCACGCGCCTTATTGTAGACGCGCCTTTCATCCTCTGCGAAGACAAAGATCCCCCGTATAGCTTGTAACAGACTGTTGGGGCAAGTGCTGTTAGCGAGCACCTATGAAGGCCGGCACGGTACACGAGGGGGGTGGGTGGCCAACACCACGCCCGGCTGCCTTTGTCTCCCCAGTGGCGATGTTTACACACTGCACCAAGTATTCATTTGAGGCTGAGTCGACCTAGGGGAGGCCTAGGACCGGTTCAGATAATCGTCAGTGGTGTTCGCCGTGAGCGGTAATCGAACCCGTGTCGCCAGGTTCGTAGCGCAGTGTGCTAACTGCTGCACCACCGCTCCCCACACGCAACCACACACACAGACAGACACGCGCGGTATGTAAACCCAGTGTTGATCATGCATTGGGCTAATTTAAACTGTCACACACGCACACATATATCACACACACACATATAGATATATCACACACATATATATCAACGCTAATGACTTAATACTGCGCTCGTGAATAGAGTAGCGCTTGTGTCAGTGGTGAGATTGTGGTGTAAGTGATGAGATTGTGGTGTAAGTGATGAGATTGTGGTGTAAGTGATGAGATTGTGGTGTAAGTGTTGAGACTGTGGTGTAAGTGATGAGATTGTGGTGTAAGTGATGAGATTGTGGTGTAAGTGATGAGATTGTCGTGTAAGTGATGAGATTGTGGTGTAAGAGATGAGATTGTGGTGTAAGAGATGAGATTGTGGTGTAAGAGATGAGATTGTGGTGTAAGTGATGAGATTGTGGTGTAAGTGATGAGATTGTGGTGTAAGTGATGAGATTGTGGTGTAAGTGATGAGATTGTGGTGTAAGAGATGAGATTGTGGTGTAAGTGATGAGATTGTGGTGTAAGAGATGACATTGTGGACTAAGTGATGAGATTGTGGTGTAAGTGATGAGATTGTGGTGTAAGTGATGAGATTGTGATGTAAGAGATGAGATTGTGGTGTAAGTGATGAGATTGTGGTGTGAGAGATGAGATCGTGCTGTGAAAGATGAGATTGTGGTGTAAGTGATGAGGTGTTGTAGGTGAAGTGGACCTCAGCGTTGTTCCGTGTCGAGTTCGATTCCCAATCACGACCCCCGTTGTTTTTATATTTTATGTTACTTTCAAACACCACTGCATTGGCTTCTTCTTGTCCGTCTGTAACAGCAGCGGTGGAGCACTGTGACTATAGGAACGGTTTTTCTTAGCTTATTTTCTGTTCCTAGAGAGCCTTGAGTCAAGGCGCTTGCCATCTCAATCACTCACAAAATGGAGTGATTGAAATGGCAAGCGGCAGTGCAAGGGCCGATGAATGAGTGACCGTAGCAGAGGACACGTGGGGTCACGGAAGGGCTACAGGGGAGGGACGGGACGGAGTGGAGGGGCGAGGGGAGAGAAGAGGGAGAGAATGGGCTATGGAGAAGAGGTAGCGAGGCTTTGAGATAGGAGCGAAAGGAGGTTAGGGAGGGGGACTGCCTTAATGTACAGGGGCAGTGTTGAGTCTATGGTGCATTGTTGAGTCTATGGTGCATTGTTGAGTCTATGGGGCAGTGTTGAGTCTATGGTGCAGTGTTGAGTCTGTGGGCAGTGCTGAGTCTATGAGAAGTGTTGAGTCTATGGGCGGTGTTGAGTCTATGGTGCAGTGCAGAGTCTATGGGCAGTGCTGAGTCTATGGGCAGTGCTGAGTCTATGGGCAGTGCTGAGTCTATGGTGCAGTGTTGAGTCTATGGTGCATAGATGAACTGTATGCGGGAAGCGTAGCGGTACAGTACAACATTTTGCTCATCACCACCGCAGTCTCCGCAGCAGCCGATGTTAGCCAGGCGGGCACGGTATAGTGGTGGTGGTGGTTGTGGAAGTGATCGCACATCCGAGGGCTATCCAGGCTCAACCCCCGCTTAGCTTCCAATGATCTGATGGGAATCGGGCGCCGTTGGGGTGATTTGGTCACTGCCATTTCCGCACCTACGATTGCCACGACGAGTTGGCTACGTACGGTGCGAAAGAAGTTCGGCACACGTACGCAATCGGCCAATCGATGTTGTGAATGTCGTGGGTTAACTCTCCAACACAAACCGGGGTGCTGACCTAGTAAGGAGTGGGCACGTTTTCGTTTCCGTGACAAACCTCACTGATTGGCCGTGTCCGGTGGTGACGAGCGCAACGACACAATTGTATTTACGCGATCTAGGCCGAACACAACCCTTGATTATGGATAATGTTGCTGACGAAAGCCGACTACGTGTTACACCGGCTCATTAGACAAAGTGACATTCGTGCGGAATAAATAGTGCCTGCGTTAGCCGATGTTATTGCTTGGGGAGTCGTACATAAATGACGTCACGCACCTGGGGGGTGGGGGGGGGGGTCAGACATTTGTGACGATGTGTGACGAGGGGGGGGGGTTGAGAAATGTGACGTCACATCAAAATGCGCAACTTTAAATAAATAAAGACAACACGTTCTACTTAATTAAATAGACTTTTAATAAATGTTTTCTCCTACAACATCAGAGCGCAGCGCCACATTAGATACGCACTACAATGACAATAGTTTAAGGCGATTTGAAGCAGGTTTTATATATATTTTTGGGGGGGGGGGCAGAGCTTTGTGACGTCATATTTTAGGGGGGGTCTGACTTTTTGTGACGCCGTGTGACGACGGGGGGGGGGGGGTAAAAAAATCGTCCAAAATCGCGTTTCGTCATTTATGGACGGCCCGTTGGGAGCAGTCCGTCAACGCGCTGGGTCCCACACACTCTGCTCACTGGATCCGCTCTTGCGGAGCGAGAGACGGGGAGAGAGAGAACGGAGAGAGAGAGGGAGGGAGGGTGGGAGGAGGTGGAAGAGAGAGGGAGAAGGAAGGAAGAGAGAGATGGGGCAGAGAACGCGCTGGGTCCCACACACTCTGCTCACTGGATCCGCTCTTGCGGAGCGAGAGACGGGGAGAGAGAGAACGGAGAGAGAGAGGGAGGGAGGGTGGGAGGAGGTGGAAGAGAGAGGGAGAAGGAAGGAAGAGAGAGATGGGGCAGAGAACGCGCTGGGTCCCACACACTCTGCTCACTGGATCCGCTCTTGCGGAGCGAGAGACGGGGAGAGAGAGAACGGAGAGAGAGAGGGAGGGAGGGTGGGAGGAGGTGGAAGAGAGAGGGAGAAGGAAGGAAGAGAGAGATGGGGCAGAGAACGCGCTGGGTCCCACACACTCTGCTCACTGGATCCGCTCTTGCGGAGCGAGAGACGGGGAGAGAGAGAACGGAGAGAGAGAGGGAGGGAGGGTGGGAGGAGGTGGAAGAGAGAGGGAGAAGGAAGGAAGAGAGAGATGGGGCAGAGAACGCGCTGGGTCCCACACACTCTGCTCACTGGATCCACTCTTCCGGAGCGAGAGACGGAGAGAGAGAGAGAGAGAACGGAGAGAGAGAGGGAGGGAGGGCGGAGATGGAAGAGAGAGGGAGAAGGAAGGAAGAGAGAGATGGGGCAGAGAATGAAGAGGTGGGGGGGGGGGGGTAGAGAGAGAGGGAAGGGGTAAAAAGGGGGAGAGCAGAGCGTGAATCTTTTACTTAGAAAGGGGGGCTGGGGGGCACATAAAGCAAAGCATTGAAAAAAACGAAATGAGAGTGCGACAGAGAGAGAGGGGGAGAGCGAGGGGGGGGAGAGGGGGTGGAGCAAGAGAGAGGGAGGGAGAGAGAAATATTTCATTTAAAACGGGGGGGGGGGGTTACATAAAGCAAAGCATTAAAAAAACTGAAAAAACGAAATGATGAAGGAAGCAAAGTGCCGACTACACCGAGCATCTTCTTGTTTCCTCTGATCGTAAAGGAAAAAAAGAGAATGAAGAGACAGCGAGGGAGGGAGGATGTGGAAGAGAGAGGGAGAATGAAGGAAGGGAGATCGGGAGGAGGTAGCAGGAGAGAGCGAGGAAGAGAGATGATGAGAACGAGGAGAGAGCGAGTGAGGGAGGAGGGAGGAAGGAGCTGGGCACGTGAATGGTGCTCTCGGCTCCGTCGCAGAGAGAGGTTTTAAAATTCACGTCACTGCTACGGGCGATACATTTCTGCTGCGAAATTATAAACGAGCCGTACCCGGGCACCCGTATCCAGGCCGTACACACGCGGAACACGAGGAGATTAAATACAAATCCATTATTCAGACCTCCCCGCGATCACACGCACGCACGCGCACGCACGCACGCGCACGCACGCGCACACACGCGCACACACAGACACGCACGCAAACGCGCGCACACAAAGATTCCCCCATATAGCCTTAACAGACTGTAGGGGCAAGTGCTGTTAGCGAGCACCTATGAAGGCCGGAAAGGTACACGAGGGGGGTAGGTGGCCAGCACCACGCCCGACCGCCTTTGTCTCCCCAGTGGCGATGTTTACACACCGAACCAGGTACTCATTTGAGGCTGAGTCGAACTAGGGCAAGGCCAGGGACCGGTTCAGATAATCGCCACTGGTGTTGGTTTGTGAGGGGGAATCGAACTCGTGTCGCCGGGTTCATAGCGCAGCGCGCTAACCGCTGCACCACCGCTCCACACACGCACACACACAGGCACACACACACGCACGCGCGCGTGTACAACGTGGCACGTACAAGATGAGATACCTGCTCTAAACACGGGTTTAGAGTATTTGGCTGTTATACATTTCCACACTATAAGCCACTTTCGTTGGGCTATAACTTGTGGCCAGGTCGCTTCTGAAAAAGAGCCATATAGCTCAGTGGGCATTACCTTTAGATCGCGTTATTTATAAATGTGTCGTAACCCTCCACCACCCGACACGGCCAATCAGTTAAAAAGTGTCACGTTGACAAAAGACAAAAAAGTTCACTACTTTAGCTAAAGTAGTGAAATATTTGTCTTTTGTCCGTGTCGGGTGGTGGAGGGTTACGACACATTTATAAATAACGCGATGTAACCCAAAAACGTTTATTATGAATAATGTTGGTCGCGAAAGCCCTACTACGTGTTAAAGATAGTTTAGTTGGTAGTTTATTTATTTACTTGGTACCGAAGGGACCCCTAAAAAATGACTTTACCCTTTCCGGAAATAATGCAGGAGGTGCTAAGATATTCAGACACCAAATATACATCCATTGCGAGGCACGAAGCTTGCGTTAACCTCACACGATTGGTGCTTACGTTTGAACTACAACAAAAAAATCTCAACGAGGGAGACAAAGGCGGCCGGGCGTGGAGCTCGCCACACCGCGTTAACCTGCACATGTGGTCGCTGACAACACTATATGGGGGATCATTGTTCTTTGTGTTGTTGACTCTGCCTGGGCGCCCGTGTATACGCATTATGCGTCTGTTGTGTGTTTGTGTCTCTATGAGAATGTGTGTGTGTGTGCCTGTGTGTGCGTGCATCTGTGTGTGTGTGTGGACTGGGACTAAAATAGAGTTTGGATTCAGATAGCGTCCAAAATGCAAGCGGCATTTCAAGGCACTGTAATAAACCAGTGCAAAAAGAGGAATCGTGGTGAGCGGTGGGTGGGATTTTTTTGTTTTTAAAATATTATTTTTTAAAGAAAGGCCGTCGACATTAGACAGAGGGGAATAGCAATAGGGTACGGTACACAAAATAAAATAAAAACTAGTATTTTGTACTAAAGATGAATTGCCCAAGTTACCAACAGAAGGTGTGTATCGGATTCATTGCGTATGTGGCAGATGCTGTAATGGACATACGGGACGTAACATTAGCGTCAGATAATTAAAAAAACCAAATACATATTAAATACTCACAAATACAACTGTGGGCAGTTGCAGGACATGCTTGCCAACAAGTGCACTCAATTGATTTTGATAACGTTGAAGTGGTGTGCAAACCTAATTATTGGCCAAGACTAATTCGAGAATCCATTGAAAATTGAGAGAAATACAAAAAATTCTAACCGCTCTGACAGCTACAGGCTTAGAGCGACCTGGAAGCGTATTATTAAGTAATATATCTTACAATTACAATTCCTTAGAGAGGAAACACATGCTGATGAACTAATTACTAATCTATTATATAATAACAATAGCCCCAACCCCCCTCCTCGGCCTCTGATCTCTGCACCTGATGGGTTCAGGTGATGACATCGTCCTACTGCTGGTTTATTTAAGACCTGAAGCTGGTGGATGGCTTCACTATTCTGGAAAATCGCCCAATTATGCTGGGTGACGTAATAACCAGCGAAACGTCGTACTATTCAAATTGTTCATGTTGTGGATTTACTCTCCAACACACCGGTGGGCTGAAGCAGTAAATATTTCAACGTTTTGTTTACGGGACAAATTGGCCGTGTCGGGTGGTTGGAGGGTTTCGACACATTTACACTTACACGATCTAAGCCACAAACCTTAATTATGAATATTATCAGCAAGAAAGCCTTGGGGCCTGGATTTGATTTGGTGCAGGGAGTCGGCAGCACGGACGGATGGCGGAGGGGAGTTCCTGGCAGTGGGGAAAGCTTACACAGAACTCTGTGATTGCTGGAGCAGGGATTAGGTGAAGCAGACGGGGGAGAGGTAGGAGAGTGCGTGGAGGGGAGTGGAGTGAGATGAGAGGGGAGAGGTAGGAGAGTGAGTGGAGTGGAGTGGAGTGAGATGAGAGGGGAGAGGCAGGAGAGTGTGTGGAGGGGAGTAGAGTGAGATGAGAGGGGAGAGGTGGGAGAGTGCGTGGAGGGGAGTGGAGTGAGATGAGAGGGGAGAGGTGGGAGAGTTCGTGGAGGGGAGTGGAGTGAGATGAGAGGGGAGAGGCAGGAGAGTGCGTGGAGGGGAGTGGAGTGAGATGAGAGGGGAGAGATAGGAGAGTGCGTGGAGGGGAGTGGAGTGAGATGAGAGGTAGGAGAGTGCGTGGAGGGGAGTGGAGTGAGATGAGAGGGGAGAGGCAGGAGAGTGCGTGGAGGGGAGTGGAGTGAGACGAGAGGGGAGAGGTAGGGGAGTGAGTGGAGGGGAGTGGAGTGAGATGAGAGGGGAGAGGCAGAAGAGTGAGTGGAGGGGAGTGGAGTGAGACGAGAGGGGAGAGGCAGGCAGGAGCGAGCCCTTAGGAGGCTCTGAGTGCGCTGTTGACATTGATCCGCGATTGGCTTGGGAGCCGCGTTGTTGGGGCGACGTGGTCGGGTTACGAACGGGGCCAGGGCTCTGGTGTCGTCGTCTGGAGTTGGGGGGCCAGGGCCTTCGGTGAGACAAAAGTGGACGTGGGAGGGAGGAGAGGAGACGTCCGTCGAGCGTGCCAACGTTGGGGCAACGTTGGCACGTGGTTGGAGCTGGCTGCTGGCACCTCCTGTGAATCTAAACCTGGCTTAGCACTACCAAGGGTCAGCTCAGCCTAAAACATAGAGGTCATGGCTATGTTGGCGTCCGTGAATGTGAGCCTGGCTGGGACCTCCCCTAGCTCGACTCGGCCTGAAATGCAGGAACTCTGACTCTATTTTTTGTTTTGATTTTTTTGGCTTGGGGGCCGTCCGTAAATGACGTCACGCACCTGGGGGGGGGGGGGAGGGTGTCAGACATTTGTGACGATGTGTGACGAGGGGGGGGGGGTGGTTGAGAAATGTGACGTCACATCACATGGGGGGGGGGGCGGGTAAAAATCGTCCAAAATCGCGTGACGTCATTTATGGACGGCTCCTTGCGTGAATGTGAGCCTGGCTCGGACCTCCCGTAGGTCGACTCGGCCTCACGGCACGATGGAAACAGCTTCGCGCGCGCCACGGCGCGGTGGCAATAAAAACCCGGAGCTCGCACCCGACGACAGAGACAAGAAGAGGAATGGACTCTTGAATTTCAACCGAGACCCAGAATCGTGGCAACTTTGTCGGGATTCACGTGCAGTGGCCGCGAGGGTCGGTGGCGGCGTTTGAATCTGCACGTCACGAACAGTGGCCATAGCGTGGTCTATGGGTCTCTATGTTCGGTCTATGTGTCAGTCTATGAGTCTCTATGTTATGTCTATGTGTCAGTCTATGGGGGCTATATGTGAGTTAAAGGGTCACTGTGTGAGTCTATTGGTTTCTATGTTAGGTATTTATTTAAGTCTAAGGGTCACTCTGTGATTCTATGGGTCTCTATACGAAGTATATGGAGCTGTATGTGAGTCTACGGGTCAATGTGTGATTCTATGGGTCTCTATACGAAGTATATGGGGCTGTATATGAGTCTAAGGGTCACTGTGTGAGTCTATGGGTCTCTATATAAAGTATATTGGGCTGTATGTGAGTCTACGGGTCACTGTGTGATTCTATGGGTCTCTATATGAAGTATATGGGGCTGTATGTGAGTCTACGGGTCACTGTGTGAGTCTATGGGTCTCTATACGAAGTATATGGGGCTGTATGTGAGTCTTCGGGTCAATGTGTGATTCTATGGGTCTCTATATGAAGTATATGGGGCTGTATATGAGTCTAAGGGTCACTCTGTGATTCTATGGGTCTCTATATGAAGTATATGGGGCTGTATGTGAGTCTACGGGTCACTGTGTGATTCTATGGGTCTCTATATGAAGTATATGGGGCTGTATGTAAGTCTATGGGTCTCTATATGACGTATATGGGGCTGTATGTGAGTCTACGGGTCACTGTGAGGATATTGGTCTCTACTGTATGTGAAGCCTATGGGGGCTCAATGTGAATCGAAGCGTCGCTCTGTTAGTCTATTGCTCTCTGTGTTAGGTCTATGGGCCTCAGTGGCATAGTCGGGGTGGTCGGTTGGCATGGGCCCTGATGGAACGAATGAAATGGGACCCCACCTTCCTGCCCTGTCCGCGGAGTGCCCATCAATCCTTGCGGGAGCCGCAGGGAGAGTGGGAGGGAGGCGGCGTGGGATTTGATGAGTGACGGCTCTTTGTTAAGGGCACGTCCCGACACATATATATAAACAAGGCACCACCTCGCTTCCTCTCACCATCACAATCAACAACGCGCGCACACGAGACAAAGATCTTCCGCGTATCCTTCCTTCGATATGCCTCGGGGGGGGGGAGGGGGTGGTGAGTGTTCTTCGCTAGCGCCCGTGAAGGCCAACACGGCACACGAAGGGGTGGGTGGCCAACACCACCAGGTACTAATTTGAGGCCGAGTTGACCTAGGGGAGGCCCAGGAGCGGTTCAGATAATCGCCGCTGGTGTTGGCCGTGGGCGGGATATGAACTCGGGTCGCCGGGTTCGGAGCTTGGTGCGCTAACAACTACGCTACCGCACCGCACGCGTAGATACACAAAGACAAAGATCTCCGTATAGCCTTAAACGACTGTTGGGGCAAGTGCTGTGAGCAAACGGCGACCCGGCGAACCGAGTTCGATTCTCGCTCACTGTCGACACTAGTGACGATTATCTGAACCGGTCCTGGGCCTCCCCTAGGTGGACTCAGCCTCAAATTACTACCTGGTGCAGTGTGTGAAACATCGCCACTGGAGAGACAAAGGCGGCCGGGCGTGGTGCTCACTAACAGCACTTGCCCTAAAATGAGTCTGTTAAAGGCTATACGGGGGATCTTTATACGTGTGTGTGTGTGTGTACGCGTGTTTAGTGTACGCGTGTGTGTGCGTGTGTGTGCGTGTGTGTACGCGTGTGTGTGCGTGTGTGTACGCGTGTGTGTGCGTGTGCGTGCGTGCACGTGCGTGCGTGTGCGTGCGTGTGTGTTCGTGTGCGTGCGTGTGTGTGCGTGTGTGTGGCGTCTGTGTCCACCAAAGTGGCTAAACGGGGGCTCTGGACGGGTGCAAGGGGCTGGTAACCCCTCCACTTTCAATTAATTACCACTAAACTACGACTGAAATATGTAACTAATAAGCGTGTGCCGGAGGTCCCGGGAGGACAGGCGTCTATGACGTCTCCTGGCCAAACCCCAATTGGCGGAGCCAGGAGATTGAATCTCTACCCTCGGGGCTCCTCCAGATACAACGAAAAGCCACTACGGATGGCCACGTGGAATGTTCGAACGCTCACTGCGGAGGAAAGGCTGCGACTCCTCTGTCGGGAGCTGGACCGGTACCGCCTGGATCTCTGGGGCATTCAGGAGGTCCGGTGGACCGGTTCTGGCTCCTGCCACCATGAGGGGTGGACAGTCCTCTACTCGGGGCAGCAGACTGCCAAACAACAGGGTGTGGCTCTTCTTTTGAACAAAATAATGAAGGGGACGTGGGAGCGTGGCGGTGAGGTGTGGGAAGCTGTAAGCCCCAGGCTACTTTGGGCTCGCCTTCCCATCAACCGGAGGCGAGGAGTGGTGGTCGTGGTTACTTATGCCCCCACCGAAGACGAACATCCGTGGAGGGATGCAGGCAAAGCCGATGAATCAGATGCCTTCTATGACCTCCTGTCACAGGTGCTGGCTAAAGTGGCCCCTCGGCATAGAGTCATCTTGTTGGGTGACTTCAATGCCCGAGTTGGTCATGATGCTGGCACCTGGTCTGGAGTGATTGGAGGGCATGGGCCAGATCAGCTCAATAACAACGGTAGGAGGCTGCTAGATTTTTGTGCAGCCCATGGGCTTGTAATTACGAACACGCTGTTCCGGTATCGACGCATCCACACAACATCATGGATGCATGCCGGGTCCAAGCAAGAACATCTGCTGGACTACATAGTGACGGACCTGCGGATGCGAGCCCATTTCCTTGACACCAGGACCTACCGTGGAGCTGATCTGCCCTCTGACCATCGACTAGTCATCTGTAAGATGCGCCTGCCATTCTTACACTCCGATGGTGGGTGTACACCCAGGACCCCATTCCAATCTAAAGTGGCCTGGTTTCAGTTATCTGATGAAAGTTGCAAGCGAGAATTTCATCATCGCTTGCGGCTGGGGTTGGCATCGTCCCCCACTCCTCCTGATGTCGAGGGTAAATGGGCGAGGTTTAGGACTGTGACTCATGCAGCTGCAATGGCTGCTTTGGGTACGCGGTCCAGACGTCCCCAGAGATCCTGGCTGACAGAGGAGGTGTTCAGGATGGTTGAGAAAAAGCGACAGGCCCACTGTCATCGGCTACAGAATCCCACGTCAGAGAATGAAGAGCCTTACCGCAGCCTTCGCTCGGAGGTTCGGGGAGCCGTGAGGCGCTGCAAGGATGGGTGGTGGTCGCGGGTTGCTGAGGAGATGGAGTCTGCCTCAGTGGCCCGCAATCACAAATCTCTATTTAACTACATCAAAAAAGTAACCTACAGCGCCACAACTATTACCATCATTAGGGGAAAAAACGGTGATCCAATCTCCGACACCCAAGAATAGGTTTGCAGATTTGCTGAGCATTTCTGTGAGGTCCTAAGGGAGGGAAAATCCCTCAGCCAGGAAAACAACATGGCACAAAGTGAGGATGACCCTGCTGAGGCTGCGGTGCCTCAAATATTGGAAGAAGTCATCCCCTGTGAGTGGCTGGCTGAAGTTCCATCTGTTGAGGAAGTACTGAAGGCGATCCGGAGTCTGAGACCAGGAAAGGCAGCGGGCAGAGATGATCTCCCAAGCGAAATGCTGAGGGAGGGTGGCGTTTGTGCACAAACTGCCCTATATGACATCATAACAACAGTCTGGACCACTGGACGGGCTCTGCAGGATTGGAAGGATGCCCTGGTGGTCCCCCTCTTTAAGAAGGGGGACCGCACAGACTGTAACAACTACAGGGGCATCTCACTCCTCAGTGTGCCGGGAAAGGTCCTGGCAAGGATTATTCAACATCGCCTTGTCAGGCACGCTGAGGAGAGGCTTGCGGAGCCCCAATGCGGTTTCAGGAAAGGGCGGTCCTGCACAGATGCCATATTTTCTGTCCGTCTGCTACAGCAGAGGTGTAGGGAATTCCAGCAAGAACTACATCTCTGCTTTATTGACCTGGTCAAGGCCTATGATACCATCAATAGGCGTGGGCTCTGGGTTGTTCTTCGTGGTTTTGGAGTACCTGACCCTCTGCTCACGATCATTAAGGACCTTCATGATGGTGAGCGGGCCCGGGTAAAACTACGTGGCCGGGAGTCAGAGCCATTCCCTGTACACCTTGGGGTGCGACAGGGATGTCCTCTGGCTCCCACATTATTTAACATCTATTTTGACCACGTAGTTCGTGAAGCCTTCAATAGCTGTACCGGGGGAATCTCCGTATGGTACAGATATAATGGGAGGCTGATCGATGCCCGGGTGCGGTGAAGGGATGGCTCCCTAATGCTCAACCACGTTATGTATTCCGATGATTTGGTAATAGCTGCTCATTCAGAGGAGGAGTTGGAGACGCTGCTGCTGAGACTGGAGCGTGCCACTAAGAGATGGGGCCTTACCATCAGCCCCACCAAAACTAAGCACCTGCCTGGGTATTTTGTACCATCGGACACTCCACCCTCACAACTCCAAATCGGTGATGGGGCAGTTGTGGAGAGAGTGGAGAGTTTCCCATACCTGGGCAGTGTGCTTATGACCGGCTCCAGTTTAACAGCAGAGGTCTCACTCCGAATCAGTCGAGCGGCAATATCTTTTCATCGGTTGCGTAACGCTGTGTGGAAGCTACCTGGTCTGTCGCTCCGCACTAAGCTTCAGGTCTTCTCGGCCACGGTCATTCCCTCCCTTCTCTATGCTTGCGAAACCTGGACCCCCCTAATGGAACATCGTCACCGGTTAGAAACATTTAGGCTAGCCTGCCTACGATCCATCCTGGGTTTAACCAGGCTGGATTGTGTGAGGAGCTCACAAATCTTTGAAAGATCTGGGCAAGGTCCCATCGGTGAGCTCCTGCGGCAGGCAAGGCTGCGTTGGCTGGGTTATGTAGCCCGTATGCCCAGCCACCGCATGCCGAAACAGCTTTTGTTCGGCTGGATCGAGGGGGCTAAACGGGCGCGGCACGAGCTAGAGAAGAGATGGAGTGATGTTGTACAGGAGGACGTGGAGCTGAGTGGACTTGCCGATGACTGGTACCAGCGGTGTCAAGATCTGCCTCTGTGGAGGAGGCTCGTGAAGGACGCTACTGGGCAGTTGGAGGTAGTCGCCCTCCAACAACAACGGAAGGCGGAGGAGCGACGCTCACAACAACGAGCGGAGCGCCGGGTGGCTAAAGCACAGCAGGTTGGCACAGTAGGGGGCACAGGTGGTGCATCAGCCAGTCATCTCAGTCATCTTAGTCAGTCGACCCGTGGCACTTGGGTCTGCCCCGTGACCTCCTGCCCGCGGGCGTTCGACACTTCACGTGGCCTCAAGGTGCACATGGCCTGGTACAAGCGTTGTGGTGACGTCACCGCCACTTAACGGCGAATGGCGCTTGTTGTTGTTGTGCGTGTGTTTGCGTGTGTGTGCGTGCGAGTTTAATTGACCCGTTACTCCCAATAGCAAAACAAAAACCACTTCCCACATTCGTCCATAAAGCTGCCCGGACATTGCTCTGCACGGTAGCAGCGACGATCTCTCTGCTCTGAAGAAGGGCAATTTCCCGAAACGTCGCCAATTCAATATATATCCTCCTCCTATTTGGGCCACCTTGAGACTTACGCCTCTCAACAGTGTAACTGTTCATCGTGCCAATTGAAGCGCCTTAATCAGGAAACATAGAAAAAAATATCATCATCATGCCCCACGGTGTGTATCATTACCCGCTCGATCTCTCCCGTGGCTTTATTTACCTGCTATGAAGAAGGGCCGTTGCCCGAAGCGTCGCCAGTTATGTATTTGTTTTCCATTTAAGGCTCACGCACCACGCACACACGCGTGGTGCTTGTGTTGGACAGGACGCGTGTCGAGTCACTGTTGTTGCTCTTCTTGCTCACGGCCAATCACGCAGCAGGCAGCAGCAGCAGCAGCGGCAACATTTTTACCTTCGTTTGTGTTCGTTACACCTGAGCGCAGAGACGTGGCCCCACGTGGTAGCACGCACACGCACGCACGCACGCGCGCGCTCGCTCGCGCGGCCCCACGTGGTAGCGCGTAAGGCGCCCCCGATCAAAGCGCGTTCGACAAACGCGAGCACGCTCCAATTCCATCAGCGATCGATCTCCCTCCCCCCGTTCGGCGTCCCACTTCCCTGAGCGACATCGCTGATCGCAACACGTACGGAGGGGGGGGGAGGGAGGGGAGGGGGGGTTCCACTGCCAGTCGTGGGTGGTGGTGGCGGGGGGAGGTAGCGCAGTATGTCCACCTCGCTGTACTGCCACTAACCAGCCAGCCGCTTGGTCAAGTAACAATGTACTGCCTCGCTGCCCTCCTCCTCCTCCTCATCTCCCCCGTAGCTCGGCACGGCGTCTGATCAGTTCCATGAACGCGGCCTCCGCACGCGTGGCTGCGGAGCGTCGTGGGAACAGGCGAACACCGCGGCACGACTCCTCCTCTTAGCCGCACCGCGATGATGCGGGGGATAACCCCTCCAAACTACCCCCCTGTCGCCTAAACCTATAATCCTCGATTTCACTCCTCTTGTCCGCGGTGACATGGGTGGGACGGATTCGCCGAGCTGTAATCACAGCCCCTGCGGGTAATAGGATCAATTAGCCGCGCGGCTTCTGCTTATCCGTAAAGAAATCGTGGATAACAGGAGTATTAGATAACCCCGGCAAAGAATAGGTTTCAATTTCCGCGCGACTTCCTCTTATCCACGATATTTTAAGGAGCCACTTCGCTATGCATTGTCGGTAAAATAGCGGATAACAGAAGCAGTAGGGCCGTGGGTAATATGAGTTTTGGGGGACCCTTCAGCTGCCGCTAATAAGAGGATTTAACGGGTAATGGGACCGCGGATCATAGGAGTTCTGTACCTCCATTCCGTGTCTCCAGATAGGTGCCGGTGTTCATATAGGGCTGCTCTTGCCGATTACATCCCAATAATCCGGCAGCATTTGTTGTAACGAGCCTGATTCTGCTGATGAGACCCATTGAATCGAAACCGGTCCAGCATTATCCAGATAAAACCAATGTCGCGTGATAATATTGGTCTTGAAAGCCACTGGGGGCCGATGGCCTGGACAATATTTGTCTTCATAATTCCACAAGATGTGCCACGAGTCCTGGTCGCGATGCAACTCAAGAAATATAATTATTCATATTCATGTCTGGAAGGTGGCCAGGTGGCTCAGAGGTCAGGGGTCAGAGCCGATTCCCGCGAGAACCTGGGTTCGAATCCCACTCATTACATTGGCATGCAAAACTATTTTTTTATTAAATTAAATAAACAATGCAGGACTCTCTTGAACATGAGTCATGCGGACTCAGTGTGACTTGATCTAAGAGCAGTCTATTATGTAGACTATATGAAGGAGTATATATATTTAAATTAAATATACAATGCAGGACTCTCTTGAACATGAGTCATGCAGACTCATTGTGACTTGATCTAAGAGCAGTCTATTATGTAGACTATATGAAGGAGTATGTTTTGTGTGTCGCGTGTAAGGCCGTCTGTGTGTGTGTTTATCTCTTTGTGTGTGACCGTGTCTGTGTGTGTGCGTGTGCGTGGGGGGTGGGGAGCGGTGGCGCATTGGTTAGCGCACTGTGCTACGAACCCAGCGACCCACGTTCAATTCCCGCTCAAGGCCACCAACACGTGACGATTATCTGAACCAGTCCTGTGCCTCCTCTAGGTCGACTCGGCCTCAAACGAGGACAGTATCTGGTGCGGTGTATAAAAAAAATCATCACCACTCGGGAGACAGGGTTGGTCAGGCGTTGTGCTGGCCAACCACCCCGTCGTGTGTCATGCCGATCTTCATAGGTGCTAGTCGCTAACAGCACTTGCCACAACAGTCTGCTGAGGCTTTACGGATCATCTTTATATTTATAATTGGTGGTGCCCGCTGCTACTATAAATTTCCACAAATGACAAGCCACTTCGTTGGGCCATTTGTGACCGGGTCGCTTCTGAAAAAAAGAGCCATATAGCTCAGTGGGCTTTACCTGGTGAAAATGACAAAGAAATTATTAAAATAAAAATATATATTGCCGTTGCTGTTGTGGCTATCCGGGGGATCTTTGTCTGTGTGCGTGTTAGAGCATTCCCCTGCATTGTCATGCTAAACCGGGAGGGACTACGCTGTGTGGCGCCTCCCGCCTCATCAGAAAAGGTCACTCGTCTCACGCTCCCTGTCATCGAGATGCCACGGAGAGAGAGAGAGAGCGAGGGGAGGAGCAGGAGGGGGGAGCACCGTAGCTATGCGGTGTGGTTCACGCCGTGGTGGTGTGCAGTGTGGTTCACATCGTGGTGGTATGCGGTGTGGTTCACGCCGTGGTGGTGTGCGATGTGATTCGTGCCGTGGTGGGGTGCGGTGTGATTCACATCGTGGTGGTGTGCGGTGTGGTTCACATCGTGGTGGTATGCGGTGTGATTCACATCGTGGTGGTATGCGGTGTGGTTCACGCCGTGGTGGTATGCGGTGTGGTTCACGCCGTGGTGGGGCGCGGTGGTGGTGTGCGGAGGGGGGGGATCGGGGAGTTGTGTTGATGACCCTGACGGAACGTGGATAATGATGATAACAATGATGATGATGATGATACCAATGATGATAACAATATTGTTCTGGATGATGAATGTATTATTTTGAATGATGATGATGATATCATGTTGAATTATGATAACAATGGTGATGATGATGAATGTATTATTTTGAATGATGATGATGATGATAACAAAGATGATAATGATAATGATGAAATTGTTCCCGGATGATGATATTATTTTGAATTACGATGGTAACAATTATGATGATATTGTTCTGGATGATGATGATGATTATGATGACGATATTGTCCTGGATGATGATATTATTTTGAATAATGATATTGTTCCAGATGATGATATCATTTACAGTTATTATAATGATATGGATTATGATATAAACGATGATGATGATGATTATGATAACCAAGGTCCATTTTGATGATGACTATTACGACGATGATGACAACATTTGTGATTGTGGAATAAGTTGTCTTGATAGGCGACGATCGCGTTGGCGATGAAGATGTTACATTTAATCACGACAATGGTGACGCTGACTTCATCATGTTTACAGTCTTTGTCAGAATGTTTGCATTTTAGAGATTTCCTCTCGCTCTCCTCTCCGCTCTCCTCCCCCTCTCTGCCTCTCATTATTCTCTCTCTCTCTGCCCTTTCTGTCCTCTCTGCCCTCTCTCTCTCACTTCTTCCTCTCTTTCCTCTCTCTCTCTCTCTCTCACCCCCTCTCTCTCTCTCCCCATCCTCTCTCTTTCACTCAGGTTCTCTGAAGGGGCGCTGCAAGAAAATTGATCATTTTCCTGAAGATGCCGACTTCGACTCAGCCGAGTACCTGATGCGTAAGTCCGAACCACGGTATTGCACCGTCACAATCGTCATCGTCATCATCATCACGCGTTCCACGCAGCACACCTGCGGCACGTGACACCCCCCCGCCCCCATTCCACCCCCCCCCCCTCCCAGCGGCAGCTATTCCTGTGTGGCACAAGCTAATGATGATGATGTCAACATGAAACACACTCGTATAGAGAGAGAGAGAGAGATGACGAATCAGAGGCGCCAGGAGGAGGAACCACAGACGAGCGGAAAGGAAGCAGCAGCAGCCGGTGCCAACAATTTCCCAAGCTCTGCGGGCCTCTTTATATATTAAGTTGGCTCAGTGGTAGAGCGAGCGGCTCGCTATCATAAGATTGCGAGTTCGAATCATGGTTTGGGAGGTGCGTGGGTGGGTTGGGGGTGACTCCACCCATCATCCCTTCCTCCAGTGGTTGATAAAATAACGAACTGCTTTGTGCAGAGATTCTCCCCGTGGAAGCGTGGATTTTTCTCCGGGTCCTCTGGTGTCCCCCTCCCCCCCCCTCCCCCCCCCTCCACTCTCAGAATGAACATCCACGCGTTTAGAACATTCGGCTATACTGCCGTAACTTTCCGCGCGATGACGATAAGCCACTTTTGTGAGGACCGGGTGGCTTCTGAAAAAAAGGTGCAACTGCGTAGCTCATTGGGGCCTTACCTATTCAAATAAAATAGTTTAGTGTGTCCATCCTCCTCCCTGTTCCTTTTTGCAACATCCACCCCCAATATGCCCTCGTCTCCCCCCCCCCCCCCCCCCGCCACTCTCCTCCTCCTTAGCCCCTTCCCCCCACTCATCACAAGCCGTCAGCGTCGTCATTAAAACGTTCGGGCGGCAGCTTTCCACCTCCGCTTGAGCACCTGCATGCGCACAAGCAGACCCTCGATGGTCCGGGCTGCTCCCAGCGTTATCCGGCGGTCCCGCGGGCCGACCCGGCAGGAACCTCCTCCGGAGGATGTAACCGGGTTCCGGCGATCGGCGACTACCCGGCGCGACAAACAACAAAGCAGCTCCGTACTCTTTGGTTCTATTCGGTAAAGTCACCACGTAGGTAAAAATAATAATAATAATAAAACAACAAAAATCACGACGTTTCGGCCACAACACAAGCTCAGACTGCGACCTTTAAGCTGTGTGTAAAGGTCGCAGTCTGAGCTTGGCTCTGTTTCACTCCAGCGCAGTCTTCGAGACAGGCTGGTCCCTTCACCTGATGAAGGCCGCTTGTGTTGTGGCCGAAACGTCGTGATTTATGTTGTTTTATTATTATTATTTTTTACCTACGTGACTTTACCGAATAGAACCAAAGAGTATGGATCCTTGCAGTCACGAAAGCTTCAAATCTAGAAAAGCAGCTCCGCTTGATTTCAGTGCTAGATATTCCATGCGGTGCATTATAGGCTACGTACAACTTAAACAATGAAAATACTGCACGTGTATATGCATCGCCCCGTGGTGCGGGGTCTTCGAGATTGGAGCGAGAAGTGCGGTGTAGTGAATGTCATAACTTTTTTTTTACGGTAGGATATTTATTGTTGCCTATTTGTACGTTTAGTTACGCCGATTTCATGTCATGAACAAGTTTAAAACACAACAAAAATATCAAACACCTCAAAGCATAAAGTCATACAAGAATGTGCAAAAATAAGCGATTTTAAATAATGATCATGTCGTGATTTTCCGGCATTTTTGAAAATCCGGCACTCCCCCCCCCCCCCGAAGCCGCCCAATAATCGATGATCTACTGCATATCACACATGTTAACATGGTAATCGATGGTCTACTGTTATATATCTACGTTGAACTTCTTTCACACCGTACGTAGCCAACCGTGCGAATCGCAGGTGCGGGGGATGGACAACCGTCATTGCCATGACGATGGTGATGATGGGCACTTGCGGCTGCACTTAAGATGATTCAGATTATTTTGCTGCCGTAAATCTCCACGTGATTAACCACTCTGTTGTTGAGCCATCGCTTCTGAAATCGAAGTTAACACCTTAGTGGGATTTACCTGGGAATGTACAAAAAAAAAGGTAGTTTAGTTTTATTTGTTCAAGTGATTCGTTTATCTTTCCCTACACTTTGCACTCCTTTTCGAGTTGATGTAACAAAACATTTGTTGTCGTCGTAGCGTTCTGACGCCGTGCCCCTACGGGGACACCTTGTGGAAAAGAGCTTTGTAGCTCATCGGATTCCTCCAGTTTGAAAAAAAACATTTGAATAACTCTGACGGTGCCACTGCTGCTGCTAACGTTGGTGATGCTGCTGCTGCTGATGCTGAATGATGACGTTGATGACGTTACCCGCCCCCGCCCCCCACCCCACGCCGTGACCCCCCCGCCTGCCCCCCCGCAAGGCGTGGTGCGAGCCTCTAGCGTGTTTCCCATACTGAGCGTGGCGCTGCTTCTCTTTGGGGGGCTGTGCATCGCTGCGAGCCGCTTCTACAAATCCAAGAACAACATTGTGCTCAGCGCGGGGATCTTCTTCGTCTCTGCAGGTGGGGCAGCACGCGAACACACCAAAGGCAAAGATGCCCCGCCACCCCCCGCCCCCCGTTTGGCCTTTACAGATTTTTCAGGGGCAAGTGCTGTTAGCGAAGTAGGACCTACAATGGCCGGAACCGCCGGCACAATCGCCGTGGCCATCAAACCGCTGTGGCTGTTATTTAGTAATGACACCGCACATCCCATGCGGTACTCCTTGAGGGCCACTGCTACCACCACCAAATCACCACCACTAAACCACCACCACCAACCTACTACCACCACCAAACCACCACCAATCTACTACCACCACCACCAAACCACCACTACCAATCTACTCCCGCCACCACCAATCTACTACCACCACCAATTTTCTCCCGCCACCACCAATCTACTACCACCACCACCACCACCACCACCAAACCACCACCAACAATTTACTCCTACCACCACCAATCTACTACCACCACCACTAATCTACTCCCGCCACCACCCATCTACTACCACCACCAACCTACTACCACCACCAATCAACTACCACCACCAAACCACCACCAAACCACCACCAATTTACTCCTGCCACCACCAATCTACTACCACTACCACCACCAATTTTCTCCCCTCACCACCAATCTACTACCACCACCACCACCACCACAAATCTACTCCCGCCACCAACAATCTACTCCCGCCACCACCAATCTACTACCACCACCAAACAACCACGACCACCACACGACGCAGGTAGTGGTAACATCATCATCTTGGTTGTGTAACCACCACGATTACTACCATCACTAAAAAAATTCAAGCGCCTTCACCTCCACCACCACTCCCACCATCATACAACCACCAAACTACTACAATGCCACCACCACCATGATAATGTTGATGACGCCCTTAGTGGCATCACTGCGTACATCTCCACCAGGCTACCACCACCAAACTACTACCATGCAGCAGCCACTGTCATCAAACCACTACCATGCAGCACCACCACCATCAAACCACTACCACTCCACCACCATCAAACCACCACAGGCAAAATTACTACCAGCACCACCATTCCCATCGCCACGAAACAACCACCACCACTGCTGCCAAACCACGACCTAGCACCACCACCATCGCTGCCACCACCACTGCAGCCACAACCGCAGCAGTCGACGAATCTCCTAACTCCCCCCCGCTCGTTGTTGTTGTCGTTATTGTTGTCGTCGTCGGCGGCGGCGGCGGCGGCGCCGTGGCGGGCGCGGGTGGGCCAGGTCTCAGCAACATCATCGGCATCATCGTCTACATCTCGGCCAACGTGGGCGACCCCAACCAAAGCCAGTCGAAGAAGAACAACTACTCGTACGGCTGGTCCTTCTACTTCGGCGCGCTCTCCTTCATCGTCGCCGAGATGGTCGGCGTCCTCGCCGTGCGCATCTACATCGACAACCACCGGCTGGAGCGGGCGCGCTTCCGCCCGGACTTCCTGCGCAAGTCGGCCGCGTCGACGTCGTCGGCCGCGGCGGCGGCCGCGGCGGCCGCGCGTGTCCCCGCCGCCTACGTCTACCGCTACCGACGCCGCTCGCGCTCGCCGTCGCGCTCGCGCTCCCGCTCGCGCTCCAGCTCGCGGTCGAGCGAGGCGCCGCTGTCGTCCCTCCACCAGCAGCAGCAACAGCAGCAGCAGCAGCAGCAGCAGCTGCACCAGCAGCAGGGTTCCATGGGCATGCCGATGTCGATGCAGATGACCATGCCCCTGCAGATGACCATGCCGCTCTCCATGCAGATGACGATGCAGCAGCAGCAGCAGCAGCAGCCGCGCTCCCGCGACGGTTCGCCCGTCGCGGCCAAGGGCTTCTCCTCCGTGGCCTCGCAGGGCCTGCAGGCCGCCGCGGGCCAGCAGGCCGTGGCAGTGGCGGGGCAGTCGCAGGCGTCGGCGGGAGACATCGCCATGTACACGCTGGGGCGCGGCGACGCCGGCGGGAAGCAAGTGGGCGGCGGAAATGTGGCGGCGGCCGGAGGCGGCGGCGGCGGCGGTGGCGGCGGAGGAGGAGGAGGAGGAGGCGGGGGGGGGCCCTTCAACAATTCAGGAGGAGTTGGAGGAGGAGCGGGAGGAGCTGCCGGGATGAACGTGGGCGGGGAGGGAGGATTCGTGCAACACTCGCACAACTGCGTGCACAAGGAGATGCAGGACACGCTCACGTCGACCATCACGAACCGCAGGACCACGCCGGTGTGACGGGGGCCCTCCTGCTCCTCCTCCGCCTCCTCCTCAACATCCTGCTCATCGACGTCGTCGCGGGAATCCAGGGATGGGCTGCGTAATAACGACCGAGTAGAACTTTTCACGTTTGTATCTATTTCTTTTTTCCCCCGCTTCAGAAATCCGAGTCGGTGCCCCGGTGGCCTAGGCAGTTCCGGCGCGGCTTATGAAGCCGAGCCGCGCCGCTGACGTCACGAACGAGTTCACGCGCGAGGAGGCGGCGACGGAACGGGTCGAGGCGCGCGTTGGCCACGCGGCAACGCCGTCTGTGTGCCCCCCCCACCCCATCACCACCCCCGCCGCATCCGTACTGGACGACGTCACGCGGCGCCACGAACGCGGTCATTCGCCCGCCCCTGGCCCTGCTTGGCCCCCACCTCCCCACAACTAGATTCTGACGTCTTCTCGTGAGGCCGGGGGGCACGTCACGGTTTCGGTTCTGGCTCGCCACGGGCAAACGGACAGTGGCGAGCTGCCCCGCCGTTACTGCCTGTGAGCGCCACCGTGCTGCCTCGGCTCGGATGATGTGCCCGTGGAAGAAAAAGAGGCTGCCGTTGGGTTTCTCCAGCGGTGGCTGCGTTGAAAAGGTAAAGGCGGAGCCCTGCAATTGCGCACTTGCGCCACTGCTGGGCGGAAGGGTGCGCCCACCACCGGTAGTTGCACCTCCTCGTCTCACCTCCTCTTGGCCAGACATCTAGGAAGAGGTGGGAGTGACGATGCCATCTGCTCGCGTCTATCGCGCTTTCAGCAGTGTGTGTTGAGATCTGGTCACACTGAGTGTTGAGATCTGGTCACACTGAGTGTTGAGATCTGGTCACACTGGGTGTTGAGATCTGGTCACACTGAGTGTTGAGATCTGGTCACTGAGTGTTGAGATCTGGTCACTGGGTGTTGAGATCTGGTCACACTGAGTGTTGAGATCTGGTCACACTGAGTGTTGAGATCTGGTCACACTGGGTGTTGAGATCTGGTCACACTGAGTGTTGAGATCTGGTCACTGAGTGTTGAGATCTGGTCACTGGGTGTTGAGATCTGGTCACACTGAGTGTTGAGATCTGGTCACTGGGTGTTGAGATCTGGTCACACTGAGTGTTGAGATCTGGTCATTGGGTGTTGAAATCTGGTCACTGGGTGTTGAGATCTGGTGACACTGAGTGTTGAGATCTGGTCACTGGGTGTTGAGATCTGGTTAATGGGTGCTGAGATCTGGTCACTGAGTGTTGAGAGCTGGTCGCTGTTGAGATCTCGGCACGCTATGCGTTGAGGATCATATTGGAAATCAGGTTGAAAGTTTATGCATATTTGTGACCACTTGGGCTTGATTAATGTGTTGAATAGAAAGTCATTGCCTGTAAATATTTGGCCAAAACATCAGCGGAACAAACTGCCTGTCCGAGAGTCCGAGAACGCATGCGTTCAACTCTTCGTGGATTGTGGAACTCAATGCGCGCACAGCAACTATTTTTTTATTTAACCAGGGGCGACCTGGCTACCACGAATGATCGCTCAACGAAGTGGCTTATCGTCGTGTGTACATTTATAGCAGCCAAATACTCTGAACGCATGTTGATTCTAAATTACGGAAGGGGACAAACCGGAGGACACCAGAGAAAAATCCACGCGACCACGTGGAGAGAGACACGGGATCGAACCCACGACCTCCTGTATGCCAGGCGAGGTAGTTAACATCTCGCCACCGCGGCACCCCTGTGGCAAGGAAGCGCAGGGCAAACGTGGAAATGTCATGTCACTCTTAAACTCGCCCTTGTGTGGTACTGTAGAGGATATCGTTGGAACTCTCCAAACCATGGCCACGGAACTCTCCATTGGTCGTTGCCGCGCTTTGATGGCCGCTCCCTGACGCTCGCGGAACTTGACGGAAGAGCCTCCCCAGTTTCCCGCCACTCGCCGGTCATGTTCCCTCGATTGCAATTCATCGCATCCTAAACGCTTACGTTTGCAAGCATTAAAGACGTATAAATGTGTCATTCCCTAAACGAAGGTTTCTTGTGGGGTTAGATCGCGAAAAATATAAATGTGTCGTTAAACCCACCACCACCCGACAGAGCCGATTGGTAAGGTTTGTCGCGTAAACAAAACGTGCCAATTAGTTACGACATCAGCACGCCTGGTGCGTTGGGAGAGTGAGCCCACGACATTTACAATTCGAGTACCGTGACTTTTCGCCGGTAATTACAACCAGCATCATCAGGCGCCTGGTGAGGCTGGATGGGTAATATTCTCCGTGAGGGCTCACGTGTTGGTCTTGAGTTGAACACAATTTTCACAATCAGGGGGTCAGGTGAACTTTTTGCTTTTTTACCGAGGGGCCGAACGCGACACTTGCAAATACCTTTTAGTGGACTAAGGCAAAGATTCCCCCGTGTAGCCTTAACAGACTGTTAGAGCAAGTGCTTGTTGGGCGAGCGCTTATTGAAGACCGTGGCATGTGACGGGGGGAGGTGGGGTGGGGTGATGGCCAGCACCACGGCCCGGCTGTAGCTTTTTTCTCCGCAGCGCTGATGTTTACGCACTGCACCGGGGTGCTCCTTTTTAAGGCTAAGTGAGCCCGATCGGAGAGGGCCTCCTTCCCGTACCCGATTTAGCGCAGCTAGGATGCTCGCCGGCCACGTCGCCGTTTGTAGGGGCGCCCCACGTGGCCGCCGGGCCCGATTATTTACATTTGTGTGCGACCTTACCAACGCGCACCCCCTTACTGGACGCCAGTGAGAAAGAGCTTCATAGCTCATCGGATTTCTTCCTCTGGTCTAAAGAAAGATTCTGATTCTGAAATAAATAATCGAAGTCGCGGCCCGTGTCTGAGCCGTCGCCCAATCAAACTCCCCCCCCCCTCCTCCCCATTCTATATATTTTTTTACAGAAACTGTCATTTTATCCACGCTTTTATTTAAAAAAAATATCCAAACGTGTTTTGACTCGAATACAATGTAGCACTTATTTCAGCAGAGTGGAAGGAAATCCGATGGCTGGCTCTCACAAAGTAACCTAATGCTATGGAACCCGAGAAGAAGAATATTTAATATTTTCAGTCATGGCAATTGAACGAACGCAACGCTCCCCAATCATTTTTTATTGCATCTCGCCCTCGCCCCCCCCCCCCCATCTTTCGGATCGACACAACAACAATAACAATGACAACAACAAAGGCCCAAAAAAATCCTGCCTCGATATGACATTTATTTCGGACAATCCGAATTTGTTTGCGTAAAATTATTTCGGATAAACACGTGAATAGGAAGTGACGTAACATCCGTGCGCTTTTACCGCCTCAAGAAAGACTGAACGAGACTATTTTCGTTTTACCACGTGTTAGGTGCCCACTGAGCTATGTAGCTTCTTTTCAGAAGCGACATTGGCCATAGCAAACGAGAGCTCAACGAAGTGGCTCATCGTCACGTGGACATTCATAGCAGCAGCAGCAGAGAAACTCTGAACGCGCGATGTTGTTTATTCAAAATTTTGAGGGACACACCCGGAGGACCCGGAAACTCCACGTATACAGCAGCAGCAGCAGCAGGCGTCAGGGTCGGGATCGAACCCACGACCTCCTGCATACCTGGCGAGGCAGTTAATATCCCCGAGACACCGTGGCGCCCCCCACGACGCACGCTCGTCGCCTCGTGTCGAGATCTCGTCACCACTTTCGCTGACACGCAAACGCGTGAACGAACGAGGTGGTTACTTGCAACGGATCGGGTAAAAAAAAAGAAACCAACAACAAAACTTAGGTGAGAAATTCTCCTTTTGCAAAATTTAATTTTAAATCGGAAATCAGGAAATGTCACATTCGAAAGTCGCCCTTGACCTGGGCGGCTCATCAGCATCGTTTCGAGCAAGGCTCACTGCTGCTGCTGACGATGATGAGACACTGAATGTCGAAACCGGTCCCAGAAGTTTGCTTGCGCTGAACCAATTCTGCTGTAATCGTGCACTCCCACAAGGCCGTGTGGCTGGTGAGAAGTAAAAAAAAAACAAACACAGATTAGATATATTTTTTAACGTAAAAAATGAAATCCGTTTGCATTTTTAATCTGGTAAATGTCAACACAATACCGACTTTCGGGGTCTCAATAGGGTGGGAAGGGCGGTACGGGGAGGCAATTGCCCCAGTCCCATCCACCCACCACCCCCACCCCGGATCTGCTCCTGAGCATCTAAAATGTTGCCCGCGTAACGCAATCGTTCAGGCCAGTGCGGTGGCGCAACAAACGACGTGGTCAGCTCAGCGGGTGCGGCAATCGGTCATGTTGGAGGGGAGGGGGGGGAGGGCCCCAATATTTGATTTGTCTCTCACGGTGGCTGTCAAGGGGGGCACCCAACTAAAGTAGTTTTATTTTTGTTGTTATTTTACCAGGCAAGGCCCACTGAGCTCCACAGCTCTTGGTTTTGTTTTGTTTTAAAGAAAAAAAGCGGCCTGGCCGCCACAAGCGATAGCTCAACCTAGTGGCGTAATCGTGCGGGCGGCTATCGAGTGTGCAGGCGTGCAACTGCGTCCCTGGGTGAGTGCAGCGGTACGAAGAGTTTGGACGGGGTGGGTGGGTGGGGGGGCAGTGATGGTGGAAGTTGGACAGATGACCCCTGATTCCATTGCGAGCAGCGGGGTGTGGGGGCCTGCCCCCCCCCCGTGCCCACCAAAGTTCGATGCCACCGCTGGCGATGTCGCGCTGTGAGCAGGGAGGGCCATGGCGCCATCTGACAGGTGGTCCACAACATTCGTGGAATTGCCACGAAGTGAATGAGACATCGCAATCGCCTCGCGGGTTCCCCAGTGCCGCCGCTGCTGCTGCGTCGCCCTCCGATGCGTTTTCTGTTATCGGGGGGGAGGGGGTTGTTCGGCACGATGTCCGACGTTTCGCCCCACGTGCCTGCAGGGAGATTTCTCCGTCTGCACAACCGGGCAGCTGTGCCGGTGGTACGGCTCATGAAGAAAGGGCAGGGGGGGTGGGGGAGCTACATATCAACGTAATGTGTTGCGCCATACTCGTATTACAAATTGTTACTATAAAACGATGATGATGGTAATGACGGATTTGTCTTAACGAGGGCGCGGGATCCCCGGCGAAGACCCAGGAGGAGATGGCCAACGCGAACGATGGCAGACCGATTTTGGCAGCTGCTCCCCGGCGCGTGCAGCGAAACGTCGGACAGCGCGCGGTCCCACCCAGAAACGCGACGGAGAACAGCACAGGAGCGGATGAGCTGCCAATCGACAACGAGCAGCTGCGATGCGGCCCGACAAAAAAAAAGTAAACAACCCCAGCGTGCCAAGGGCCGCAACGCCCTGCGTGGTGAATGCGAGAGGTCGGTAGGTCCTGAAATAAAATAAAGTTAAGATAGCGATTCTTTAAAAGGTGTTGCCCCCCCGCCTCCACCCCCTTTGATCTATTGCTGATGCGTGTGGATAGGGCGGGGGGGGGTCAGGAAAGAGTTGCGTTACATTGGGGGAGGTGGTGGTGGCGGCGGGGGAGGGGAGCTGGGGATATATTGAGTAAACTTGCACCCATTGTTTCAGCTCCCGCGCCGGGAGATTGTGATCGCGGCGAATCGAAGCGGCGACTTCTGGCACGAAGCAAAATCGGGCGCGGACGCCGCCGATCAATCTCGCCCACCGATCAATGGCACGGTACCAGGACACGGCAGGGTACATCTGTAGCCACGGGGTTTTTTGTTGTGTTGTTCTCTATTTAATGCGGTTTCATGAAGATGGAATCGCCTCTTCATTTATTTACACGCATTCAGGATGCGTTTATAAATATATCAGCGGAGATATATTTATCCAATCAGCCGTGACCAAAGCGTTACTTATTTATGTATTTATTTTGCGCGGCCACGTGATGCAGATTGAGGAGGACGGCATTTATCTTCGCAGCTGCAGCGCTTTGTAAAGGGCACGGCGGTCGATCCACTGCTGGATTGTTGTTGCTTCACAACCGCCGCCGCCGCCGGTCTCGGCACAGCAACCACCTTGGGATTTTTAAACCTCTGTCACCAACACTGCCGTCAATCATCACCACCACCACCATTATCACCACCACCACCGCCACTAGCGACCACCATTATTATCGCAATCGCCACCAGCAGCACCACGACCATCACCGTCGTTTCACCTCCTCTTCGATTGGAGTGGCGGTGCGGTGCTTAGCGCACTGCGCTTGGAATCGGGCCAGCTGAGTTCGACTCCCGGGCACCGCTGACATCAATGGCGATGTCCCCCCCCCCCCTCTCTCCCTTCTCTTCACCAACCCTGCACTTTGCTTTGCTTATGCCGTGTTGCATAATATGGCAAAGCGAATGTAAAGGTAAAGGTGTCTCGAGTGGCTCAACGTGGCTCCAGGTTTTGCGTGCGCAGTATCCAATATCCAATAGAATGCGTTGGGGTGGGGGGGAGGTTTGTTTCGTGCCAAGCAGCGTAATTGTCGAGTCTGGGAAAGTCATGGCAGTGTATCCCTGCGATTCGCCTGGTGGGGGTGGTGGGGGGGGGGGGGGATGGTGGGGTTGGGTGCTGGGCGCACGGGTTGGGAAATTGTGGGGAGCCTAGACGTCGGAGCATACAAACTGTTGTAAAACTGTGGATTTTCTACACTTACACCGCGATATTGACTTACTTATTTGAAACAATTTACTGCTGAAAAAATACGCAGAAATCGCTTTATTCACAAAATTACAATATTCTCCGGATTATAAGACGCTCCGGATAGTAAGACGCAACCCCCCCCCCCCCCCCCCAAACCGGTGTCGATGAAGTTGTGCAAGCCTGGCACCACGCACACACAAAGCTACTGGGTTTCGAAGTGCGTCTCAGAATGCAGAGAATACGATGTGTTTTGTTCGTGTGTGTTCGTGTTTTCTAAACTTGCGCGGGACGAGAAATGTGAAGGTAATGATCAACACCGTTCATAAAATCCCCCTAAACCGCCCACTCCTCCCCCAACCCCCCCCCCCCAAGAGAAAAAAAATCGATTACTTTTTTTTGTTATCAGCCCCTCCAACAGCAACCACTCAACGAGACAATGTCCACTCGTGTCGACCGGCGTGGCAGAAAGAATAAATAAATCAACCTTCAGACACTTGCGGGGGCTGGTGCAACGTCAACATCACCACCAACAACATCATCATCATCGCGTCGCTCGCTGCAAACGCCAAATCATCAGCAACTTTGCTGCCACTGCGATGCTGGAGATGAATTTTATCTGTTTACTTATTCGCTCATTTTGCCCGTGCATGGAAGAAAGAAAAACAATCTGAAAAATATGAATTTTAAAGTCACCGATTCAAACCTCTGACACTCCCCACGCATTGACAACTTCCAGACATTCGTCAAGAACTAACGGAACATCTAATTACATATATTCTCGCAAAACGTGCATGGAGAATCTTCCGGAGGATTTTTTTCAAAATTCCGGATGCACTTTTTGTCACGGCAAAGAAACTGCCGGATTTAAAAGGAACAGCAACAACAACAATAACAACAACGGGCAATAGCCCTAACGATCGCGGGAAGAGATGTGGCGGAGGGAGGGGGGGGGTAGAGAGAGAAGGGAGAGAGGGAGGGGGGAGGAGTCGTGGCGATGAGAATCTCGAACGTGAACCGCGAAAGGTTACAGCCGTCTGCTCCGCTCTTCGTCCGTCCGCCCTAAGTCAAGCGAGAAGGAATCTCGATATTTTTTTTCGTGTGTGTGTGTTGGTGGGGGGCTGCCGAGGACGGAGGGGGGCATGCCCCTCCCCATTCCTCCCTCCCCCATCTCTCCTCCCTCCACCCCCCCCGTCGCCACACCGTGATCACACCGCGGTCTAATTCCACGGCCGATCCGGTTGCTTTGTAATGATCGAATTCTGTGTCGTCCGTCTGTTCGCTCTGTTGGGGAGGGGGCTCTATCGACGGCGGGGGAAGGCGTCTCGAGGATCGAACTCGCGTAACATGGAGCGCGAACTTTGGCGTTTCGTGACCTGGCATGGATCATGACGGCTGTCACGGATTTCTGTCGGCTGCGTAGAGGTAACCACGCAGCAGCAGACCAGTCCCCGTCCGTAGGAATGTGGAATGTTACCCCACCACCGCTACCACCACCACCACCCCCCGAACCAACGGGAGAAACTGCATGGGACCACCCAACGGAGAAACGAGATTTTGGAGAGTGGCGATTCTGTGTGGAATTGACGTCTCAGACGAAAACAACAACAACAACAATAATAACAATTCAATTTTAACACACAAAAAATGGAATATTTCTCGAACAAAAAAAAGACGAAACGAATACAAAAATAAAGGATCTTAGCGGTATCAAAGAGGACATATTCGGCTTGGTGCGTTTTAATTAATTTATTGTATCGTCGCGACCCAGATGTTTTGCATGTTGCTACACACGGCCACTATAAGGGGCGCCTCCACGTGGCCTTCAAGGGCGCAATTGAGGTGGCCGATATTGTTGTTGTTGTTGAACGTAAACCAAACAACAACGACTAAAAGTTCACACGAGGGCAACGCCTTGTTACCCGAAGCCGCATCTCACCCGACTCGCGTTAGCGATGATGGCACCAAAAGTAAATTTGTTTATTCGTAACGAACAAACAACAACAATAATATGACCTGCATGCAAAGACGAATTCGTTGGGGTTATGTGTTTTTTTAAATTAATTTTGCGATGTTTGGACTTTGTTTTTGATATATATTTTGTATGTATGTACCTACGTGTGTGTGTCTGTATGTACGTGTGTGTGTATGTATGCACGTGTTGCACTCTTTGCACAGGGCCACCCAGAGGTGGTGCTTTGGTGGGGGAAGCGAGTGGGGTTTGGGGGGGGGACGAGTGGGTGGGGGGCGAATTTGCCTCCGGGGCGACACGCAAAAGAAGTCTCCCACCCCCCAAAGACAAATATCCCCCGTATAGCCTTAACATACTGTTGGGGCAAGTGCTGTTAGCGAGCACCTATGAAGGCCGACACGGCACACTAGGGGGTGGGTGGCCAACATCACGCCCGGCCGCCTTTGTCTCCCTAGTAGCGATGTTTACACATCGACCTAAGGGAGGCCAAAGACCGGTTCAAATAATCGTCACTGTGTGCTGGCCGTGAGCGGAAATGGAACCCGGGTCACCAGGTTCGTAGCGCAGCCCGCTAACCACTGCACGACCGCTCCCCACACGCATTTCCTTTTTTGGCGAATATCATCTTCGGAATTTCACTCGAAACGTTCAGAGCGACTCCTCGCGTCGAGCCCCTCTGTGCTCATCTCCCGTTTACAGCCCTGCTGAGCCAGGAGCGGAAATTCCATATTCCTATGGCGGTGGCCACGAGTCTGTCCATCCATTAAGACACCCGCAAAAAAATAGATGCGTTTACTCGTTTTTTTCTTCTTTTCCCGACCCTGGAGGGACGATAGGGCCGAGTCGGACCTCCACCCGGGGCTCGAACTCCACGAACCTTCCAGCGCAAGCCCGCTCGGCTCCTCTGGCGTCGATCCTCCGGAGCCCCTAAGCGACGTCTCGCCCAAAACGAGCGGCGCTAAAAAAAAAATACCTCGGCCGAATTCGTCTGAAGAAATCTGCTTGAAGGGACCCGGCCCAACTCGCTTGCGCCCTTCTTACTCGCCCAGGGGCCGCCACGGTCCTCTCTGGGTGGGCCCCGTCTCTGTGCACGGTTTTTTATTATTATTTATTGTCCAATGATTGTCATCGTGTCTCGGCTTCCTCCCCACCGGCTCGCGCCCCTCCCTCCCTCCCTCGTCCTTGTGTGTTTCGTCGTTCTGGTTTTTTTTTTTGGGGGGGGGGGGGAGCGGGTAAGAAATATTCCACCAGTGGAGAAAAACGAAAAAAAATATTTGAAAAAATAAAGAAACCCAGTGCCACTGCTTTCGTAAGGCAGCTCCCCACTGTGACTTCTGTGCTGGCGTTTCGCCGATGGGATTCCGTCGGGAGCGAAACGCTCGCGGACGGGACGACGACGACGCGGATTTTCCTCCGGCCGACCGATGTCAGCCGCGAGCGGACGCGATGTCATCTCCCTCGCCCGGTTCGCGGGAGGTTCGTGGGTTCGAACCCCCCCCCCCCGAAGGCCTGACGATGCCTGCTGTTGTATATTCGGAGTCGGCGTGCTCTCTTTCTCTCTCTCTCCCTCCGTGGTGGTCTCGTGGATTGTTTTCCGGGTCTCTACGGTTTTGCCCTCCTCCCTCCTCCTCCACATGTAGAATCAACACTCGCTTACATTATTCGGCTGCTACGATACATTTCCACGTGGTGGTAGTGGTGGTGATGGTGGTGATGGTGATATCAGCCAGGTCGACCACGAGCTATTATCACGTATTGCCAGGTCGCCTCTGCAACAAACAAACAAACCCCCCCCCTCCCCCCCACAACAAAAACTACGAGATCATAGCTCAGTGGGCTTTACCGGCAGGTAAATAAACAGCGCCGAGCTGCTTCGGGCTCAGAGCCCGTCAGTGGGACGCGCCGCGCAGGAGGAAGTGGAAAGTTGGCATCGCGAATGAGCGCAGGCGGCCTCGCCGATGCCGTGGGTCGCGCTACGCCCCTCGCACCCCGCCACGGGACGAGTCCCTCCGCTGAGCACGGGCGTTGAACTTCTTCAGCAAACGCCGCGCGTGGCCGGCCGTGCCAGGCGGATGATGCGGGGGCGGGGGGGGGGGAAGGACGAGAGATTAACACGCAAAATGAAAGGTCTAAAGAAATGTGATTTCAAATCGGGCTAATTTTAAAGTGGATCTCTGCCAGTGGTCTGCTAATATCGGAAGGAAGGGACGTTCCAGACGGCTGTAAGAATAGAATTTGGTAAAGTGGACGATCATGTCAGCTGGTAACCCTGCACCGCCGCCACTGAACTGAGAGTGGGGAGAGAGAGAGAGGACGACTCAGACAGCGAGGACGACTCGAAGAGATAGAGAGAGGACGACTCAGACAGAGAGAGGACGACTCAGAGAGAGAGGACGACTCGGAGAGAGAGGACGACTCAGAGGGAGAAGACGACTCAGAGAGAGAGGACGACTCAGACAGAGAGAGGACGACTCAGAGAGAGAGGACGACTCGGAGAGAGAGAGGACGACTCAGAGGGAGAGGACGACTCAGAGAGAGAGAGAGGATGACTCAGAGGGAGAGGACGAATAAGAGAGAGAGGGGACGACTCAGAGACAGGACGACTCAGAGAGAGAGGACGACTCAGAGAGAGGACGACTCAGAGAGAGAGAGGACGACTCCGAGAGAGAGAAGACGACTCAGAGAGAGAGAGGACGACTCAGAGAGAGAGAGAGAAGACGACTCAGAGAGAGAGAAAGAGAGGACGACTCAGAGGGAGAGGACGACTCAGAGAGAGGGGACGACTCAGAGAGAGAGGACGACTCAGAGAGAGAGGACGACTAGGAGAGAGAGAACGACTCAGAGAGAGGGGACGACTCAAAGAGAGAGGACGACTCAGAGAGGGGACGACTCAAAGAGAGAGGACGACTCAGAGAGAGGACGACTCAGAGAGAGAGGACGACTCAGAGAGAGAGGACGACTCAGAGAGAGGACGACTCAGAGAGAGAGGACGACTCAGAGAGAGAGAGGACGACTCAGAGAGAGAGAGAGGACGACTCAGAGAGAGAGAGGACTACTCAGAGAGAGAGAGAGAGAGAGAGAGGACGACTCAGAGAGAGAGAGGACGACTCAGAGAGAGAGAGAGGACGACTCAGAGAGAGAGAGGACGACTCAGAGAGAGAGAGAGGACGACTCGGAGAGAGAGAGGACGACTCAGAGAGAGAGAGAGGACGACTCAGAGAGAGGGAGAGAGGACGACTCAGAGAGAGAGGACGACTCAGAGAGAGGGAGAGAGGACGACTCAGAGAGAGGACGACTCAGAGAGAGAGAGAGGACGACTCAGAGAGAGAGGACGACTCAGAGAGAGAGAGGACGACTCGGAGAGAGAGAGGACGACTCAGAGAGAGAGAGAGGACGACTCAGAGAGAGGGAGAGAGGACGACTCAGAGAGAGGACGACTCAGAGAGAGAGGACGACTCAGAGAGAGAGAGGACGACTCAGAGAGAGAGAGGACGACTCAGAGAGAGAGGACGACTCAGAGAGAGGACGACTCAGAGAGAGAGAGAGGACGACTCAGAGAGAGAGAGAGAGGACGACTCAGAGAGAGAGAGGACGACTCAGAGAGAGAGGACGACTCAGAGAGAGAGGACGACTCAGAGAGAGAGGACGACTCAGAGAGAGAGAGAGGACGACTCAGAGAGAGAGAGGACGACTCAGAGAGAGAGGACGACTCAGAGAGAGAGGGAGAGGACGACTCAGAGAGTTAGAGAGAGGACGACTCAGAGAGAACGACTCAGAGTGAGAGAGGACGACTCAGAGAGAGAGAGGACGACTCAGAGAGAGGACGACTCAGAGAGAGGACGACTCAGAGAGAGAACGACTCATAGAGAGAGAGGACGACTCAGAGAGAGGACGACTCAGAGAGAGAGGACGACTCAGAGAGAGAACGACTCAGAGAGAGAGGACGACTCAGAGAGAGAGAGAGGACGACTCAGAGAGAGGACGACTCAGAGAGAGGACGACTCAGAGAGAGAACGACTCAGAGAGAGAGAGGACGACTCAGAGAGAGGACGACTCAGAGAGAGAACGACTCAGAGAGAGAGAGGACGACTCAGAGAGAGAGAGGACGACTCAGAGAGAGAGGACGACTCAGAGAGAGAGAGGACGACTCAGAGAGAGAGAGGACGACTCAGAGAGAGAGGACGACTCGAAGAGATAGAGAGAGGACGACTCAGACAGAGAGAGGACGACTCAGAGAGAGAGGACGACTCGGAGAGAGAGGACGACTCAGAGGGAGAAGACGACTCAGAGAGAGAGGACGACTCAGACAGAGAGAGGACGACTCAGAGAGAGAGGACGACTCGGAGAGAGAGAGGACGACTCAGAGGGAGAGGACGACTCAGAGAGAGAGAGAGAGGATGACTCAGAGGGAGAGGAAGAATAAGAGAGAGAGGGGACGACTCAGAGAGAGGACGACTCAGAGAGAGAGGACGACTCAGAGAGAGGACGACTCAGAGAGAGAGAGGACGACTCCGAGAGAGAGAAGACGACTCAGAGAGAGAGAGGACGACTCAGAGAGAGAGAGAAGACGACTCAGAGAGAGAGAAAGAGAGGACGACTCAGAGGGAGAGGACGACTCAGAGAGAGGGGACGACTCAGAGAGAGAGGACGACTCAGAGAGAGAGGACGACTAGGAGAGAGAGAACGGCTCAGAGAGAGGGGACGACTCAAAGAGAGAGGACGACTCAGAGAGGGGACGACTCAAAGAGAGAGGACGACTCAGAGAGAGGACGACTCAGAGAGAGAGGACGACTCAGAGAGAGAGGACGACTCAGAGAGAGGACGACTCAGAGAGAGAGAGGACGACTCAGAGAGAGAGAGGACGACTCAGAGAGAGAGAGAGGACGACTCAGAGAGAGAGAGGACTACTCAGAGAGAGAGAGAGAGGACGACTCAGAGAGAGAGAGGACGACTCAGAGAGAGAGAGGACGACTCAGAGAGAGAGAGAGGACGACTCAGAGAGAGAGAGGACGACTCGGAGAGAGAGAGAGGACGACTCAGAGAGAGAGAGAGAGAGGACGACTCAGAGAGAGGGAGAGACGACGACTCAGAGAGAGAGGACGACTCAGAGAGAGGGAGAGAGGACGACTCAGAGAGAGGACGACTCAGAGAGAGAGAGAGGACGACTCAGAGAGAGAGAGGACGACTCAGAGAGAGAGAGGACGACTCGGAGAGAGAGAGGACGACTCAGAGAGAGAGAGGACGACTCAGAGAGAGGGAGAGAGGACGACTCAGAGAGAGGACGACTCAGAGAGAGGACGACTCAGAGAGAGAGAGGACGACTCAGAGAGAGAGAGGACGACTCAGAGAGAGAGGACGACTCAGAGAGAGAGGACGACTCAGAGAGAGAGGACGACTCAGAGAGAGAGAGGACGACTCAGAGAGAGAGAGAGAGAGAGGACGACTCAGAGAGAGAGGACGACTCAGAGAGAGAGAGGACGACTCAGAGAGAGAGGACGACTCAGAGAGAGAGGACGACTCAGAGAGAGAGAGAGGACGACTCAGAGAGAGAGAGGACGACTCAGAGAGAGAGGACGACTCAGAGAGAGAGGGAGAGGACGACTCAGAGAGTTAGAGAGAGGACGACTCAGAGAGAACGACTCAGAGAGAGAGGACGACTCAGAGAGAGAGAGGACGACTCAGAGAGAGGACGACTCAGAGAGAGAGGACGACTCAGAGAGAGAACGACTCATAGAGAGAGAGGACGACTCAGAGAGAGGACGACTCAGAGAGAGAGGACGACTCAGAGAGAGAACGACTCAGAGAGAGAGAGGACGACTCAGAGAGAGAGAGGACGACTCAGAGAGAGGACGACTCAGAGAGAGGACGACTCAGAGAGAGAACGACTCAGAGAGAGAGAGGACGACTCAGAGAGAGGACGACTCAGAGAGAGAACGACTCAGAGAGAGAGAGGACGACTCAGAGAGAGAGAGGACGACTCAGAGAGAGAGGACGACTCAGAGAGAGAGGACGACTCAGAGAGAGAGAGAGGACGACTCAGAGAGAGAGGACGACTCAGAGAGAGAGGACGACTCAGAGAGAGAGAGGACGACTCAGAGAGAGGTCGACTCAGAGAGAGAGAGGACGACTCAGAGAGAGGACGACTCAGAGAGAGAGAGGACGACTCAGAGAGAGAGGACGACTCAGAGAGAGGACGACTCAGAGAGAGGACGACTCAGAGAGAGAGGACGACTCAGAGAGAGAACGACTCAGAGAGAGAGAGGACGACTCAGAGAGAGGACGACTCAAAGAGAGAGAGGACGACTCAGAGAGAGAGAGGACGACTCAGAGAGAGAGGACGACTCAGAGAGAGAGAGGACGACTCAGAGAGAGAGAGAGGACGACTCAGAGAGAGAGGACGACTCAGAGAGAGAGAGGACGACTCAGAGAGAGGTCGACTCAGAGAGAGAGAGGACGACTCAGAGAGAGGACGACTCAGAGAGAGAGGACGACTCAGAGAGAGAGAGGACGACTCAGAGAGAGAGGACGACTCAGAGAGAGAGAGGACGACTCAGAGAGATAGAGAGAGGACGACTCAGAGAGAGAGAGGTCGACTCAGAGAGAGAGAGAACGACTCAGAGAGAGAGAGGACGACTCAGAGAGAGAGAGGACGACTCAGAGAGAGAGAGGACGACTCAGAGAGAGAGAGAGGACGACTCAGAGAGAGAGAGGACGACTCAGAGAGAGAGAGAGGACGACTCAGAGAGAGAGGACGACTCAGAGAGAGAGAGGACGACTCAGAGAGAGAGAGGACGACTCAGAGAGAGAGAGGACGACTCAGAGAGAGAGAGGACGACTCAGAGAGAGAGAGGACGACTCAGAGAGAGAGAGAGGACGACTCAGAGAGAGGACGACTCAGAGAGAGAGGACGACTCAGAGAGAGGACGACTCAGAGAGAGAGGACGACTCAGAGAGAGAGAGGACGACTCAGAGAGAGAGAGGACGACTCAGAGAGAGAGAGGACGACTGAGAGAGAGAGGACGACTCAGAGAGAGAGAGGACGACTCGGAGAGAGAGAGGACGACTCGGAGAGAGAGAGAGGACGACTCAGAGAGAGAGGACGACTCAGAGAGAGAGGACGACTCAGAGAGAGAGGACGACTCAGAGAGAGAGGACGACTCAGAGAGAGAGAGGACGACTCAGAGAGAGAGAGAGGACGACTCAGAGAGAGAGAGGACGACTCAGAGAGAGAGGGAGAGGACGACTCAGTGAGTTAGAGAGAGGACGACTCAGAGAGAACGACTCAGAGAGAGAGAGGACGACTCAGAGAGAGAGAGAGGACGACTCAGAGAGAGGACGACTCAGAGAGAGAGAGAGGACGACTCAGAGAGAGAACGACTCAGAGAGAGAGAGGACGACTCAGAGAGAGGACGACTCAGAGAGAGAGGACGACTCAGAGAGAGAACGACTCAGAGAGAGAGGACGACTCAGAGAGAGAGAGGACGACTCAGAGAGAGGACGACTCAGAGAGAGAGGACGACTCAGAGAGAGAACGACTCAGAGAGAGAGAGGACGACTCAGAGAGAGGACGACTCAGAGAGAGAACGACTCAGAGAGAGAGAGGACGACTCAGAGAGAGAGGACGACTCAGAGAGAGAGAGGACGACTCAGAGAGAGAGGACGACTCAGAGAGAGAGGACGACTCAGAGAGAGAGAGAGGGGACGACTCAGAGAGAGAGAGGACGACTCAGAGAGAGAGGACGACTCAGAGAGAGAGAGGACGACTCAGAGAGAGAGAGAGAGAGGACGACTCAGAGAGAGAGAGGACGACTCAGAGAGAGAGAGAGGACGACTCAGAGAGAGAGGTCGACTCAGAGAGAGAGGACGACTCAGAGAGAGAGAGGACGACTCAGAGAGAGAGAGGACGACTCAGAGAGAGAGAGAGGACGACTCAGAGAGAGAGAGGACGACTCAGAGAGAGAGAGGTCGACTCAGAGAGAGAGAGGACGACTCAGAGAGAGAGAGGACGATTCAGAGAGAGAGAGGACGACTCAGAGAGAGAGGACGACTCAGAGAGAGAGAGGACGACTCAGAGAGAGAGAGAGGACGACTCAGAGAGAGAGAGAGGACGACTCAGAGAGAGAGAGGTCGATTCAGAGAGAGAGGACGACTCAGAGAGAGAGAGGACGACTCAGAGAGAGAGAGAGGACGACTCAGAGAGAGAGAGAGGACGACTCAGAGAGAGAGAGGTCGATTCAGAGAGAGAGGACGACTCAGAGAGAGAGAGGTCGACTCAGAGAGAGAGGACGACTCAGAGAGAGAGAGGACGACTCAGAGAGGACGACTCAGAGAGAGAGAGGACGACTCAGAGAGAGAGAGGACGACTCAGAGAGAGAGGACGACTCAGAGAGAGAGAGGACGACTCAGAGAGAGAGGACGACTCAGAGAGAGAGGACGACTCAAAGAGAGAGAGAACGACTCAGAGAGGACGACTCAAAGAGAGAGAGGACGACTCAGAGAGAGGACGACTCAGAGAGAGAGAGGACGACTCAAAGAGAGAGAGGACGACTCAGAGAGAGAGGACGACTCAGAGAGAGAGGACGACTCAGAGAGAGAGGGGACGACTCAGAGAGAGAGAACCACTCAGAGAGAGAGGACGACTCAGAGAGAGAGAGGACAACTCAGAGAGAGAGAGAGGACGACTCAGAGAGAGAGAGAGGGGACGACTCAGAGAGAGAGAGGACGACTCAGAGATAGAGAGGACGACTCAGAGAGAGAGGACGACTCAGAGAGAGAGAGGGGACGACTCAGAGAGAGAGGACGACTCAGAGAGAGAGGACGACTCAGAGAGAGAGAGGGGACGACTCAGAGAGAGAGGACGACTCCGAGAGAGAGGACGACTCAGAGAGAGAGAGGACGACTCAGAGAGAGAGAGAGGATGACTCAGAGAGAGGACGACTCAGAGAGAGGACGACTCAGAGAGAGAGAGAGGACGACTCAGAGAGAGGACGACTCAGAGAGAGGACGACTCAGAGAGAGAGAGGACGACTCAGAGAGGACGACTCAGAGGTGCCAGGAGAAGGAACCACGGGCGAGCGGGAAGGCAGCAGCAGCCCCCCCCACCTCTCCCCCCCACGTCTCCCCTCCACCTCTCCCCCACCCCTTCCCACCCCACCCTTTCCCCCAAGCTCTGCGATCCTCTATCCCAGTGTTCTTCATTGCAAGGCTACTGGCAGCCCCTCCTGTCCTTGAGTGCGGCCCCATGACAATTACACAATCAATGACACGCCCATGATCATGATCATCATCATCGTGCTGCTGTCAAACCCCACAATGATGTCACACTGACGATGTCTGACCGGCGACAGTTACCACCCCCACACCCCACACCTATGAGAATGTGTGAACAACACTGCGCTTTGGACCAGGGTGCCATGGGCCACTTAACACGTGGGAGGAAATCTACACGAGCGGGGGGGGGGGGGGGGGGGGGGCTACACTCTACCCCCGTACAGATGGAACAGATGGAGTCCACGTTGTTTTTGCTGTTACAGACTTCTCCTGGCACAGCAAGCGTACGGATCCCTCCTTGACGCCCACCAACGGGAAGGGAGTTTCACACCAACATCTGTGTATTTGTGTGTGTGTTTGTGTGTGTGTTTGTATGTGTGTTTGTGTGTGTTTGTGTGTCAGAGGAGGAGTTGGAGACGCTGCTGCTGAGACTTGAGCGTGTCACTAAGAGATGGGGCCTTACCATCAGCCCCACCAAAACTAAGCACCTGCCTGGGTATTTTGAACCATCGGACACTCCACCCCCACAACTCCCAATCGGTGATGGGGCAGTTGTGGAGAGAGTGGAGAGTTTCCCATACCTGGGCAGTGTGCTTATGACTGGCTCCAGTTTAACAGCAGAGGTCTCACTCCGAATCAGTCGAGCGGCAATATCTTTTCATCGGTTGCGTAACGCTGTGTGGAAGCTACCTGGTCTGTCGCTCCGCACTAAGCTTCAGGTCTTCTAGGCCTCGGTCATTCCCTCCCTTCTCTACGCTTGCGAAACGTGGACCCCCCTAATAGAACATCTTCGCCGGTTAGAAACATTTAGGCTGGCCTGCCTACGATCCATCCTGGGTTTAACCAGACTGGATTGTGTGAGGAGCTCACAAATCCTTGAAAGATCTGGGCAGGGTCCCTTCGGTGAGCTCCTCCGGCAGGCAAGGCTGCGATGGCTGGGTCATGTAGCCCGTATGCCCAGCCACCGCATGCCGAAACAGCTTTTGTTTGGCCGGATTGAGGGGGCTAAGCGGGCGCGGCACGGGCTAGAGAAGAGATGGAGTGATGTGGTACAGGAGGACGTGGAGCTGAGTGGATTTGCCGATGACTGGTACCAGCGGTGTCAAGATCGGCCTCTGTGGAGGAGGCTCGTGAAGGATGCTACTGGGCAGTTGGAGGCAGTCGCCCTCCAACAACAACGGAGGACGGAGGAGCGACGCTCAGAACAACGAGCGGAGCGCCGGGTGGCTAAAGCACAGCAGGTTGGCACAGTAGGGGGCACAGGTGGTGCATCAGCCAGTCATCTCAGTCAGTCGACCCGTGGCACCTGGGTCTGCCCCGTGACCTCCTGCCAGCGGGCGTTCGAGACTTCACGTGGCCTCAGGGTGCACATAGCCTGGCACAAGCGTCGTGGTGACGTCACCGCCACTTAGTGGCGAATGGCGGTTGTTGTTGTGATTGTGTGTGTTTGAATGTGTGTTTGTTTGTGTGTTTGTGTGTGTGTTTGTGTGTGTATTTGTATGCGTGTATTTGTATGTGTGCTTGTGTGTGTGTGTTGTGTGTGTGTTTGTGTGTGTGTTTGTGTGTCATGTAGCCCGCATGCCCAGCCACCGCATGCCGAAACAGCTTTTGTTCGGCCGGATCGAGGGGGCTAAACGGGCGCGGCACGGGCTAGAGAAGAGATGGAGTGATGTGGTACAGGAGGACGTGGAGCTGAGTGGACTTGCCGATGACTGGTACCAGCGGTGTCAAGATCGTCCTCTGTGGAGGATGCTCGTGAAGGAAGCTACTGGGCAGTTGGAGGTAGTCGCCCTCCAACAACAACGGAGGGCGGAGGAACGACGCTCACAACAACGAGCGGAGCGCCGGGTGGCTAAAGCACAGCAGGTTGGCACAGTAGGGGGCACAGGTGGTGCATCAGCCAGTCATCTCAGTCAGTCGACCCGTGGCACCTGGGTCTGCCCCGTGACCTCCTGCCAGCGGGCGTTCGACACTTCACGTGGCCTCAGGGTACACATAGCCTGGCACAAGCGTCGTGGTGACGTCACCGCTACTTAGTGGTGAATGGCGGTTGTTGTTGTATTTGTGTGTGTGTGTGTTTGTGCGTGTGTGGGAGCGGTAATGGGGAGCGGTTAGCGCGCTGCGCTACGAACCCAGCGACCCGAGTTCGAGTCCATCTCACGGCCAACACCAGTGACGATTATCTGACCCGGTCCTGCGCCTCCCCTAGGTCGACTCAGCCTCAAATGAGTACCTGGTGCGGTGTGTAAACATCGCCACTGCGGAGACAAAGGCGGCCGGGCGTGGTGCTGGCCACCCACCACCTCGTGTGCCACAGTGCCGGCCTTCATAGGCGCTCGCTAACAGCACTTGCCCCTACAGCCTGTTACAGGCTACACGGGGGATCTTTGTCTTTTTGTGTGAGATCCACCAACCCCTCGCCGCTGCCTCCACACACGCGCACAGTGCTGTGTGACGGGCAGCCACGTGCAGCAGCGTGGCCACCACCAACCCGCCCGACGCCGTCACCCGGCTCGATGACGTCACAGGCGATGGCAAGTGACGTCATCGTGCGAAACGGACACGGGTTTTTGTTTTCACGCTCGAGATTTACATCGGTCGCCAGCAGCGCGTGGCCATTTCGGCACAAAAACAATCGAACAACGATCGAACATTGGACGCGTGCAGGATGCACGCATGCCTGGTGGAATTAAAGTGATAGAAAGAAGACCACACACGGATCGTACGGAGTATTGTGCAGGTTACAGACCAGCGTGGCGAGGCCTCGTCGAACAGCTGCCATGGCGGACATTGCGTGAGCTTGTGTGTTCGTGTGTGTGTCTGTTTATCTTTCTGTGTGTGTGTATATCTTTCTGTGTGTGTATCTGTATATCTTTCTGTGTGTGTCTGTATATCTTGTGTTCGTATGTGTGTGTCTGTTTATCTTTCTGTGTGTGTGTGTCTGTATATCTTCTTGTGTGTGTGTATATCATTCTGTGTGTGTGTCAGTATATCTTTCTGTGTGTGTCTGTATATCTTGTGTTCGTATGTGTGTGTCTGTATATCTTTCTGTGTGTGTGTCTGTATATCTTTCTGTGTGTGTGTCTATATATCTTGTGTTCGTATGTGTGTCTGTTTATCTTTCTGTGTGTGTGTCTGTATATCTTTCTGTGTGTGTGTCTGTATATCTTTCTGTGTGTGTCTGTATATCTTTCTGTGTGTGTCTGTATATCTTCTTGTGTGTGTGTCTGTATATCTTTCTGTGTGTGTGTCTGTATATCTTTCTGTGTGTGTCTGTATATCTTGTGTTCGTATGTGTGTGTCTGTATATCTTTCTGTGTGTGTGTCTGTATATCTTTCTGTGTGTGTGTCTGTATATCTTGTGTTCGTATGTGTGTGTCTGTATATCGTTCTGTGTGTGTCTGTATATCTTTCTGTGTGTGTGTCTGTATATCTTTCTGTGTGTGTGTCTATATATCTTCTTGTGTGTTTGTGTGTGTGTCTGTATATCTTTCTGTGTGTGTGTCTGTATGTGTTCTTGTGTGTGTCTGTTTATCTTTCTGTGTGTGTGTCTGTATATCTTTTTGTGTGTGTCTGTATATCTTGTGTGTTCGTGTGTGTGTCTGTTTATCTTTCAGTGTGTGTCTGTATATCTTCTTGTGTGTGTGTCTGTATATCTTTCTGTGTGTGTGTCTGCATATCTTCTTGTGTATGTGTGTGTCTGTTTATCTTTCTGTGTGTGTCTGTTTATCTTTCTGTGTGTGTGTCTGTATATCTTCTTGTGTGTGTATGTGTGTGTCTGTTTATCTTTATGTGTGTGTCTGTATATCTTGTGTTTGTATGTGTGTGTCTGTATATCTTCTTGTGTGTGTGTCTGTATATCTTTCTGTGTGTGTGTCTGTATATCTTCTTGTGTGTATATGTGTGTGTCTGTTTATCTTTCTGTATGTGTGTCTGTATATATTGTGTGTTCGTATGTGTGTGTCTTTATATCTTCTTGTGTGTGTGTCTGTATATCTTTCTGTGTGTGTCTGTATATCTTGTGTTCGTATGTGTGTGTCTGTATATCTTTCTGTGTGTGTCTGTATATCTTTCTGTGTGTGTCTGTATATCTTGTGTTCGTATGTGTGTGTCTGTATATCTTTCTGTGTGTGTCTGTATATCTTTCTGTGTGTGTCTGTATATCTTGCGTTCGTATGTGTGTGTCTGTTTATCTTTCTGTGTGTGTGTCTGTATATCTTCTTGTGTGTTTGTGTGTGTGTGTCTGTTTATCTTTCTGTGTGTGTGTCTGTATATCTTATTGTGTGTGTCTGTTTATCTTTCTGTGTGTGTGTCTGTTTATCTTTCTGTGTGTGTGTATGTATATCTTTTTGTGTGTGTCTGTATATCTTTCTGTGTGTGTGTCTGTCTATCTTTTTGTGTGTGTGTCTGTATATCTTTCTGTGTGTGTCTGTATATCTTCTTGTGTATGCGTGTGTCTGTTTATCTTTCTGTGTGTGTGTCTGTTTATCTTTCTGTGTGTGTGTCTGTATATATTGTGTGTTCGTATGTGTGTGTCTGTATATCTCCTTGTGTGTGTCTGTATATCTTTCTGTGTGTGTCTGTATATCTTCTTGTGTGTGTGTATGTGTGTGTCTGTTTATCTTTCTGTGTGTGTCTGTATATCTTGTGTTCGTATGTGTGTGTCTGTATATCTTCTTGTGTGTGTGTCTGTATATCTTTCTGTGTGTGTCTGTATATCTTCTTGTGTGTGTATATGTGTTTGTCTGTTTATCTTTCTATATGTGTGTCTGTATATATTGTGTGTTCGTATGTGTGTGTCTTTATATCTTCTTGTGTGTGTGTCTGTATATCTTTCTGTGTGTGTGTCTGTATATATTTCTGTGGGTGTGTATATCTTGTGTGTTCGTGTGTGTGTCTGTTTATCTTTCTGTGTGTTCGTGTGTGTGTCTGTATATCTTCTTGTCAGCTTGTGTGTTCATATGGCTTTGTATCTGTGTGTCAGTGTGTGTGTGTGTGTCCTTGCGTGTCTGTCTAGGGAGCGGTGGTGTAGTCGTTAGTGCTACGCTGCGCTACGAACCCGGCGACCCGAGTTCGATTCCCGCTCACGGCCAACACCGGTGAAGATTATATGAACCGGTCCTGGGCCTCCCCTAGGTCGAGTCAGTACCTGGTGCGGTGTGTAAACATCGCTACTCGGGAGACAAAGGCGGCCGGGCGTGGTGCTAGCCACCCACCCCCTCGTGTGCCGTGCCGGCCTTCATAGGTGCTCGCTAACAGCACCTTGCCCAAAAACGTCTGATGAGGCTACACGGGGGATCTTTGTTTTTGGCCGTTACAGCTCGTGTGTGTACGTGTGTGCCTTTGTGTCTGCATCTGCCTGCGCGTGCCATTCCTTTGCTGTATTAGATTTGCGGAATGCAACTGTAATGGGAAAAGCGCAGCAAAGCATCGCGCCGAGCATTGTTTAAATCGTTTTGTTCAGCGAAGTGTCAAGCAATCCCCCATCACCGCGCCGTGATGTAAACATTTCCATTACGCGCGCGGCCACGAGGGATTGACATTTGCTCGGACTCGTGTGCAGACTGTTTGAGGGGCAAGTGGATGTCGGCGAGCGCCTATTTAAAGGCGCTCATAGCTGCTGACACACGAACCGCAAATCCCGCCCACCCCCGACATTCCATACAGGGCCGACCCTCGCTTAGGGCTCAAGATGCGTTGTTCTCGGAGAAGTGAGCGGCGCAAATCGAATCAGCGCTTTAACGGGGTCGTTCATACCATTGTATATATGGGGATGCGTTCCCGACGGCGTTATTATATAAAAAAAAATAGAGGCTCATTTGATGGGGTTAGATCGTGCGAATTTGAATATGCGGTTAAAACCCGCCGCCACCACCCGGCACAGCCAATCAGTGAGGTTTGTCACGTAAACAAAACGTGCCAATCAATACCCGACTCGTATTATTGGGTTTTTTTTCGGTAAAGTCACGTAGAAGAGAAACAATACAATAATAAAAATATAAAACAATAAAATTTTCACGACGTTTCGACTGCAACACAAGCAATCATCATCATTGCTATTTTAAAAAGGGAAATAAGTATTTGACCCCTCTGCAAAACATGACTTAGTACTTGGTGGCAAAACCCTTGTTGGCAATCACAGAGGTCAGACGTTTCTTGTAGTTGGCCACCAGGTTTGCACACATCTCAGGAGGGATTTTGTCCCACTCCTCTTTGCAGATCTTCTCCAAGTCATTAAGGTTTCGAGGCTGACGTTTGGCAACTCGAACCTTCAGCTCCCTCCACAGATTTTCTATGGGATTAAGGTCTGGAGACTGGCTAGGCCACTCCAGGACCTTAATGTGCTTCTTCTGAGCCACTCCTTTGTTGCCTTGGCCGTGTGTTTTGGGTCATTGTCATGCTGGAATACCCATCCATGACCCATTTTCAATGCCCTGGCTGAGGGAAGGAGGTTCTCACCCAAGATTTGACGGTACATGGCCCCGTCCATCGTCCCTTTGATGCGGTGAAATTGTCCTGTCCCCTTAGCAGAAAAACACCCCCAAAGCATAATGTTTCTACCTCCATGTTTGACGGTGGGGATGGTGTTCTTGGGGTCATAGGCACCATTCCTTCTCCTCCAAACACGGCGAGTTGAGTTGATGCCAAAGAGCTCCATTTTGGTCTCATCTGACCACAACACTTTCACCCAGTTGTCCTCTGAATCATTCAGATGTTCATTGGCAAACTTCAGACGGGCATGTATATCTGCTTTCTTGAGCAGGGGGACCTTGCGGGCACTGCAGGATTTCAGTCCTTCACGGCATAGTGTGCTACCAATTGTTTTCTTGGTGACTATGGTCCCAGCTGCCTTGAGATCATTGAGAAGATCCTCCCGTGTAGTTCTAGGCTGATTCCTCATCGTTCTCATGATCATTGCAACTCCACGAGGTGAGATCTTGCATGGAGCCCCAGGCCGAGGGAGACAGTTCTTTTGTGTTTCTTCCATTTGCGAATAATCGCACCAACTGTTGTCACCTTCTCACCAAGCTGCTTGGCAATGGTCTTGTAGCCCATTCCAGCCTTGTGTAGGTCTACAATCTTGTCCCTGACATCCTGGGAGAGCTCTTTGGTCTTGGCCATGGTGGAGAGTTTGGAATCTGATTGATTGATTGCTTCTGTTGACAGGTGTCTTTTATACAGGTAACAAGCTGAGATTAGGAGCACTCCCTTTAAGAGTGTGCTCCTAATCTTAGCTCGTCACCTGTATAAAAGACACCTGGGAGCCAGAAATCTTTCTGATGGAGAGGGGGTCAAATACTTATTTCCCTCATTAAAATGCAAATCAATTTATAACATTTTTGACATGCGTTTTTCTGGATTATTTTGTTATTATTCTGTCTCTCGCTGTTCAAATAAACCTACCATTAAAATTATAGACTGATCATTTCTTCGTCAGTGGGCAAACGTACAAAATCAGCAGGGGATCAAATACTTTTTTCCCTCACTGTATATGATTTAAAGGTGAATCGTAACTCCCAGCGGGCTCTTCTAATATCGCAACGGAAGAGCGTTCCAGACGGCCGCATCTGAAAGCGCCGCTCGATGCGACGGCACCGTCTTTGTTCGATGGCTGCCCGGGGCAGCACTGCCCTTCCCTGCCCCCCCCCCCCCCCACTCCCACTCTTGAGAGGGAATCTCCGCGGTGTCTAATTAAAGCGATCGTGCACCCCCACGCCCGTGGCGAGTTTCGCAGTGTGGAGAGCGGTGTAGTGGGGAGAGTGGGGGGGGGGGTGGGGGGGTTGTCTCTCCAGGAAACGTTCACGTCTACGGGCGAGTGTTTACGTGACCCTATCTCTCTGCTCCTCGGGATGAAGAGAGAGAGAGGGGGGGGGGTAGAGAGAGAGGGAAGGGGTAAGAAGGAGGAGAGCAGAGCGTGAAATCTTTCGTGAAATATTTCATTTAAACAGGATGGGGGGGGGGGGCACGTAAAGCAAAGCATTGAAAAAATTAAATGATGAACGAAGCAAAGTGCCGACTACACCGAGCATCTTCTTGTTTCCTCTGATCGTAAAAAAGGGAGAGAAAGAGAGGAGGAGGGGGGTGGGGGATAACCAAGCACCGCGTGGGTTCTGTCGAATCTCGGCGAAGATGGAATTCTTCTTAATCCAGCCACAGTGCCAGCAGTGCCCTCTCGCTCTCTCTCTCTCTCACAGAGAGATACAAAGACAAAGGACCACCACCCGCCCCGCCCCCCCCCCCGTATAGCCTTAGCAGAGTTTTGTGGCAAGTGCTGTGAGCGAGCACACACGTGAAGGTCAGCACGGGAACACTGCGCCCGACACGGCGTCGTCTCCCCGGTTGCATTGTGTTTATTTAACGCACCGCACCATGTACTCGTTTGAGGCCGAGCCGACTTAGAGGAGGCCCAGGGCCAGTTCAGATCTTCGTCCCTTAATGTTGGCCGTGAGACGGGAGGTGGGGTGGGGTGAGGGGGGGGGGGGTTTCGTGGTGCGCTGCGCTAACTTGCAGCGCCACCGCTCCCCAAACTTATTTCTCGGTTTTTTTTTTTTACAAAAGACGAATGGCAAAAGAAAGCCACGTGCACGCGCACGCGACGCCCGCGCGCGCGCGTGCACGTGCACCGAGAGGCAAACACATTTTTGAGCGACGCGCGCGTAACGAGCCGTGAGCGTCATGACTGATGATGAATGGAGGGGGATGCTTCAAAGGGCCGCCTTTCCTCCACAAAGCCCTGGGCAGCGATTGTCTCTCATCCAGGTGTTGAGGAACCTCATTTACATCTTCATATCGACGCTCAAGTATTCATCCCGCTCACGAGTTTTATTTTTTGTCTCGATAATCATATTAATGGCCCACGAAGAACCTGTTTTTTTATTTTTTTATTTTAAGAACGCCGAGACGAATGTTTGAAACGATATCGTCAAACACCGCGCGCACGCGACACGCAGCACACACAACACACAGACACAAAGCACACAACACACAGACACAAACAACGCACACCACACACAAAGCACACAACACAAAGACACACCACACACGCAACGCACACACACACAGACACACCACACACGCAACGCACACACTCACAACGGAAGAATGGCAGGTGAATGTTATAGATGGCACGCGCATAGATGGTTAATTGGCATTTCAGCCAGCTCCATATGAGGTCCTGGTATCAAGCGCATAGGCCAACATTCCCTGTTCTGTCACTGCATCGTGCATGTTCATGCTTGGAACCTGGCGATTGCATCACACGGTGTGCCGGAAATTGCGAGACCCGCGTGGCCTTCGCCCTCCGACTGCTACCTGGCCCCATGGCCCTCAATCACTCACTGCCCCACGTGTTTAGCGTGTCACGGCCCACTCGGGGCATTCAAGTCAACCATTGAGATGACTCTCTCCAGGGGCCACTTGAGCGAACGCATGGGACGAAGTAATTGAAGTCGCGTGTCTCATCAGCAGTCATCCGCATGGGAGTTCAATTTATGTGGAGGACATTGACAAAACATCACCACCAGCGCCAGCCAGCCAGCCACCTCCACCATCCCACCGAGGGCCCGCTTGTTGACGGGGAGGGCGAGCCCACAATAGCCTGGGACTCACGGCTTAATTAAACACATCTCTAACCGCCACGCTGTCACGTCCCCTTGCATCTTGTTTTTCCGTTTGTTCAGAAGACGAGCCACTCACTGTTTGATGGACGTTACAACAACAACAGCAACAACAAAAACAGCCGCCGCTACCGCTATTCACCGCCAGTATCACGGTCACCACGGGAGTAGGGCACAGCAGTGGATTTGTCTGCACCCGATCCTCGACCGTGGCACAGAAGCCGCAGTCGCCTTTGACAGCGAGGTGATCGCCCCGTCATCGGTGCATCTCCAGACCCGATTCTGCTGAGAATCCCGAGATCTGGCGCATCGCATTGGAAGCGTACCCATGCAATTCAGTCGATGATATTGTATTACCCAGAGTCCAATTATTGCAGTGCAGGAGTGGAGTGGTGGTTATACTGTTACGTCATGTATGTTGAACTCACTTCGCACCGTACGTAGCCTAACCGCGCTAATCGAAAGGTGCGGGGGAAGGACAACACACTAAACACAAAAGGCAGTTCTAAAGAAATGAGTTTGCAATCTCGATGATGATTTAAAAGTGCACAGCTCCCAGTGGCTTCCTGTTATCGGAAGGAAGAGCGTTCCAGACGGCCGCAGAAGCGCATCTGAAAGCGCTGGGCATTGCAAGTGACCGCCTTTGTTCGATGGCCGAGTCAAAATCGTTCGATTACGGGCCCCAGGCTAGCATCGGCCACGTGTCATAACTGATCCGGTCCTGGGCCTCCTTTTCAACCTTGACTAGCCCGCACTGGCCAGCGCAACCACGACGACAACAACAACAACCTCCATTCGCAACTGAGTGGCGGTGACGTCACCACGGCGCCTGTGCCAGGCTATGTGCACGTTGTGGCCACGTGAAGTGTCGAACGCCCGCCGGCAGGAGGTCACTGGACAGACCCAGCAGGTGCCACGGGTCGACTGATTGAGATGACTGCTGGCCGATGCACCACCTGTGCCCCATACTGTGCCAAAGGTCAGCACGGTGAAGTATGGTCAAACAACCCCCGCGGCCTGTACGTGCGTGGAGAGGCCTAAACAATATCAGTCGGAACCCAATATGGGAACAAACAATATCACTCGAAACACAACATGGGAACGCAACGACGACTCAATCGTGCACGATTAGTCACAACGACGGAGGAGGAAGATGCATCATCATCATCACCCACCATCACAGCGATAGATCATCACCCCGCGCCTGCTGATTTTCAATTTTAGCGATACCGCCAAATTACGTCGTCCCCCCCCCCCCCCCCCGTTACGTCGTTTCTTCGCAGTTACGTCGTCACTTTGATAACACCGCCACGTGATTTGCGTCGCCTCGACCCCACACTTACGTCGCTAACAGCATCGTCCGTCCGTTCTTTCCCGTTATCCATCGCCCCTCGCTCAGCCTTTCGCCTCCTCCTCCACCACCACCACCACCCTGCGAATCGCTTTGATCGACGTCGTTTCTATATTCGCCGTCGCACCTGTCAGGAACGCATCCCCGACGTCAACCGGGGGGTATTGTTGTATCTGGCTCGCTCAGCACAAAATTACATTTGTCGTTTGCTCTTTATCAACGGGGCAGGGCCCACTGAGCTATAGGCCTCGCTTTCAGAAGCGACCTGGCCACGCATGATAGCTCAGCGAAGTGGCTCATCATCACGCGGATATTTAAAACAGCAAAAATAATATAAACGCGTGATGTTGATTCTGAATGTGGAGGGGGAGGGGGGGGGGTTGGTTGAACCCGGAGGACCCGGAGAAAAAATCCACGCGACCACGGGGAGAAGAGAGAAAGAGAGAGAGACGCAAACTCCAAACATACCACGGGCGAAGCGGGGGTCACGATCGAACCCACGACCTCCTGCACACCAGGCGAGGTAGTTAACATCTCGCGGTCAAACATGGGCTCGACCAAGAAGATGGAGATGATGCAGAACGCGAAGATGCGCCATGGGCGGGTGTTCATCGCAATAATAAATCAATAAAGCCGTGCGCCCTTCAAAGGACAACAACAACAACAACATATATACAACAATATATAACAATAGGTTTTACCCTTTCTGGCAATAAAACATGTGTTAAGATGTGCATATATTATCAGAACATTTTTTTTGGATGAACGTGTGGTTGATGCAGACAGGATTCCTTGAAAAAGCATTGTTTGGTGTTTTCACATCTTAACACCTGCTGCTTTATTGCCAGAAAGGGTAAAACATATTGTTATATTTGATATTGATAACATCAATAACATCGACAACATTGACAACATCAACAACTTCGACAACATCGACCACATCGACCACATCGGCCCCGGCCGGCATTGGCCGACGCTAGCGCCGCTCCTGTTCAGAGTTCAGCACCGCACGCGGGCGACGTCAGGACTGGAGGAGGAGGACTGGAGGAGGAGGACTGGAGGACTGGAGGAGGAGGAGGAGGAGGACTGGAGGAGGAGGAGGACTGGAGGACTGGAGGAGGAGGACTGGAGGACTGGAGGAGGAGGAGGAGGACTGGAGGAGGACTGGAGGAGGAGGAGGAGGAGAAGGACTGGAGGAGGAGGAGGACTGTAGGAGGAGGACTGGAAGAGGAGGAGGACTGGAGGAGGAGGAGGACTGGAGGAGGAGGACTGGAGGAGGAGGACTGGAGGAGGAGGACTGGAGGAGGACTGGAGGAGGAGGACTGGAGGAGGAGGAGGACTGGAGGACTGGAGGAGGAGGAGGAGGAGGACTGGAGGAGGAGGAGGACTGGAGGAGGAGGACTGGAGGAGGAGGAGGAGGACTGGAAGAGGACTGGAAGAGGAGGACTGGAGGAGGAGGACTGGAGGAGGAGGAAGACTGGAGCAGGATGAGGAAGAAGAGGAGGACTGGAGGAGGACTGGAGGAGGAATGGAGGAGGAGGACTGGAGCAGGATGAGGAAGAGGAGGAGGACTGGAGCAGGATGAGGAAGAGCAGGAGGACTGGAGGAGGAGGAGGAGGAGGCAGTGTTCATTGCAAGCTGGGGCACGTTCCTCGCTCCAGCGGCCGCTGAGTGATGATGGTCGCTTCGAAGCTGGCACGGAGCGCTCGCTGCTACCCTCGGGGCGAGTGAGGGGGGGGGGGGATAAGGGAGACGAGGGGGGGGGGTAGACGACAGGGACAGTTTTCCAAAGTGTACCCATCCGCCACCCACACCCCCTTCCCCCCTGGAGCCCCCAACCCCCCAACGACGCCTGCTAAAGAGCGCGGAGAAGAGAGGTGGGGATTCGGAGCATTTCTTTTTGAAAGTGTACCCCAAAATAAAAAAAGGAATGACGGGGGAGGTGGGGATGAGAGAGTGGGGAAAGATAACAGAGGGACAAGAGGAGTAGCGTGGTAGGAGGATGCCAATATAACCCTAATTCAAAGTGTGCCCCCACAAAAATGAATAAAATAACGGAGAGCAGAGATAGCGGGGGGAGGGGAGAAGGAGGATTGGCGGGGGAGCGATGGTGGGGAGGGGGCCAAGATGACCATTTTTCAAAGTGTACCCCAAAAAGAGAAATCGAGCGGGGAGAACGGTCGAGAGAATGCAGAGGAAAGGACACCCGCCCTTCCCCCATGTCCCCCTCCCCTCCGTCACCCCTCCCCCTCCGTCCCCCCCCCACTCCCCCCCCCGATCCCCTCGCCCCCCCTGCCCCCCACTCATCACAAGCCGTCAGCGTCACTGCGAGCGTTCCTGTGCACTCGCGGAATGGCCTGATTTTCACAATCATCGTAAAGAGTTCGGGTGGCGTTGTGGTTCACCTATCGTCATCATCATCAGCAGCATCATCATCAGCAGCAGCAACAGCGGTAGCAGTTTTCACCTGGGGTTGATCCATATTCAAGATGTCAGAAATTATCATGATGATGACAATTGCAGCTGCTGCTGATTAATAATGATGATGGGGATGTTACCGCGACTGATTATGATGATGATAAAAATGGACTCGCTGCTACTGCTGCTGAAAATGATGGTGATGCACATGATGGTGGTCATGATGATAATGATGATGATAATCGTGCCGCTACCAACCATCGGTATTATCAATACTACCATAATCATCACCACTACCATCACCACATTGCCACCACCATCAGCACTACATTGACACCACAACCATCATCACCACATTGCCACCACCACCACCATCAGCAGCACCTTGCCACCATCAGCAGCACCACAATGGCACCACGACCATCATCACCACATTGCTACCACCATCAGCACCACATTGGCACCACGACCATCATCACCACATTGCTACCACCATCATCACCACATTGCCACCACACCATCGCCACCACATTGGCACCATCACCAGCATCACCACATTTGCACCACCACTAACAGCGTGGCTTTAACATGACCATGGGGAAATCAGGGGTGGGGAATTGATGTTTTTTTACTTCATTCTAAATGCTACATGCGGCCAAAAGAATATATTTCCATCTTATGCATTGACGGATGACCTGAATATGAAAATATGAAATCAAATGCAGCAGAGCGGAGCAAAAAATAATGATAATAATACTAACAATGAATAATAAAATACCCGAAATAGATTTGTGAAAAATCCGACGCACGCATGAATAATAGCGTCGTGTCGGTGATGCTGGCAGTCTGGCGGTAACTGTGGCGCAGCTGAAACAATGGGGTTGGGGGTTTCTTAAACACCCCCCCCCACACTCACACACACTCACACAGTGTGCCGGATGAAGCTAGTGCGGGGTATGTAGCATAATATCTGTGTGTGTAAGTCGATGTCTTTGTGTGTGTGGGTCAATGTCTGTAAGTGTGTGTAGGTCGATGTGTGTGTCTGTCTTTCTCGCCCGGGCAACGCCAGGTACTTCCCGCTAGTATGCTATAAAGGGGCCCTAAATAATAATAATAATAATTTTAAAAAAAACATGTACATATTAAAACACATAAATGTTTAACTCGCACGGTAAAGTAATTGTATTTTTTCATTTGCTATACAGCCAGATAATACGACAAATCGCAAACCTTAAACACCCGGTCGTTCATAAAAGTTTAAGGCGGTATAGTACTATATTAATAGAGCAAGTGCTGAATCACTGAACCGGAATTGGGGCCCATGAAAGTGCGGGGTCCGTAGCTACAGTACTACATATGTCGTAGCTACTTTTGCTACTGGGATAATCCGGCACTGCCCTCCCCCACTAAGCAGCAGGTCAAACGGTTGCACCACATAATCGAGGTTTCCGGGTTAGATCTCGGCACGTGTAAACGTGTCTTTAAACCCACCACCATCGGACACAGCAAAAAAAAAATTGTGACGTTTGTCACGTTAACAACACATGACAATTCGTCACTAGTTCAGCACACCCAGTGTGCTGGAGAGTAAACCCACCACATTCACGATTGGAGTGCGACGCTCGGACATTAATTGCAACCAGCATCATCGGGTGAATAGCCGGGTGGTGGCGGGTTTTAACGACACATTTATATTTAGGCGATCGAACCCAAAAACCTCTATTATGGATAATATTGGTCGCGAAAGCCTCCTACGTGTTGTACTGGCTGCAGCAGAGTTGGTCTATGTTCGGCTCGTGTGTGGTTGGGGTAAAGTGTGGGGTAGTCTCTCACTCCAAGGCGGGTCCAGCCAGCGTGGAAGAGTAGGCCGAGAACACTCGCGACTGGGGTTATCTCTCTCTTTCTCTGGAGTGGAGAGGGCCTTTCCATAGCATTGGCTTGAGTACGAAGTTGCAGGGCTGCACTTTTACCTGTTTTTATTTTAATGTTTGTATTTGTTTCATGAGTATCCGGAGAACCCCCCCCCCCCCCATATTATTATCCCCCGTGATGTCACGCTTTGGGGCCGTCCATAAATGACGTCACGCACCTGGGGGGGGGGGGTGGGTCAGACATTTGTGACGATGTGTGACGAGGTGGGGTGGGGGGGGGCAGAGCTTTGTGACGTAATATTTGAGGGGGGGGGTCTGACTTTTTGTGACACCGTGTGACGATGGCGGGGGGGGGGGGTAAAAAAATCGTCCAAAACCGCGTGACGTCATTTATGGACGGCCCCTTTTTTTTTACTTGCATTGGCCAAACGTGTGCTCGCAACCAATCTTGAGTCATTGCCTGCAAATCGCTCAATCGCCAAGGGCGCCTCCCACTGGGCACGCTCGGCAAAGGCCCTCCTGAAAACCCGAGTTCTGAGGACTTTCCTGGGCCATGCCAAATCACACATCAACGTCGAGTTTGGCTGAATTTTGATGCGTGACACCGTCGTTTCGCGCGAATCGAATTTCGCAATGTAACGCGTCAAAGGGCATAAAGCGGCGGCGGCCTTTCGGCTCAGCCGCTGGACAGAGACGGCGGTCACCCGCATGGGACGCGGCGCTTCTCTTGCGGCCGTCTGGAACGCACCTCCCTCCCGATATGAGGGAGCCACTGAGAGCTATGCCACTTTGAAATCGTCTGGATCGACAGCGCGGTTGGCTACGTGCGGTGCGAAATAAATTCAGCGGACGTACGCACGTGGCTGGAAGGCAGCAAGCAGCCCAGACGGTGGAGCCGGCGCCAACAACAACAACAACAATCGCCCAAGCTCTGCAGTCCTCCATACGCTAAAAATGGTTGCCGCCAACGAATGAGCGCTTAAGCGGCGTGCGGGGTTGGAAACCGGAGCAAGCGGAGGGCGGAGCAAGCCACGGACCCGTATATAAGCCGGACCTCTGAAGGGTCCGGCTCAGTCATCTCCAAGCTGAAGACCGGAGACCTGGGCTGAAGTTAGGACCCTGGACCCCAAGCCTCCGCTGTCCTTCTAAGGGCCGGAGCTCAGTGAGGCCAGCGGTCGGGTCAGCGTGGCCTCCCCTAGGGCCCCTAGCTGGAGGGCTCGGAGCTAGAGTGGCCCCAGTGTTAGGAGGCAGTGTAGCCCGGAGGCCATACCTCCTTAGGTATCGGGTGGACGGGGCCGTTACCTCTTTGTGTTAAGGGCCTCGTATTCAGCGTAGTTAAATAAATATTGTGTTGCTCACCTACGTTCTCCTCTGGTTCCTGACCCACTACACCAGTATAAAAAAAATTGACCTTTTTCCCAATATCAAAAAATGTGACCTTTTTGCCAGTATCAAAAATGTGACCTTTTTGACAGTATCGAAAATGAGACCTTTTCACCATACTGGCAAAATGATCCCATTTTGTAGCTGCTCACCCCGAGCTATGAATGCTCTGCTAGTGGCATTGCCTTTGTTACTGTTCGCCTTTTGGCGTTGTTCTCTGGTCTGACACTGGTGAGACCAGGCCCGAAAGAAGGCTGTCTCTCTGCCCGTGTATTGTCAGAGCGTGTTTGTTTGCATGTTCGCCACGAGTACGCGTGGTTGATGCAGATTTGATTCCTTGCTAAAAGGTTTCTATTTGGTGTTTGAACATCTTAACAGCTGCTGTTTCATTGTCAGAAAGGGTAAAAACCCATTCTTAATTTTATTTTATACACAGTGCTGGGTGACAGGCTGCCACGTGACGTAGCGTAGCCACCACCGGCCGTCGCTCGCCTCGACGACGTCACAATGGATGGGGAGTGACGTCGCTGTGCGAAACAACGTAGACGAGAACGTCTCGGCAAGTTATTTTTTTTTTAAATGTCACACTCAGATTGCAGAATGAGAATATTTACTTGTACTGGAGGAATCCGATGATCTGTAAAGCTCGTTTTTTTTTTCTTCCACAAATGTCCAGTTAGGGGCGGCTCAGAACGTTGCAACTTACAAACGGTGCAGCAACACGATAGGCGTGAAAAGTGTAGGAAAGGTAAGGCTAATCACTTACTTTAACAGGTTTAGACAACCCACTGAGCTGTCAGATTCTCTCTCTTTTTTCAGAAGCAAAGCTGGCCTACGCGCCACTACCTCACCGTGATGATGTGTGACCGAATAGCTGAGCCAGGATTGTCAGGTGGGGGGAGCAACCCCTCCAGCAATGAAAAATGATGGAGGAGTTGTTAGTAAGTAAGGAGTTGTTAGTAAGTGTAGGAGTTGTTAGTAAGTAAAGAGTTGTTAGTAAGTAAGTAAGTTGTTAGTAAGTGTAGGAGTTGTTAGTGAGTAAGGAGTTGTTAGTGAGTAAGTAAGTTGTTAGTAAGTAAGGAGTTGTTAGTGAGTAAGGAGTTGTTAGTAAGTAAGTTGTTAGTAAGTGTAGGAGTTGTTAGCAAGTAAGGAGTTGTTAGTAAGTAAGGAGTTGTTAGTAAGTAAGGAGTTGTTAGTGATAAGGAGTTGTTAGTAAGTAAGGAGTTGTTAGTAAGTAAGGAGTTGTTAGTGATAAGGAGTTGTTAGTAAGTAAGGAGTTGTTAGTGATAAGGAGTTTTTAGTAAGTAAGGAGTTGTTAGTAAGTGTAGGAGTTGTTAGTAAGTAAGGAGTTGTTAGTGATAAGGAGTTGTTAGTAAGAAAGGAGTTGTTAGTGATAAGGAGTTGTTAGTAAGTAAGGAGTTGTTAGTGATAAGGAGTTGTTAGTAAGTAGGGAGTTGTTAGTGAGTAAGGAGTTGTTAGTAAGTAAGGAGTTGTTAGTGAGTAAGGAGTTGTGAGTAAGTAGTTGTTAGTAAGTAAGGAGTTGTTAGTAAGTAAGGAGTTGTTAGTAAGTAAGGAGTTGTTAGTAAGTAAGGAGTTGTCAGTAAGGAGTTGTTAGTAAGTAAGGAGCTGTTAGTAAGCAAGAACTTGTTAGTAAGTAAGGAGTTGTTAGTAAGAAATGAGTTGTTAGTAAGTAAGGAGTTGTTAGTGATAAGGTGTTGTTAGTAAGTAAGGAGTTGTTAGTAAGTAAGGAGTTGTTAGTAAGTAAGGAGTTGTTAGTAAGTAAGGAGTTGTTAGTGATAAGGAGTTGTTAGTAAGTAAGGAGTTGTTAGTGATAAGGAGTTGTTAGTAAGTAAGGAGTTGTTAGTGATAAGGAGTTGTTAGTAAGTAAGGAGTTGTTAGTAAGTGTAGGAGTTGTTAGTAAGTAAGGAGTTGTTAGTGATAAGGAGTTGTTAGTAAGAAAGGAGTTGTTAGTGATAAGGAGTTGTTAGTAAGTAAGGAGTTGTTAGTGATAAGGAGTTGTTAGTAAGTAGGGAGTTGTTAGTGAGTAAGGAGTTGTTAGTAAGTAAGGAGTTGTTAGTGAGTAAGGAGTTGTGAGTAAGTAGTTGTTAGTAAGTAAGGAGTTGTTAGTAAGTAAGGAGTTGTTAGTAAGTAAGGAGTTGTTAGTAAGGAGTTGTTAGTAAGTAAGGAGCTGTTAGTAAGCAAGAACTTGTTAGTAAGTAAGGAGTTGTTAGTAAGAAATGAGTTGTTAGTAAGTAAGGAGTTGTTAGTGATAAGGAGTTGTTAGTAAGTAAGGAGTTGTTAGTAAGTAAGGAGTTGTTAGTGATAAGGAGTTGTTAGTAAGTAAGGAGTTGTTAGTAAGTAAGGAGTTGTTAGTAAGTAAGGAGTTATTAGTAAGGAGTTGTTAGTAAGTAAGGAGTTGTTAGTAAGTAAGGAGTTGTTAGTAAGTAAGGAGTTGCTAGTAAGGAGTTGTTAGTAAGTAAAGAGTTGTTAGTAAGTAAGGAGTTGTTAGTAAGTAAGGAGTTCTTGGTAAGTAAGGAGTTGTTAGTAAGGAGTTGTTAGTAAGTAAGGAGTTGTTAGTAAGGACTTGTTAGTGAGTAAGGAGTTGTTAGTAAGGAGTTGTTAGTGAGTAAGGAGTTGTTAGTAAGGAGTTGTTAGTAAGTAAGGAGTTGTTAGTAAGTAAGGAGTTGTTAGTAAGGAGTTGTTAGTAAGTAAGGAGTTGTTAGTAAGGAGTTGTTAGTAAGTAAGGAGTTGTTAGTAAGGAGTTGTTAGTAAGTAAGGAGTTGTTAGTAAGGAGTTGTTAGTAAGTAAGGAGTTGTTAGTTGGTAAGGACTTGTTAGTGATAATGAGTTGTTAGTAAGTAAGGACTTGTTAGTGATAATGAGTTGTTAGTAAGTAAGGAGTTGTTAGTAACTAAGGAGTTGTTAGTAAGTAAGGACTTGTTAGTAAGTAAGGAGTTGTTAGTAAGTAAGGAGTTGTTAGTAAGGAGTTGTTAGTAAGTAAGGAGTTGTTAGTAAGGAGTTGTTAGTAAGGAGTTGTTAGTAACGAGTTGTTAGTAAGTAAGGAGTTGTTAGTGAGTACAGACTTGTTAGTAAGTAAGGAGTTGTTAGTAATAAGTAAGGACTTGTTAGTAAGAAAGGAGTTGTTAGTGATAAGGAGTTGTTAGTAAGTAAGGACTTGTTAGTAAGTAAGGAGTTGTTAGTAAGTAAGGAGTTGTTAGTAAGGAGTTGTTAGTAAGTAAGGAGTTGTTAGTAAGGAGTTGTTAGTAAGGACTTGTTAGTAAGGACTTGTTAGTAAGTAAAGAGTTGTTAGTGAGTAAAGACTTGTTAGTAAGTAAGGAGTTGTTAGTAATAAGTAAGGACTTGTTAGTAAGAAAGGAGTTGTTAGTGATAAGGAGTTGTTAGTAAGTAAGGAGTTGTTAGTAAGGAGTTGTTAGTAAGTAAGGAGTTGTTAGTAAGGAGTTGTTAGTAAGTAAGGAGTTGTTAGTGAGTAAGGAGTTGTTAGTAAGTAAGGAGTTGTTAGTAAGTAAAGGAGTTGTTAGTAAGTAAGAAGTTGTTAGTAAGTAAGGAGTTGTTAGTAAGTAAGGAGTTGTTAGTAAGTAAGGAGTTGTTAGTAAGGAGTTGTTAGTAAGTAAGGAGTTGTTAGTAAGGACTTGTTAGTGAGTAATGAGTTGTTAGTAAGGAGTTGTTAGTAAGTAAGGGGTTGTTAGTAAGTAATGAGTTGTTAGTAAGTAAGGAGTTGTTAGTAAGTAAGGAGTTGTTAGTAAGTAAGTAGTTGTTAGTGAGTAAGGAGTTGTTAGTAAGTAAGGAGTTGTTAGTAAGTAAGGAGTTGTTAGTAAGTGTAGGACTTGTCCCTTGCTTGTTACTCGACGCGTGTGCAGCGATGGCTCAGCCATCGATCGAGGGTCGAATTCGAACCGCGTTGTTAGTGATCGGCATCACGCTCGCTGAATGTGTCGATGCCTTCAGGGAAGTCGTGGACTCTGTATACGCAACTGCGCACAATTCTGTGAGTCTCTTATAACTTTCTTTGCCGTTACTTATTGCCAACTATGGACTCAGACTATTGTCCTACCATCTCATAGAGTCCCTGGCACGTAATAATATGCTACGCAGTGGCAGTGGGGGGTCGCAAAAATGCCGATTTATTACTAATAAACCCCAATGATCCGATCGAAATTAGGGATTTCGATCGGATCATTGGGGGGGGGGGGGGGCACGTGCCACCCCCCCCTCCCCCCACCAGTGGTGTGACCTCACTGACACCCCGAGATGTGGCGTCAAAACTTCTCCGCACTGCACCATGCAGGCGCTATCACCCCCCGTGTCGTCCAGACGACGTCGTCATCATCGTGGTCATCACCATCGTTATCATCGTCATTTTTTTTTATCACCACCATCATCATCATCATCAACCGTCGTATAAAATATTTACGCTAATTATTTGGTGACGCCGCTGCTGCTTCTGCTGCGTTGGCAGCAGTGGGGCACACGCACAGTGAATACATAACAAACAAAAAACATTAGCAATAACAAACAATAATAACAACAACAACAAAAGTAACAACGACAAAAAAGTAACGTGAATAACAACAATAAAAAACCTGATATCGGCAACAATAACAATAACGACAAAAAGAACAATAGCGACAATAAGAACAATAGCGACAATAAGAACAATATCGGCAACAATAACAATAACGACAAAAAGAACAATAGCGACAATAAGAACAATAACGACAATAAGAACAATAGCGACAATAAGAACAATAGCGACAATAAGAACAATAGCGACAATAAGAACAATAGCGACAATAAGAACAATAGCGACAATAAGAACAATAGCGACAATAAGAACAATAGCGACAATAAGAACAATAGCGACAATAAGAACAATAGCGACAATAAGAACAATAGCGACAATAAGAACAATAGCGACAATAAGAACAATAACGACAAAAAAAACAATAGCGACAATAAGAACAATAGCGACAATAAGAACAATAACGACAATAAGAACAATAGCGACAATAAGAACAATAGCGACAATAAGAACAATAACGACAATACGAACAATAGCGACAATAAGAACATCGACAAAAACAACAATAACAGCAACAACTCAACACGTTCAGCAGCAACAACACTAGCTGTGGCCTTAATAGGGAATAAAAAAATATAGATATATAATACTTTAACAAAATATGGAAGCCGACGTTTCGAGCAATTACCCTTATTCGTAACGCATACAAGCTTATGTATACTGTATACATATTTCCTTTCAAGGAAGTGTGTTTATTGATAAATGCGTTCGATTTTTTTACGACGATAACGTTTATTAATTAAAATTAAATATAAAGTGTCTTCAATCTCAAGATTAAACAAATGTGAATGTGCGTGGTCAAAAACATGTGCTGGCGAGAGAGGAGAACGACACAAGCCCAACTAGCTGGACCTCACCGTGGCGTCAGGGATGCGATCAGTAACGATCACGGGCAGTAGCAGCAGGGGCAGTAGCAGCAGCAGGGGCAGCAGCAGCAGGGGCAGTAGCAGTAGGGGCAGTAGCAGTAGGGGCAGTAGCAGCAGCAGGGGCAGCAGCAGGGGTAGCAGCAGCAGCAGGGGTATCAGCAGTAGCGGCAGCAGGGGCAGCAGCAGCAGGGGCAGTAGGGGCAGTAGCAGTAGGGGCAGCGGCAGCAGGGGCAGCGGCAGCAGCAGGGGCAGCAGCAGGAGCAGCAGGGGCAGCAGCAGCAGCAGGGTTAGCAGCAGCAGGAGCAGGGGTAGCAGCAGCAGGGATAGCAGCGGTAGGGGCAGCAGCAGGGGCAGCAGCAGCAGGGGCAGCAGCAGCAGGGGCAGCAGCAGCAGCAGGAAGATGATGCAAGCTTTCTTTCTCTCCCTCCCATTATCTCTCCCCTCCCCCCCATACAAGTTGAATCGCTCCAGTCCCCAGGTACAGCGAGACCTCGACTTTCGTCCACTCGACTTCTTTCCACTTGACTTCTTTCGCCCACTCGACTTTCGCCCACTCGACTTTCGGCCACTTGACTTTCGGCCACTTGACTTTCGTCCACTCGACTTTCGGCCACTCGACTTTCGGCCACTTGACTTTCGGCCAATTTTCAACTATAACCAAATTTCACATTTCGTTCACGCGGCTTTCCTCTTTCGTCCGATTTCATCCCAAAACTTCCACGAAGATCGCGCCACGCGCCGTCTTTTTCGTTCAGTCTTTGAACAGAAGTCGTTCAGTGGGCATCTCTTATATCTGTGTGTATTCATACATTATTAATAATGTACTTATTTCTGTGATTATACCGTAAACAATTCATAGTTATTTTCGTGATAACAGTATAATACTACAGTGTTCACAGTTATTTTCGTGATCATAAAACACGTGCACACTATTCATACTGCGCTTATTATTGTGATGACGGTCAAATATATATATTTTTTTAGCTTAAATATATTCACGGTGAGAGTGAAGCTTAAAGAACCCATAATGTTCTCACTTTGCAAGGAAAGTTTTACACGATTAAACTTAATGAGCAAGGCCAAAAATAACGACTCTGCTTTGACATTCGTCCATGCCCTGGTCCCTAACCAGACGAAAGCGCGAGGCTTTCCTGTAAGAGCCCTCATCAGCCTCTCCCTCTGGAGCACCTCCACGTCGCGTCTAGTTTGTTGACAGAGAGGGGGAGGGTGGAACCGCGTCACTCCGTAGCTGTCCTTTACCCCGCACCTCTGATGAGCACGGTTTGGCTACGTACGGCACGAAGGAGGGTTCAACGTCCACTCAAAGCGCTCGCCACAAATTGAACCAACGACACCTCGCCGATATCGTCAAGGAGCAATCGATGATAATGACCACACGAACTCTCGGCGGTCTTCCTCGCAGCAGCGGAGGCTTTTTGGCTCAGCCATCGAACGGAAGACTACGGTCGCTCCGCATCGCTCGGCGCCTTCACGTGCGGCGCTTCTGCGGCCGTCTGGAACGCTCCTCCTGCCGTCATCAGGGAAGTCCACTGGGAGCTGAGCACTTTTAAGTCACGTCGATTGAAAACTCATTTCTTTGGAACTGCTCTCTTTCTTTCTCTCTTTAGTTGCCCTTCGCCCGCACCTCCGATTAGCACGGATGGCTACGCACGCGCTTCCATCTCGTGGACGAGCTACACTAGTTTTGCGACGTCTCAGCAAAAAGTAACATTCATATTGCGAAAGTGTGTGCGGTCAGGTTGAAAGTATTTATAATAAATGAATGAGGAATGGAGTGCTGTGGTCTCCCTCTCCCCCCCCCCCCTCTCTCTCTCTTCCATCATCAACGTCAGCCGTGGTGAATCCACCGCTGGATGAAGGCAACCTATCTCCTCCATACTCGCGCCGCCTCTCACACGCTACGACCACGCACCCAGTACCTGCACCTTTCACCTGATTACTGACCGGCTGACATCCTCGGGCTTTGCTCGAATGAAATCAAACGGTAAACGACACCCAAACAAATACACCGCGTAACACACCAACAACACTCCCCGTCCACACACACACACGCGTCTAAAGCAGATTCTGATTATACATCATGGGACCTCCTTTGCCAGTAACAAAATATAAGAATAGGGTTTTCCCCTTTTTTCTGGCAACACAACAGGTGTTAAGTTGTAAAAACACCAAACTGAAACCGTTTTACAAGGAATAATGTCTGCATTAATCACAATGCTTGTTGGTCAGAATGCAAACAGAAAAAAGGGGGAAACCCTATTATCATATTTTGGTACTGACAAAGGAGGTCCCATTATGTAGATGCTCACCCCGAGCTCTCATTACTCTGATAGTGTCATTGGCTTTGGGCTGTGTACGCCTTTTGGCGTCCTCTGGTCTAACACCGTTTTGAGACTAGGCTCTAAAGAAAGCTGTCTCTGGTGTGGCCCAATCAGTTTCAAGGACAATGCACATATTATCAGAGTATGTTTTTTTGTTTGCATTTTGACCACAAGTATTGTGGTTAATGCAGACATTTCCAGCGCAAATGAAACCGTTGAATGTAATTTCTATGTCCCCTCTGTGTGTGTGTATATCCGAGTGGTGGCGAATGGCGGTTGTTGCTGTTGTTGTTGTTTGGGGGAGCGAGCGGTGGTTAGCGGACGCCGCGCTACGAAACCCGATCACCCGAATTCGATTTCCGCTCACGGCCAACAAACAACGCCAGTGACGAGTGTCTGAACCAGCCCCGTAGGCGAGTGGCGATGTCTAAACATCGATGTCTAAACATCGCCACTCGGGAGACAAAGGCGGCCGGGCGTGGTGGTTGCTGGCCATCCACCCCATCGTGTGCTCGCAAAACAGCACTTGCCCCAACAGTCTGTTAGAATTATTACTGAAAACTTTCCTTGACTGCAGGGATTCATAAAAGTACATTAACAAAAACCACGACGTTTCGATCAGAACACAAGCTATCGTCATCAGGAGGAGGGAAAAAGAAACGTAGTTTATTTATTTATTAACTTTTATTTAGTGAATTTACCGAAAGAACCAAAGAATAGTCTGTTAGGAGGCTATACGGGGGATCTTTATCTTTAGGGGGGGGGTACATGGGGGCTAGTGGTGGTGGAGGGGGGGGTACATGGGGGCTAGTGGTGGAGGGGGGGGTACATGGGGGCTAGTGGTGGAGGGGGGGGGTACATGGGAGCTAGTGGTGGAAGGGGGGGTACATGGAGGCTAGTGGTGGAGGGGGGGTACATGGGGGCTAGTGGTGGAGGGGGGGTACATGGGGGCTAGTGGTGGAGGGGGGGTACATGGGGGCTAGTGGTGGAGGGATGGGGGGGTACATGCGCCCGTGGCTTCTCGGTGACTCGTGGTGGTCTCGGGGTCTCTGCCCGTGCCGCGCCATCTGCCACGTGTCCTGTCCACTTAGTGCTGATGAGCCCGTGGAGGTGGGAGGGGGGTGTCACGTGTGTGAGTCTCTCTCTATATCTCTCTCTCGACTGTATGTATGCATGCATACACGCGTATATACACAGATAAATATCACCCCCTCCCCGCCGTATATAGCCTGTAACAGACTGTTGGGGCAAGTGCTGTTCGGGAGCAGCACCTACGAAGAAGGCACTGTGGCACACGAGGGGATGGGTGGGTGGCCCAGCACCACGCCGCAGAGGCGATGTTAACGACTCACCGTACCAGGTGTTCACGTAACCTGTCAACCTCTCATCAGTGCCTACCTCATTACAGGCCTTGTTGGTCAACCCGTGCCCCTTGTAAATCTCAACGTTCATCCTACAAAGTCTCCATCACAAGGGAGAGAAACCCAATATACAGACACATTTCTTTTGACCGTATCGAAACGACTGTACGTCGTATGGGCCTGAATATTCAATGTCCCTGTACAAGAATACGGGTAAACCGTATGGGTTGACAGCTGTGTATTCATTTGAGGCTGAGTCGACTTTACGGGAGGCCACCATGACCGGTTCAGATAATCGTCAGCGGTGTCGGTGACCGTGAGTGGGAATCGAACTCGGGTCGCCGGGTTCGTTGCGAGGAGCGCTAACCACTGCGCCACCGCTCCCCCAAACAACAACAACAACCGCCATTCGCCACTAAATAGCGGCGACGTCAACACGGCGCTTGTGCCAGGCTACGTGCACTTTAGAACTCGGGTCGTTGGTTTAAGAAATGCAGCGTGCTTACCGCCACACTACCGCTCCCACTTCAAGGCCGAACGCACACACACACACAGGTATAACGTTTTGCAGGTGCACACACACACAGGTATAACGTGAATGTAGGTGCACACACACACAGGTATAACGTGTTGCAGGTGCACACACACACTGGTATAACGTGAATGTAGGTGCACACACACACAGGTATAACGTGTATGTAGGTGCACACACACACAGGTATAACGTGCATGTAGGTGCACACACACAGGTATAACGTGTATGTAGGTGCACACACACAGGTATAACGTGTATGTAGGTGCACACACACACACAGGTATAACGTTTTGCAGGTGCACACACACACAGGTATAACGTGAATGTAGGTGCACACACACACAGGTATAACGTGTATGTAGGTGCACACACACAGGTATAACGTGTATGTAGGTGCACACACTCACACAGGTATAACGTTTTGCAGGTGCACACACACACAGGTATAACGTGTATGTAGGTGCACACACACACACGCACACAGGTATAACGTGTATGTGGGTGCACACACACACAGGTATAACGTGAATGTAGGTGCACACGCACACACAGGTATAACGTGTATGTAGGTGCACACACACACAGGTATAACGTGTATGTAGGTGCACACAGACATAGGTATAACGTGTATGTGGGTGCACACACACACACACAGGTATAACGTGTATGTAGGTGCACACACACAGGTATACCGTTTTGCAGGTGCACACACACAGGTATAACGTGTATGTAGGTGCACACACACACAGGTATAACGTGTATGTAGGTGCACACACACAGGTATAACGTTTTGCAGGTGCACACACACACAGGTATAACGTGTATGTAGGTGCACACACACACAGGTATAACGTGTTGCAGGTGCACACACACACAGGTATAACGTTTTGCAGGTGCACACACACACACAGGTATAACGTGTATGTAGGTGCACACACAGGTATAACGTGTATGTAGGTGCACACACATACACACAGGTATAACGTGTATGTAGGTGCACACACACAGGTATAACGTTTTGCAGGTGCACACACACACGCAGGTATAACGTGTATGTAGGTGCACACACACACACACAGGTATAACGTGTATGTAGGTGCACACACACACAGGTATAACGTGTATGTAGGTGCACGCACACAGGTATAACGTTTTGCAGGTGCACACACACACACAGGTATAACGTGTATGTAGGTGCACACACACACACAGGTATAACGTGTATGTAGGTGCACACACACACGCAGGTATAACGTGTATGTAGATGCACATACACACACAGGTATAACGTGTATGCAGGTGCACACACACAGGTATAACGTGTATGTAGGTGCACATACACACACAGGTATAACGTGTATGTAGGTGCACACACATACACACACAGGTATAACGTGTATGTAGGTGCACATACACACACAGTTATAACGTGTATGTAGGTGCACACACACACAGGTATAACGTGTATGTAGGTGCACATACACACACAGGTATAACGTGTATGTAGGTGCACACACACACACAGGTATAACGTGTATGTAGGTACACACACACAGGTATAACGTGTATGTAGGTGCACACACACAGGTATAACGTGTATGTAGGTGCACACAGACACACAGGTATAACGTTTTGCCGGTGGACACACCGCAGCGTTTATACGTGGGGCTACTCTCTTATTGTTGTTGCTCACTGTTTAATTATTGACTTAAAACTTTCGTGACTGCAGGAATTCATATTCTTTGGTTCTTTCGGTAAAGTCACGTAGATCGAAAAATTATATATAAAAAAGTTAATAAAAATAACACGACGTTTCGATCCTAACACAAGCGGTCGTCATCAGGAAAAGGGGTTAGCCTCTCAAGGCACCGTCGGCAGTGTGGCGTGTGGAGCGGGGTGCAGGGATTACCTGGCGGCCCTTGGCTGCATTGGCATTGCTGCTACATTGGCATTGTTGCTACATTGGCATTGCTGCTGCATTGACATTGCTGCTGCACTGGGATTGCTGCTGCATTGGCATTGTTGCTACATTGGCATTGTTGCTACATTGGCATTGCTGCTGCATTGGCATTGCTGCTGCACTGGTATTGCTGCTGCATTGACATTGCTGCTGCATTGGCATTGCTGCTGCATTGGCATTGTTGTTACATTGGCATTGCTGCTGCATTGACATTGTTGCTACATTGGTATTGCTGCTGCATTGACATTGTTGCTACATTGGCATTGCTGCTGCATTGACATTGTTGCTGCATTGGCATTGCTGCTGCATTGGCATTGTTGCTACATTGGCATTGCTGCTGCATTGACATTGTTGCTGCATTGGCATTGCTGCTGCATTGACATTGTTGCTACATTGGCATTGCTGCTGCATTGACATTGTTGCTACATTGGTATTGCTGCTGCATTGACATTGTTGCTACATTGGCATTGCTGCTGCATTGACATTGTTGCTGCATTGGCATTGCTGCTGCATTGGCATTGTTGCTACATTGGCATTGCTGCTGCATTGACATTGTTGCTGCATTGGCATTGCTGCTGCATTGACATTGTTGCTACATTGGCATTGCTGCTGCATTGACATTGTTGCTGCATTGGCATTGCTGCTGCATTGACATTGTTGCTACATTGGCATTGCTGCTGCATTGACATTGTTGCTGCATTGGCATTGCTGCTGCATTGACATTGTTGCTGCATTGGCATTGTTGCTGCATTGGCATTGTTGTTGCATTGACATTGCTGCTGCATTGGCTTTGTTGTTACATTGGCATTGTTGTTACATTGGCATTGTTGTTACATTGACATTGTTGCTACATTGGCATTGCTGCTACATTGACATTGTTGCTACATTGACATTGCTGCTACATTGGCATTGCTGCTGCATTGGCATTGTTGCTACATTGGCATTGCTGCTGCATTGGCATTGTTGCTACATTGACATTGTTGCTACATTGGCATTGCTGCTGCATTGACATTGTTGCTGCATTGGCATTGCTGCTGCATTGACATTGTTGCTACATTGGCATTGCTGCTGCATTGACATTGTTGCTACATTGGTATTGCTGCTGCATTGACATTGTTGCTACATTGGCATTGCTGCTGCATTGACATTGTTGCTGCATTGGCATTGCTGCTGCATTGGCATTGTTGCTACATTGGCATTGCTGCTGCATTGACATTGTTGCTGCATTGGCATTGCTGCTGCATTGACATTGTTGCTACATTGGCATTGCTGCTGCATTGACATTGTTGCTGCATTGGCATTGCTGCTGCATTGACATTGTTGCTACATTGGCATTGCTGCTGCATTGACATTGTTGCTGCATTGGCATTGCTGCTGCATTGACATTGTTGCTACATTGGCATTGCTGCTACATTGGCATTGCTGCTACATTGACATTGTTGCTACATTGACATTGCTGCTACATTGGCATTGCTGCTGCATTGGCATTGTTGCTACATTGGCATTGCTGCTGCATTGGCATTGTTGCTACATTGACATTGTTGCTACATTGGCATTGCTGCTGCATTGACATTGCTGCTACATTGGCATTGCTGCTGCATTGGCATTGCTGCTGCATTAGCATTGTTGCTGCATTGGCATTGTTGCTGCATTGGCATTGCTGCTGCATTGGCATTGTTGCTACATTGACATTGTTGCTACATTGACATTGTTGCTGCATTGGCATCGTTGCTACATTGGCATTGCTGCAACATTGGCATTGCTGCTGCATTGACATTGCTGCTGCATTGGCATTGTTGCTGCATTGGCATTGCTGCTGCATTGGCATTGGTGCTGCATTGGCATTGCTGCTGCATTGGCATTGCTGCTACATTGGCATTGCTGCTGCATTGGCATTGTTGCTGCATTGGCATTGTTGCTGCATTGACATTGTTGCTGCATTGGCATTGTTGCTACATTGGCATTGCTGCTGCATTGGCATTGCTGCTACATTGGCATTGCTGCTGCGTTGACATTGTTGCTGCATTGGCATTGCTGCTGCATTGGCATTGTTGCTACATTGGCATTGCTGCTGCATTGGCATTGCTGCTACATTGGCATTGTTGCTACATTGACATTGTTGCTGCATTGGCATTGCTGCTGCATTGGCATTGTTGCTACATTGGCATTGCTGCTGCATTGAGATTGCCGATACATTGACATTGTTGCTACATTGACATTGTTGCTGCATTGGCATTGCTGCTGCATTGGCATTGCCCATGCTGTTGGTGCTGCTGATGCACTTGGGCTACACCCATCTCCAAATCTTAATAATCAGTTTGCCTTGAGAGGCAGTGTAGAAACACAAAATCAGTTGTTGTACGTTGTGTCACTCCGAGTGGACGATTCGTATATCGCGAATGAAAATCTTTTTTTTCAACACATTTTTGGTAAACAAATGATCTGGTGGTGGCCGCTGTCGCTGCTCTACACAAGCACAGTTAACGACAAAACATTCGTCAATGACAACATCACTGCCTTAGAAGATAAGTTGATTTGCAAAACAAATATATATAATAGGCGACGTTTTGGGCAATGGCCCTTCTTCATAGCTCGGAACGTATTGTTGAATTTATTTATTTTTAAATTTCGGATATGTACAGTGACTCCTCTACTTACGAAAATTTGACGTAGGGCCCGTCCATAAATGACGTCACGCACCTAGGGGGGGGGGGGGGTCAGACATTTGTGACGATGTGTGACGAGGGGGGGCGGGTGAGAAATGTGACGTCACATAAAAATGCGCAACTTTAAATAAATATAGACAACACGTTCTACTTAGACTTTTTAAATAAATGTTTTCTCCTACAACATCAGAGTGCAGCGCCACATTAAATACGCACTACAATGACAATAGTTTAAAGCGATTTGAAGAATATGTTTTTGGAGGGGGGGGGGGGCAGAGCTTTGTGACGTCATATTTGAGGGGGGGGGTCTGACTTTTTGTGACGCCGTGTGACAAAGGGGGGCGGGGTCAAAAATCGTCAAAAAATCGCGTGACGTCATTTATGGACGGCCCCTTTGATGTGACGTCACATTTCTCAAACCCCCCCCCTCCCTCGTCACACATCGTCACAAATGTCTACCCCCCCCCACCCCAGGTGTGTGACGTCTTTTATGGACGAACTTTCAGATGTCCAGTTGCCTGGCGGTGATGGCATCTACATCTGCAGAACACGAAGAACCAGTGGAATATACTTGTGCAGGAGATTATTCAACTTTTAAAGCCATTCCCCTGCGTTTAGTGTACACGCCGTGCCACACGTTTGGAATCGACAGGAGTAAAGAGTGGACTTACGGACAAATCGACCTACGAACCGAAACCTCTGTGAACCTAACCCGCTCGTAAGTAGAGGATTCACCTGCGAATTAATATTCACGCCCCGCCCACTAGCCGGAGCCGACCAATAGAGGCCGGGATCTCTCGAAGCTGACACGCCCACGAAAGCGTGACTGCGCGCGCGCGTCCTTTTTCTCCGCCACGTGCGTTCCGCGTGGGACAGTCTCGGGGCGTGGAAATTACACGTTCCCGTGGCGGGGACTTGGAATTCCCGCATGACCCATCCATCGTCAGTGCTATGCTGGCGCCTCGCTGATCTTCGAAAGTAAGTAACTATCGATTGTAAGGATATTTAATATTGTATACGGTTTAACGATCCTGCTGTGTTCAAGCTGTCCTTCCCACGTCGTTGCTGAACGTGGGGAGTTGTTTGGCCATACTTCACGCTGGTCGCTTTAAGAGCTCGGGAAATACAACACGTAAGAGCGTCGTGCGGTAACAACGATCGGTCTTGCTGCAAACTCGGCGGGCCGATAACACCTGTTGAGCATGAAGGACGGCGCAGCGCGCGATGGTGGCAAGCAACACATCCCGGTCGTCTTTGTCTCCCCATAATCTTGTTTTTACACCACACCAGGCACTGTACTAATTTAAGGCCGAGTTGCGTCAAGGGATGCCCGGGATTCAGTAAATACCCCCCGATTACCGTCGCCACTTTTACGACGTTTCGCAAGTACGTCGGTCACTTTGTTTAATTAATTAATACCCTGCCACTTATCTGAGTTGCGTCGCTTCGAGCTCCAATCTTACGTCGACGTTGCTTTGATGTGCGCTCCTTTCGATGTTCGTCGCACCTTTCAGAAACGCAAGGGGGGGGGGGGGGGGGGAGTCCAGTGTACCCATAGGAGTTCAGTTTACCATGGGGGTGGGTCCAGTTTACCATGGAAATTCAGTTTAGCGTGGGGGTCCAGTTTACCATCGAAGTCGAGTTTACCATGGAAATTCAGTTTACCGTGGGAGTCCAGTTTACCATGAGAGTCCAGTTTACCATGTACAGTATTCGCTGCTGATGTTGGCCGTGAGTGGGCATAGAACTCAGGGCGTCGGGGTCGCTCAACAAGACTTTACACACAAAACAAACAAGCTCCAGAACACGGTTTTATTCGGATATTTCCACCATTTCCATATATATAAAAGGCAAAGTTGTGATTGTGTGTTGTCTGCTCAAAATGTTTAGCGTACTTGCCGACATGCAAGAAACTTGAAATTTGCCATGCGGGTACTTTCCAGACTGTACACCATGCAAAAATTCTAAAAAATAAATAAATAAATTTGGGGCGGGGGGGAGTAGCTCAATAATGCATTTTTTTGCACGGCAAGTGAGCTGTGACGTCGAATCTGTCACGTGACCCGCGCACGTGGAAGCGTAACGCATTGTAGTGACGCCGCGCTACGGACCCGGCGACCCGAGTTCGATACCCGCTCACGGCCGCCACCGGTGACGATTATTTAAACCGGTCCTGGGCCTCCACTAGGTCGACTCAACCTCAAACGAGTAACTACTGTGTTGTGTGTGAACATCGCCACTGGGGAGACAAAGGCGGTCGGGCGTGGTGAATCCAAGTCCCGGGCGAAGCCGGGTAGTAAAGCTAGTACAGTAATATCTTTATTTTGTTTATCCTACGGGTAAATATTACCACCTGGTGATGCGGGAAACGGCATGGCTACTTTACACAAGAATAACAAACAAGGCAGTGTTTATTTTTTACCAAACCAAAAAGAATATTGCTTCATCTATGTAAGAGAATACTTTTTAGTTATTTTGGTAAAGTCACGTAGCAAGAAAATAAATTCGACGTTTCGATTGCAACACAAGCAATCGTAATCAGGTACGAATGAACGAGAAAAACCAAACCTAGTCAACTTCGAAATACAATGCAACACATTTTCGACTCAAAGCTTTCGTGACTGCAAGGATTCATCTTCTTTGGTTCTTTCGGTAAAGTCACCACCACGTAGAATGAGAATAAAATAATAAATTGATAAAATGAAATAACGCAATAATATTCTCACGACGTTTCGGCCACAACACAAGCGGCCTTCATCAGGTGAAGGGGGCGAGACTGTCTGGTAGGCCAGCGCTGGAGTGAAAAAGCCACGCTCAGATCACGACCTTTAAGCTGCTTTTAGCTTAAAGGTCGTGATCTGAGCGTGGCTTTTTCACTTTAAGCTGCTTTTAGCTTAAAGGTTGTGATCTGAGCGTGGCTTTTTCACTCCAGCGCTGTCCTACCAGACAGTCTCGTCCCTTCACCTGATGAAGGCCGCTTGTGTTGTGGCCGAAACGTCGTGAGAATATTATTGTGTTATTTTATTTTATCAATTTATTATTTTATTCTCATTCTACGTGGTGACTTTACCGAAAGAACCAAAGAAGAAGAATGCAGTACAACACAGAGAGTCGGCCAACACAACAGTCAACACCCCACCAGGCTGATTACGTTCTTCCAAAGATTGCTACATTTGAGAGAGAGACAACATAAAGACACGGAGACACACAGACAGACACACAAGCAGAGAGACAACACAGAGACAACACAGAGGCAGTGCCTCTGCAGAGCAAAACCAAAAATTATTGGTTCGGGGGGCAGTTTTATCGGTGTGGTTTTACACAGCACCGCCACACGGTGGCGCTCGGCCATCACCTTCAGAGCGACTGGCAAAAGAGAAATACAGATAGTCCCCGACTTACGGCACAGTCCCCGACTTACGATATTTCGATCTTACGATGGCCATGGCGATATGACAAAATTGTAAAATATTTTTTTATTTCGCGCGGCAGGCAAACGCAGCAGCGTACCACGAGGTACGATACTATAACTTTATCATCGCCATCCTCCTCTTCCGACAACTAAGTTAATGTGGCCATCAACAACCTAAACATCGTCCAAGTATGCAGACGACGGACAGAATATTGTGGTGAGTACAGTAGAATATGGTACGTTACGATACGTTCAATGCATGTATGAAACATAGCTTTAGCGATTTAATTTTAGGGTTACCACGATACGATACATACGTTCAATGCATGTTAAAAGTTGTTTTATAGCAGATAGGATTGTTTCCTGAAAAAAAAACTTTCTATGAAATTGCAGTTCATATAGGTAGGCTAAGAATTTACCTTGTTTTTTACTTTACATTTTACTGTGCAATACAGTATTGTAATTAATAAATGCATACAGTATATAGTTTATACAGTACGGTACTGTAAATTGCTCTGTTTTGCTAAGTTATCACCATTCTTTAAGACTCCTGGGTAGTGCTAGGGCCATCTTCGACTTACGATATTTTTGACTTACGATGGGGTCGTCGTAACGCATCTCCATCGTAAGTCGGGGACTGCCTGTACATTGAAGGTGGCGATTTTTTGCCTCCTTCACACCCCTTGCACCCCCCACCACCACCCTCCTGTCTCTCCGTTGGAGTCTTGGAGCTCAGCAGGAGGAAGGGGCTCTCAATCCCTGCGTAGCCTTGACGCACTTTCGGGACAAGTTTCTGTTCGCGAGTAGCACCTTTTGAAAGGCCTGGCACGGCACACGAGGGGGTGTGTGGCCAGCAACCACGCCCGGCCGCCTTTTTTTGCCCCCAGTGCCGATGTTTACACGCCACACGGGTACTAATTTGAGGCTGAGTCGACCTAGAGGAGTACCAGGACCGGTTAAGATAAGCGTCGCTGATGTTGGTTGGCCGTGAGCGGGAATTGAACTCGGGTCGCCGGGTTCGTAGCACAGCGCTAACTGCTAGCTAAACCAAACTATTTTTTATTCTTGGTTCTTTCGGTAAAGTCACGCAGAAGGGAAACAATAAAATAATAAAAATATAAAACAATAAAATTCTCACGACGTTTCGACTGCAACACAAGCAATCATCAGGTGTGAAAACCACAGCAAGAAAATTTGATGATGATTGCTTGTATTGCGTTCGAAACGTCGTGATAATTTTATTGTTTTATATTTTTATTATTTTATTGTTTCAACATCATAATGAATTATATTATTGGTTCTTTCGGTAAAGTCACGTAGGAGGGAAACAATGAAATAATAAAAATATTAAATTTTGATTTAAAGCTTTCGTGACTGCAGTAATTCATATTCAACAAAATAATAATATATTTTTTTTGTTTTATATATTTTATTATTTTGTTGTTTCCCTTCAACGTGACTTTACCGAAAAAACTAAGATTAATAAAAATATTGTTTTATATTGTTAAATATTTTTATTATTTTATTGTTTCCCTTCCACGTGACTTTACCGAAAGAATCCCTGCAGTCACGAAAGCTTTAAATCAAAATTTACACTTTTTATTTCACCAGGTAAGGCCCACTGAGTTATGTAGCTCTTTTTTTCAGAAGCGACCTGGCCATCACAAATGATAGCTCAACGAAAGCGGCTTATCACGTGGAAATATCTCGCAGCCTAATGCTCTTAAACGCGTGTTTCTATATGTGGAGGGAAAAACTCGGGGACGTGGAGGAAAATCCACGCAAACCACGGGGAGAACACACAAACTCCAAACTTACAGGCGTCGTGAGGGTCGGGATCGAACCCACGACCTCCTGCGTAGCGGGCGAGGGAGTTAACATTTCGCCAAGCCTGACCCACGTAGCTCTGTCCACAGCCGAAATTCACACGGTAGCGCCACTCGTGATGTTAATTTGGGGTGACAGATTTCCGTTCATCGTTGTGGTTGTTTAGTTGTCGTATTTTACGTGTCCCATCTGCCGCACGGCTTTTGTGGGAGCTAGTGACTTGCAAGAACGTTTGGCTAAAAACTCGACGTCCGAGGGCGTTGGTTTTGCGCGGGGTCCGTGGCGAGAGACCACAGAGGCCCCCCGGGGGCCACAGCGGGGGGGGGGCCGGGGCGGGCGAACTTCCCGTCGAACCGCGCGAATCGCGCCCATCGGTTATGGACCCTCCCCGGCGTCTCGTCGCAGTCCCGGCAACGCAGGGCGATGGCGGCTGTCTCTGTCTTCGTCGGGGGGGTGGGGGGGGGGGTGGCACTGCTGAATCGCGCCTCAGGCACGCGGGCAACGGGGCCTAGGTTCGATTCCCAGGGCCAACGTCCTGTGTGTGTCTAGTGTGTGAGGCTCGTAAAGGGCCAACGTCCTGTGTGTGTCTAGTGTGTGAGGCTCGTGAAGGACGCTGCCGGGCAGTTGGAGGCAGTCGCCCCCCCCCAACAACAACCGAGGGCAGAGGAGCGACGCTCACAACAACGAGCGTAGCTCCGGGCAGCTGAAATGCAGCAAGTTGGCACGGTAGAGGGTACAGCTGCTACATCTGCCAGTCGTCTCAGGCAGTCAACCCATGGCACCTGTCCCGTGACTTCCTGCCAGGGAGCCTTCGACACTTCGCGTGGCCTCGAAAGTGCACCTGGCCTGCCACAGGTGCCGTGGTGATGTCACCGTCACTTAGTGGCGAATGACGGCTGTGTTGGTATTGGAGTATGTGTGTGTCACCCGCAGTGAAGGTTTTCGTTGTTTGTGGGTGAAATCATGTGAATGTGTCGTTTGAACCGGCCACCACCCAACACAGGCTTGATGACAACACCTTCACTCCCTCCGGCTGTCGCCTGATGAAGCTGGTTGTTGTAATCACCGGCGAAACGTCACGGTACTTGAATTGTAAATGTCGTGGGTTTCCTCTCCCAGCACACCGGGTGTGCTGAACTAGTAACGAATTGACACGTTTTTGTTTACGTGACAAACTTTTACTGATTCATCGTGTCGGGTGGTGGCGGGTTTAACGACGCATTTATATTTACGGCGATCTAACGCACAAAAAAAAAACATGGATAACATTGTTTCGCGAAAGCCCTTCTACAACCACGTGTTAAACTGTGTGTACATTTCCCCCCCAGTTCTGCGCGGGTTTCCTTCCGGGTTCTCTGGTTTGCCTCCCGTAGCCAAAAGAAGGGACCCGCAGTGTAACCGGCGTCGGCCACAACGCATCCCAACGTTGAAATGTTTAGCGAGCAAATTGCGCCGGTCGACGGTTCCACGTGGCAGATGCCGCCACCGCCCCTTCCCGCTCAATAAACTTGGCAGGATCCCTCCTGCCAAGTCCTGAGACTCGCCGAAGCCTTGCTGGCTATTCTTGAGACATATTAAAAAGCCAGAGCCCTGATGTCGCGTCAACTCCGTAACGCTGTCATTAATAATCACGAGCGGGTGACACCGCGCTCCGCATGGGGGGTGGGGGGGGTATGATGATGAGGGGGAGGCGCCTCCTCCTGCCTCATCACCGAGAACTTAACCCTCGTTAAAAAGCCAGAACCTATTTCGATTTAAAGCTTTCGTGACTGCAAGGATTCATCTTCTTTGGTTCTTTTGGTAAAGTCACGTAGAATGAGAATAAAATAAGAAATTAATCAAATAAAATAACACTAGGCGCCTCTGTGGATGTGTAGGCTTTAACTTTAACATAGCTATTTCTATGACCAGTCACAAGCTGATTAGCTAAATTCTCCTGTTTGATTTGTACTAAGTGCCTCTGTGGATGTGTAGGCTTTGACTTTAACAATTAAATGCTAATTTTTATGCTAATTCCTTTGTCAAGGCGCTCTGTTTCTTCTCACACAGCTTAAAGGTCGCGGTCTGAGCTTGGCTGTGTTCGCTTCAGCGCTGTCCTCCAGACAGTCTCGTCCCGTCACCTGATGAAGGCTACTTGTGTTGTGGCCGAAACGTCGTGAGAATTTTATTGTGTTATTTTATTTTATTATTTTATTATTTTATTCTCATTCTACGTGGTGACTTTACCGAAAGAACCAAAGAAGATGAAGCCAGAACCTGCATGTCACGCAAACTCCGTAGTGCTATTGAGGTTATTGAAGGAAAAAAGGACGTCATGATGACCAAGGGATATAACCGTAAAAATAAAATAAGTCTGTGTTACCGGCCTAACAAATTGCACACTAATGGACGCAATGACTTGACCGTCTGCTTTTCTCTTGAATATTTCAGATTTACTGCAATACCACCGACGGGCTATAGGCTAGTTATATAATAATAATCATCATCATCGGGTGATCAGTTACGAACCGTGTAACTGACAGCATTGGCGTTTGTAAGGTCCCAGCGATGAGTGGACTCAACTTTATGTCGGAGTGAACCGCGGTTGGAGAACCACCTTCGACTGCGGCCCACAACGCTCGCACCACTTCTCTCTTCCTGCTTCTCTTCCTGCTTCTCTTCCTGCTTCTTACCTCGCGCCGCTCCGCTTCGGAGGAATTCCCTCCTCACATCGTCGTCATCGTCATCTCTTTCCCAACCCCCCCCCACCCCCCCCCCCCCCAAAGGTCTCTGTCAATAATAACAACCTCGCTCGATTGGAGATGCTCGTTACGCCCCTTATCCTCTGTCTCAAGCTGTTCGTTGATGGCCGCTTGACGTTCTTCATTGGCCCTTCGGGCCTGTGCTTGTGTCTTTACAGGAGAAGGCCTCTCACAGCCGATCCTATTATCCGCGATTTTACCCCTCTTATTCGCCGGGTCAAAAATTGCGCGGCTTCTTTAAGTCCACGGACAAGTAAAATGCGAGCATTATGAAGCCGCATTCACTACGCAGAAAGAAATAGGAGCCCGCGGATTTGTAAGATTTTTTTACGGACCCTACAGCTGCCACGGACTATAGGATTTGCGGGTAATAGGGCCCCGGATAAGAGGAGTTCTGTCTCTCTGGTCACGCTCACTGCACACACAAAGTGCTTGCCACAAATGAAGCACAGTATCTCACTGATCTCGTCAAGGAGCATAAGGGGCCATCCATTTAGTACGTACGCATGGAGGGGGCGGGGGGGGGTTAACCCAAATGCGTTCGATGGCGTATGGGGGGTCTACTGACAATGTACGCATAGGAAACGGGGGAGGTGGGGGGGGGTGTGAAGCCTCAATAATAATTTGTCTACATCGGCCTTCAAATGAGTTAGATAGTCCGGCGGTGGACTATCTGTTTTTATAAACACGTTAATATTATTAATCCTTGATCGTCTCTGCGTGGATTAAATATCGGCCGTTATATAGGATTTGGGGGGGGGGGGGTGCGTCAGGCGTACGCACGCACGCAGGTGGTGGTGGGGGGGGTGGGGGTATGTGTGAAAAGTACGCAGTGCGTACAGGGAGGGGGGGGAGAGGTCAAGTTTTGACAGATTTGTGCGTACCTGCTCAATGGATGGCCCCTAAACCATCATCGCGCGAACTCCGGTCACCCTCGCAGCGGCCTTTGGCGGACAGTCGAACGAAGGGGGTCACCGTTCGGCGCGCTTTCAGATGCGCTTTTGGCGGCCGTCTCGAACGTTCTTCGAATATTAGGAAGCCGTCGGAGCTGAGCGCTTTTAAATCTCAATTGAAAACTCATTCCTTTCGAGCTGCCTTGGTGCGTTTCGTCTGTTGTCCTACCCCCGCGCACATCCGATTAGCACAGCCGGCCACGTACTGTGCTAAAGAAGTTCAGCATTGTGAAGTGCAATCGCGATGCCGCGTGGAATCTGAGGCTGTAGCTCGTCACGATTAAATGATCTCATGGTCACCCAGGTAGCTTGGCTAGGTGCGAAAGAAGTTCAACGTACGTAGAACCAGAGTGGGATTTATTTAGTTATACTGGAGGAATTCAATGAGCTATGAAGCTTTTTTTTTGCAGATGTCCAGTTAGGGGCACGGGGTCAGAACGTTAGAACAACAACAAATAAAATACGACAGGAGTGCAAAGTACGGTAAACAAATCACTTGAAAAAATATACAAATGAAACTAAACTATGTTTTATCTTCCCAGGTAAAGCCCACTGAGCTATTAACTTATTTTCGAGACGCGACATGACCACAAACGATAGCGCCAACAAAAGTGACTTATCACGTGGACATTTATAGCAGTAAAATCATCTTAAATCGTCTCCACATGGCCGCTCCAGAGTTTCAATTCGCACGTGCAGAGTGCAAACGCCGAATGACCACGTGTATAAAAAAATGTTCACTACAAAAGTGGTCCTCAACCTTCACTGCGGTCGTAAAAAAATGTATGTTAACAAATACATAGGGTTTGATGAAGCAAAGTTGTTGTACTTAAGTGCCCGTGCTTAGTTTGTGTTACGATGATTTTCCTTTTTAAAAAAAGATCTGGCCACGTCTCACACTCCCAGAGAGGGCATCTTGCGCCCCAGCTTCAGAACCGCTGAACTAGAGCTTACACAGATGGAATTTACAAAGCGAATACCGCGCTCAGTCCCAACACGTATGTCAAAACTGTCGACGGGGCGGGGGGGTGTGTGTGGGGTTTGACTCGACCCATCATCCCTCCGGCGTGGCTAAATTAGTAACCGCTTTGTGGGCAAGTCAAGAGTGGCGGCGGTCGTCCTACGGGGGGGGGGGGGGGGGGCAGCCTCTCCGCCGCCATAGGAAAGTTGCGTTTCCACCACCGAAGTCAGGGTGTTAAAAAAAACGAAAAAAGCGGACGACTCGCCACCGCTTGTTGATTCGAGCAGGTGATCATCTCGATCACAGAGAGGGCTTTTGTGGGTTAGATCACGTGAATATGAATGTGTCGTTAAACCCGCCACCACCCGACAACGGCCAATCGGCGAGGTTTTGTCGTGTAAACAAAAACGTGCCCATTAGTTACTAGTTCGGCACGCCTGTTGTGTGTTGGAGAGTGAACGCACGACATTTACCGTTTCGCCGGTAATTACAACAACGAGTCTAATCAATTGCAGATTTATATTGACGTGATCTAACCCATTGTGGAGAATATTGATGGGGGGGAAGCCCTACTACTGCTACGTGTCAAAGGGGCCATCTCACTTTGAACTTTCTGAGCAGGTGCCACATTTTTACTCTGGTTTAAAGACTAAACGAACCATTCACTCCCTTTATTTATTAACAGGTAAGGCCCATTGACTTGTATAGCTTTTTTTTCAGAAGCGACCTATCCACATATGGTACCTCGACGAAGTGGCTCACCGTCGTGTAGAAATCCATAGCAGCAACCCATACACTCTAAAGGCATGGTGACGTTGATGCTCAATGTGGATGGGGGAAAAACCGGAGGACCCGGAGAAAAATCCACGCGACCACGGGGAGAGAGAGAGAGACACGCAAACTCCAAATATACAGCAGCAGCAGGCGTCAGGGTCGGGATCGAACCCACCACCTCCTTGTTGTATACCAGGCGAGGTAGTTAACATCTCCTAGCCACCGTGATGGTGATGAGAGAGAGAGACACGCAAACTCCAAATATACAGCAGCAGGCGTCAGGGTCGGGATCGAACCCACCACCTCCTGCAAACCAGGCGAGGTAGTTAACATCTCGTAGCCACCGTGATGATGATGAGAGCGAGAGAGAGACACGCAAACTCCAAATATATAGCAGCAGGCGTCAAGGGTCGGGATGAACCCACGGCGGGGGGGGGGGGGGGGGGACCCGGGCGGGGTGGTTGGGGGGGGGGCCCTGATGGTGGCTGCGGCTGTGCGTGCGGAGCGTCGCGTACCGAACGAGTGCCGGTGTCTGTCGGCGTTCACGCTCGGCTGGGTCCGCTCACGGTCGCGGCGGCTCGCGGTCGCAGTTCAACAAATAAAATATAACCACCCACCCCTACCCCACCCCCCCCCCCTTCCACTATTAGCATGAGAAAGGGACGTACATGATTTTGCTGCGCTTGCAACAGACATGAAGTCATCACTCTGTCCCGAGTGCTGCTGAGGATCGTGCCGTTGATGGGTTGGAGTGGGGTGTGGGGATTGTGGTGGTGTGGCTGGGGGGGGGGGTGGCGGGGGGGCTGTGGTTCGGGATGAGGAGGGGAGGTGCATCGGGCGGTGGGTGAATTCTTCAAGAAAGTTGGAGTGGATACTATGTGCTTTTGGTGGCGTGGTAGCGGCGACAGTGGTACCGTTATGTTGGTGGTGGCAGCATTCTGGTGGCGGTGGAGTTTTGGTGGTGGTGCTGGTGGTTGTGGTGGCGGTTGTTGATGGTGGTGTTGGTGGCGGTGTTGGTGGTGTTGCTGGTGGTGGTGTTGCTGGTCGTTATGGTGGCGGTTGTTGATGGTGGTGTTGGTGGCAGTGTTGGTGGTGGTGCCGGGGTTGGTGGTGGTGCTGGTGGTGGTGTTGCTGGTGGTTGTGGTGGCGGTTGTTGATGGTGGTGTTGGTGGCGGTGTTGGTGGTGACGCTGGTGGTGGTGTTGCTGGTGGTTGTGTTGCTGGTGGTTATGGTGGCGGTTGTTGATGGTGGTGTTGGTGGCGGTGTTGGTGGTCGTGCTGGTGGTGGTGTTGCTGGTGGTTGTGGTGGCGGTTGTTGATGGTGGTTGTTGATGGTGGTGTTTGTGGTGTTGGTGGTGGCGGTGTTGGTGGTGCCGGTGTTGGTGGTGTTGTCGGTGGTGGTGTTGCTGGTGGTTGTGGTCTCGGCTGGTGGTTTGTGCTGGTGGTGATGATTGTGCTGGTGGTTGTGGTGGCGGTTGTTGTTGGTGGTAGCGTTGGCAGTGTTTGTGGTGGTGTTCAGAATCAGAATGTTTATTTAGACTGCGGGAGGATTTCAATGAGCCCATAAGAGTTATTTTTCACGAATGTTCCGTATAGGGGGGCAGGTCAGCAAAAGCAAATGGTTGTTGTTGCTCGACGTGATCGCGGTGTTTTGCTGGCGTCGTAACGCAGCATTCGCGATGCACGCGGTGACTTTAAGTCCCTCTGGCTCGTGCCCATGTGTTTGAACTGTGGACTTCGGGCGTTCCGTATTTAATTATTCAGCCGCGCCGTCCTCTCGTCGAGAGAAGCGGCTCTCGGTGAGCCTGGACATTTTTCTTTCGCCGACGGTTCGCGGCGCTGTCGAGGCTTCGTGAAAATTCGGAGGAAAAAAATGTTTGGATGAAATAAAAAATATATATAAAAAGGCCCTGGGCTCGGGATGTACAATTACGTCGTTCGAACGTTTTGCATTAGCCGGGGAGCGCACACGAGCAAATGAAACGTCGCAAGCCGGTCGGGTGGCTCGGCATTTAGGGCGACCGGCTCGCCCGTCGGAAGTTCGTGGTTGGGGCGGGCGGGCAGGGGGGGGGGTTGGTGACTCGGCCCGTCATTCCTCCATCGTAGGTACGGCGCGGGGCAAGAGGCGGTAAAATTCGCTTCGAATGCCCCTTCCGTGAGAACTCGACGGTGGTAGGAATTTCAGAGCGGTGTCGCCGTACGGCGCTCTCACCACCAGACTCGCTCCGGCCAACGGCGATGGATCATCCACAATAAAGGTTTTTGGTTAGGTCGAGTGAGCGTTAACGCCTCGTCGTTAACTCTCCACCGCCCGGCCAAAGCCAGCGAGGTTTAGTCACGCAAACGAGACGCGCCAATTAGTTACTGCTTGGGCCCACCGGTGTGTTGGAGAGTAAACCCACAGCATTTAGAATTTGAGCACCGCGACTTTTCGCCGGTAACAGCTATCGATAATATTGGTCGCGGAAACCTACGCGTTCAAGTGATTGCTTTCACACGTAAAAAACGGTCCACGTCGGGTTATTGTTGCTGTTTGACCATACTTCACCACACTGGTCAACGGTCTGGGTTGCTAAAGGTCGAGGAAGGGGGGGGGTGGGTGTGGGGTGGAAAGGCACAAGATGGGATATCACTCTGGCTGTCAAGCCCTGGCGTGTGATAGAACTCGGGTATGTTGGCGCTCAGAGCGTGGGATGCAGTAACCTCTGTTGTTGTTCTATGGATAGGCTCGCCCCCCCCTCCCCCCCCACCATAGGAACAAGAAATTTCCACCGCTGGCTCAGGGGAGATGTGAACCGGAGGCGAGCGCCATTGCATCAATGCTGATTTCAGCATGAAAAAAGCGGTGAAATTATTGAATATCATTCATTTATTTGTGATTTACCATTTTTTTTAATGCAGGGAACACAACTTCCCTTTTTGTAGATGTGCGTGCGTGCGCGTGTGCGCGTGTGCGCATGCGTGTGTGTGTGCGTGTGTGTTTGCACGTGTGTGTGCGCGCGTGTGTGTGTGCGTGTGTGTGTGTGTGCGTGTGTGTTTGCGTGTGTGTGTGTGCGCGTGTGTGTGTGCGTGTGTGTTTGCGCGTGCGTGCGTGTGTGTGTGCGTGTGTGTTTGCGCGTGTGTGTGCGCGTGTGTGTGTGTGCGTGTGTGTTTGCGCGTGCGTGCGTGTGTGTGTGCGCATATCTCCCAAAGAAAATACCACCGAGATAGTTTTGGGAAAATGGGCCGGATACTCGATATCTCTCATTTGCCGACATTGCTCACGAGTGCCCTCGGAACGATTTCTTAAGGGCGTTTCATAAAAGTCAAATTATTGTTCTATTTGCCCAGAGTTCTTGTAGACTTTGCACATTTGAATGAGTGGAACCACAACTCTGCATCTGTTATTGCACCTTCGCATTGGTGCTGTTTGTTGCCGGCCGATTGGCGTTTTGGGGCCCCCCGCGCTCGACAACCGTGTCGGACGACGACGACGACGACGACATATAATGTCGATCCCGCGACAAAATGTACGGACGACGTTGTTTCCGTTCGAGTCGTCTGCTCACATTTGTCCGAAGCGGAATTAAAAATGCGAGCCGCGCCCGTTAATGTCCGCGCCAAACGACGTGAACGCGATGAAAAATTCGCGGGTAAAAAAAAATAAAATCCCCCGATCGTGACGGTAGAAAAACCAAAAAGATGGCGGACGAAAACGAATTGTTATCCGAGCGGTTTTTTTTTTTTTCCCCCGTTGGTCCGCTTTGTTGCCGCCGGAGCACCGAGGGTCGACGTCGGAGCTAAGATGGCGGACGTGGGAAATGGCGGCGCTTTCCGCGGGGGTCTCCCTCTCCGCTCGCGCGGGCGAGCGGATCGGAAGTCCGCGCGGCTCCTCCGCCGGTGACGGCGCGGCGATCGCCGTGCGGAATCGGTCCGATTTTTTTTTTTATAAAATAAAATAAAAAAAATCGACCACCGAAAAGTTTTTTCGGACGGATCGCTTCCGCCCGGGAGGAAGAAGAAGAAGAAGAAGTAGAAAACAAAGAAGAGGAATTTCCGACGACGGTGGGAAAAAAAGCGACGGCGGCTTAAGTTTTTATTTCGGAGCGCTACCCCCCCCCCCCCTCCTCCTCCTCCGCCTTCTCTCGGTGAATTCTAGGGGGGGGGGGGGGGGGGGCGGCTGCGTGGAATTCCAGGAGAGTGCGACACGCCGATGAGGAGCGCAGTCGGCAGCCATCGCCCCGTTGGACCGCGCGCTTCTGCGAATCCCGCGCACAAAACCGTCGCTCCCGGCCGCGGCGCTCTCGCGCGGACCCGGGGAGCGAGGCGCCGGGGCCCAGGCATAGCCACCCCGCTCGCCTGGCCCGCCAGCTCGCCAACCGGCCCGCCAACCGGCCAGCTCGCCAACCGGCCCGCCAGCTCGCCAACCGGCCCACCCGCCCGCCCGCCCGCTCGTCCACCAGCTGGCCCGCCCGCCCGCCCGCCCGCCCGCTGCTTACCCTTACGTCCATCGCGTTGGGCAAGACGGTGTTTGCGCGGGGGGCGCGCGGGCACACGCGGACGTCAACCGCCGCCCGCAAAAAGCGAACGAGCGAGCGAGCGAGCGAACGAGTAAACGAACGAGCGAACAATCGAAAGAAAACCGCCAACCTCCGAACGGTGGGAGAACCCCCCTTCCTTCCTTCCTTCCTTCGCCCGCCCGCCCGCCCGCCAGCCAAGCGAGCGGCAGAAGGAGCCGACGGAACGAGCCAAAGGAGCAGCAACACCCCGCTGTGGCGGCGGTGGTGGCGGTGGTGGGTGTGAGCCCGGTGGCGAAGGGGAACGGGCAGCCGCGCCCATCGCTTCTTGCGGGCGTCCGGTGGCTGGCGAGCGAACGGGCGAGCGGGCGAGCGGGCCGGCGAGCGCCAGCTTCCCCCGGCGGAGGCGGCGGTGGCGCCACCGGCAGAAGCGCGCGGTCAACACCGGCGCGGTCGGGGCGATCGTTTTTTAAAACAAAACAAAAATTTTTTTACGCCCGCCGCTCCAAATTCCAACCACCCCCCCACCCCCCCCCCACCGTTCCGTGTCCCGTCGAACAAAAATCCGGGTCGGCCTCGGCATTACCGGTCGCGTCTGGACGAGACAAACCCCCGCCCCCCCCCCCCCACTCCTTCGTCTCCGTGCCCCCCCGTTTTTCTTTTCTTTCTCTTTCCCCCTTTCCATCTCTCGTCAGTTTTTTTTAAAAGCTCCCTGCTCGGCTCCCCCCCCCCCCCCCCCCCCCCCGCCCTCGTCGTCTACAGCGGCGCTAGCGGCGGCGCTGGCGGTGCTGGCCGGCGGCGGCGGCGGCGGCGGCGGCTCCCACGGCTCCCACGGCCGCAGCGGCCGCAGCGCCTTCGTCGCGAAGCCGGAGCGGAGCCCGGACGCCGTGGACGCCCTCCCATTTGCAAGGTAAAAGAAAAAAAGGGGGGGGGTGGGGTGGGGGGGGTGGGGGGGGGTGGGGGGGGGGAGGCGGCGACTGATTAATTAGTAAACGGCGCGGCGAGCGTGCCGGGGAATTTGTGTAATGAATCCGCTTCACCCAGCCCCGCTCGGCTGGCTGACGCACGCACGCGCGCGTGTGTGTCTGCGCTTGCGTGCGTGCCCGCGCGTACGTTAGTGTATTTATTGTTTTCTTGTGTTTTGTTGGCTTTTTTTAATGATGATGTGGGGGGGGGGGGGGGGCGGTGGCGTGCGGTTGATTGTCTCCTAAGTGCCGCTCGCGTGCTCGCGGCACCGCCGACGGAGGAGAGAGGGGAGGTGGCGGCGGGCGCCGAGAGAGAGAGCGGAAGAGGAGGGAGAGTCACGCAGGTGGCACGGATAGCGCCCCATCTCGCTCGCTCGCTCGCTCGCTCTCAGGCTTTGTTAATTAACGGCCGAGCACGAGCCGTAGACGATGGGGGGGGGGGGAGCGGGGTTTTGCGAGGGAGGGAAATTACCACAATCGCGCGCATTATCTCCCTTTCTGTGGGCTTGTCGCGCCCTCTTTCTCTCACTCGAGTCCCCCCCCCCCCCCCCACCGTCTCGCCCGCTCCGTCTCGCGACGCGGAGCTCTCTTCACCTCGCGTCTCTAAAAACCTCTCCCTCCCTCTCTCTCCCGGCTCTCCTCTCCAGCTGCCTCGGTTAATTGTGTCTCGGCCGCTCTCCCCCCCCCCCCCCCCCAGCTCGCACCGCCGCATGCAGATGAAGCCGTATGCAAATGAGCGTCTACTCTCCCGGCCGCCACCGCTACTCCCACCGGCGTCGTGGCGCCAAAGCGGCCCGACGTCCCCTCTACACACCCCCCTCTCCCACCTCTTTCTCACCACCATCATAATGCAAACGCCTGCCTCCCTCCACCCCCCCCCGCCGCCCCCCCCCCCCCACCGACTCCAACATCGCCAGCACCCCGCTGCAGCGGGGGGCTCCTCCTCCGGACGCGCTTCATCTTCGTTGCTAATCACAACCGTAAACAAAATAATTATCTCGCTCGGGCGCCGTCCCCTCCGCGTCGATTTGCCGTCCGTCGGGCGCGGAGACTTCTTTTTCCTTCCCCCCCCCCCTGTCGGCGCTGGCCGTCGGCGCGAGATCGTCGCGTTTCTTGCCGCCCGCCCGCCCGCCCGCCCGCCCGCCCGCCCGCTCGAGCGTCGTCCTCCCGCGCGCCATCTTTGAGCCGAGCGGCGGTGGGCAGGGGCATCGGCGAAGTCCAACGATGGCCGCCGCGGCGCTTCAGGAATACTTTTTTGGGCCGTCGCGCCTCTTTCGGCTTCGCGAACGCGCGCCCAGATTCCGCGGAGTTTCCCGTCCGTCTCCTAATTGTTTTGTCATTCCCGAGGAACGGGTAGCCCGCCGGTCTTTTTTGTACGCGGTGAACATTTTTTTTCTTTGAAATTGTCCGTCGAGTTGCGGCCTCTGTCCCTTAAATAGGACTCTGCAGAAATGCAAAAGATGAAGGCGTCACCGTAAACGAGTTGGCGCGAAAAATCCCAAATTTGTCAAATTGCCGGCACCTTTTTTTTTGTTTGACGATCAAGCAGAGAAAATATTAGCGAGCGCTGCCGTTAATTTATTTTCATTTAATTCCCTGCGCGGATGCCCGCGCTCGCCTCACGTTTCCGTATTTACTCCCGACGCGTAAATTCACATTCCTCCATACACCGCAAACAACAACAACAACAGCAACAGCAAAACACGGGGCCACTTGACTTGCATAATTAAAAAAAAAAATTTTTTTTTACAAAATCCATCTTTAATCTCGTTATTATCCGTTCGCGGCTCGTCAACAAACCGTCAATCGTGACGTTAATTGTTGTAAACAATCCCGCCGGCTGAGTGTCCCCAACGCTCGCGCGAAAGCGCGGGGGGGGGGGGAGGGAGGGAAGATTTTTGTCATTTTTTTGCAGTCGCGTTTTTAGTTTTCACGTTTCGTCGCCAAATTATCGGTTGGCCGATTGTGAAAGCGGTGCGCGCGAGATTACCGACTTGTCCTGCGACAATCGTGCCGTCGCGTTTTGGAGACGGCTCAAACCAAAATAAAAAAAAGAAATCTTCGCGCAGAATTCACAGCGAACAAGATGGCCAGATGTTTTTAATCGGAAAATGTTCGCTTCTGACTGCGCGTGGATAATCGCTGGAAAGACTTACGCGGGATTTTCCTGGATTATTCGGACATGTTATTAGCGGCAGACGTAAAAAAAAAACAATGGCATTACGTCGCGCGTTATGTAATAGCATTTGCCTCCCCGTACTCGCGGTAATTATATATATATTTCCCATCGATGGTTATTTTGAGAATGATTATAATGCCCGGCTCATTGTTTCGGGAGAACGATGTTTTCGTGGAGCGCCTCATGGATTACGCGTGCGCGGCCTGGGTGGCTCGGCCGTAGAGAGAGCAGCTCCCAACCACTTGGTTGCCAGTTCAACTCCTGATTTTTTCAGGATCACAAGGGCTCCATCATCCCTCCCTGCAGAGATGGGGGGGGGGGTCGCTAAAATGAGCGCCAATTTGTCGGGAAAGTCAACTGTGATCGCCTCCCCCCTCCCCCTCCGCAGTAAGAATGTGGAATTTCCACCACTGGCTCAGGATGCCTGTACATAAGGAGCTGAGCACAAATGCCGTCGGCGCCCAATTTGAGCAGAAAACCACTTGGGGTTTCCGTGGAGAGGGGTTGCGCAGCGTGGGGCGGTAAGATTTGGAACTCTTAACGAGATTTAACGGTAACGAGCTACTTTTGTGCACATGGAGGCAGGGTCAAGGATGTCGACGCACCTGGGGGCCGAAAGGAAAAAGGAACGGGAAGAGAGATGAGAGAAAGAATGGGAAATGAGAGGAATGGGACTGGAAAAGGAACGGAGAAACGGGAGCAGAGGGGCTCGGTAGAGATGAGGTGGCGGTGGTGGCGGTGGTGGCTGGGAAGCTGTATAACAGGCTGGTGGTTGAAGGGGTTGGGGTGGTGGTGGCGGTGGCTGTGTTGTTGGTGGTGGTGGTGGTGTTGATAGTGGCTGGGAAGCTGTATAACGGGCGGGTGCTTGAAGGGGTTGGGGTGGTGGTGGCGGTGGCTGTGTTGTCGGTGGTGGTGATGGCTGGGAAGCTGTATATATAACAGGAAGCGGACGAAACTGCATCAGCCCCTCGACGCTGCTGCTGTTTTCAAAGTGGGCAGCGAGAAAGAGAAGGGGGGAGGGGTTCAACAGTGGGTGTGGCCACACAGTAGTCACGTGACTCATGGGAGGCAAGACGTGATGTGTATGCGGAGATGAAATGAACGCGTCTAAAAAAATCTTGCCACGTGAGCTTGTTGAGGGGCGGGCGGGTGGGGGGGGGCGGGTAGCGAGGTGAATTTGTAAGGTGCGAGTTGAAAAAGATGAACGGCTGCGAAACGTTATGGTCATTATTATTTTTTTGTTCCTGAATCGGCAAGTGGGGCTGTCACGGCGGCTTGCATTGCGGTCGGCGCGCTCGAGACTCGCAACGGAGCGCTCACGGTCCGTTCCAATCTCCCGGCGTGGCAGTCGAGACGTCTCGAACATTTCTGCCCACCCCGCCAGAGAGTAGACAAAGATGTTGTTGCGTTTGGTGGTGGTGGTGAAGGGGTGGTGGTGAAGGGGTGGTGGTGATGGGGTAAAGTGTGAGTGCTCCCGCTCTCCGTTCCGAGACAAGATTTGTAACTTTGATCCTCGTATCGATAGTGCAATTTTAATTGAGGGACTACTGTGTGTTGTTGTCTTGGTGTGGTGTGGGACTGTTGTTGTTGTCTTGGTGTGGTGTGGGACTGTTGTTGTCTTGGTGTGGTGTAGGACTGTTGTTGTTGTCTTGGTGTGGTGTGGGACTGTTGTTGTTGTCTTGGTGTGATCTGGGACTGTTGTTGTCTTGGTGTGATCTGGGACTGTTGTTGTCTTGGTGTGGTCTGGGACTGTTGTTGTTGTTGTTGTTGTCTTGGTGTGGTCTGGGACTGTTGTTGTTGTCGTGGTGTGGTCTGGGACTGTTGTTGTTACTCTTTGGTTCTATTCGGTAAAGTCACGTAGATAAAAAATAAAACAACAAAAATCTCGACGTTTCGGCCACAGCACAAGCGGCCTTCATCAGGTGAAGGGACCAGACTGTCTCGAGGACAGCGCTGGAGTGAACACAGCCAAGCTCAGACCGCGACCTTTAAGCTGTGTGCGAGGAAACAAGGTGCCTTGACAAAGGAATTAGCATAAAAATTAGCATTTAATTGGCCGCCTTAGCATGATGAACGGTGTAGAGGTGGTGTACATGCGGGTGAACATGCCGGTTGGCGAGGGGGGGAGGGGGAGTTTACCTATTGATGGTGTGAAAAGGGAATTTTAAGAGCTGCGAAAGTTTGGGGTATCACTACTTGAAAAAATATACTGTACCATTGAAAATTAGTTTAATGTTTGGTTCGATTTAGAACATCTTTCCAATGGTTGCTTAATTTGAAACCATCTTCTCGGTTGAAATTGTGTCTGTGTTTGTAAATCTGAATTGCCTCGTGAACAAATCTCTGATAAAAACCCGTGGGTTTGCAAAGAACCTTGGTATCGGAGAAAATAATATCGTGATCACCCACAGCGTTGATACAGTGATCAGCCACGGCAGAAGAATTCGTTTTGCCGTGTTTCAAATCTGATTTGTGCTCGCGAATTCGGTTAGAGACATGTCGCTTCGTCTCCCCGATATAGCAATCACCGCAGGTACAACTCAATTTGTAAACCCCGGGGTACTGTAAGTAAGGAATGACATCCTTCACGGATGGGATCAGATCACGAATTTTGTGTACTGTATTGAACCGGACCTGGATCTTGTGTTTGTTTAGAATTTTGGAAATCTTTTTAGTAACGCCTGCTATATATGGTAGTGTGATGGTTTTAACCGGAGTACCAAGTGGTTGTTTCTGTATGGAGGGAGAAACAGCTTGGCGGATGGTACGGTCAGAATATCCATTCCTTTTGAGGGCCAGGTGTACATGCTTTAATTCACTGGTCAGGTGGTGTTGGTCCGAAATGCAATGAGCCCTATGGTATAAAGTTTTTATGAGAGAATTCTTTTGAGCTGGGTGGTGGTGGGAATCAGGTTTCAAGTGGAAATCTGTGTGGGTGGGTTTCCTGTAGACAGAATGCCCCAATGAGCCATCAGGTCTCCTCTCAAACACAACATCTAAGAATGGTAGCTTGCCATCTTTCTCCACTTCCATGGTGAATTTGATGGTGGGATGTCTGGAATTGATGTGGTGTAGGAAAACGTTCAGAGCTGGGAGGCCATGTGGCCAAATGACGAAAGTGTCATCCACATATCTCTTCCACAGGGAAGGTCTGAGGGTGGAAGTCTGGATGGCGTCCAATTCACATTTCTCCATGAAAACATTGGCTATCACTGGTGACAAGGGGGAACCCATGGGAGTACCCTCATTTTGCTTGTAGAAGGAACCATTCCAAGTAAAGTAGGTGTTGGTGAGGCAGTGCCTGACCAGCGTAGGTACCTCGGGGTTTAGTCCATGTTGTACCAAATTTAAAATTATTTCAATGGCATCAGGTACCAGGACCTTGGTGAACAAGGAGACCACATCGAAGCTGACAAGGATATCGTCAGGGGACAGTACAACGTCTTTGACCATAGAGACCAATTGGGCTGAGTTAAGTACTGCTGAGGCGGTCTTGCCATTGAAAGGCAGCAAGGTACCCGACAGAAAACGTGCTAGCTTATAGGTAGGGGAGTTGATCGTGGATACGATGGGTCGTAGTGGAGTGCCTTCTTTATGAATCTTTGGAAGACCATAGAATCTAGGGGGTCTTGCAGCAGAAGGTTTTAGGGAGGGACGTTTAGTTGGTTCGATTAGGGAGGTCGAACTTGTGATGATCTTTACTCTTTGGTTCTATTGGGTAAAGTCACGTGGGTAAAAATAAAATAAAAAATAACAAAAAATCACGACGTTTCGGCCACAACACAAGCGGCCTTCATCAGGTGAAGGGACGAGACTGTCAGGAGGACAGCGCTGGAGTGGAAGAAGCCACGCTCAGATCACGACCTTTAAGCTGTGTGAGAAGAAAAACACCAAGCGCCTTGACAAAGGAATTAGCATATAATTTAGCATTGAAATGGCTCATTGAAATAGCTAAGTTAAAGTATACACATCCGCAGATGTACCCCTTGACAAAGGAATTAGCATAGAATTTAGCATTGAAATAGCTGAGTGATTAGCTAGTAACTGGTTACAGAAATAGCTATGTTAAAGTTAGAGCATATACATTCACCGAGGCACCTAGTACTCATCAAACAGGAGAATTTAGCGAAACACAACCACGCTCAGACAGCGGACCTTTAAACTGTGTGCGAGCAAACAAGGTGTTCTGACAAAGAAATTAGCATAAAAATTAGCATTTGATTGGCGGATTTTCGGAAAGAGGTGGTGTACGTGCCGGTGGACTTGCCATTTGGCGCGGGGGAAAGGGGGGGAGGGGGAGTTTACCTATTGGTGGTGTGAGAAGGGAATTTATAAGAGCTGCGAACTCCCCCTCCCTCCGTTCCCCCCCACCCCCGCGCCAAACTGCAAGTCCACCGGCACGTACACCACCTCTTTCCGAAAATCCGCCAATCAAATGCTAATTTTTATGCTAATTTCTTTGTCAGAACACCTTGTTTGCTCGCACACAGTTTAAAGGTCCGCTGTCTGAGCGTGGTTGTGTTTCGCTAAATTCTCCTGTTTGATGAGTACTAGGTGCCTCGGTGAATGTATATGCTCTAACTTTAACATATCTATTTCTGTGACCAGTTACTAGCTAATCACTCAGCTATTTCAATGCTAAATTCTATGCTAATTCCTTTATCAAGGGGTACCTCTGCGGATGTGTATACTTTAACTTAGCTATTTCAATGAGCCATTTCAATGCTAAATTATATGCTAATTCCTTTGTCAAGGCGCTTGGTGTTTTTCTTCTCACACAGCTTAAAGGTTGTGATCTGAGCGTGGCTTCTTCCACTCCAGCGCTGTCCTCCTGACAGTCTCGTCCCTTCACCTGATGAAGGCCGCTTGTGTTGTGGCCGAAACGTCGTGATTTTTTGTTAATTTTTTTGTTATTTTATTTTCACCTACGTGACTTTACCAAATAGAACCAAAGACTATGGATCCTAGCAGTCACGAAAGCTTTAAATCTAGAATTGTGATGATCTTGTTGGTTTTTATAGTTAGGCTATTAGTAGGGTCATTTTTAATTTTTGAGTAACTACCATCATTGAGTAGGTCCTGATTTTTATTGTTGTATGAGTTTTTATCCATAATTACAGTGGCATTGCCCTTGTCGGCTGAGAGGATGACTATATCATGTCTCTCTTTTAATTTCGCGAGTTCAGAGCGTTCATCTTTGCTGATGTTGCTAACGGGTTTCTTAGCATTCTTAAGAATAGTAGCTATTTCAGCTCTCGCGACGTCTGCTTGGATGTGTCCTATACCTTTGAGGGCTACATCGACCTGAGAAATGATATCATCATAACACGGCAGAACGAATTCTTCTGCCGTAGCTGATCACTGTTACAATGCTGTGGGTGATCACGATATAATTTTCTCCGATACCAAGGTTCTTTGCAAACCCACGGGTTTTTATCAGAGATTTGTTCACGAGGCAATTCAGATTTACAAACACAAGACACAATTTCAACCGAGAAGATGGTTTCAAATTAAGCAACCATTGGAAAGATGTTCTAAATCGAACCAAACATTAAACTAATCTTAGTTTTTTCGGTAAAGTCACGTTGAAGAGAAAAAACCAACACACCTGAAGATGACCGTTTGAGTTATGGTCGAAACGTCGTGAGAATTTTTTATTGTTTTATATATATATTATTTTATTATTTTGTTGTTTCTCTTCAACGTGACTTTACCGAAAAAACTAAGAATATGAATTACTGCAGTCACGAAAGCTTTAAATCAAAATTAAACTAATCATCAATGGTACAGTATATTTTTTCAAGTAGTGGTACCCCAAACTTTCGCAGCTCTTAAAATTCCCTTTTCACATCATCAATATGTAAACTCCCCCTCCCCCCCTCGCTGACCTGCACATGTTCACCCTCTCTACACCTTTCATCATGCTAAGTCTGCCAATTAAATGCTAATTTTTATGCTAATTCCTTTGTCAAGGCACCTTAATTCCTCTCACACAGCTTAAAGGTCGTGGTCTGAGCTTGGCTGTGTTCACTCCAGCGCTGTCCTCGAGACAGCCTGGTCCCTTCACCTGATGAAGGCCGCTTGTGTTGTGGCCGAAACGTCGTGATTTTTGTTGTTTTATTTTTTACCTACGTGACTTTACCGAATAGAACCAAAGAGTTTGGATCCTTGCAGTCACGAAAGCTTCAAATCTAAAACTGTTGTTGTTGTCTTGGTGTGGTCTGGGACTGTTGTTGTTGTCTTGGTGTGGTCTGGGACTGTTCTTGTCTTGGTGTGGGACTGTTGTTGTTGACTTGGTGCGGCCTGGACTGTTGTTGTTGTCTTGGTGTGGTCTGGGACTGTTGTTGTTGTTGTCTTGGTGTGGTCTGGGACTGTTGTTGTTGTTGTCTTGGTGTGGTCTGGGACTGTTGTTGTTGTTGTCTTGGTGTGGTCTGGGACTGTTGTTGTTGTTGTTGTCTTGGTGTGCTCTGAGACTGTTGTTGTCTTGGTGCGTTCTGGGACTAATGTCAACTGAGCTACGTAGCTCTTTTTCCAGAAGCGACCTGGCTATCACAAACGACAGCTCAACGACAGTGGCGCATCATCGCCGCGTGCAAGTGTAAAGCAGCGGCCCAATGCCCTGAACGCGTGGCGCTGATTCTTAATGTGGAGGGAAAAATCCGGAGGACCCGGAGAAAAATCCCCGCGACCTCTGGGAGAATGTGTTCCAAATATAGAGCAGGCATCGTCAGGGTCGGGATCGAACCCACGACCTCTTGTATACCGGGCGAGGAAGTTAAAATCTCCTGGCCACCGTGGCGCCTGATGGCGAACTGGTTCCACTCTCGTCCCACTTTTCTCGACCAACCCGCGATGGAACGCGCCGCCAGTATGGTGAAGTATGGTCAAACGATCCCCGTTGGAGAGAGACCATCCAGCAGTGGATTGAGAATGGGCTTTGCAATAAAATAATAACGGATAGCGCTGGGTGACTTTCCATCCATCTCTGTAACAGCCCTGAGTCATATTCTTAGTTTTTTTCGGTAAAGTCACGTTGAAGAGAAACAACAAAATAATGAAATATATATAAAACAATAAAAAATTCTCACGACGTTTCGACCATAACTCAAACGGTCATCTTCAGGTGTGTTGGTTTGCATAAATTAATTTTTAAACGGCGCATTTATTTATTTATAAAAAAAACGTTAGCGTCACGCGCAGCGATTTGGCAGTTTACCCAGGACTAGTCCATCTATTTTTTGAAAAGAGGAAGGGGGAGACGAAATTTTTTATAATGTATGCTGTCTGAAAGCCAATGTAAGCGTGAACAATCAATTAAGAACTGAAATGGTTTATCAAATCTTTCCAATGATTGCTAAGATAGAATCCATCTTCTCGGTTGAAATTGTCTCTGTGCTTGTATATGTGGATAGCCTCATGAACGAATCTCTCATGGTAGCCAGATGGCTTACAAAGAACCTCCGTCTTGGAAAAGTCAATGGCATGTGAGCCTACTGAATTAGAACAATGATCTGCCACGGCCGAGGTGTTGGTCCTACCGTGTTTAAGGTCTGCTTTGTGTTCAGGGCATTGGGACGCTGCTTTACGCGTCGCGTCCGCGCCTCTCAAAAACGTCGAGTTCAGCCCTGAGTCAGTAGGTGTAAATTCCACATTCTTATGGCAGCGGTCAATGTATCCGTGGATTACTGGCCAGCCTGACCAAGGGGAACGAACGTTCCAACAAATTCTGCTAGCAGCCACCGAAACAGTTTGTGGAAACTCCACATTACTATGGCAGGGGGGTTGGGTCAGTTTGGTTGGGCGGCGTAACTTTTCCATCTTCGTCGATGCCCAATTGCGGCGGGCGGGGAGGGGGGGGGGCATGAGTTCATCACAAAAAACAAAAGCGGTCTCGATCTGTGCAGCGACTCGCAGACTTCCCGACACGCTCGTTGTGGGGGGGGCGGGAGTCGGCCAACCTGCGGCGTGCGGCTCTTCAAGGACCGCCGCTCCGTGACCGTGATTCATCGGGGACCACCGCCCGACGCGTCCCGCGTCGAATCGCGTCGAGTCCGCGCCTCTCAAAAACGTCGAGTTCATTTCGGTTTTTCTTAGTTGCACCAAATTCGAAAGAGGAAAAGGAAATGGCCCCTCTTGTTGTTTTCTTGTCTTTCCGACTCCTGCGCGCTAGTAACAGGACATTCCACATTCCTATGGCAGGGGTCAGGCTCTATCTGTCTTTGGCTGGCGGGCAGCGGGCAGACGAACAAAGGACGATGCCGTGAGCGCCTGCGCCGTGCACCCTGGCACCGAGCCAGATTCCCAGGCGGCGCTCGACGCGATCACCGGGCCGGCTGATTAATTCCTCCGGCTGGGGATAGAGGAGCGTCGTGGTTGGGGCTGGGGGGTGGTGGCGGTGGTGGCGGGGTAGCCGTATAAGACGTGGGTGTTTGAAGGGGTTGGGGTGGTGGTGGTGGTGGTGGCTGTGTTGTTGGTGTGGCGGTGGTGGTGGCGACGGTGGAGGCTGTAGTGGTGGTGGTGGGAATAAGTGGTGGCTGCGGTGGTGGCAGTGGTAGCGTTGGTGGTGGTGGTGGTAGTGCCGGTAGTGGTGGCAGTGGTTGGGTCGCTGTAGTAGGGGGGGGCGGGTGTTTGAAGGGGTTGGGGTGGTGGTGATTGGAGGGAGTGGTGGTTGGAGGTGGTGGTGTTTGTAGGGGGATGGTTGTTGGAGGTGGTGGTGGTTGGAGGTGGTGGTATTTTGAGGGGGTGGTGGTGGTTGGAGGGGGGCGGTGGTGGTGGCAGCAGCGGTGGTGGTTGGAAGTGGTGGTGTTTGTAGGGGATGGTTGTTGGAGGTGGTGGTGGTTGGAGGTGATGGTGGTTGGAGGTGGTGGTATTTGGAGGGGTTGGTATTTGGAGGGGGTGGTGGTGGTTGGAGGGGGGCGGTGGTGGTGGCGGCAGCGGTGGTGGTTGGAGGTGGGGGCGGTAGTGGTGGTGGTGGTTGTGTGAGCGGTCTCATTGCGCGACACTTCCATCACGACAGGACGAGGCAGAGCGCGAACAAAAATATTAAAAATAAGAACGGGCTCTGGCACTCGGAAAAAAGGAAATAAGATCAGGAATTAAATTTAAATATTTTAGCGCAAGGTCACTTTTGATGATTTATACCTGCGTGGAAAATTCCGCATTTCCATTATTATTATTATTATTATTTTTTAGAGCATTAACAGTGGTTGGCTTTAACAATACAGGTCCGCCGCCATGGTAATGTGGAATGTTTACGATTATCATGGGGCCGGCTGCAAAGATGAGCAACGCGCATTGCTCACTAATCCAGGGGGAGATGCTCGCACTTTTAAAATCTTTAATCATCGCCACCCAACCCATAAACCGTTCCCCCCCCCACACCCTCTGAGCAAAGGCTTTGCTGTAGGTGCCGTACACGTGAACAGACCAATAAAATATCAAATAGAAATTTGAGTTTTAATTAATCGCCGAATCTACACGTCTTGAGATTGCGCCCGCCCAGGCGTCGGAGCGATGAAATCGCCCGGTGTGCGGTCAAGATCCTCGGTGATTTGCATCGCAGGATCGTGAGAGATGGCGGCTTCCGTGGAGGGGCGGGTGGGGGGGGGGCGGTGAGTGGGAAGGCCTTCATCTAGCAGCAGATAGATGATGCCCGTCGAATCATAATTGACGACAGCGACGGCGATGAAATTATCAACCGACTGTCGGTCAGCGGCTTTTCCCCGCTGAGGCCGATCTGCCAAAGTTGCCGGCGATTGTTTAAAAAAAAACATGTTGTTGTTGTTGTTTGAGGTTCTCCTCCAAAGGGATCCGGCGATTTCCACCGCCCTCCGGCGGCGTCAAACACGATTCGGCGACGGACGCGCGTGGATTTTGCTAACTGGGCGCCGGCTTCCGGTTGATTAATTAATCGGACTTGGCGGACGTTGACGAGAATTAATTGAGGTTGCTGCGTCGCGCGGCGAAGGGCATTTATTTGTGCTCGGGAGGTTTTGTCGTCGTCGTTGCCGCTGCCGGGCACTTTGTCCGCATCCCGGGCAGCGGGAAGGCGAAGCGAGCGGCCTGCTGCCCCGCGTACATTTTATATGAGGCTGCGGTAAAATTCGCCCACTGAAAACGTGGCACGGGCGAGCGCGCGGAAAAAATAGGAGGAGCGGAAGGAGATGCTGGGGGGGGTGCGGGGGGGGGGTAACCAACAGCGAGCGGGCGACAGAGAGAGAGTGGGGAGAGAGGGAGGGGAGAGCGAGCGACGGTCTGGCTGGTGGTTGTGGTGCAGGGAGGGGGGGCAGGAGGAGGAAGTGGGGGGGGGGGCACCGGGGCTGGATGGCGCGTGAAGGATGGCGATGGAAAGGAGAGAGATGATGTGGTGGCAGCGGTGGTGGCGACGGCGGTGGCGGTGGAGTGGAAGGGGGGGTGGTGGTTGCCGCAAACCTGCCGGGTGGAATAAATAAAACTGTGGTTTATGGGGACTGGGGCCCCACGTTTCGTGCTCTCGCTCCAAGAGAATAACCTCTTTCGCGAGAATGCACGGCGACGTTTGTTATTATTCGTTATATTTTCACATCTTGTCATTTTTCGCCCGGCTTTACCCGAGAACGGGAGCAATCCGTTCGGATCTCTCTTGCGCAGCGGTGCGACGCTTCGTGCAGTAATAGAGAACGGCGCGCGTAAGCGGGCGTCGCATTGCTACCGCTGAGATCCCTTCTCCGTCCTCCTCTTCACGTGACGCTCCGTTCCGCGCGGCGCGGCGGAGTACGGGAGTCGTGTCGGTCGCGTGGCGCTCACTCTGATGCGTTCATTCGCGGAGCCGAGGCTTGGCCAACGTTGAAGTGCGCAACGAAGTTGAACCGTTGACGGGGTGTTTTTTTTTTTAATTCCCGCACCAATTAATTATCGGTGACCGAGGGAGCGAGAGACCATCATGTCGGCAGACGCCGAGAACCCGGCTTAATCGCAATCCGCGATCTCCCCAAGCGGCCACGTGTTTAATATTTTTCATGTATAGCCGACGGTCCGGGCCAGCCATAGCATTGTGGAATTTTTACCACCGGGATTGTTAATCCTCGATGCTCGTTTTGAGAGCTCTTTTGGGAGAATTCGACTTGGGATTTGAACGTCTCGCTTGCTCGTAATCGCCTCCGATGTCACGGATATGAACGGTTCTCATTGGTCGCCGGATATCAGATGGTTTCCGAGGCAGTCCAATCGTGAGAGCCAGCTGGATTTCGAGCAGGTTTTTCTACCGTCCGCCGAATAGATTAGTGAACGCGTTATTTCGCGTTTGCCGCTGGTGATCCTGCTGCCGCTGCTGCTGCTGCGATGGCAGCGGTGCAAGAGTGCAGTTAACCACGAAAATCGCAAAACTTTCCGTGGCAATCGCAACTGCGTGGCATCGTGAGAAAAAAACAAAATGTAACGGGCGACCTTTTGGGCAGTTGCCCCTTCTTCGTCACGCACACAATATTTATACGCAATGCCGAAGAGCCGTCGACGTAGCTGTGAATCTGTCGAGTGTTTTTTTGACAGGAGTGTTGAGTTTTTTCGTTTGTTAGTTGTGCGTGCGCACCACTGCCAACGCACTAGCAGCTGCAGCACACTTAGTTTGTAATATGAATCTATAAACAATTTTTATTTTGCCAGGTAAGGCCCCAACTGTGCCGCGTAGCTCTTATTTCAGAAGCGACCCTGACTGTCGCATATGATAGCTCAACGAAGTGGCCCGTCGCGTGGAAATTTATGGCAGCCAAATACTCGAAGCGCCTGGTGTTCATTCTAAATGCGGAGGGAAAAAAACCGGACGACCCGGAGAAAAATCCACGCGACCACGGGGAGAGAGAGAGAGAGAAGGATGCGCAAACTCCAAATATTATTCCTGCAACCAGGGGGGCCGTCCATAGTGGGGGGGGGGGGGGGGTGGCTAGGCCCCGGGGAAAACCACACTGGGATGTATAGCATCTGACACCGTGACGTCGAAGCTCGTGGGAGGGAGGGGGGCCCCAAAGCGCGGGGTCCGGGGCAGTCGGCACCGGTTCACGCCGTAGCCTAGGGTACGGCTCTGCCTGCCGCTGAGATGGCTTCCACCACGGTTGCAGTGTTCGGCGTATGTACGTACAATATGTACGTACAGTATGTACTTTGAACTTCTTTCGCGCCGTATGTAGCCAGGGGGTGTGGGGTGGGGGCGACAACAAACTAAATTCACAACACCAAAGTCGGATCGTGGTCAAACTCCTCTTCTCAGCCTCGCTTGGAGTGTCCCCGTACAGAGAGACCATGCCTTGTACGACACAGGCTTTTGTGGTACAGCCACTGGTGGAACTTTCCGCAGTGCAATGGCAGGGGCGAGTCCATCCGTGGGAAAACCGCTGCTGCCTTGCGCCCACAAAGCGGTGCTCGTTTTATCGAGCCCAGAGGGATGATGATAGGTTGTATGTATGGTGGTATGTTAAACTTATTTCGCACCGTGCGTAGCCAATCGTGGTTAATCGGAGGTGCGTGGGTGGGGGGGGGGGTGAAGGTCAACAAACTAGACACAAAAATAATTTAGAAAGAAATTAGCTTTCAATCTAGATGATGATTTAAACGTGCGTAGCTCTCAGTGGCTTTCTAATATCGGAAGGAAGAGCATTCCAGAGGTGGGAACCACCTCCCCCAGTGCTGATTGTGTTAATACATTTATTATAATAATAATATAATGTTTTGTTATGCAACACAGCCCGTCAGTAATACCACTGTGCGGCCGTAAAATATAATAGTCGGCGAGTCGGGAATCGAACCCAGGCTCTTCTTACTGTAAAGGTGCAAGTGCTGTTAACTCTTAACGGGGGGTGGGGGGGCGGGGCACGGACTGAGACCAGGCCAAGCACGGGCAATCTCTCCGTCCCCACCTCCTGGTAGCGCCGGTTGGCACTTGCAGAGAGTTGCGGTCAAATCTCTCCGTCGCCACCTCCTGTTAGCGCCGGTAGGCTACTTGAGGTGCGAAAGAAAGCTCCAAACATACGTACCCATGTACATACATACGTTGAAATCAGCCGAGCACTCCAGAGACCAGGAGAGAGTCTCATTTGCAGGGGTGAGTGTACCTGGATCACCACAACGACAAAGGCAATGGCATTAAAACTACGCAGGACGGTGAAGCAGATAGAAAAATCGGAAACCAAAAAAAAGCCCAACGAGAACTCGGAGCAGAAACAAGATAACAATAATAATGGACACACACACACACGCGGAACTGGGTCCGTTGTCCACAGCTGTGCGGCAGTCTCCTGCAACGACGTCCAACGCGGCGATATACCGCGAACCGGATCTCGGTACCAAACCGATTCCTGCAGCCACAGCGGGCACAGACGATGGCGCCCAACTCTCCGATCCCGTCTGTGCAAAAAGGCAGACGGCGGGCGGCAACCCCCCCCCCCCTCTGACTTGAGACGATTCCTCCACACCCCCCCCCCCCACCGTCTGATAGACGAGGTGCGGGACCTCGCCGACACCACCAGAGGGAGCAGGAACTCTGGGCAAGCGACGAGACGAACGAGCGAGCCAGGGGCGGCACTCGACGTCTCCGCCGGCGGTGACCCCTCGGCTGGCAGTCGTAATTTCCGCATCTGCCGTGGCGTCGCCCCAGCAGTACGCGTGTCGGCCAGTGTTGATGTCCCGAGTGGGAGCGGGTGCTCGTTTAACCCAGCCTGAAAAGGGGACGATGGGTTTCGATATTTACCCGTCGGCCGGTTGGTTGAACTCGCGACCTTCTGACCTTGAGCTGACTTCTCAGACCATCATAACAGAGGGTGGTTACGCAGGTGAAGGGGGTGGTCACGGGGTGGGGTGGGGTGCATGTCCCACGAGAGATGAGCGCTACAACTTTGGACATGTCTGATTGGGACATGTTCTCTTTTTTTAATCTCTTAGATTTTTTAAAATTTTTGTTACGGAGGGTGGCAGGGTGGGGGGGGGATTGTGGCCAGAGTGGTGTGAATGGTTTAGCACGCTCGACTAGGCTGGGTGAGTCGCTAGCTGGCTGGCTGAGTGGGTGGCTGGCTGGCTCTTGACTGGCTGGGTAGGTGGCGGGCTGGCTGAGTGGGTGGGTGGCCGGGTAGTTGGCTGACTGGGTGGGTGGCTGGCTGGCTGGCTGGCCGGGTGGGTGGGTTTCGTGGGTTGGCGTGTGGTTGGGTGGCTGGCTGGCTTGCGTGCACGCGTGCGTGTCAGTGTGTGCGTGTGTGTGTCTTTGCGTAATGGACCTCTAATTGGTTCTGCCCAATTTCCTCTGGGATGTTCAAATTGAAAAACTGGCGCGCGCCACAACATTAATTGTGTTTGGAACAAAGTGCGACAATCGCGCCGTGCCATCCGAGCATCTCCATAAGAGGCCGCTCGGTGTCACGGCTGTTGTGTTAATTTATTTGCCGCCCGCGTGAATAAAACATTTTTTTACGCAAACGGCGTGACGCCTCGCCGCTCGCAGCTCCTCGCGCCGTCGGCCATCGTAAAGCTGGTGGTGGAAATTCCACGGTTAAATGGCAGGGACAAGTCTCGTACCCACCACCACCACCGGACAACCCGCTTACGAGTGCACTTTTTGTTCAGGCTTGGCCCGCCCGTTCAATGTTTCTCTTCCGCCAAGGCTTTCGCCACGCACCAACTTGCTGCGCGCGTCCTTCAGGAGGGGACTTCCGCCACCGGTGACTTCCCGCGGAGTGGTTCTCAGTTTATTCCCCCAGAAAGAGATGATGGTGGTGGTGGTGGTGCTGATGATTACAGTAGTGGAGGACAGGCTGGACCCTAACAGGGACTCGAACTTGGGGTAGAGGCTAAGAGTTTTGTGGTGGCGAGATGTTACCTCCCTCACCTGGTATGCAGGAGGTCGTGGGTTTGATCTCAACCCTGACGCCTGCTGTATATTTGGAGCTTGCATGTCTCTCTCCCCGTGGTCATGTAGATTTTTCTCCGGGTCCTTCGGTGTTTCCCTCCATGTTTAGAATAAACACGCGTTTAAACTAAACGTGAGTTTTCAATCCAGATTTAACAGTGCGTAGCTCCTCCAGTGCCTTCCTCATATCGGCAGGAAGAGCGTTCCAGACGGCCGCAGAAGCGCATCCGAAAGCGCCGCGCGATGCGGTGACCGTTTTTGTTCGACGGCGGAGCCGAAAAGCCGCCGCCGCCACCGCCGCTGCCGCCGCCACCACTGCTGCTGCAGCCGCTGCTGCAGCTGCTGCCACCGCTGCCGCGAGGATGGTGATCCGGAGTTCGCGCGGCGACGGTTTGCGCTCTTTGCCGAAATCGTCGAGGTGCTGTGGGTTCGTTTTGTGGCGAGCGCTCTCCACGCGCGTCAACGAGCGACGCCCGGCGTCCGGCGAGGGGGCCCTGGCCTAGTGCCTTGTCGACGCTTCAACGTGCGCCGCTCGCCCGCTCCCCTCCGTTCCCGTTCTCTAGGCCGCGCAAGCAAGCGTGAGCAACTTCCCGAACGAGAGTGAAGTCCACGGGACGGAGAGCGACGAGGCGGCGAGCGGCGGGGACGAAGAGGAGCGGCGGGCGACGATAAACGGCAGACCGAAGGGGCGTCCGTCTCGATAAATCCTTGGCCCCGACGCTCCCCCCCCCCCCCCCGACCCTCCCCCGCGGCCGTGCGACGCCGACCGGCCCTCTCCGTCCGCTACCGAGCGGCCCCAGGTGAGAGGGACCTCCACGCCAACCGGGCCACGACGCCGCTGAGTCGTGCCCCATCACAGGGCGGGGCCGGAGGGATGCGACTTTCGACTTTGATGCTTTTCAACTCGTGATTCGAGTGTAGCGTCTGCGAGTGATTGGTCAAAAAACACCTTGATACACACACGTGTGTGTGTATACGTGTGTGTGTATACATGTGTGTGTGTACATGTGTGTGTGTACATGTGTGTATACGTGTGTGTGTGTATACATGTGTGTGTATACGTGTGTGTGTGTATACATGTGTGTGTATACATGTGTGTGTGTACACGTGTGTGTGTATACATGTGTGTGTATACATGTGTGTGTGTATACGTGTGTGTGTGTACACGTGTGTGTATACACGTGTGTGTATACATGTGTGTGTATACATGTGTGTGCAGCGATAGCGTGGCGGTTAGCGCGCTGCGCTATGAACCTGGTGAACCGGGTTCGATTCCCGCTCACGGCCAACACCGGCGACGATTATCTGAACCGGTCCTGGGCCTCCCCTAGGTCGACTAAGCCTCAAATGAGTACCCGGTGCCGTGGTGTGTAAACATCGCCACTGGGGAGACAAAGGCGGTCGGGCGTGGTGCTGGCCACCCACCCCCTCGTGTACCGTTCCGGCCTTCATAGGTGCTGCTCGCTAACAACACTTGCCCCTACAGTCTGTTAAGGCTACACGGGGGATCTTTGTGCCGCCTGTACGTACATTCGTCAAACACTGCAACCGTGGTGGAAGCCATCGCAGCGGCAGGCAGAGCCGTACCCTAGGCTACGGGGTGAATCGGGGGCGACTGCCCTGGGCCCCGCGTTTTGGCCCCCCCCCCCCCCGCGAGCTTTGACGTCACAGTGTCAGAAGCGATACATCCCGGTGTGGTTTTTCCCCATAGCCCCGCCACCCCCCCCTTCCCCCCCCCACCATGGTTGCAGGAATAATATTTGGAGTTTGTGTGTCTCTCTCTGCCCGTGGTCGTGTGGATTTTCGTCCAGGTCCTCCGGTTTTCCCCTCCACATTGAGCATCAGCATCGCGCGTTTCGGCGCTATTTGCCCGCTATGAATTTCCACGCGACGGATAAGCCCACTCGGTTGAGCCGTCACTTGCGACGGGCAGGGTCCGCTTCGGACAAGGAGCTCCGTAGCTAAGCCGGGGGGCCCTTAGCCGATGGAAATCAAAGCAGCTTCGAGTTGTTTTCTTTCGGGTTTCAGAAACTCGCGCGTTGTTTCATACCGCCGTGCCTCCCCCGCCGGGAGAGATCGCGACGAACCGGTGACTTCCTCCCCCCCTCCCCCTTCCCCGATTTGTCCGGCGTGCTCACCGGTGTAGCGGCTTGCTGCCGTCTCTGCGCTGGGAGGGTGAAGCACGTGACGGCCGTCGGCTCGAAGGCAACGTGTTTCGGTGCCGCTAAGATGTGGCGACGCGCGTGGGCGGCGGGACGAGTGACCCGCGTCCTCGTCCGTTCACCCGTTTGTTTTGCTCTTTGGTTCTTTCGGTGAAGTCCACATAGGTAGAGAAACGCAATGGATGGCGACCGTCATCAGGAGGGCTGCTGTCGTAGGAGTCCTCCTGATGCGTTTGTTTCACGCCTGATGACGGTCGCTTGTGTTTTTCCACCTACGTGGACTTCACCGAAAGAACCAAAGAGTATGGACGCCTGCAGTGACGAAAGACTGTTTGTTTACCCGTCTGCATCGACCGTTCGTTAACCCGTTCGTTAACCCGTTCGTTGACTTGTTTGTCGTCGGTGCTGGTGACCAGGCGGGGATGGAAAGCCCGGACATGGGGCACGAGGGACGGGACAGGGGTCGGTCAGACGGCGAGCGGTCGGACAAGTACAGACAGGTCGGCCACCTCGCTTCTCGTGCCCCGCTCCGCAGCGTCGTGTCTCGCCTCACGCGCCTCTCTCTTGGCTCTGCATGCCTGTCTCTCGCCTCTTTCCTTTGTGTCTCGGGGTCTCTTCCGTCTTCACGTCTCTCTGCGCCCGGTGCCGTTTGCGTCCGTGTCCTGTCCCCCACCCCCCCCCCGCCCCCTCCGTTGGCTCCCTCCGTGTCTGCGTCTCCCTCCGTGTCTGCCTCCGTGTCTTGTTTCTGCGCCGTCTCCACCGCCTTTGCCTCCCTCATGGCGTTGTTTACACACATTTGGGGCTGAGTTGACCTCGGGGTGGCTAATGACCGATTCAGATAATTGTCACTGGTGTTGGCCGTGAGCGGGAATCGAACTCGGGCCGCCTGGTTTCGTAGCTACAACCGTACAATGCCACCACACAAACACCCACCCACTCACGCTCGCACGCTCGCACGCACTATCCCAGATCTCTCCGTGCGCGCGTGAGCTGCACCTCTGTGAAATGGGCCCTGAAGTAGAGAAATTAGCAGCGGGGAGGGAGGAGGAGAGCGGGAAGTCCGCGCAATGAGACCCTAACGACGTCCCAGCAGCATCGGCCAGCTGTGACCCCAGATTGCCCGCGATGCCACCCTGCCCGCGGGTATATACCTTGACGTGCAGGGGCGCCGCGGTGGGCGAGATGTTAACTACCTCGCCTGGTACGCAGGGGGTCGTGGGTTCGATCCCGACCGTGACGTCTGCTGCTGCTGTATATTTGGAATTTGCGGTGTCTCTCTCTCTCATCATCATCACGGTGGCTAGGAGATGTTAACTACCTCGCCTGGTATGCAGGAGGTCGTGGGTTCGATCCCGACCCCTGACGCCTGCTGCTGCTGTATATTTGGAGTTTGCGGTGTCTCTCTCTCATCATCATCACGGTGGCTAGGAGATGTTAACTACCTCGCCTGGTATGCAGGAGGTCGTGGGTTCGATCCCGACCCCTGACGCCTGCTGCTGCTGCTGTATATTTGGAGTTTTCGTATCTCTTTCTCTCTCTCCCCGTGGTCACGTGGATTTTTTTTCCGAGTCCTCCGTTTTTTTCCACCTCCGCATTTAGAATGGACGTGTTTTTTGAGTATTTGGCTGCGATCACTGTCCACGTGACGAGCCACTTGGTTGAGCTATCATTTGTGGCCCGGTCGCTTCTGACAAAGAGCTGCGTAGCTCAGTGGGCCTTGCCTGCTCAAATAAAATAGTTTAACATTCTTGGTTCTTTCCCTTCTACGTGACTTTACCGAAAGAACCAAGGCTATGAATCCCTGCAGTCACGAAAGCTGTAAATTAAAATAGTTTTGTTTGTAGTTTTATACATAGATCGCCATCGTCATCATTACCACCACCGCCGTTACTGCCGCTACTACTGCTACGCATTGTCACGCGGCTCATATGTACGTGCGAGTCCCTGGTGCGGCGTGTAGTAAACGTCGCCACTGGGGAGACAAAGGCGGCCGGGCGCGGTGCTGGGCCACCCACCCCCTCGTGTGCCACAGTGCCAGCCTCCACGCTCGCCGACAGCACTTGCCCCAACAGTCTGTCAAGGCTACACGGGGGATCTTTGTCTTGGTGTGTTGCCTTGTCACTCCACTGCTAGATGAAGGCCCCCCCCGTGTTGTGTCGATCGTGGTGGTAGTTGGACCACACTTGACCGTACCCGGGTCGCCAGGGTTCAGAGTGCGGCAGGGCGCGCTAACCGCTGCGCCTCCCATCCTGGTCCCTCACGCGGTGTGTTCACGTCGCGCTAATTGGGGGCTCCGTGTAAATCGTTGTCGCCCTCCTGACCACGCCGTCTCACCTCAACTCACCTCAACTCACCTCACTCACCACCCTCACTTCACCTCACTCACCACCCTCACCTCACCTCACTCACCACCCTCACCTCACTCACCACCCTCACTCACCACCCTCACCTCACTCACCACCCCCATCTCACCTCACTCACCTCACTCACCACCCCCACCTCAATCACTCACCTCACTCACCACCCTCACCTCACCACCCTCACCTCACCTCACCACCCTCACTCACCACCCTCACCTCACTCACCACCCTCACCTCACCTCACTCACCACCCTCACCTCACTCACCACCCTCACCTCACTCACCACCCTCACCACCCTCACCTCACTAACCACCCTCACCTCACTCACCACCCTCACCTCACTCACCACCCTCACCTCACTCACCACCCTCACCACCCTCACCTCACTAACCACCCTCACCTCACTCACCACCCTCACCTCACTCACCACGCTCACCACCCTCACCTCACTCACCTCACTCACCTCACTCACCACCCTCACCTCACTAACCACTCTCACCTCACTCACCACCCTCACCACCCTCACCTCACTCACCACCCTCACCTCACTCACCTCACCTCACTCACCACCCTCACCTCACTCACCACCCTCACCTCACTCACCACCCTCACCTCACTCACCACCCTCACCTCACCACCCTCACTCACCACCCTCACCTCACTCACCACCCTCACCTCACTCACCACCCTCACCTCACTCACCACCCTCGCCTCACTCACCACCCTCACTCACCACCCTCACCCACCCCCACCACCCTCACTCACCTCACTCACCACCCTCACCTCACTCACCTCACTCACCACCCTCACCTCACTCACCACCCTCGCCTCACTCACCACCCTCACCACCCTCACCTCACTAACCACCCTCACCACCCTCACCTCACTCACCACCCTCACCACCCTCACCTCACTAACCACCCTCACCACCCTCACCTCACTCACCACCCTCACCTCACTCACCTCACTCACCACCTCCCAGGTGCTCTACTTCTTAGCTCCCCCTCCCTCTCAGTTGCTCTTCCTCCGGCATTCGCTCTGCTGCTGCTGCTGCTATCTCCTTGCCCCTCCCCCCCTCCCCCATGTTTCTCACCTCCACTCTCCTCCTCTCCGCTGTTTTTCTCTCTTCGCTGTATCTGCCTTTACCTCTCTCTCTCTCCTTCTCTCTGTCTTTTGTTTTACGATCAGAGGAAACAAGAAGATGCTCGGTGTAGTCGGCACTTTGCTCCGTTCATCATTTCGTTTTTATTTTTTTATGCTTTGCTTTATGTAAACCCCTCCCCCCCCACCGTCTCTCTCTCTCTGTGTCGCTGTTTGTCATTTTATCTTTCTCTCTCCTCTGCATCTCTCGCTCCCTGTGTCTCCCCCTCTCTCTTTATCTCTTCCCTCTATATCTCTCTGTCTATCTCTCTATCTCTCTATATCTCTGTCTTTCTCTATCTCTTTCTCTCTCTATCTCTCTGTCTATCTCTATCTCTCTCTATTTTTGTATCGCTCTATCTCTCTATCTCTCTGTCTCTATCTCATTCTGTCTCTCTCTATCTCTCAGTCTCTCTCTCTCTCTCTCTCCGGGAAGAGGATGTGTCTACCCGTGCTCCTGGCGATTACATTACCTGGCAGCGAGGGCCTAGTTGTATGTATGCGGCCTACTCACAGCCCTGCACCCACTACCTTTCCTGCCACCTCTGTTACATCCTTCCTATTCTTCTGCTTTCCTGCAAACATTAAAATCGCTCCTCTTTCTCACCCCTCTCCTCTCTGCTCTCTTCCCCCCCCCCCCTCTCTCAGCACTGCTGCTTCCCTGCCCCCACAGCACCCATCATGCCACGTGACGCTCGTGACAACACCTGCTCACGGCCCCCCCCCCCTCTCTCTCCTGTCGCCACCCTGCGCACCCCCCCCCCCCCCACCCCACTCTTATTTTCCACCCATCTCTTCTCGTCTTGTTCTCTCCTTTCGTTTGCGCAGCTAACGGAGTTTTATTTATTTATATAACTTATTTATTGATTTGCAATGCCACGCTACGCCGGAGGATCATATCTCTGAAACCGCCCAACATGGACTGTTCTGCTTCCCGCCACCTGAGATAAAGGGGGACGACGTGATAGACGTCGCCGCTGGACAGTGTGTGGGGAAGCGGAACGTCATCGCCGTGGCTCCCATGACCCGCGGCTACGTGCTCCTCCTCGCCAACGCCGAGACGGTGGCGCGCGTCATCGCCGCGGGGCTCACCTTCGGGGGGGAGATATTTGTGCAATGCACACCTCTCTCCTCCCCAGCGCAAAAAGTGCTCCTCATCCAACGCCCCCCCCCCCCACCTTTCCTCAAAACTGCCGACCTACAACGAGATCTTGAACGGTTTGGCAAATTGGGGCCCGCATCATTATGCTACCCTGGCGCACACGGGACCCAGAACTGGCGCAAGTCTTGTCGTTTCAGCGACAAACTTTTATGATTCTAAATGCCAACAACACGGAACTAAACGTGAACTGTAAGTTCACGACGGACGGCTACGCTCACACCGTGTACGCGTCCGCCGTGAGGCCGCGCTGCTACGTGTGCGGTGGCTTCGGCCATGCCCGTGCAAACTGCACGGGCAAACCAAAAGGAAAAAACGTGCAGCCTGCAACAAACATCACGCAGCAACAGCACCAGCAGCAGCAGCAGCCACCACAGCCTCAGCAGCGCCGGCAGAAGCAGCAGCAGCCACCGCAGCTTGCACAGCAGCAGCAGCGGCCACAGCAGCCGCAGCCACCGCAGCCTCAGCAGCAGCAGCCACCACAGCCTCAGCAGCAGCCACCGCAGCCACCGCAGCCTCAGCAGCAGCCACCGCAGCCACCGCAGCCTCAGCAGCAGCCACCGCAGCCACCGCAGCCTCAGCAGCAGCAGCCACCACAGCCTCAGCAGCAGCAGCCACCACAGCCTCAGCAGCCTCAGCAGTAGCAGCTGCAGCTACCGCAACCTCAGCAGCAGCAGCCACCACAGCACGAGTGCCAGTTGCTGCAGCAGCAGGATTCTGACTCGGCGACCGGTCGCACAAAGCCGCCCACCGACGACGAAGATGACGAGGGCTTCACCCTCGTCACCTCGCGCAAGCGCAAGGGTGAAGCCCGGCCATGGCGGAGGAGGCCACGCGGCCCCTAACCCTAAACGCGCGGCCACCGCCGATCACGAGCCCTACCCAAAAGTCGCAGAGCAGGACGAGCAACGCCCCCCAGCGAGCGCCGTCCTAGACAGCGTTGCGGGGAATGACCATGAAGACATGCTCGACGGCGACCCGTCTGAGGACAACACGGTGGGACAAGGACCGCCAAAACCGCCGCACGCCGCCTCAGCATCCTCAGAGCAAGAGGAACCACCAGCCGGTGCGGCGCCTCACAGCGCCACACTGCAGGGAGGCGATGACGGCCGGCTCACCTCACCCAAGGGGAGAGCAAAAGACCCTCCAGAGGGCAGCCACCCTCTTCCCAATGAGGCCCTGCCATCACCGACGGCAAACGAGGTTTCTGCCGAGTCACAGTTTGACGAGCTGGAGGACTCGGACGACGAGGTGTCGGAGACCGAAGGAGAGGACAACGTGAGTGAGCTCAGCTACTCACAAGTCAACAGCGAGTGCGATTACACACCTGGAGACATCCACAGCTTCCTCGGCAAAACTTTCAGGAAGCGTCAAGTTAGGGTCGGGGCCGCTTTCCCTGACCTCACCGCTTTCCTCAAAGCATCCCAACAAATTTGCCGCAACAGCGACAGGTTTGGTTTCTCAACTCAGGAATGCTACCGCCTGAAAGTGTTCATGCGCAAGGCGAAGAAGGAGCTTACTTCTGCCCTGAAGTAACCCAGCCCCCCGCAACTATTGTTAACACTACCACCACCACACAACTACATGATGGCTTCAGCTATTAAGGTTGCTAGTCTGAACTGTAACAGCGCTCGCAGTGACAAGAGGTGGGACCAGATCTGCCGCTTTGTCAGGGAACACAAAGCAGATGTGACTCTCCTCCAGGAAACTCACCTCGACGCCACTCTGGAGGCCCAACGCCAGCCTTTCCTAGGCGGCCGGGCCTTCTTCCGCCATGCCGAGGACAACCTCGCCAGCGTGGCGATTGTGCTCAGTTCGCGGTTTGCACCAGAGAATGTCTCCTTCAAAGAAATCGTCAAAGGTCATTTGATTTCTGTCGAATTCGTCCTGAATAACTCCTGTCTCAGGTGCTTTAACGTGTACGCGCCGAGCAAGGCCCCCAAGAGGAAGCTCTTCTTCGGCGCGCTGCGGGACGCACTCGCGACAGACGACGTGGACGACGTTGCTCACCGTCGTGGGAGGAGACTTCAACTGCACCCTCGACCCACCTCTCGACCGCAACACCGCCGAACCTCACCCTGAATCCGCACGGCCGCTAGCCGAACTCGTGCGGAGACTGGATCTGCGTGACGTGCGGCGACCGCAGCATCCAGCCCAGCGGCAGTACTCTCGGTGCCGCTGCGGCTCTCAAGGCAGGATAGGCCTTGCCAGGCTCGACCGACTGTACGTCAATGCCAGCGGCGTTAACCTGCTCGGGGATAGTAATATCGTACCCTCCTGGTTTTTCCGATCACCACCTGGTCTCTGTGCTGCTGCGAATTCCCAGAGCGGAACAGCACAGCGCCTATTGGAGACTCAACGTACAGCTGCTTGACGACACCGACTTCAGAGAAACATTCAAAGCCTTTTGGGCTCAGTGGCTGTCTGCCAAAGGAAGCTTCAACTCCCACCAGCTATGGTGGGACAACACAAAGGCGCAGGTCAGGGTTCCCTGTCAGCAGTTCATGGCCAGCACGCCGCCGCCAACAACGAGGTAGCACGCCAACTGCAGAACGAGCTGCTGGCGCTAGAAGCGGAGCTAAGCTCATCCCACGACACAGCAGAGTGAGACGCTACTGGAGAAGCAGCGGCTTTTCAGGTCCATCACGGACGAGCAGATGCAGCACCTGTCGCAGGTGGACTCTCCCTCTAAGTTTTTCTTCCGGTTAAACAAAGGACCGGCCAACACCACAAAAAATTCCAGTTTGCGAACTCCAGATGGACAAACGGCAACATCTGAAAGCGAGATCGCCAAGACCGCCAGGGATTTCTACTCACAACTTTTCGCCGCCGAAACCACACACGACGAGGCTGACCGGGAGCTACTGGACGGGGGCCCTACCTTAGGAGTCCCCGAGCGGGATCGTCTGGACAGCCCCGTCACCCTGCCGGAGCTCCACACCGCTGTAAAAGGGCTTGCAGCTGGTAAAGCCCCAGGGATTGACGGCCTGCCGGTTGAGTTTTATGCGGCCTTCTGGGATGAGCTCGGCCCTCCACTACTACAACTGTTGACGGAGAGGCCTGCAGTAGGGGGAACTCCCACAGAGCTGCACGAGAGCGGTGGTCTCCCTGCTACCCAAGAAGGGGGACCTGCGCCTCCTCGTGAACTGGCGACCCGTGTCCCTCTTGTGTGCTGACTACAAAATTTTCTCAAAGGTGCTGGCAAACCGTCTCAAGACAGTGCTGGGTCAGCTGATCCTGCTGGAACAGTCATATTGCATCCCCGGACGGTGCATATACGACAACATCGGTACGGTCAGAGACATAATCTCCCTTGCAGAAGCGCACAACATGGACTTAGGCCTCCTCTTCTTAGATCAGGAGAAGGCCTTTGACAGGGTGAGCCACGAGTACTTGGACAAACTCCTAACGTCGCTCGGCTTCGGCCAGGCCTTCATCAGGCAGAGATGCCCCCTCTCGGGGCTGCTGTACACCCTGTCCATTGAGCCACTGATACGCCACCTGAGACGAAATCTGACTGGCCTCAAAGTCCCGGGACCTGAGAACGCGGTCATCAAGCTCTCGGCTTACGCAGACGATGACGTGATGCGTCGTCCTCAACGACGTCCGTGACGTCTCCGCGCTCTGCCAGGCGGTTGCAGTGTACGAGAGGGCCTCCTCCGCCAGGGTCAACTGGGCCAAGTGCGAGGCCCCCCCTGTGTGTTTGGGGTCGCGAGGCGGCGTTCGCTCTGTGCTCCTCCCAGGAGGAGTCAGTTGTGGGGACGACGGAGTCAAGTACCTGGGGGTTTACCTGGGGAAACCACGTGACGTCGCTCTGAACAACTGGACCGAGCTGGCCGACACAATCGAGGTTAAACTACTGACATGGGCACGCCTTGCTCCGCAGATGTCATTCAGGGGCCGAGTGCTCGTCGCTAACACCCTGGCTATATCCGTGCTGTGGCACAAGACCAAGGCCCTCCAGCCTCCTGCTTGGCTACTCACCAGAGTCAACCGCTCACTCGCGCACTTTGTCTGGCATGGAAAGCACTGGCTCAGGCCGGGCGTTCTCTGCCTGCCGGTGGGTGAGGGCGGCCAGGGTCTGGTGGACGTCGCCGCCAGGGTCACGAGTTTCAGGCTCGTGGCAGTCAGGCGGCTGCTGTACGACCGGGAGGAGCTACCCTGGAAGTCGCTGGCCCTCGCCCTGCTGAGGAATGCAGGGGGGTGCCTGGGGTACGGAAAGGAGCTCTTCCTGATGGACCTGAGCCTGGTCGACTACACGAGGCTGCCAGGTTATCACCAGAGCCTCTTCGACACGTGGCGGAGCTTCGAGTGGAGCAGAACTCGCGCGCCTTACGACTTCGCGCAGTTCCTAAACGAGCCCCTTGTTCTGCAACGGCCTCTTCCAGGGGATCAGAGGAGAGAGGACCCTGGCTGAACGCCTCACATCAGCAGGGCTGCGGACAGTCTTCCACCTCGTGCAGGCCCACCAGCCCAAGTGGAAGACTGCAGATGAGATCGCCAACACCGCAGGGCTCCGCTCCACGCTCGCTGGGGAGAAGCTGCTGCGGGACGTCGCTCCGCACCATGAAGGAGCTGCGCCTGAAGCTGGAGGCGCCAGGGGGACGGTGGCAGCCCCCCCCCCCCTACTCCTTCTCCGAGTTGTGCTTCTCCTGTGCGCAGCCCCTCGGCCACAGCGACTCCGGCAAGCTACTGGAGCTCCGAGGCTGCAGGAACGTGCCCCTAAAGAGTTCCCCAAACACAGCGCTCTACACGTGCTGTGTAAAGGCGCTGCATTCCCAGGACCTGGCCGACCTACCGGACACAACATGGAGAGACAATTTCTCTCCCCTCATTGCGACCGCCCCTCAGTGGAAACAAATGTACAAAGTCTCCCGTAGCCAAACGCTGCGGTGACCTCCGGTGGAGGTTGGCACACTGCACGTTGCCATCGGCCGTGTGGCTCAGCCGAATCTCGCCAGGGGTAACAGACTTGTGCATTTCCTGCGGTGCCAGGGAGGATCTCCCCCACCGGTACTTACGCTGTCAGCGGCTCAAACCAATGTTCTGCCTTTTGGGGGACATCTTCAGGAAACTGGGGGTGCCCTTCTACAACAGCAGCTTCGTATATGGGGGGTGGTGCCTTAACTGGCTAACAAGCGCCATGACCTCGCCAACTTCGCCCGTGCTCAGGCGAAGATGGCGGTGTACAGAACGAGGAAGAAGACGCTGCAAGGTGACACTGACGGCTGCTCTGTGCTGCTTCCAGTGTTCAGAGGCCTGCTCAAGGCGCGGCTCCGGCTGGAGCACGCCACGTACCACACACACGTGTCGGTGATGTGCAGCGCGTCTTCTTCGAACGCTGGGGAGCCGGACAAGCCCCTCTCTGTACCAGCGTGGACGGCACCCTCATGTTCACCTTCTGAAGCGCTCGCTCGTCAACGTTGCGTGCGCGATGACCACCACCACCACCACGTGACTTTTCTTTGTGTTGTGCGTGCTGCATTTAGTGCCACAGCACGTGGATTTATAGCGATTATTTGTGTTGCTGGTGACTTTGTGTATTTCATATCGGAATCGCCTGCAGTGCTGTTGCTGCTGGTGGCAATAAAAGTTGTTTATAAGTCAAAAGTCTCTGTGTGTCTCTCTCTGTCTCCGTGTGTCTCTCTGTCTCTCTCTGTGTGTGTCTCTGTATCTCTCTCTCTCTGTGCGAATGACCACCACAACCATGTGACTTTTCTTTCGTGTTGAGCGCGGTGCTTTTTAGCGCCACAGCGCGTGGATTTGTAACGTTTATTTTCATTTGTGTTGCTGGTGACTTTGTGTATTTCATATCAAAATCGCCTCCAGTGCTTTTGCTGCTGGCGGCAATAAAAAGTTGCTTAAAAGTCAAAGTCTATCTCTCTGTCTCTCTCTGTCTCTATCTCTCTCTATCTCTCTGTCTCTATCTCTCTGTCTCTCTGTCTCTATCTCTCTGTTTCTCTCTCTCTGTCTCTCTATCTCTCTGTCTCTCTCTGTTTCTCTCTATCTCTGTCTCTCTCTATCTCTCTATCTCTCTCTATCTCTCTGTCTCTATCTCTCTGTCTCTTATCTCTCTCTATCTCTCTGTCTCTCGCTATCTCTCTGTTTCTCTCTATCTCTCTATCTCTCTCTATCTCTCTTTCTCTCTCTATCTCTCTGTCTCTATCTCTCTGTCTCTCTCTATCTTTCTGTCTCTATCTCTCTCTATCTCTCTGTCTCTCTCTATCTCTCTCTATCTCTCTGTCTCTATCTCTCTCTATCTCTCTGTCTCTATCTCTCTATCTCTCTGTCTCTCTCTATCTCTCTGTCTCTCTATCTCTCTGTCTCTCTCTATCTCTCTGTCTCTCTGTCTCTCTCTAACTCTATATCTCTCTATATCTCTGTCCCTCTATCTCTCTGTCTCTCTATCTCTCTCTATCTCTGTCTCTCTCTATCTCTCTGTCTCTCTCTATCTCTCTGTCTCTATCTCTCTATCTCTCTCTGTCTCTCTCTATCTCTGTCTCTCTCGATCTCTGTCTCTCTCTATCTCTCTATCTCTCTCTAGCTCTCTGTCTCTCTGTCTCTCTCTAACTCTATATCTCTCTCTATCTCTCTGTCTCTATCTCTCTGTCTCTCTCTATCTCTCTCTATCTCTCTATCTCTCTCTATCTCTCTGTCTCTCGCGTGCCACGGAGGACTAATCCCACGCTGGCAGTTTGCCAGAATTCTGGCCGCTGTTGCCACGACAACCACCATCACCAGACCCTGCCATGGCAAGAGACGCATCGCTCATTCAGCGCTGCAGCAGCAGCAAGCGTGGAGAAGATGCGAGCTTAAATATATAATCAATTTATATATCTATTTTTATTACGATGCCCGATATTCCGCGCAAAATCTCTTTTTGAACTGTACTGGTGCGGATTTTTTTTTAATGCACAAAAAAATGTATCGCAGCGATGAATTCAAAAAAATATATTAAACAAATATCGGGCAATATTGGGTTCACAGCATCGGATATCCTCCCTTTCTCTCACTCGGCCAAAATAACAAAATTTGCATACGGTGTGCCGATGCTCGCTATGGAATAAATAAATAAAGACATAAATGCGTACAAGACAAAGATCCCCCGGTATAGCTTTAACAGACGATTGGGGCAAGTGCTGTTAGCGAGCACCTACGAAGGCCGGAACGGTACACGAAGGGGGTGGGTGGCCAAGCAACCACGCCCGACCGCCTTTGTCTCCCCAGTGGCGATGTTTACACACCACGGCACCGGGTACTCATTTGAGGCTTAGTCGACCTTGGGGAGGCCCAGGACCGGTTCAGATAATCGTCACTGTAATTGGCCGTGAGCGAGAATCGAACTCTGGACCGCCGGGTTCGCAGCGCAGCGCGCTAACCACCCCACCACCGCTCCCCACGCGCGCACAAACACACGCACAAACACACGCACAAACACACGCACGTGCTCACCTGCACTGACACACGCACGTGCTCACCTGCACTGACACACGCACGTACTCACCTGCACTGACACACGCACGTGCTCACCTGCACTGACACACGCACGTGCTCACCTGCACTGACACACGCACGTGCTCACCTGCACAAATACCAACACCCGCCATTCGCCACAAAGTGGTGGTGGATGTCACCACGGCGTCTGTGCCAGGCCACGTGCGCTTTGAGGCCACGTGAAGTGGCGAAGGCTGTCGCGCTGACAGGAGGTCACGTGGACTGACCCAGGTGCCATGGGTTGGCTGACTGAGATGGCTGGTAGATGCACCTGCTGTGCCAATTTGCCGCATTTCAGCCGCCCGGCGCTCCGCTCGTTGTTGCACCCACGCACGCACGCGCACGCACTCACCGGTACACACGCACACACGCACACACGCACGCACTCACCGGTACACACGCACACACGCACGCACTCACCGGTACACACGCACACACGCACACACGCACCGGTACACACGCACGCACACACGCACGCACGCACCGGTACACACACGCACATAAAATACCAAGATACCCAAGGGCAGAGCACACCTGCATTTGCATATTTTAATTTTACATCGGGACACATTCGGTCTCTGTCGCTCGCGTCCATCACTGCATGCGGAGGCGGTGGAGGGTGATGCATTGCAGACTTTATTGCCGCAGCAGCAGCAGTCATAACAGTGGCAGCAGTGGGAATAATAGCAGCAGCAGCAGCAGTGATAGTAATAGCTGCAGCTGTGGTAGTAATAGCAGCAGCAGCAATAGCATCAGCAGTGATAGCAATTGCAGCAGTAGCAGCAGCACTGATAGTAACAGCAGCAGCAACAGCAGCAGCAGTGATAGCAACATCACTATTCGTCATCAGTAATAGCAAATGCAACAATATCAGCAGCAGTAATAGTAACAGCAGCAGCACCACTAGTAATAGCAGTAGCAATAGTAATGGCAGCTGCAGTAGCAGCAGCAGTAGTAACTACAGCAGTAATAGCAGCAACAGTGATAGCAGCAGTAATAGCAGCAGTAATAGCAGCAGCAGTGATAACAATAGCAGCAGTAATTAATAGCAGCAGCAATAACAGCAGCAATAACAGCAGCAGTAATAGCAGCAGTAATAGTAGCAGCAGTAATAGCAGTAATAGCAGCAGTGATAACAATAGCAGCAGTAAGTAATAGCAGCAACAATAACAGCAGCCGTAATAGCAGCAGCAGTAATAGCAGCAGTAATAGTAGCAGCAGTAATAGCAGCAGTAATAGTAGCAGCAGTAATAGCAGCAGTAATAGTAGCAGCAGTAATAGTAGCAGCAGTAATAGCAGCAGCAGTAATAGCAGCAGTAATAGTAGCAGCAGTAATAGCAGCAGCAGTAATAGCAGCAGCAGTAATGGCAGCAGTAAGAGCAGCAGCAGTGATAACAATAGCAGCAGTAATAGCAGCAGTAATAGTAGCAGCAGTAATAGTAGCAGCAGTGATAACAATAGCAGCAATAATAGTAGCAGCAGTAATAGCAATAGCAGCAATAAGTAATAGCAGCAGCAATAACAGCAGCCGTAATAGCAGCAGCAGTGATAGCAATAGCAGCAGGAGTAGCAGCAGTGCTAGCAATAGCAGTAATAGCAGCAGCAATAGCAGTAATAGCAGCAGTGCAAGCAATAGCAGTAATAGCAGCAGCGATAGCAATAGCAGTAATATCAATAGCAGTAATAGCAGCAGCAATAGCAGTAATATCAGCAGCAATAGCAGTAATATCAGCAGCAATAGCAGTAATATCAGTAGCAGCAATAGCAGTAATATCAGCAGCAATAGCAGTAATATCAGTAGCAGCGATAGCAGCAACAGCAGCAGTAATAGCAGCAGCAACAGCAGTAATATCAGTAGCAGCAACAGCAGCAGTAATAGCAGCAGCAATAGCAGTAATATCAGTAGCAGCAATAGCAGCAATAGTAATATCAGTAGCAGCAATAGCAGTAATAGCAGCAGCAATAGCAGCAATATCAGTAGCAGCAATAGCAGTAATATCAGTAATAGCAGTAATATCAGTAGCAGTAATATCAGTAGCAGTAATATCAGTAGCAGCAATAGCAGTATTAGCAGCAGCAATAGTAATATCAGTAGCAGCAATAGCAGTAATAGCAGCAGCAATATCAGTAATAGTAGCAGTAATATCAGCAATATCAGCAGCAGTAGCAGCAGCAGAGAGTGCACCGTCGTTATTTTGTCGGAAAAGCCACACAGTTGTGGAAGTCTCAATTTTGCAGAACCCCGGCAGGAAATGATCTTGTGTGGCGTTTATTTCCTTAAATACGCTACTACAGTACAATTGCAGACTATCGCGTTTTTCGGAACCGTACTAGCATCGCGGCTTGATTAATTTGCTTTGGGCAAATTAATTGAGACACGAAGAAGGCCAGGTAAGGTGTGAAGCCTTGAGTTGGAATCTTTGCCAGGGTTAACTCAATGCCATCATCAGCATCATCATCAGCAGCGGTAACAGCAACAGCTGGGGTTAGTAAAATGAGTACCACCTGATGGGATTGCATCGCTTACACACGCACATACGCATCGACAGGTATAGACAAAGACAAAGATCCCCCGTATAGCCTTAACAGAATGTAGGGGCAAGTGCTGTTAGCGAGCACCTATGAAGGCCGGAACGGCACAAGAGGGGGTGGGTGGCCAGCACCACGCCCGACCGCCTTTGTCTCCCCAGTCGCGATGTTTACACACCGTACCAGGTACTCATTTGAGGCTGAGTCGACCTAGGGGAGGCGCAAGACCGGTTCAGGCAATCGTCACCGGTGTTGGCCGTGAGCGGGAATCGAACCCGGGTCGCCGGGTTCGTTGCGCAGCGTAGCGCTAACCGCTGCACCACCGCTCCCCACATCTACAGGCATATACACGCACGTACAAGAGACAAATGTCCCCCATATAGCATTAAGCAGACTGCCGGGGCAAGTGCTCGTTAGTGAGTCTAATGGAGCAGTTCCCGAAGAAGTTGCCGGCACCGTCGGGGAGCGAGACGCCGGACATCGCAGCCGGAACGGCACGTGGCGGAGAGCCGTGCAGCAGAAACAGCTGTTTTGTTGTCCTTCCCCTACGCCTGCGGTTAGCACGGTTGGCTACGTACGGTGCGAAAGAAGTTCTGCATACATACATGCAACCCATCATCATCCCTCTGGGGGTTCGATAAAGCGAGCACCACTTTGCGGGGGAAATCAACATTGGTTGTGGACTCGCCCCTGCCATAGTAATGCGGAACTTCCACCAGTGGCTCAGGGCTGGCGGCGGGGGGGGGGGGGGTGGTCGCCGATCGCCATGCAGCGAGTGGAAGGAGCGCGAAGACGCTGGGAGCCCCTGGCGGAAAGGTCCCCCCCCCCCCCCCAACCACCGCTCACGACGTAGCTCACGGCGGCTTTAACGAGCGTCTCCTTCGCGACGCAGCGCGGTGGAGAGGAAGTCGGGAGTAGAGGGGTGATTATCGGGCGGTGAACGAGTGGACTGTGGTGGACGTTGGGTGTGTCGCTCCCTCGCTCTCGCCGACGGAACGGTGGAGGTGGAGTCGTCTCGTCGGTTGCGCAACGGCCGGTGAAGGAGAGTAAGTGATTGAGCCAATCGGTTTGCATCGTCTCTTTGAGAGTTGGTGAATTGCAGATGCACCCACGCGGTCGCCCACCCACTGACCCACCCACTCGCTCACCCACCCACTCGCTCACCCACCCACTCACCCACCTACACACTGACCCTCTCACCAACTCACTCATCCACTCACTCACCCACACACTTATTCAGCCACTCACCCACCCGCTCACTCACCCACTCACTCACTCACCCATTCACTCACCCATTCACTCACCCATTCACTCACCCATTCACTCACCCATTCACTCACCCATTCACTCACCCATTCACTCACCCATTCACTCACCCATTCACTCGCCCATTCACTCACCAACTGACTCACTCACCCACTGCCCATCTACTCACCCACCCACTCACCCACTCACTCAATGACCTATCTATTTACTCAGCCACTGGCGATCCACTCATTCAACCACCCACTCACTCAGCTACTAACCCAATCACCCACTCACTCAATCACCCACCCACTCACTCAACCACCCACTCACTCAACCACCCACTCACTCAACCACCAACCCACTCACCCACATCAACACAAAAGCACACAAAGACAAAGATCCCCCGTATAGCCTGTAACAGACTGTTGGGGCCAGTGCTGTTAGCGAGCACCTTTGAAAGGCACCGGCACACGAGGGGCTGGGTGACCAACACCACGCCTGGCCGCCTTTGTCCCCCCAGTGGCAATGTTTACACATCGCACCAGGTACTCATTTGAGGCTGAGTCGACCTAGGGGAAGCCCAGGACCGGTTCAGATAATCGTCACCGGTGTTGGCCATGAGCGGGAATCGAACTCGGGTCACAAGGTTTGTAGCGCAGCGTGCGAACTGCTACACTACCGCTCCCCCTACAAAAAAACACACACAGACACACACACACGCACACACACACACAGACGCACACACACACAGACGCACACACACCACACACATACGCACACACACACAGACGCACACACACACCCACCGGCTCCCGAAGAAACTTTCCCAGGACCGTCGGAGCGAACCGTCGGTCATCGCAACCGAAACGACGCGCGGCGCAACCCCGGCAACCCGGCGCAGAGGACGATGCGGTTTCAGTAAAAAAAAAATTATTATTCATTCATCAGCAGTGTCGGCCGTCAGTCGCATGCCGAGCGGTAGAAGCCCCGACACGTGGATAATTACAGGGACGCTCTGCCAGCTCGAGCTGGGAATCATTGAGCCCGGGACGGGGGGGTGGGGGAGAGATGGTGCTGAAATTGCTGGGGCGGGTGAGGGCTTGGTGGGGTGGGGTTGGTGTGGGGGGGGTGGGGTGTGGGGGGGGGCTGTCTGCCCGGGCTGCCCCCGCGACGTCACTGCTGCTGCTGCTGGTGGTGGTGGTCGCGCGCGAGAGGGGATTGGGTCACGTGTGGCGCGGCACTCGCACGGGATTTGCCGGAGAAGCCGCTGGCACCGCGCGCGCGCCGCCTGTACCCGCGCGCCTGTACGCGCCGCCTGTACGCGCCGCCTGTACGCGCCGCCTGTACGCACCGCCTGTACCCGCGCGCCTGTACCATACTCAGCCATTCACCCATGAACCCACCCACTTGCTCACCCACCGACCCACTCGCCCACTTGCTGCCACCTGCTCGAGCGAGCATTCAGGCGGTGCTTATCTCCCGTTCACAGCCCTGAGCCAGTGGTGGAAGTTCCACATGGCTATGGTGTGGGGGGCGAGTCCATCCGTAGGACATCCACTGTTGACTTCCCCACAAAGTGGTGCTCGTTCTATGGACCCCAGACAGATGATGATGGGTTCAGTCACCCCCCCCCCCCCCCACCCTCTACCGGGATTTAGAACTCGCAACCTTTCCCCCGGTTAAACCCGGCGACCCGAGTTCGATTTCCCGCTCGCGACCGACAATGGCGGTGACGGATGCCTGAACCCTGGTGCCGGCGCCACCTCCCCTAGCCCGTCGCGGTGTGAAAACGTCGCCCCCGGGCAGTCAAAGCCGGCCCTGGGCGTGCGGTGGTGCTGGCCGTGCCGCCGCCCTCGTGCAATAATCATCATGATGGTGATGATGATGATAGCAACACGAATCTTTACAGAACCGCCTTCCATTCCACAAGGCTCAAGGCCACGTTTGCAAAGACAAATGCAGTGTAAAAAAAAATGAAAATACCCTCTACAATATGTGGGGCAAAGCACAGGTGCTCCCACTTCTTCCGAGACGTGTGGTCGGTGTGGAGGAGTAGGCCAATAACCCCCCCCCCCGCCCCTCCCCCCCCCCCCGGGGTCTTCCACGACACCGCTGCGGTGGAGGCCACTTTCGCGGTCGTGACCATTGTGGACCTCCACTTGACGTTGCCTCTCGATGTCCCCCTCCCCCCTCCCCCCCTCCCCCCCTCCTCTCTCCCCCCCCGCCCCTCAAAACTCCTTCCCAACCGACTTCGCCCCCAACAGGACACGGGGATGGAGAGGGCGCGGGGTGCTGAGGAGAGGAGGGCACGTGTGGTGGTGGTGGAGGAGAGACGCAGAGGCAGGCAAGTGGCAGATCCGAGTGTGAGGGGGCGCGGGGGATGGGGGGGGGGGCGGGGTAGGGGGGGTTGGCGATGGGGGTGATCGCCAGCACCCATCTCTTTAGAGCTGCTTGTTTGTTTGTTGTGTTTAGTTTGTTGACTCCCCACCCCACCCCGCACCTCCGATTAGCGCGGTTGGATCCGTTACGGTGTGCGAAAGAAGTTCAACAGGACGTACGTACACCCACGAGTTTGTGTTGATTTCTACGAGGGAACAGACTTGACATTCGGCACGCAGGCTTTTGCGACCAATGCCATCCATAATAGAGGTTTTTTTGTGGGTTAGATCGCGCCACCACCCGACACAGCCAATCAGTAAGGTTTGTCACGTAAAGGAAACGTGCCAATGAGTGACTGGTTCAGCACACCGCTTGTGTGTTGGAGAGTAAACCCACAACATTTACAATTCGAGTACCGTGACTTTTCACCGGTGATTACAGCAACAAAAGCAACAACCAGCTTCATCAGGCGATAGCCAGGATTGTGAAGGAGGTCCTCCCGTTTCGGTCTGTAATAAAAAATAAAAAAAATTATGCGGAGAGGCGGCAGCAGCAACAAGGGGTTGGTGGATCACCGCACAGATGATGCGAAACTCCCTGGCCTTCCTGCGGGCGTCGTCGGAGTGAGGAGGAGCCATGCCGTGGCTGGCTGGCTCGCTCGCGAGTCCGAGGAGCCGCTTTATCTCTCCACCGTCGCACACCAGGACCACGGCCTTCGCCCGGAGGGCACGCGGCCGTGCAACGGCCCCCGTCCCTGAACCGGGCAAAATAAAAAGGCGGCGATTATTCCGCTCGGCGTGGGAAGAGGAGGCGGCGGGGTAAGAATTGGGATTCTTACCGACACGTTTTTTTTTTGATCCCTTATGTGGAAAATTTCCATATGAAATCCCGCGAGTGGTGGGCTGTCAATATTCGGGTCTCGCCAGGGCCGTATTTTAATGACTATGATTTGCGTTTCACCTTATAAACCGTATATATTACACAGCCGCATCTGAGGCTGTAAGACCGCTGGCGGTTTTATTATTATTTTTTCCCTCGGCACCGTGCAACATTGATTTTTATTATTTAACGGGTATTTGAAAAAAACTTTAAAGGGCTGGAGCAGAAAATCAGTATATATTTTTATATATTTTTTAAATATAGCATGTAAATAAATATGTATATATTCAGATTCGGGGCTTATTGATATTTTCTGGAGCTCAGCCCCAGACAGCTCCGACTGAAATTAAGCCCCTGGGAAATGGAAATTTAAAACACACGTACGTATGCACACACTTTCAAACGATCACGATACCTTGATTATGCTTATCGCCTATTAGGGGCAAATGTTATGATTTAGCCCCTATTAAGGGGGGGTGGGTGTGGCATGCCCCACGCCCGGCCCCCTTTGTCTCCCCCCGCCCCCCCCCCCCCCCCTCAGTTCAGATATTCAGACGGCACACCCAGTCAGTCAATCCAAACTATATTTAAACTATATTTTCATTTTAGCAGCTAAGGCCCACTGAACTACGTAGCTCTTTTTACAGAAGTGACCTGGCCACTAATGATAGGTCAACAAAGTGGCTTATCATCATCACGTGGAAATTGTATTGCAGCCAAATACTCTAAACGTGTGATGTTTATTCTAAATGTGGAGGGGAAAACCCGAGGACCCGGTGAAAAATCCACGCGACCACGGGGAGAACATATGAAAACTCCAAATATACAGCAGGCGTCAGGTTCGGGATCAAATTTACGACCTCCTGTGTACCAGTCGAGGTAGTTAACATCTCTCCACCGAGGTGGGCGACTGTCGTCCAACACCACGCCCAGCCATCTTTGCCTAGTAGCGATGTTTACACACCGCACCAGGTACTCATGTTAGGCTGGGTCGACCTGCGGGAGGCCCAGGACCGGTTCTCATAATCGTCACTGGTGTTCGCCGTGAGTGGGAATCAAACTCGGATCGTCGGGTTCGTAGCGCAGCGCGCTAAACGCTACACCACCGCTCCCCACACGTACACACACACACGCGCACGCACACATACGTGTGAAAACTTATTCACAGGGCGAGAGAGAGACGCACGGTGACAACGGAGAGCGCCCCGTGGCAGAAGCTGCGTGTGCACGTGTGTGTAATGGTGGGCCATATTAACCCGTTCCGATGACGTACGTACGTGTGTACATCATCAGTTTTTCTTCCCGTTCCGTTCCCGCTACGTACGTTCACGCCATCGGAATCGGAAGGTCAAAGGCCACGCGGGAGAGGGGCGCGCGGCGTAGTTTGGCGACGGCTATCATAGAGTGCGGCGGCGGCCGTGTCGCTACGGTTCTCCGCGGTGACTACCGGTACAACGTCTTTATGAAAACAAGAGGCGCTAATAAGCTCCCCTCTGAATAAAACCAATGCTGGAGCCGCTCGCGCGTGCCGAGGTTCCGCAGCGGACGGGGACGCGCACCACCCCCGCAACGTTCGCGGGCCGTCTCGGAACGGGAAAGGGTTAAATCAACTTCTTTGGTTCTTTCCGTGAAGTCACGTAGAATGAGAATAGAAAAATAAAATAAACCAATAAAATTCTCACGACGTTTCGGCCACAACACACAAGTGGCCTTCTTCAGGTGAAAGGAACAAACCTGTCGGGACGACAGAGCTACAATGAACGACAGGTGACTTTACCGAAAGAACCAAAGACAATGAATCCTTGCAGTCATGAAAGCTTTAAATCGAAGGTTAAATCAACCACGAGGCATCCGCTGCGTCGTCGCTCTCCCCCTGGTGAGTTTGGTAATGAACGGTGGATCGATGTTGGGCGACGCCAACTCCCCCCCCCCCCCCCACCCAATCGGTGACCATCACTCGATTGGTTCCTCTCTCCCGGGCCGCGTCGATTCCCCGCTACCATTTGAATTTTTTTTTTTAATTTCCATGAATTTAGAATTTTTTTTAATTACTGGCATATCTTTTGCTGTCGTCAGAAAAAAAAAACTACGAATTGGATGTGAAAGTTGCATTCGGTGCGTCCCGTCGGCTCCTTAATTTCTCATTTACATCGAGGTATGTACATTTTAAAATAAATTAATAGCATCGTAACCCAAACCGGTTTGTAGAACAATCAAAGGCAGGAAATCGGCCGAGGGGAGGGCCCAGGATCAGTTCCGATCGTTGCCGCGGGCAGGGATCGAACGCGGGGATCACGCGGGCTCGGAGCGCGACGCGTTCACTCCTGCGACCAAAGTCCCCGACACATTCCGCGTCGGTGGCACTGTCTGCGGTCTCAAAGGGGGAATGGTTCGATGGGCGACGGGTTCGGGTTATCGTGGCCCTTCCTCGTGGATGTGCTGTGAAAAAAAAGGGCCGTTGTCGTGAAACGTCACCTATCGAAGGCCACGCCGCAGCGTCGCCGGCGGGTGTGTTGAATCGGATAATTTAGTTTTGTCATCGTTGTTAATTGAGTCCCTGAGAGCGGCGACGCCACAAGCTTTAGCGGCCCCCTTCCATTACGGACGGACGACGGACGGACGGAGTTGACGCACAAAAACCCTTCCGCACCTCGGGTCAGAGAGCGTTAATGAACGGCACGCGTGCGAACACGTTTTTCGCTTCGGCGTTCAGCTGCCCCGGTAGGGGAGCCACGGCATGGGTTAGGGGATGACCGGTGTAGGGGAGAGGGGGGGGGGATAGGGGGATGTTGGGGGGGGGGGGGGGGCTAGGCGGTGGTGGGGGGCTGGGTCGATGGATCCTAATCGCGTTTGAGTTACTGATTTTCGTCGAGCGGGCGAGCGAAGAGTGGGGGGGGGGGGGGCGCGCGGGGCACGCGAGGTCCCCGCTACGGCCGCCGCTCGCGCGAAATGAAACACAATTCCATCATCGATGCTGGCCCCCCCCCCCAGCCCCCCCGCCCCCCCCCCACTTTGCCCGTGCGGGCCGTGGCCCCTGTCGCTCACAACCCTCCACCGCGCCTGCACGCGCTCAACGCTCATCGCCGTCACTTTATTCATTTTATCGGCCGATGCGCCATGCAGGAGGACCGTTGCCCGAAACGTTTCCGGTTATATATGGGGGTTTTATTTTATCATTTTGTGTATGGCCACACACTGTTGTTATTGACGCACACGCTGTTATTTGTTATGATTGTTGTTAAAGTCACGAATTTCAAATCCTTATTGGTGGGGGTGGGGGTGGAGGTGGGGGAGGTTCAACATGCATACATACATGCTACCCATCATCATCATCCCTCTGAGGGTCGATAAGCCGAGTAGAAATGTGCGTGGAAGTCAACAGCGGTTGTCCTACGGATGGACTCGCCTCTGCCATAGTAATGCGGAACTTCCACCACTGGATCACTGCCTCCAATGCTCACTTGCATTGGTTGCATTGTTTGCAGCCGTAGCAGTGGCTGCAGTGGTTTCACTGCTTGCAGTGATTGCGGTGGTTGCAGTGATGGCAATGCTTGCAGTGATTGCGGTGGTTGCAGTGATGGCAATGCTTGCAGTGATTGCGGTGGTTGCAGTGATGGCAATGCTTGCAGTGATTGCGGTGGTTGCAGTGATGGCAATGCTTGCAGTGATTGCGGTGGTTGCAGTGATGGCAATGCTTGCAGTGATTGCGGTGGTTGCAGTGATGGCAATGCTTGCAGTGATTGCGGTGGTTGCAGTGATGGCAATGCTTGCAGTGATTGCGGTGGTTGCAGTGATGGCAATGCTTGCAGTGATTGCGGTGGTTGCAGTGATGGCAATGCTTGCAGTGATTGCGGTGGTTGCAGTGATGGCAATGCTTGCAGTGATTGCGGTGGTTGCAGTGATGGCAATGCTTGCAGTGATTGCGGTGGTTGCAGTGATGGTAATGCTTGCAGTGATTGCGGTGGTTGCAGTGATGGCAATGCTTGCAGTGATTGCGGTGGTTGCAGTGATGGTAATGCTTGCAGTGATTGCGGTGGTTGCAGTGATGGCAATGCTTGCAGTGATTGCGGTGGTTGCAGTGATGGTAATGCTTGCAGTGATTGCAGTGGTTGCAGTGATGGCAATGCTTGCAGTGATTGCGGTGGTTGCAGTGATGGCAATGCTTGCAGTGATTGCGGTGGTTGCAGTGATGGCAATGCTTGCAGTGATTGCGGTGGTTGCAGTGATGGCAATGCTTGCAGTGATTGCGGTGGTTGCAGTGATGGCAATGCTTGCAGTGATTGCGGTGGTTGCAGTGATGGCAATGCTTGCAGTGATTGCGGTGGTTGCAGTGATGGCAATGCTTGCAGTGATTGCGGTGGTTGCAGTGATGGCAATGCGTGCAGTGATTGCGGTGGTTGCAGTGATGGCAATGCTTGCAGTGATTGCGGTGGTTGCAGTGATGGCAACGCTTGCAGTGATTGCGGTGGTTGCAGTGATGGCAATGCTTGCAGTGATTGCGGTGGTTGCAGTGATGGCAATGCTTGCAGTGATTGCAAGCGCATTGCCGTCGTTGCGGCGGTTGAGCTCAGAGGAATAAACTGTCCCCCCCGTGGGGGGCCGGGTGGTGGCTGGGTGGGGGGTGGGTGGTGGGGGTGGGGGGTCACTCAGGATGTGCCGCACGTTCGTGGCGTTGCGGTCGTCGTTTCGCCGAATCAAGGCCAGCGCTCGGCACCGAGGGTTCCATCGGCGAGCCGCTCCGCGTCGTTCCGAACGACGCGGAGCGGCTGCCCCAACTGTGGAGCGCGACGACGACGACGACGATGACGATCGTGAGAATAATAATCAAGTTTAAAAAAAAAAAAATAGACAGAGCGATCGCCGTAGCTTTACCCGGGCCGGTGTAGCGGCGGCGAGCGAGCGCGAGGTTGCCGATTCCGCCTCCGTCTAAGGGTGGCTTGACTCGGCCCATCATCCCCTCCCTCCACGGTTGATAAAATAACGACCACTATATGTCGGAAGTCGACGGTAATCGTCCAGTGGGGAGACTCCCCCCACCATCGGTCCAGGGTCGACAAAATAGGAACCAATTTGTGTGGGAAGTCGACGGTGATCGTTCTGTGGAGAGACTCGGCCCACCATACCTCCCTCCGGGGTCGATAAAATAGGAACCACTTTGTGTAGGAAGTCAGCAGTGATTTTCTTTTGGAGAAACTTGTCCCTTTGCCATAGGAATGTGGAATTTCCCCCCCCCCCCCTCTGCCACTTGAGAGCAATGTTCGCCGCATGACAGTCAAACCGATATATTTAATAACGCCCTGAGCTGCGATTAAAGCACACATTTAGCGTAATAAAAGGGAATTTAATTTTGCGGTTGTACAATAACCGATGACCAGCTCCACTACGCCCCGGGAAACCCAGCTTCAACCGGTTTTCGTCGTTCGAGAACACAGTTTGTGCCATGAAGAAGGCTCATTGCCCCGAAACGTCGCCTGTTACATATTTCGATTTTTGTTTTCTTTTAAGGCCACGGTGTTGTTGACAAATGTCTCCAGTGTTTCAATTCAATTGGCGATCATGGGCAGATCAGATCATGATTTGCACCCAGATCATCCCGACACATACCAGCTGTGTGTCCCCCAGAGCGTTATCATTATTATTATCATCTCCGGTAGTTAGGGTTGGGTGGTAATGTGCCAGTGCGCATATTGGTGAGAAACATTCTGGCATAATTTGCGGCGTAACACCGGCATATCGTTGGGGTCATATTGTTGTTAATTGGCCTAGAACGCCATTGCGCGGTCTATGATGTTTGTGAAATGCGCTAGACTACTAACGGTGATGTTGTTATTGAGAATTCTCTCGACTATTTGGCGTGGTATATAGCAAATGTTAAATGCACTGCAATATGTTCCGTATTATTTCGCGTATTTAAAAAAAAAAACCCCTACAAATACCGCTGTGTAGTCTATAATTTAGACTCGGTGCACGAGGCTGTTTTGCACAGTATATAATGCATATTTAAATGCGCTCGAATAACATTACGCGGCACATGTATATTCATTTTTTTCTCCCCTTTTCCCCAAGTGACTTTAAACGACGACCTTGTCTCACCCCAGCCACACTCGAGCACCGCTGGCTCTTTAACCTCCCTCTCTGTACATGTGGCCAGAGGGCTTGCATAAAGCTCGCCTGCAGGGCCCTTTCCAACGAAATGACGCCGACGCTGGACTGGGTGTCGGAACCCACGGTGGGGGCGCGTAGGGAACGGGGGGAGACGGGGGTGAAGATTGCATCCCTTGAGACCTAAAAAAAGAAATTACGATTGTATTGATATTTACTGGAGAAATGTTATTGAATATTTTTTTTTATTATTATTAATGAAGGGCCAGATTTAATGGTCTTAAAATGCTAGGTCCGCAGCCCGCAGCTCCCTCCCCCGCCTCCCTTCTCTTGTGACCCCATTTCCTGACCCCCACCCCCCCCCCGGCTTCCCACCGCTTGGGTGACTCCCAAGATCCACCTCTGGCTGGACCCGAACCGCCGACTCGAACCGCCAGGCAGGCGGGCGGGCGGGCAGGCGGGCGGGCGGGCACGATGCATCAATGCCAAACCTAGTGACCGGTCACCCAGTGTAATGGATCTGGATGAGAGCCCCCCCCCCCAACCCCACCCTACCGCCCCAGCAAAGCGACCGTTGAGACACAATGCACGACGAGGGATGGGTCTATGCATCACGCGGCGCCTCCGGCCAACGCTTAAGCGTCATGCGAATGATTACGCTGAGCGCCCTACGTGTCACGCACAATAACACCCCGGCCCCGTTTGGTATTGCTGTGCGCGTGCATGCGTGCGTGCGTGCGTGTGTGCACGTGCACTGGTGTGCGTGCGTGCTTTAGTGGGGGAGCGGTGGCGCAGTGATGAGCGCACCGCGCTGCTAACCAGGCTGCCCCGAGTTCGATTCCGGCGACGACCGATAACAGTGGGGAATATTTGAAACGGTATGGGGGCCACCCCTTGGTCGACTCGGCCTTAAATTAGTGTCTGGTGCAGCGTGTAAGACATCACCACTCGGTAGACAGGCGGCTGGGCGTGGTGCCGGCAAACTTACCCATTCGTGTTACGTGCCGTGCCAACCTCGATAGGTGCTCGCTAACAGCACCTGCCCCCAACATTTTTGGAACATACTATATGGAGGGTCTTTGTCATTGTATGCGTGTGTGTGCGTGTACATCGGCCTTCGTAGGTGCTCGCTAACATCACTTGCCCGAAAAGTCTGTTAAGGCTATAAGGGGGGATCTTTGTCTTTGTAGGATCGCTCATGCATGCATGAACCTTCACGCTGTATATATATATTTTTTTCACTTGGGGCATCGGGAAACCGTATTATCGCAGAGAGGCAGTCAATTCACGTCATCCTCCTCCCCCGTGCGCTCTCTCTCTCGCTCTCTTTGTTTCAATGTGAATATTCAACGTGGTGCCCGAAAGGGGTTCTTTAATGCCGATTAACGCTCCCTCGCGTCCGCGGCCCTGCAGGGAGAGGAGGGCGATGCACCCGCGGTTCTCAGGGGCCGTTTGAAGCGGCTCGGTCGATAGAGGCAACGGAGAGGGGGGGGGGGGGCTCGACGGAGCTAGCTAAGACCCCCCCCCCCCCCCCCGTATATAGCCCTGAGCAAACTGTTGGGGCAAGGGCTGTTAGCGAGTTGCATCTGTGAAGCCCGGCACGGCACACGACGAGGGGGGCGGGGTGGCCCGGCCGCCTTTGTCTCCCCCTGTGGCGATGTCTACACATCGTGCCGCGTGCTCATTCGAGGCTGAGTCGACCTAGGGGAGGCCCAGGTCCGGTTCAGATATTCGTCGCCTGGCGTTGGTGTAATTACATTCAGTGTAATTACACACACACACACAAACTCTATACATTGAGATCCATAGGCTCGCGTAGAAATCTATACGAAAGAGACACGATTGTCATCACGTGATACACTCCGCTGCTCCTGACGCAATCATTTGGCTCAACCAGCTGAACTTCAGTAAAACTACAGCTGTCTCTCTGCACCAAGACCACCACCCCTGCTGCGACGAGCAGCAGAAGATCACGGGATAGTGAGAGATGGCGACGGCGTTTGGAGGGAGGCCTTCATCCAGCAGTGGATCGATCAGAGCTGCTGATGATGATAGTGATGATTAGTAGGGTGAAGGGCGGAGTGAAGGATTTTAACTTTTTCATTTTAAACTAAACTATTTTAAAAACTAAACAAAAGCCTAAACTTAACGATTAAGATCATTAGACCTCCTTTGCCAGTACCAAAATGTAATAATAGGGTTTTTCCCCTTTTTTCTGGCAACAAAACTGAAACCTTTTTTTACAAGGATTCATGTCTGCATTAACCACAATACCTGCAGTCAAAATGCAAACAAAAAATATACTATGATAATATATGATTAAGATGTTAAAATTTTACCAGGTAAGGCCCCACTGAGCTATGTTGCTCTTTTTCAGAAGCGACCTGGCGTCAAATGATAGCCCGACGAAATGGCTCATCGTCGCGTGGAAATGTACAGCAGCAAAACGCTCGAAACGCGTGGTGATGTTGATGATTCTAAATGTGGAGAGAAAAAACCGGAGCACCCGGAGAAAAATCCACGCGACCACGAAGAGAGAGAGAGAGAGATGGAGAGAGAAAAACATGCAGACTCCAAATATACATGCATGAGAGTTCGCGATCGAAGCCACGACCCCCCTGCACGTCTGGCGAGGCGGTTAACGTCTCCTCGCCACCGCGGCGCGGATTCAAACTCGGCCGACAGACGACCGCAAAACTCCTCGGCAGTCGTCGGCGGCGGCGGCGGCGGCGGCCACGCGCGGCCCCCTTCAAGTGACGGCCGCTAACGTGGACGCTGTTTATCAAGGACCCGCCGCCGCGTCTCGTGTCCACCACGCGGCGCATCGCGGCCTCCTGATGAATGTATTGGGAGGGTTGTTGTTTTTGATTACCGAATTCGAACAAAAAATGCCTCTGTTGTTGTTGTTGTTGTTTTGGTTGTCGACCCCCGCCCCCTGCTACCCCCACATAGCGGCAGGGCAATGGCAGCGCCTCTGGCGAGAGCCGCTCCGTGATCAACTCCTCGGCGATGTTTGCGCCGTCACGGCAAAAAGGCAAACAATTACCATGATGGTCTCTCGCGGAGAAACGCCCGAGCCAACCAACGTCCCAACGCCAACCGCACCCCGTCGCTAAGACCCGCGATCGTCACGGGCTAAACACCCGAATGCATTAACACGGCAGCGTCGCTAATATGCCCCCCGTCAATCCTAACCCCCCCTTGCCACCCACCACCCAACACAAAGACAAAGATCCCCCATATAGGCTTGAACAGGCTGTTGGGGGCAAGTGCTGTAAGCGAGTAGCAGCGCCAATGAAGGCCGGCATGGCACACGAAGTGGGTGGGTGGGTGGCCAACACCACGCCCCGACCGCCTTTGTCTCCCCGTTGGCAAAGTTTACACATCGCAGCGGGTACATTCAACTTGACCAATACTCTCCCCCCCCCCCTCAACTCTATACATAGAGACCCATAGACTCGCATGGAGATCTGTATACGTAGGAGACATCATCACCCATCACCAGTGATACACTCCTCTACTCATGACGCAATCATCTGGCTCAACCACCTGAACATAAAACTACAGCTGCGTCTCTACACCAAAACCGCCCCGGCTGCGACGAGCAACAGAAGATCACAGGACACGTCGTACCATGGACTCGTTTGAGGCTGAGTCGACCTAGGGAAGGCCCAGGTCCGGTGCAGACATTCGTCGCTGTACTTAGACCAATGCCAGACTCTATACGTAGACCCACATGGTGATCGACACGAAAAGAGACACCGTCATCGCCAGTGACACGCCGCTGCTCCTGACGCAGTCATCTCTGGCTCGACCACCTCAGCGTGAACCTACAGCTGTCTCCCTACTTGCGGCGAGCGGCATCACGACGGCGCGTTGTGATCGCAACAGTAGCGATTTCAACTTGTAAAACACCGCACCGTCGCCACACAGGTGTCCGCTCGCTCTCGCGCAGAGAGAAGAGCGATTCAGAGGCACGGGGGGGGGGGGGGGGGTGGGGGGGAGGAACCGCGGGTGAGCACGGGAAGGGCAGCGGCCACGCAAGCAGCCGGTGTGCCAACCATTACCCAAGCTCTGCGGTCCTCTACATATGAAGGTGTTTTCGGCAAACTTAACGAACGCTGGGAAGAAACCGGAGTGTCCAGAGATAACCCCCACACGTGCAAGGGGGGAAACGCTCGATCCCCATGCACTTGCAACAGATGGAGGAGCCCACTTGGTTTGCTGTAATGCCACTGATGTCCACTAATGTATTATGCACACAGTTAATATCGGGCGACTTGCCGCACTGTTTTAGAGTTCTCCTGCGACGTCGTTGTTTTTAGTCAGATTTTTATTTGTTTTTTTTCGGTTCCAATTTAAATTTTCTTGTTTATGCTCCGATTTCTCGTTTGGTTGGTTTTTTTGTGGGGGGGGTTTCCAATTTTTTCCATCTGCTTCATCGTCCTGCATAGTTTTAATGTCATTGCCTTTATCATTGTCGTGACCCAGGTCCACTCACCCTTGCAAATGAGACTCTCTCCTGGTCTCTGGATTGCTCCGTATGTCGGAACTTATTTCGCGCCGTACGTCGCCGACCGTGCTAATCGGAGGTGCGGGGGGGGAGACAACAAACGGACACACAAAAAGCAGTTCTAAAGAAAATGAGTTTGTCAGTCTAGATGATGTAAAAGCAGCATAGCTCCCAGTGGATTCCTAATATCGGAAGGAAGGGTGCGTTCCAGACGGCCGCAGAAGCGCCGCATCTGAAAGCGCCGTGCGATGTGGGTGGCCACCATCTTTGTTCGATGGCTGAGCCAAAAAGGCGCCGCCGTTGCGAGGATGGCCGGAGTTCACGTGACGATGGCTTTACGCTCCTTGACGATGGCTTTACGCTCCTTGACGAGATCAGCGAGGTAATTGCGGTTCAATTGTGGCGAGCACTTTTTGCGCGTAACTTTGAAGCTTAAACTGGAAACTTTGATCATTGGAGACCCCGAGCCAGCGGTAGAAATTCCACATTCCCATGGCGGGGGCCAAGTAACGCGGGGGGAAAAATCGGGGTTAAAAATGACAGCGTGGTAAATATAGGCCTCGTTGATAGGAGTTGTCAGGGTGAGGAAGAGGAGACGGATGCACAAGAGGTGTAATTGTGAGCAGCTGAGAATCTGTTGGTGTTTCGTGTGAGGAGGAGGTGGAGGAGGAGGAGGAAGTGGGGACGTGAACTCTAGACCGTGGTGTGTGTGTGTGCACGTGCGCAGAGCCAAGCGATATACAGTGAGGGAAAACAAGTATTTGATCCCCTGCTGATTTTGTACGTTTGCCCACTGACAAAGAAATGATCAGTCTATAATTTTAATGGTTGGTTTATTTGAACAGTGGGAGACAGAATAACAACAATAACATCCAGAAAAACGCATGTCAAAAATGTTGTAAATTGATTTGCATTTTAATGAGGGAAATAAGTATTTGACCCCTCTGCAAAACATGACTTAGTACTTGGTGGTAAAACCCTTGTTGGCAATCACAGAGATCAGACGTTTCTTGTAGTTGGCCACCAGGTTTGCACACATCTCAGGAGAGATTTTGTCCCACTCCTCTTTGCAGATCTTCCCCAAGTCATTAAGGTTTCGAGGCTGACGTTTGGCAACTCGAACCTTCAGCTCCCTCCACAGATTTTTTTATGGGATTAAGGTCTGGAGACTGGCTAGGCCACTCCAGGACCATAATGTGCTTCTTCTTGAGCCACTCCTTTGTTGCCTTGGCCGTGTGTTTTGGGTCATTGTCATGCTGGAATACCCATCCACGACCCATTTTCAATGCCCTGGCTGAGGGAAGGAGGTTCTCACCCAAGATTTGACGGTACATGGCCCCGTCCATCGTCCCTTTGATGCGGTGAAGTTGTCCTGTCCCCTTAGCAGAAAAACACCCCCAAAGCATAATGTTTCCACCTCCATGTTTGACGGTGGGGATGGTGTTCTTGGGGTCATAGGCAGCATTCCTCCTCCTCTAAACACGGCGAGTTGAGTTGATGCCAAAGAGCTCCATTTTGGTCTCATCTGACCACAACACTTTCACCCAGTTGTCCTCTGAATCATTCAGATGTTCATTGGCAAACTTCAGACGGGAATGTATATGTGCTTTCTTGAGCAGGGGGACCTTGCGGGCGCTGCAGGATTTCAGTCCTTCATGGCGTAGTGTGTTACCAATTGTTTTCTTGGTGACTATGGTCCCAGCTGCCTTGAGATCATTGACAAGATCCTCCCGTGTAGTTCTGGGCTGATTCCTCACCGTTCTCATGATCATTGCAACTCCACGAGGTGAGATCTTGCATGGAGCCCCAGGCCGAGGGAGATTGAGAGTTCTTTTGTGTTTCTTCCATTTGCGAATAATCGCACCAACTGTTGTCACCTTCTCACCAAGTTGCTTGGCAATGGTCTTTGTAGCCCATTCCAGCCTTGTGTAGGTCTACAATTTTGTCCCTGACATCCTTGGAGAGCTCTTTGGCCTTGTCCATGGTGGAGTTTGGAATCTGATTGATTGATTGCTTCTGTGGACAGGTTTCTTTTATACAGATAACAAGCTGAGATTAGGAGCACTCCCTTTAAGAGTGTGCTCCTAATCTCAGCTCGTTACCTGTATAAAAGACACCTGGGAGCCAGAAATTTTTCTGATTGAGAGCGGGTCAAATACTTTTTTCCCTCATTTAAATGCAAATCAATTTATAACATTTTTGACATGCGTTTTTCTGGATTTTTTTGTTGTTATTCTGTCTCTCACTGTTCAAATAAACCTACCATTAAAATTATAGACTGATAATTTCTTTGTCAGTGGGCAAACGTACAAAATCAGCAGGGGATCAAATACTTTTTTCCTCTCACTGTATGCGTGCGTGTGCGCGGAGATTGGTGGCGTAGTGGTTAGTGCACTTCGCGAAAAACCCGGCGACCCGAGGGTTCGATTCCCGCTCACGGACACCAACACCTGCTGACGATTATCTGAACCGGTCCTGGTTCTCGCTGAGGTTGACTCGGCGGCCTCGAATGAGCACCTGGCGTGGTGTGCATTAAACATCAGCATTGGGGAGACAAAGGCGGCCGGGCGTGGTGCTGGTCACCCACCCCCTCGTGTGACGTGCCGGTCTTCGTAGGTGCTCGCCAACAGCCTGTTAAGGCTTATTGGTATGACGGCAACATCGCTTCTGCAAAAACTTGCCAGGACCCTCCTGAAAATGAGCCTTGAGACCCTGTGAGTCTTTCCCTGGATAAACGAGCGATAATAAAACGTACCACAACAAGGTGACAGACCCGTTAAACAGAAGGCTAACTCGACACGGTCGTCACTAACGCCGCGGCCGTGAAAATAATTCCTGAGAGGCGACGTTTCGGGGCAATGGCCCTTCTTCAGAGCAGAGAGATGACAAGCGAACTCGCTTCTGTGATGAAGGGCGGTACTATCGGTACTATCGACACGGAACGATGTTGAGGTGTTGTCATCAACGCATGATAGCATTAGCATCGGAAATCTATACAGCAGCAGCAGCGGCGGCGACAAACACAGATACGTAATGCACATCACACAATAAAGGTCCTCCCCCCTTATATAGCCTTACGATTCTGGGGCAAGTGCTTGAAATTTCACAACCCAACCACCCCATTGGGAGGTTCCTATAGCCACCTCTGATCACTGCCGCTCTCACCAATGCATTCCCTTCGCAGGTGTATGATGATCGGTATGAACGCATGTGCAACAAGTGCTGCAGCAGCAGCAACAGCTGAAGCAGCAGTCGCAGCAGGAATCGCAAAAGCAGCACGCAACAGAGGAAGCAGCAGCAGCGGCAGCAGCAGCAGCACTAGCGGTGGCAGCAGCGGCGTTATTCATTCCGCTCGTGCTTAGCGGCAGCAGCAACAACACAAGCGGCAGTGGCAGCAGCAGCAACAGCAGCGATGGGCAGCAGCAGCAGCATTATTTATTCCGCTCATGCACAGCAATAGCAGCAGCAGCGGCGGCGGGGTTATTTATTCCGCTCGTGCGCAGTAACGGCAGCAGCGGCGGTGGCGGCGCTGCTATCGCCGTCGCTGGCGGTGAATCTGCATTCCGGGCATGCGCGGCCCTCGTGTCGGTCTCCAGACGCGGGCGGAGGGGGTCAGGGGTCGCCCCCAGATCTCGTCCCGAGAGCCGCCATTAGAGAGGCAGCTCCCCCGCCGGCGTGATTTATGACCGGGCAGCGCAGGGGAGGACACGTAGATGGGGCTCCGCGGGGGGAAGGGTGCGGCGGTGGTGGTGGTGGTGGCGCTGACGGGGAGCTGTGGCGCAGCGGTTAGCGCGTTGTGGTGCTTTGGCCAAGCGTGGTTTTTCCACCGAATGAACAGCGACATCGAATGTTCCGCGATCACCCGTTGGGTTACGTTCGTCGGCCATGCACGCGATTAGCATGGTTGGCTGCGTACGGTGCGAAAGAAGTTCAACGTACGTACATTTGCGAGTTGGAATCTCGATCATTAATTGGCGTTTTGAGATATTCGTTAATGGGTTTGGAGGTCCAAATGTTTACAGAGGTTGCAGGGGGGGCGGCTAATACGATGGCAGCGAGCACGTTACATGGGAAGGGAGGGGAGGATACAGGGACTGCGTAGAACAAAAGCAGTTATATTTTATGAGCATTTACTATTAATAATAAACGTAGTAAAAAAAATCTGTGTGCAAGAAAATCTAGAAAATCATGCAAAATACCATTACGCTTGACGCTGGCGAGAGAAACTCAAGTAAAGCCAATTAAAACAGCTCCGAATGTACAATTGCATTTTCCTATTTTGAACGAACAGTCTTTCCAAGAATAGCAACTTCTCAAGTTCCGGTCACGATCGGCGATTTGCCGGCAGGAGGGAGTCGGGAACGTGCCTGGTTCAAAATGTCAGCAGCGATAAGTGGGGCTTGGGCGAGATGGCACCCGCTCCTAGAAGCAGGGGGACGGGGGGGGGGGTCGAGGGTCATGGCCGATGGTCGAGACTAGCAACGGAGCGGGAGCCAAAGACCGGAACGCACGCATGCTCAGTTGGTACGGTCAAGATCTGTTGGAGAGGTTGGGGGGAGGGGGTGATTAAATCCGCACCTCTGGTTAGCACGGTTGACTACGTACAGTGCGAAAGAAGTTCAACCACTTACGGTGGCGAGATGTTAACTACCTGCCATGCGAGAGGCCGTGGGTTCGATCCCGACCCTGACGCCTGTACATTTGGAGTTTGCATGTTCTGTTTCTCTTTCTCTCCGTGGTCACGTGGATTTTTCTCCGGGTTCCCCGATTTTTCCCCTCCACATTTAGAATCAACGTGCGCTTAGAGTATTTGGCTGCTATAAATTTCCACGTAATAAGCCACTTCGTCGGGATATAATTTCGTGGTCTACTTCTGAAAAATAACTACATAGCACAGTGGGCCTTACCTGGTAAAATATTTTTTGTTAGTTTTAGAATAGTTGATAGAGCACAAGAGCTGGATGGATTTTTGCATCACAGGTCAGCGAGAGGTGATGACTGCTTGGGGTGGGGGGGAGGCCTTCATCCAGCAGTGGATTGAGCACGACGATTTACGAAGTGTACGCTGTAGAAAGACGAAACTGAGAAAACGAGTGTGCCCGATCTTCCAGGCTGGTGCTGCCACGAAAACCCACCACCGACCACGCTGTACGAGCATTCACTTGAAGTGCGTGTCGTAAAGATCCAAATCCTCACCTTCCTTCAGGCGCTTTATCACGCGGCTGGAGTGCCGCTCACCGCCGTGCATGTATCTCTTTCTCTGAAGAATAAGAACACGAGATATGTACTGTATTGTGGTTCTGTAAAACCCCGCTAAAAAGCAAACGCCCAGAGAATTGATGTTAGAAAACCTGCTCCCAAAATGTCCAAGATATATGATCCGAATTTTTATATCCAGCACCTTGCGAGCACCTCGCTCTGTGTGCCGCACGCAAATGCTAAATATCCACCGTATAGACATGCACAGGCGGTGCGGGCAAGTGATGTTCGCGAGCAGCATATATGAATCCATAACAGAGGTTTCTTTGGGTCAGATCGCGTAAATACAAATACAGTAAAACCTTGGATTGCGAGCATAATTCGTTCCAGAAACGTGTTTGTAATCCAAAGCAGTCGTATATCAAAGCACTCGTTGTATATCAGTTGTGATCACGTGACGCTCGGCAGACAAAGCGTACACGTACTACTCGTATTGCAAGACCTCGCTCGTTTATCAAATTTATATATTTTTTTTATTTTTGCTCGTCTTGCAAAACACTCGCAGACCAAGTTACTCGCAATCCAAGGTTTTACTGTATGTTGTTAAACCCGCCACCGCCCGACAGCCAATTAGTAAGGTTTGTCACGTAAACAAAACACAACAGTTCGTTACTATTTCAGCACACCGGTGTGTTGGAGAGTCATCACCGCAACGTTTCCAATTCGAGTACGATGTTTCGCCGGTAATTACAACCAGCCTCATCAGGCGACAGCCAGAGTTGTGGAGAAATCCTCCTCCTGTCACTTGTGGGCCAATCAGGTGTGAAGACCTATGCAGGTCAGCACGGCACACGAAGGGGTGGGTGGCCAGCACCATGCCCCGGGCCGTCATTAGTCTGCCGGAGTGGCGATGTTTTACATTTTCGCAGCCTCGGTACTCATTTGAGGCCGAGTCGACTTAGGGGAGACCCACTCTAGGCCCGTTTAGCCCCCCCCCCCTTTCTATCCGGTCAATTTCCATATGGCACACACGCACACGCACGCTCATCTGGCAGCCATAAAACATCATTTCCGTTTATTTGCGTAATTGACGGGCCAGCCTTTGCATAATGCAATCCCATTTGAGATGTATAATTAGCAGCAACGTCTCATGTCCCCACGAAGGCCGTTAATTTTCCTAACACGCCTCGTGTCTTGTGGGGGGGGGGGGGGGGGTTGGGTTTTTTTTCTTCCTAAGTAATTGTAGCAGTTTGCTTAACCGCGGCAGCGTAATATATTACGGTGTAATTCTATTTACCGTGCAGTTAAACGTAATGTGTGGTATTTATAGGCTAATGTTGCCTTACATTGGCCCAGGACGCTAGTTTCCTTGAAGAGTTTATTCATATCGTGCACGTTTCCTGGAATTTTGACGTCGCGCCTATCGAGGAGGCATTCAAATGAAATGTCTACATGTGATGTTAATAGTTCTTCACAGGCCATCATCATCAATTATCGTCATTATCTTTGTTCAATCCACTGCTGGGTACACTCCTCATCCCCCACCACCCCCACCCCGATTCATCGCTGTTTCACCCGTTGGCTCTCGCGATGCAACGAGCGATATGGTTGCTGCGCACGAGCTGGTTCCATCGCTCCGTCTCCATGGCGGACGTCCTCTTGGGCTGCCACTTCGACTGACTGCGGCCTTAACAATTTCTCGTTCCGATGATGACAAACGTGTACGTCATCAGTTTTAGAATAATACTTTATCGAGAGCAAAAATAATACACGCACGTCATCGGAACGGAATCGAAAGAAAAACTTAAGTAAAATAACTGTATCGGTACCGAGGTTCACACAAGGCCATGAGGAAAGAGGGCGCGTGTTACAATTTGGTGCCAACTTTATATTATAGGGTGCGGCGGTCGTGTCGCTGCAGTTCTCTGCGGTGAGTACGGTGTCTTTAAAAACAACGGCGCTGCTGCACCTCTAGAAATAAAATTAACGCTGAGCCACTCACGCGTTTCGAGATTCGGCGGTGAACGGGACACCACCCACCCTGTAACTTGCAGACGTCTCGGAATGGGAAAGGGTTTAAACAAAAAAAGATGTACAGGTAGCACTCGGATTTACGAACTTTCGGTTTATGAAATTTCGCCTGAACGCAATTGGCAAATTGTAGACGCGTTTCGATGAATGGAATCGAAATTTCCACGTTCACGAAATTTCTGCGCCATCTGTCCGCTACTGGACATCTAGTGGTAAAGAGCTTCATAGCTCATCAGATTTCGCCTCCAGTCTAAATAAAGGTTCCGATTCTGGTCCGTGACAGCGTCACGGCATTCCTACAGTGCAACAGTGACACCTCCATATCATCACCTATCTAGGCAGTCCAACATGCAGCAGATCTTTTGGTGAGTTGCCTGAAAAGGTTAATTATTTTTACTTTAAATTCATTATTCAATCGTTTTATTATGATGGAGTGGATGAGTTCAGACCATGGGTGCCTGATGAGAATTACATTTCAAAAATGTTTTCTCATGACTAGTTTTTTAAATGTTCCAAAGTCTTTTACCCTTTTATCTGGCACCAAAACTGGCACCTTTATACAAGGGATCGTGTTTGTAATAACCACAACACAAGCAGTCAAAATGCAAACAAAAAGAGACAACTCTGATAATGATATGCACTGTCCTTGAAATTGATTGGTCCACACCCGAGACGGCTTTTCTTAGAGCCTAGTCTCCACTGGTGTTAGACCAGATGACGCCAAAAGGCGCCTTTTGGCGTTTTCTGATGACCCAGTTTTTTAATCGGCGTATGAACATTCGCACCAATCGAATCGGTGGAGCTTGGGCAGGGAACACGCGTGAAACCCGCTCAATTCGATGCCCTTGTCAATACTTTTTGCCTGCGGTGAGTAGTTGCGATGAACCTGCTGGGATGGGCACGCGTGTGGAAGACTGGACCCCAGCCAAGAAGAGCAAAATCCCACCGGAGCCATTGAAATTATTTCGGATGCGCACACGTACACCCACCCCATTTCGTAAAAAAAAAAATGAAATTCTTATAATCCATAACTTAGCAATTTTTTTGTTATTCGCGCAATTATTATAGCATACCTGCAATAGTTTTGCAGTAGGGGGCGGTGTTACTATGGTGGATTCCCAATTGAGTGATTTGCGAGGTTCAAGCGTGGCGCCGGTGGTGGCACGTCGCGGGGGTCTTTACGCCGAGCCTGCAAGCAGCAAGCGGTCAACGCGCTCCCAGTAAATGTGCAACGTCGGGCTCGCAACGTTGCTGGCTCGACGTTGGCTTTACGTTTTTCACGTTCGCTTGGCCTAACCGCTGGGCCAATATCACTGCGTCTGTGACATGTCAATCGACTGCTGGACGAGGGCCTCGTCAAGCATGTGCGGGTCGTGGCGGATGTTTGGCTATACTTCACCACACTGGTCAGGGTGGAGGGTGGGCGGGGGGGAGCATAGATGTGTTCGAATGTAATTGCAGTACAGTACAACAAATGTTTTGTTGTTGTTGTTGCACTGCCCATTGCTGCCCAGCACGGGGCACTGCCCCACAAAAGATGGGAACGGAAGTTTTAAAACGTTAAACATTGAATATGGTTCGTGGTGAGAAGATGCAATTACCGTAAGTCTCTGGATTATAAGGACACGTCTAAGAAAATCAAATGTGCGTGCGTGTTAACCAGATTTGTGTAACCTTGTTGGCACTGGGTCACCTCTGTAGCCACTCTAGCCAGTCATTAGCTACTCTAGTCAGTCATTAGCCACTCTAGCCAGTCATTAGCAACTCTAGTCAGTCATTAGTCACTCTAGCCAGTCATTAGCCACTCTAGCCAGTCATTAGCCACTCTAGTCAGTCATTAGCCACTAGCCAGTCATTAGCCACTCTAGTCAGCCATTAGCCACTCTAGCCAGTCATTAGCAACTCTAGTCAGTCATTAGCCACTATAGTCAATCATTAGCCACTCTAGTTAGTCATTAGCCACTCTAGCCAGTCATTAGTCATTCTAGCCAGTTATTAGCCACTCTAGCCAGTCATTAGCCACTCTAGTCAGTCATTAGCCACTAGCCAGTCATTAGTCACTCTAGCCAGTCATTAGCCGCTCTAGCCAGTCATTAGCCACTCTAGTCAGTCATTAGCCACTAGCCAGTCATTAGCCACTCTAGTCAGTCATTAGCCACTCTAGTCAGTCAGCCACTAGCCAGTCATTAGCCACTCTAGCCAGTCATTAGCCACTCTAGGCAGTCATTAGCCACTCTAGTCAGTCATTAGCCACTCTAGCCAGTCGTGGTTGTAGCAGTGGGCAAGGGTTGGTCTCGCCATGTCACCTCCGTAGTCACTAAGTCAGTCACAGTCAACTATTGTCAGTCACTATCCACTAGCCAGTCGTGGTTATGGCAGTGAGGCTCGCCACGTCACCTCCGTAGACACACTAGTCAGTCACTATCCACACTCTATCCACACAGTAGTGGCTGTAGTAGTGAGGAGGCAGGAGCAGGAGGGCTAGTCTCGCCATGCCACCTTTAAATCACTCAAGTCTAGTCAGTCACTATCCACTTCCAGCCAGCAGTAGCGACTGTAGCAGCGACGAGGAGTAGGAGGAGTAGGAGGGTTGGTTAGTGATTGACGCACCAGTCAATCACTAACCACTTCTACAGCCAGTGGTGGCTGTAACAGAGGCGGGGCGCTGGTCTCGCCAAGTCACTTCTGTGTAGTCACTTCAGTCAGTCACTTTCCAACTCAAACCAGGAGTTGGTGGTGGCTGTAGCAGCGAGGAGGAGGCAGAGGAGGAGGAGGAGGCAGAGGAGGAGGGCGGGGCGCTGGCCTCGCAGTTGTCACCTCTGCAGTCACTTCAGTCAGTCACTATCCACTCCATCCAGTCCGTGGCTGGAGCAGCGAGGAGGAGGGAGGAGGAGGAGGGCGGGTCTCGTCAATGTCCCTGTGGCCGCCGAGCTGCTGCTGCGCTCGCTGCTCGCTCCTCTCTTTGCACTTTAACGCCCCATGAGGTGAGTGGAGCTCCGCGCTCGGTCGCCCGCCCGCTCGCCCGCTCGCCCGCCCTCTCTGCCGCTCGCTAAGCCGCTCGCTCGGCTGCCCTCTCGGCCGCTCGCTCGGCTGCCCTCTCGGCCGCTCGCTCGCTCGACCGCCCGCTAGGCCGCTCGCTAAGTCGCTCGCTCGGCCGCCCTCTCTGCCGCTCGCTCGGCTGCCCTCTCGGCTTCCCTCTCGGCCGCCCGCTCGCTCGACCGCCCGCTAGGCCGCTCGGCTGCCCTGCCCGCCCGCTCGCTCGCTCGGCCGCCCGCTAGGCCGCTCGGCACCCCCTTCCCCTCCCCAACCCACCCCGACCACGACCGCATCAATCGCGCTCAGGCCGCCGCCGCTGCCGCAGAGAGAAACCCGCGTGACAACGATAGGTTTACGTCGGTTGTCGAAGGTTCTCCTCTTTAACAAACAAACAAAAAACATAAAGAGGCGTTTTAATTTGTTTTAAAACGTCTTCGGCGGGCGACGTCTCGTCTCTGTGGAGTCGCGCAAGAACCCGACTTGGCGATTACTGCAGCGAGGCAAACTTTATTTCATTATTATTATGTTGTTGCTTGTGTTATTTATATTTGTGGTTCTTTCTCGCTCAACCTCCGGAGCGTTTTATATATACATTAACAAACCAAAAATGCCATCAATTTGTTTTTTTTTAAAGCGTCGGTTATTAAAGGGGAGAGTGTTTTAATCGCGTGCCGTTGCTGCGAGTGTTTTAATGTTAACGCCGTTGAATTTGCTTCGACGTTTTGATTTTTTTTGCAAGAAGCCTGAGGCCTTCGCCCCCCCCCCCCCATCGACGTTTCAGGAACGCGCTTTAAGCGTTCGCGGCAAATGTTACGACGTTTTTATGTTTTTTTCTAGTTAAACTCAATGGACGAGTGGCGGTGGTTGTTGTTGTTGGTTTTGTTTGTTAAAATATAAAAAAAATTGTCGCCGTTTGCTTTAAAGAGAGATTCTTAAGCGATTCGCAAACGCGCGAGATGGCGCCGACCTTTGGTTGGTTGGTTGGGGGGGGGAAGAGGAGAGGCCTTAATCCAGCAGTGGATCGATCATAACCGATGATAACATAACACACATTTTATAGTTTTGTCGAGGGAAAAATGAGATAATTATAACGTGTGGTGGTTATTTTTTTTTTGTAAAGCATCGCATTCGCATGCAGCGCATTCTAAAGCGATTATTTAATTACCGAGTCGCGGCCGTGTGGAAGTGCACCCACTGTAATCGCCGTTGTAATTGCTCCCAACGCTACCGTATTTATTTCGCCAATTGTAATTCAAGTTTGTTTTTTTTTTACGTCAAGTGCACGAAATAACCGCGTTAGCCGAGGACGTGCATCGTCTTGAGGGAGATGATGGAGCGGTGTGGCCCGGGCCCCGTCGCCAGATCCTTGCGAGATGGATGGTGCGGAGGTCGCCTCCATCCAGCAGTGGATAGCTCGCCGATGGGTGGCACAATTATGGTTAACGCCTTAAATAACGTTGACATGCGGTTGCATGTTCTCTTTGTGGTTATTAAAGGTTGTGGGTTTCTCCACCACCCCATCATAAGATTCTTATGGTGTGTGTGTACTGTACGTTGTTTTTCAAGCGGTGTGTAATGCAATAGCCGTGCAGCAGTGACTTGACAACGTCGCTATTTTGCATCGCATCATTACCGCAGCACACGAATTGTGTATTTCGCCGTTGTATTAATAAGTCAAAAGTGTATACAGTGATAATTATCACGTATATCGAGGGGAGGATGGAGCGTGTACGAGCCAGGTGCTGGGCAGATTGTAACATCGCAGAATGTTTGGTGTTAGCGGTGGGGCTTCATCCAGCAGTGGATTGACCGTGGCTGAAAATGATGATATATTATATTTGATGCGCTTTTGGGGGGGGGGGGTGAAAAAAAACAATGATTTGGTTATAAAGTTGTTTTAATCGGACTCTCATGCAGTACATTATTCAGTGGTTATTTAATGCGGTAATATTCTGACTTTAATCACGTGATTATTACTCGATATTTTGTTTACTTAGCCGCTGCAACGAAAGATAATGTGCATAATATAAATACGTCTGTAGGGGAGATGGAGCGTTAACTATTGTAGAGCAGGTGCTGCTCTGCACGGGCAGCAGTGGATAGCGCATGGGTGGCTTTTAAATGCTCTGCAGGAATTGAAGGGATTTTTTTTTTTAGTTTTGGGTGCTCCGTTGCGTTGGTGGAAACTCCACATTCCAATGGCAGGAGGCTATATTAGAATTATCATCAGCCGTGGCCGATCCGCTGCTCGATGAACGCCTCCCCAATTCCCATTGCCATCTTTAACGCTCCTGTAATTGCAGTACAATTTTGATTGACAGTGTTTCAATGCAACCACATCTTAACAGTTCGCCGAATGTGCCGGACGATTGCTGGATTTGTCACGTTATTTAATGCTATAATCTGATACCTTAGGCCATAAGACTCGCCAACAATCCCCACCCATCCAGCAGTGGATTGACAATGGGGTTATCGGTCTATTTTTGCAAATGTAAATTCATCTATGTGCTGCAGTCTTCATTAAATTATATGATATAATTATTTGATAGAAACCGATGACAACGCCTTGACTGTGTTTAGTACTTTTCTAGTTGGTATTCTGTACTTGGAGTAACCTGTCCACTGCTGGCTTACGAGCAGTCAGCCGATATGAGAAATTATTCACCCGCTTGTTTGCAGAGGGGTGACTCTTTGGTTGAATGTAATTACTCAAATTGTGTTGCAGCTAAAACATTACTTAAAGGTAAACCCCTAGGCGCATTACAATGCAGGACAGTACTGTACTTGTATTTAGCTGTGTTGTGAACTCGCACGCCCTTTTGTAATTCTACTGCTGGATAAGGGCCTGCATACGTTTGTTCGACCATACTTCACCATGCTGGTCACTGTGTGTTGGTATGTAAAGGAAGGTACGGGGGGAGCTAGTTATAATTGTACACGATTAAGTACTATAATCCAGCATCGATGGAAAATATATGCGTTATTATACGGCAACACATTTAGTTTTGAGTGAAATTGTAACAACTTAGATTTCTTACAATGCATTATATATTATACTATCATCGTATAATATACTCTACTTTGTTTCCTGTTGATCACCGTGGCCCTGATTTCAATAATGTAATACCTTAAGTTGATAATATATTCAATTGAATGGCTCTTATTGGTGTGGGAAGCTGAGGGTGAACCAGTTGTGACAAAGTACGGTCAGATAACACCCCCCCCCCCCCACGTGACCCACAACTGCATGGGTAAGCCCTCATCCAGCAGTGGGTTAACAAAACGCCTGTTTGTATACGTGCCTAATAATATACCGTGCGCGATACTGTCCCTTTGGTTGCCTTTTGAGTAGTACTGCCCTCGTGATGACCGCACCATCTATCAATCCCTTCGTGCCAAAACATAGAAGCCTCTGCACCCACCCTGCTCTGGATTGTAGTCGCATTAGACCTTTGCAGTGCCAAACAATTGTGCTGCCAAATCTAGTCAAGCTAATGGCATCGGTGGTCCATTATCACATCCAAATGTTGCTAGTTGCCTCTGACAGCTTGCATAAGATAAGCAGCAGGCATTAGTGCATCACTTGGGTTACGGTATATATTTTTAAAAAGGGCCCAGTACAGCCCGAGGGGAAATCCATTTAACATTTTAAACCGAGAGCACCCGACACGTTTCGACACGGCTTAAGTCTTGCATGTGAAGTTTCTTGAAGCGGCTTCTCATCACGTGCAAGTTTATAGCAGCCAAATACTCTAAAACGCATGACGTGGAGGTAAAAACCGGAGGACCCGGAGAAAAATCCACGTGACCACGGGGAGAATATGTAAACTCAAAATATACAGGCAAGAGGGTTGGGATCAAACCCACGACCTCCAGTGTACCGTGGTACCCCAGTTGTGGAGCGATGCATTGGGGGAATTGCTTTACCCTTCTAGGTCACAGAGTTTGCCGCTACCGTTTTCAAAATTAAAATCTTGCATATTGCCCCTGGCAGCGAGACTTGAGTGTGTGGTGGGGCACACACTTTTGGGTGACTGCACGGTTTTTCTAAAAGGGGCTGGAAAAAAACCCAATTACGGGGTTGCTACCCTGACCTGTGCGTACGAGTGCAAATACATTAAGTTCAATCAGACGTAATTTGGGCGCACGTGCTGCAATTAGGAGCTAATTTGACGGGAATTTCGTAAGAGATAAATAAAAGTAATGACATTAGGGTGATGCTTGTTAAGAATTCATGTGGCATTAGCATTATGGTTGTCTCTTTTTTTAAACTAAACGTGACCACTCAATTGGTTAAACCAGCACAGGGGCCTGTGTTCCATAACGACACTAACATTTGATTGTATTTGCGAGGCATTGCACTAAATGTCTACAGAGGCCCCCGGGGATATTGTGCCAAAGTCGTCAACTCTCAATCACAAATGCATTCTGTCTGGGGTCGACTCGGCCCATCATACCCAGAGTAGAATAGAAACGTGAAATTACCACAACTCGGGGCTGGGAGTGGAGATGAGGAATGTCTTGCACTTACTTGAGGATGTAGACCAGTGTGTTCTTCACTGATGTTCAGATGGGAGTGGGGCATTTTCGCCAATGAGACAACACTGCGAGGGCCGCCCACACGTTTGGAACCGTTGGGGTTTGAAAGCACGATGGCGGTTTTTTCAATGTGTGTATTTTCGGGGGCCACACTAAAGGCCACCAACAGCCTTGCGGGCCTTGCAATGAAGAACACTGGCATGGACACTTAGACTCGAGCCATCTCCTCGCTCGAGCCATGAGTTGCAGAACCGAATCGCTCTCGAAATCTCGCAACTCAAATCATCCCCTGCAACTGCTTTGGCCACATCTGAGTGCATATTTGCTCAAAAAGGAAATCCAATGGTGTTTTCAGGATCCTAGGTCGCACATGTGCACGCAATGAAGCGTGTCGCTGCAAATCGCCGAAAGCAGAGTCCCTCTAAGTAACCGGTTGCGCAGTTGTTCGCATCTGGTTGCAGAGTGACCACATTTAAGCGATGCAGTTGCATGCAATCAATCGCACAGGTATGGACCCCATCTATTCACGAGTGTGTATGGTTGTGGCGGATTGAAGTGGACCGTGATGAAGACTACTTAAAAGCGTATCCTGCTTGTTTGAGTAAACTGCACTGGAACTCGGCATCTGTGCAAACAGCTGCCGCCACCTTTCCTGTTTGACACAGTTTGCGGCTTGTTGCTACTCTTGCAAACTTTTCCTCCTCCTTCCCCACCCCTCACCAAACTAAATACAGCGTTGTTATAGCTACACGATGTTATTGCTTGCGAAATTCCGGATCCATTAGCCACAGATCTCACTTGTGCGTGAGTAGCACCTTGAGGTTTTTTTCTTCTTGGAGTCCGAAAAGAATGTGAATAATGTACTGATATTCTACCGCTGTCAAGAATGTCAGTATCTTACCGACATTCTTTACAGTGGTCGGGGCCACCCGTTGCCGTCCTGAATAGTAGGTGTGTAGTTGAATTGTAAGCATGTAGCGTTAGTTACAAGGAGCCCACAAGTGACGAAATCGCATCTATCCCCCTATTTAAGAAAGAAACAGGAGGATTTCACAACATATCTGATGCTGGTTGTAATTACTGGAGAAACATTGTACTGAGATGGTAAATTTTGTGGATTTACTCCAACACACTGGTGCCGTACTAGTAACGAATTGGCACCTTCTGTTTAGGTGTCGGGTGGTGGCAGGTTTAACGACACATTTATATTTATGCGCTCTAACTAAAAAAACAAACCTGTGCTATGGATGTAACGTTAGCTTTTGTTTCGCGTGATCTGCGTTCTGCCTCTTACGTTCTATTGGCCTAAAGGTGACAACTCGGCATGAATTTGTAAATAATTCTCAAACACCAGGATTCAATACATGCACGTAGCGCGGGTGAGAAAATATCATTTGCGTTGAGCAGCCATCAAAATATTTACCTGTTCAAACGAGTGGTATGCGAGGGTCTATCTTCACCGTTTGGTCCTCAACCAGAGTTGGAATTTGTGCACCAGGCAAGCCTGCCTCTCCATAAGACAGCCACTGTAAACGTTCATCAATCCTGGAGAGGGGAGTGAAGATGAGTTCGCTCAAAAAAACTGTTGAAATTCAATTTCGCAGCCTTCGCATTAGCTTGGCACTGCTTACATGGCCACCCGGCAAGATAACACATCACATTTGTTAATAAACTATTTTTTTTTGTATTAAACAATCCTCGTAAGTTGAGCTGTGGGCAAATCACCAACTTTTCACTTTCTGCACGGTGAGAATGGGAAACATTAAAAAGTGCTGCGTGATGATTGTGCCTCCCTAATGCCTCTTTTCAGCTCTAATCCCTTTAAAGTATTTGGTCTGACATTGCATAGTTTTTTGTGCTGTCGTGAGATGTCAACTCTCTCGCCTGGGATGCAGGAGGTCGTGGGTTCTATCCCGACCCTGACGCCTGCTTTGTATATTTTGGAGTTTGCGTATCTCTCTGCCTGTGGTCGCTTGGATTTTTCTCCGGGTCCTCTGGCTTTTTTTCCCCTCCACATTTAGAATCAACACGCATTTAGAGTTTTTGGCTGCTATATATTTACGAGCAATAAGCCACTTCATTTTGTGGCCAGGTCGCTTCTGAAAAAAGAGCCGATAACTCGGTGGGTCATACCTGGTAAAATCAAAAGGTTAGTTTTAGTTTGACCCGTGCCGTGCTCTTCACCTCCTCTCCTCTCTGTCCTCTTCCTGCCGCCACTGTCCCCCTGCCCGCGCTTGAATGACTTCCGACAGGGACAGGGAGGAGGCGGACTGGAGAGGTGAGGAGCAGCAGTTGATGGATGATAAGAAAAAGAAGAAAGATGACAAGAAGAAGAAAGAAGCCCCCATGAAAAAGGTACATAACACACGGGAGAGAGATATCGTGCCGAGATATGCGCGAACCATACCTTTGACGTGTTAAAATGGCGAAATTCTTTACATCTGGTTTTTAAAATAACGTCGCGTATCCGACCGTCACATGACCGCCCACGCCTCGGGGCAGTATGTCGGCATTGTGGCTGTCGTTTTTCCATGGATGTTCACAAAATCCGAATGCTTCACACGCGGTAATGTGGCCTTCCTCTCGCGTACATCGCAAACTGTCGCACGTGTCCACGGTGATGTAATGCGATGTTGTACTACGTAGATTATTTACGATATAAATAAAACAAATTCTATTGATGAACTGTTGTCAAATGTCTGGGTAACCGTGCTTAACATTTTGCCTGGGTGTCTGTGTGTCTTTGTTAGGCAACGGAACAAAAACCAAAAGGTAAATATACCAGGGCAGCATTTGCACCGAAACACGTTTAAGTTACTAATTTGTCATATTTATACAATTATTGCTAAGTGGCAGCTTTAATCGAGAGGGAACCATTTTTCTCGATTCTGCACAGTAGCATATCCTGTTTGGAATGGATTGCATCTCTGCTGTTCATTTCTCTTAATATAGTAATTGCAACCAATTTGAAAACATTCTCTCCCTCTGCGCACGAACATATATTGCACATACACACATATATTGCACACACACACAACCAGTGGGCAATCAACCAAGGTACTTTGCGTCAGCATATTTAGTACAGTGTAGTTATTGCAAACGGGCCAATTTGGCACCGCGTCCAGATGCACAGTAGCCTGCCGTTGCTAATGATGTTGCAATGTCGTCATGCCTTTAGCGAAAGAAAACAAAGCTTGCTCGTGTGCTGTCACATTTCTGGGGGGTGGAGGGCGAGCGGCAGGCGACGCGGGGAGCTTAGAGAAGGGTTCTTAATGAGATTCCTGAAAAATATGGCCATTGCTATATCCATTCATTCATCAATCCACTCTGGACACTTCACATTTTCCCAGGAAAATTATATAACCCTCCCTAAACCGCTTACTACGAAACGTACAACACAGCTCGCCAGGACCCGATACCCACATCTATGTTTTCCTTGCGGGGTCGGGGGGCGAGATTGCCAACGAAGGACTTTATTAAGCAAAGGTTTGAAACGAAAATGATTAGAATTGTGCTGCGCACCAATGCACGTTCGATGAGCGCGTGCGTCCATTTGTACATATGTTTCTTTGTACAGTTGAATACCCCTTACAAAATGGAGGCTCCTTTAATGGATTGGCTTTTTTGGCAGCTTGTGGTCTTTTTCCACTCCACTTAACGTTTCGAGTGTTTGTAGCGGAATGCGGCCGTTCTCTCCGTTTTTACGGCCGTGCGCTGCTTCGTTTTCATCATCGCTAACGCTCAGGATACTGATGTCCCATAAAATCTTGTTTCATTTCTATTAATTGCAATAATGGAGTGCGCGTTTTTAACCACCCGAACGACGTTCCGAATACGGCAGTGTTACCATGCGTTTCTGCGCGTGGCAGTTTCATCATAGCGTAGTCTTGTGTTGCGAAGTCATCTCCTGCCCCACCCCCACCCCGGGGCCCCTCTCCTTGCTTACCGTTACATACAAACCCACTTAAATGTCACGTGCTATGAAGAAGGGCCATTGGCGGAATTGTTGCCTATTTTATATATATTTTTTCATTATAAGGCACCGCTGACGAATGTGAGTTTTGCAGCGAAGACGGACGTCTGCGCGCTGTTATGCATTAAGAGTTGCAGTGCTGATTTCAATTCATAAATTACAATCAATGGCATTGATTTTTCCCACTGGGCGAAATGGAGCGGTGCCTGATCTGAATGCCGTAAATCTTTCTTAACGATGTGACCAATCTTCAACAAAAAAAAACACGTCACGGATGGTTCATGACCCACCAATTTCGCCCGGGATTTTATGTTTAATGTGGAAAGGTCAAGGGGGCTGAAGCTATAATACGCCCCAACACCTGCCACTCACGTGTGTTTGCCTTTCACTGCCCTCACCATTGGACACGTTTATGTGGTCCTGACACGTTTTTTTGTGCATTGTCCGTGACTTGCCAGGGGCTTATTTTTGGTTCAGAGGTCGGATGTAATGGGTTAACAAATTTGTGCTAAAAAAGAACCCCGGTGAATTCCCTCTGCTTTTGTAGCCACGATGCACGGTGGCTTTTTGAACCGTGTGTTTTTTTTAAAGAGACGTTTGGCACATTGCGGCTTTTAATTAGCTTATGTCACAAGAGTGTTTAAGCTCAAAAAGGCAACGTTAAATGGATCACTGGTCATCGTTTCATCAAATATCGCTCGTGCTTTTAAAAAGTGGGCAGAGCTTTTAGCATCGTGAGCTCTTAGTCACAACGGGTTTCAATAAGCCATCGTAGTAATTGTTTAGCATATCAACAGCTTGGCATGTAACAATTTACCCTCCAATGATTAGAAAAAGGCTGAACTAGTTCATCAATAACACTACCTTAAAAAGTAACTATGTAATAATTATAGGCTACATTTTTTCACGCAGGAGCCCTTCATGACACACAGAAAAGCCGGAGGAAAAAAATGTGATTTCCAACGATTGGATTAAGTGCCCTGATTTAAATCACGAATCAATCTTTTTTTCGTCTTGTTTTTGAATTGTCTCGTTCGTATTTGTCACTCTCATGCTTTCTGTTTTTGTGTTTTGTTCGGTGACTTAGCCTACAGGTGCATTGGTATATAATTGGCATAAACTTTATAAGCAATTAATTATTGGACTCAAGAATCAATGTATGCCTAACAACAACAGTGATGATGAATACAAATCTATTGTTGCTATTACAGCATCTCGAGGTGCAGTTGGTATTTAGATGCTATATAAATCGAATTCGTAATGTATATAATGCTGCGTTGGCATTGGTGCACAAAAGCAACGCGTGAGGTCAGGGTTGAGCCTGGTTAGTGCTTGATTGGACAAATGTGTTGGGTTTTTTTGTTATTGGTATTAATAGATAATTTGAACGTCCACTGTTTTTGCTGTCTGTGTCTCTGTCTGCCGTCACGTAAAGTGCCAGAACCGACCAAATCCGGTGCACAGCAGCCTGCTGGCAATCACGCCAGCCACAGCACTTCCTGCACTAGCAACAACAGCACTAGAGGCAGCACTAGCGGAGCCAGCAACAGCAGCAGCAGCAACAACAACAATTCCACCAGCAACACGGGCAAACGCTCGGCGCTCGCCGGCAACGGAGCTCAGCAGCAGCGGCAGCAGCAGTCGCAGCAGCAGCAGTCGGTGCAGCAGCAGCTGCAGGCATTGGCAGGGCAGCCACAGCAGCAACAGGGGCAGCAGCAACAGGGGCAGCAGCAACAGCGTGGGTTTCCTACGCGAGAAGTGCCGCCAAGATTCCGCATGCAGGAGCAAAAGCAGCTTCTGAAGCGTGGACAGATTCTGCCTGGCGCTGGCACTGCGGCGCAAGCCGTCATTTCTACAGGCGGTGTCATGGCGGTGCAGGTAAGCAGCAGCAGAACCTTGTGTTGTAGATAGAATTGAAGGGTGGGGGGGGGGAGCTGCTTTCTGATTGTCCATTTGGTGCTCTGCCACAGCGCCAACTGGCCACATTTGTGCGGGACGTTAACAATCGTAAGTTGCGTTTAAAAGGGGGGTGTGTTGTGTAAAAAAAAGGGTTATTGCGACCCAAATCGCCCAGAATGCACCCACTCTTGTCGCATCTCGAAAAGTGAGCCTGTATATTGCTTTGACGGCTGACCACTATGGGATGTGTAAAGCAGGTTCTGTTGGCTGCTGCAGGGGTGAATAATAAGAGTCCTGTGACCGAATCGGCCGGAAATGTTTCCGGTCGCGTCAGACCTCTGATGCCAAGCAGGGTTGAGCCTGGGTGGTGCTTGTGATGGCTCTTCTTTTAAAAGTATAACACGCGAGACTCGGAGAGGCGACGAGGAAGGGTTTTTGCAGTGATGAGATGTTAAATGCCTTGCTTCGTATACAGGAGGTCGTGGGTTCGATCCCAACCCTGACGCCTGCTGTATATTTTCATGTCTCACTCCCCGTGGTCGTGTGGATTTTCTCCGGGTCCTCTGGTTTTTCCCCTCCACATTTAGAAATATAAGTTTATATTTGGCTGCTATGATTTTCAACATAAGCCACTTCGTTGAGCTATCATGTGTGATAGCCAGGTCGCTTCTGAAAAAGAGCTATATAGCTCGGTGAGCCTGTCGATTGTGTTTTTGGTGAAAAAAACAATAGAGTGCATTTATTGTTTGGGTTGCGTCTTTAAAATTTGGTGAAGAATTTTGCCAGAAAATTGAGGGTTTAATAAAAAAATTAGATGTGCTCCTGATTGTAAAATGTGTTCCATTTCGCTCTGCGCACTATTTGATGGTTTCGGTTTGATTTCGAAAAAGGTGGACGGTTACTTTTGGTAGAATAAACTCATTTCATTGTCGGGTCACGTCGCTCCGTTGCCGAGTGTACATTTGTTACGTAACCACAGCGTGCTCTGTTGAGGTCACAGCATTCATTTCTGTGGTGCTTGATATTTTCAGGCCATCATTCCTCTGCGGTCACTGTAATAATAATGTTTAGTGTAAATATAGGGTCATTCATGCAAATTATATATCCCAATCACCGGGGAGCCACGGACAAGCCGGAAGGCAGTAAACCAGGCAACGTGCCGGCACCACCAATTGCCCACGCTCTGCATACATAAAGATGTTTTCAGCCAATTATTGAATGTATTATACATTATAACATAATACAATTACCATCTTGTATGCCAGCGTATAGTCATCACACAGACAAAATACATAAGCAGACAAATACGCCTCCCTCTTTCCTACATCTTGTTTCTCCAGGTAAAAAAGTGTTTCGTTTACATGGCAGTCAGTCAAACTGCGTACTTGCCACAATTACTTGGACATTTCACCGCTGGGCCTAGGAGCTGCCAATGGACCTTGGAGCTGCCAATGGACCTATTCCACGCCCCACGCTGGGTTGAGCGGGGGGGGGGGAAGCGCCGGCTTTTGACGAGACTATTTTTAACGCTCAAATATTTTCATTGTCAAGACGTGAAAGGGCGTAATGCAGCGCTACGAGGTTGGGGGGGGGGGGGGCCTCTTGCGCTGCGTGTGTGCATCGCATATAGATGGATTTGACTTGTGTCAGAGTGACCTCCCTATCCACATGGTGCCGGTTCAGTGATGATTCATGCGCAGGGCCCCCCTCTCCCCTTCTTCGAATGCCTTGTTGCAAATTGAATAAAAGAAAAGAGGAAATGCAGTTATGCAGTAAATGGCCAGGCTTCCAGGATTTAAGACATTTAATGTTGTGATTATTGTGTTTGATAGTGAAGGAAGACGAGACTGAGCTCTCCTAGTGCGTTGTTGAAATGATGCATTGACATTGTTGCAATGTTAATGGGGAAGTGTTGTACAGTCTTGGTCCTTACTTTTCATTCTTAAGAATGTACAGTTGCAATCTTCCTCTCCGGCAACAACACTGCATTGTGTTTATGTGGGTGAGTCCCGTTAGCACGTGTTCCGTTTTTAATGCTTTACAACTACAGTTGAATGATTTAATGTCGTATCTTTGTCAGTTTGTCTGCAGCAGGTTTGGGGCTTCAAAATAATGCAATTGGAAGTAAAGTTCGATTTAAAGCTTTCGTGACTGCAAGGATTCATCTTCTTTGGTTCTTTCGGTAAAGTCACATAGAATGAGAATTTATTATTTTATTCTCATTCTTCGTGACTTTACCGAAAGAACCAAAGAAGATGGAAGTAAACTTCCTTTTCAAGCTGTGTTGCTATTCGCGACTCACCAGCCAAATTGCTATTAAGAGTTTCCCAAATCCTGATGATATTCATTAAACTTCAACAAATACTTCCGGGGACAAATGCTTGTTGCAAAGCCTTACAGAAATGATGCACGTGCATGATTGTTCTTCCCTTGCTTGACAGGGAGCTGCTGCGGGCAATGCCGGCGTCTGTGGCAATTCACCCTCTTCCTCTTCTGGTGTCAACAGTCAGCATTCTTCAGCACATCCCCTCCCCCAAGGTGGTGGCAGAGGCACCAGCGGCTTAGGTAAGTGGTAGACCCTCACAGCTGTGGTTTTCACACCTGATGATGATTGCTTGTGTTGCAGTCGAAACGTCGTGAGAATTTTAATGTTTTATATTTTTATTATTTTATTGTTTCCCTTCTACGTGACTTTACCGAAAGAACCAAGAATATAGCATTGTTCATGTTCATCACAAATATGTTTTGTATTGTGTCACATATGCCGTGTTTCCCTGACCCCCTCACTGTCGTTTACCTGTTCGTTAATTGTAACGTAACCACGTGACATGGGCGGTGACGTGGTTTAACGGGGTAACGCATTCACGGAGGGTGCACAGTTATCCAGCATTAACCCTAAAAATTACTACGTGCCGTCTCCTTCACAGTGGACGTTTATAAAAGACCACGTGACGTCATACGCCAGAACGGGCCATCGTGTTCCGACGTCATGGTCCTAAATGTAACAAATTTGAAAAATTGCCCACGAATTGCTCAGTTAGGATTGCACGTGGCAATCATCGCCCCACCCAGCTGCGAAAACTAAGCAGGGGGGGGACCCTCCTGAAAAAGAGTCCGTGAGACTCGGTGAGGCTTTGCTGGGTAAACGGGCGTTGAACTAATAATAATGGTCCACCAAATCTCATTGCGAAGATAGATGCACGCGCCGCGCAATTTGTCCGTGCACTTTTTAAGATGGCGTTCCCACCATAATTATCATATTATTGTATTGTTGATGCCCTGAAATTGCTTGGTTACACCACTGCTGGCAGAATGGCCCTCAATAGAGGGAGTTCCAGAGAGGCCATTGAGGTTTTGGCCTACTATTCCACGCTGGCCAGATGTCTTAATATACGCATTTTTATACATTATCACAGGCGTATCCATAATCTTCGTACTTAAATATTGCTTTTGGTGCATAACTTGAGACACTAGAGTATAAACTCTGTATATATTAGAAGGATTTTTGAGATTCTGCTTGCAGGGCAGAAGCAGAGGGGAGGATACTTGAGGGTGACATGGAAGGATGGGGTGGGAGGAGATTGAGGATGGTGGATGTGACTGGACGAGAGACCCAGAATAGCAGCATGTGGAGAAATATTTTTGTTTTTAGCAACCAAACCCATGCAATAATGGGGTCTTTGTTTTCAAAGAAGAATACCTGTGGAACTATAGCGCGTAAGGCATGCTAATTGGATTGCTGCCTTCCCAAGTAGGGATTTAACGATTCTTTGATTGAAATTGATGAATTGGACTCCTAGTGTTATGCGTAGGGTCATGGATCCAAAAGTTAATTATCTCTGATTCATGTATCTTGTATGACATTGATTCACAGCAGCGTTTCGGATAACCGAGCTGCTGCATGCATTACAATAACAAAAACAAACTTTGAATCGTCACTCCAAATCAAGAGTGGCGAATTGTTACAGCTCTACAACTTGGGTGGTTGTTATTTGGCTGGGTATAGGTGGCTGTAATTGAGCGCTTTGGAGATGAGGTTGGTGACACTGATATGTTTGAGACACCAGGCTTTCAAGGCGCCCACGCCAATTAGGTTGCTAACCTATCCTAGTGGAATTTCGAGCGTCATTTTGTGACATTTTAAAGTTAATGGGCCAAAAAAAGCGATCTACTCGAATGAGTATTGAGGTGGTGCTCCTTTCTGGTTAAAGCCCCGAGACAGTGGTGGAAATTCCACATTCCTGTGGCGGGACCATAGGAATGGGGGACTCATCGACCCCGGAGGGATAATGGGCTGAGTCAACCCCCTAGGAGGATTTGAACTCGGTCTTCCAATTGCCAGCTCTTCGCCCTCTACCGCTGAGCCACCTGGCTACTGAAGCGCATTAATGTTTATGACGGCAGGATGACGGACGCTGTGGAAACACTTGTGCCTTACAGCAAGAAGGACCTGGGTTCGATTCCTCACCAACTCGGGCCCAAATTTGCGTGGAGTTTGTATGTTCTCCCCCTGTTCTGCATGGGTTTTCTTCTGGATTCTCCAGTTTATTACTCGTGTAGCTGAAAACATGCAGTATAATTGTTTTTGCCCAAACATCCTAATGAGGGAAGGGCCTCCTAAACAGTCTTTGGACTCAGTCGGGCCTTTTCTGGCTAAGTAAGTAATTATGATATTTGTTTTTAAGATTTCAATTTCTTATTATAACAAACATATCTGTGGCCCGCTGGGATTGATACATAATACAAAATAACAACAACAACAAAATTGTGTGATTAAAAAAAGGCCATTAGACATTTGTGCATCATGCAAAGAATGCCATCGGCAGCAGTTTCTGAAGATGCGCATTGTGATCCTCTTGTCTTGGCCCACCTTCAACGTGACTTTGAGCCAATGCGACTGAGAGCAGCGATTGATGGACAACTGTAGATCAATTTTCGTCCTTAATAGGGCTCATCGGTACAGTGTGGTTTACCAATGTTCACCGCCGCAAAGTCCACCGGGATTTAGAATTTTTCTCGCGAGAACCAAAAGGAGAGGTGTAAATGGCGCGGTGATAATGGTCGGCCGCGATCCACCACCGTTTTTTCTTTTTTCCTTTTTACACGAGCGTTGCTTGTGCAAGCGGATTGTTAATGCAAAGCCGCCAGCCGCCGTGCTCTTACGTGGCTTGTGCCCCTTTTTTCTTGTTGTTACCCAAAATGAAGACAGATGGGAGAATGGCTATGGGAGCCATATCGGGACACTGCGGAAAATCTGACAGGCCATTCAAGTTCACGTTTCGCTTTTGTTGCGTTTGTTTTGTTTGGCCGGCATCCAAGAGACCGGGTCGGGGAGGTTGGTGGTGGTGCGGGAGGGGGTTAGGTGGGAAGGGAGTTGGAGAGGGAGGGGTTGTTAGGTCGGTAAGGAGGGGGGGTGGTATTGGTTTGGTCGTTGGGAGTTGGGGGATGAGGGAGTGGTGGTGGTGGTGGTTGTTGAGTAGGTTGTGTGGTTCCATTTATCTAAACGTTTCAAACTGCTTGCGCGTGTTTGCCAGGAATTTGAGCCGGTGCCGAAAACCATTGTTTATTTTTTTTCTTGACACTGCATTTACTGCGTAATCAATAGAAGGTTTGGGACATGCCAGAGCAAAATGTAGCGTTCTGAATTTACGCACACAAAAAAAGCATGATAACCTGTCTGTGAAAAGCTGTCCTCTTAATAAATGGTCAACAGTTTATTAAACAACCACACCAGACGGCACAAATCAGAGACTCGCCACACTAACTGTTTATTGTGTTGGAATAGAGATGACTCAATTGGCACGATCGCAGTGAAATATACAGGGTGATCCCTGTAAGGATACCCCACTAAAACAAGAGGAATTTATTGCAGAAAACGATTTTATATGTTTCCCACCGATCTCATTACACTTCTTAATACTCTCCCAATATGCTTTGTCCAACATAGGCCGTCTGAGTTGCTTACAACCGCCAATGTCAAGTGACGATTATCATTAGAAATTTGTGGGGTATCTATAAATGGGTCTCCCTGTATAATAGGCTTATGTATGCTCAAAATTAGGCATCCTCTAATGATTCAGCCCCTTGGTGGCCACTTCAATTTTCACAAACCCCGGTCACGATTCTGTTGATTAATTGATTTAGTTCTCACTGGTTCTACCATCTCGCTTGTAATTGCTTCTCAAATTGTTTTGTTTTTCTCTCCGGTCTGTGCAGTTTCTTTGCTTGCTCCGTTAGCGTTTGCATATATATAGTTTACAAATATTGCAGATAATTAATTTTCATGCGTACGATTGTGTCGTGCTCGTAAACCAAGTTTAACGATTGCATCGTTGCATAACCGATTATTACAGACGTATAATTGGCTGTTGTGTCGACGGGTGTACCTTATTCACACTCCTACAGCTCTGAAGAAACGCATTCGCCTGAATTGCTCGCCCCGTTATGTATTTGTTTTAAGGCAAGTGTATGCATTGAATGTCCCAAGTCTCTTTGGTTTGCAGTTTGGTACAACTGCCGGACGAAGACCTCTCAGTCGTTTATTTTATACCAGCACCGTGTTTTATATTATTATCCTGAAGCAACGCATACGGCTGCGGCGGCTGCTGCTGCTACACTGTACAAATGGACATCATTATGGGTGTAATTTGAGCCTGCTCTCGGTTGCAAAATAGGCCTTTAAAGGAACTCGGTCCACTCTGTGTTAGTATCCCAAGCAGCAAGTCCAGCTTGGCTCGTAAGCCGTTGAGAGTATAAGGTTTTCGGATAATGTTTTTATCCCTTTGCTCCCATTTAAAATCAAATTGAGTTATCAGCATCATGGTAAGAGAGGAGGATAGCTTCCACGTAGAACTCTATTAACAGTTCATCACCCCCCCCCCCTCCCCCACCATGTGAGTGAATGGCTACCGGAAGATGATGGAACAGGTCTACCTAGAAGATTCTTCTTTTTGCCTCTTTTTCACACTCGAGGGATGCTGCCACAGTGTATAATGGTTAGCAGCTCACTGGACATGCAATGCAGAGGTTGAAACAAAGGAGAGGTTTTTTTTTTATCCGCCTAAGCCTAATCCCCAGCCACTTATGTTGCAATATGAATGGTGCCCCACACTTAGTCGATCGAGAGGTCATGTGTCGTGGGTTAAATTGTGTATATGCACCCTCTACTTCCAACTTGTCTTTGCCAGCGTGGAAGAGTAGGCCAAACACCCCTTCTAGAACTCGTTTTAGTGGAGGCCCATTGCCAGCAGTGGGCGTTGAGGCAAGCAACGGCAGGGGAGCACCTCGATCTTTTTTTGTTTTTGTACAACCTAGGCCATGTGTGCACCTTCTCTAACACGCTCTGCTGCAGAGGTATTTGGAACATACCGAGGAAACCAAAACGTTTTACCTCTCGTGCCGAATTATGTCAAATTGAGCAAACGCCCACATTTAATGAATGTTTTTTTGTGGGTTAGATCGCGTAAATATTAAAGTGTCGTAAGTGTAAATGTCTCCAACACAAGTGTTCTGAAGTCGTAAACAAATGGCACGTTTTGTTTACGTGACAAACCTTACTAGTTGACTGTGTCGGCTTGTGGCGGGTTTAACGACACATTTATATTTACAAGATCTAACCCAAAAAAACACCTTATTATGGATGATATTGGTCGCAAAAACCTACGTATTATACTTCCCACGTTTAACGTGACGTGTATATCTGTGCGGTCGTTGTTTGACCAGGCCGGCTCCGTCAACCCCCTTCACTTGAATCCGGTTTAAATCACTGATTCGGAACCAGGATTTCACCCATGCTGGCTCGATGTTCTAACACAGTATGAACCCCCCTCCCAAAGCCACCCAGCCACCTCTGGTTTGACTGATGTTTTTCAACAGCCCATCACTCCAGTATTAACTGGACAGAACAGCAGCGGCAAAGTGTGCTGTCATTGTGAAAGGAGGGCAATTGAGGCAAGGTTGTGGTTGGGGTGGGGGGGGCTGTTGTGGAAAAGATTGTAAGATGGTGTAGCACGTTCATCAGGATTGTAGCTCCGCTCCATTGTGCACCATCCTTCGTCATCCAACTGAGTGCTCTCTCCGTAAAATGCCCGAACCCCGATAACAAAGAAAAGAGACTGCCTTGTAAACATGTGTGCAGGCGCCGCGGTGGCGAGATGTTAACTACCTCGCCGAGGATGCAGGAGGTCGTAGGTTCAATCCCGACCCTGACGCCTGTATATTTGGAGTTTGCATGTCTCTCTCCCTGTGGTCGTGTGGATTTTTCTCCAGGTCCTCTGGTTTTGTCCCCTCCATCTTTAGAATCTAACGTGCTTTTTAGAGTATTTGGCTGCTATAAATTTGCACGTGATAAACCACTTAGTTGAGCTATCATTTCTGGCCAGATCCCTTTGGAAAAAGAGCTATACAGATTCAGTGGGCCTTACCTGGTAAAATAAAACATATAGTTTATTCTAAGTGTAGAAATTTTAACTCAGTTGAGGTATGGTGGTGCATGCCAGTAATCCAGAAATTCGAACGCAGCGGTTTATGGATCATTTTGAATCACAGAAGAGTTGGAGCCCTGCAATTGCTTATTCGTGCCACTGCTGGACGAATAGCCTGCATGCTCGAGGGAGCTCTGTAGAGCACCTCTGGAGGGTAATTAGTTGGCCTACTTTTCCAGGCTGGCCAAACGTTTTGGAAGACGAAAATGTAAAAAAACTATATCATAATTTACAGTTCTTTTGTCAATCGACTGCTGGATGAAGGCCCTCCTCATGCCCTGTCAGTAGTAGGTGTTGTTTGACCATACTACTACACACTGCGGGCTGGTGAAGATGGGGGATGCTCTCCCAGACTGGTTCAGATACCACATTGCATCTTACACATTTGTTAACCTGACAAACCAAACGGGGCTGCTAAGTATTCGTACCAATGATCTGTCTAGGAGTTAAAGGCAAAGGGCCAGATGTAAGTCAACATCACACAGTAGTCCACAAACTGGGTTCAAGAAGCAAATGAAAGTCTAGGAATGAAAAGCAGGCAACAACAGACACTGCTGTAACACATCAGAACTGTAAATATTTGTCATTGAGCCGTCTGTTATGGAAGATGGAGCCATTATCCATAACGTTGCCCATTATATATTTTTAGCGCAGTGTTCCTGACCAATGTGTGAGCGAGTCTTCCCCCCCCCCCCCCCCATTTGTACGGCAGGGTTGGTTTTTTTGCGCATGCGGATGGGGCGGATGCTGCGCGATACGCACTTTGCTCTTGTTCATCGCGACGCTGCGCATCATGCGAGTTGATGCATCTCCGTGGTGGTGTTACATGCGCCTGCACGGCACGGCAGCGTCTTTTATGTCGGTCGCGGTGTTGGGTTTCGCAGCCTCTCGCCCCCCCTACGCCCCCCAGTCATGCGAGTACAATTTGATGAGCTTTGCCACGCAGTTAACCTGTTCCAGGTGGCTCTCGCTTAGAACGGGATGTTTAATTCCCGGCTAATTGGCCATCTGGGCCGTAATTAGCCTGCGAGCACAAAAACGAGGAAAGCCCCGGCATTTTTGCGTGGGGTGGCCTAATGGTGATTATGACGTGGTACAGTTCGGCCCGTCATGTGCTCAGATTTGCATACAATTTGTCAAAAGCCGTGACACATGGCATGTGTTTAGGGCTACGTGCGACACAAGGGCAAACAGGCTTTTGGCTTAATTTAAAATGCAGCTTCGAAGACGTGTTTGAAACGGCGTAATTAATTTGACATACGCAGGCGTGGAGGTAAAGCCACAGAAGCATATTATAGGACAACAAAGTGGCTTATCACGTGGACATTTATAGCAGCAAAATAATCTGAATAATCTTTTTGCATGTTTCGAAATGTGGAGGGGAAAAGCCGAAGGACCCAGAAAAATGAATCCACGCGACCACGAGGAGAACAGGCAAACTCCAAATACACAGTTGTCAGGATCGAACCCCCCCCCCCACCAACCTCCTGTGCATACCAGCGAGGATGATAACATCACAGCACCGTGGCGCCCCTGAAATAAAAAATAACCCCATTAAGCAGGTTGGTGAACCTGTCTGAGTAGAACTTTGATTATTCTTATTATTCCCTTGTATGTGCGGGTATTCTCCAGGTACTTGAGTTTTTTTTGTTGTTGCACGTGATGGAATTGGCCAAACATCTCTCAATGTAGGGACCCCTCCTGAAAAAAGAAAGCCTTGAGACTCACCGAATCCTTTTCGGGGGTAAAAAATGGCATTAATTTTAAAACATGATGTATAAATATAACAAGAAATGTACACTTGACACCTCGTGGATTATACCCACTTTCGTGCCAATGTGGGCTCTTCCACTTATAAACATCAAGCTTTACATTGCACTACAGTATAGCACTGCATTTCCATATGTTGTAAAATATATTTTAATACCCACTAATTATAATTGATAAATTATCAATTAGAACACCTTAAGAAAAGGAACTCCTGAAAACAGTCCAATGCATGACCCTCGAGAGGTGTTCTACTGAATACTCTTTATTTTTTTACGAGATAAGTACAGGACCGTTTTTTTTATAATCGTCCAATCAGATATCTTACGTGTATGTTTATGCTACTGGATTACTGGAGATGTGTTTTTTTACAAATACCATGCAGGTGCCACGAAATCTTGCTGGATAACAGATTTGTTTAGGTTTGCATGTTTCCTTAACAAAGCTCAATGCTGCTTTTTCGCTAAGGACTGCTGTGTATTGTTCAGCTTGTTGCTTGTGCATGTGTGCAGTGAGCAGCTGCTCGGTTATTGCCAGTCCATTAGGTGTGCACGTATTGGTATCGATCGAAGCACATTTTGTGTACGGGGTTCCAAAGTGCATATTTTTTTTCTACCTTCGTCAATTTGGAACGTCTCAACCGCGCTGTGCAACTGGCGACCTTGACTAAGCACCCACGGTAGTGTAGCATTGCTTTTTCCCCACATCTTTTTATTTTTAACACGCACCCGATGGGGTTGCTGCGCAGCTTTACCCTCGGTGCGCGTTTCTAACTCCTAGGAAAATTAACCGGAGCGTAGTAGCGTGTCCATCCGAACGACGGGCCAAACCGTCTGGATTAAAAAAAATTAAAATAAATCTCGCTCGGCTTTTAGCAGCCCGTGCTGGTCTGGCCAGCCGCTCGATTGCACATGCCTTTTTTTTTGCCAAGCTGTTAAGCGCGCTCTTGTCTAGGTCAGTGGCCCGTGACCCGTCGTCCCCCACCGACCACTACCAACCTCCCGCCCCCATTCAAGTCCGGTGTCACATTAGACTGCTCCGGTCCATTTTGCAGGCGGTAAAAACTCCTCCGTCTCTCCTTACGTAACCAGAGCATTTCGAATTAATACTGTATGCAGCGTCGTACCTCCGGGGCTTGACTAAACAAATAAAAATGTTGGTCCAGAGATGCTGCTTGCAGAGGAAAGCTTTTTCAAGACACCAACCCCTGTCGCCATTAGACAAATGAAATCCACATTTTATAATTACTATTATTCGTGTGCGCTTCGCATATTGTGGATCGATGTTAACCCAGTACTTTCCATATTCGTGTTTTTTTTTCAAGAAATAAGTGGTTACTGTATCAATGTTCTGTAACATTTTTTGTAATCCTATTTTGAAGGCCTGTCGGCCGAATGTTTTTTTTTATTTTCGGTGCAGCACAGCCAGTGCCAGATTATCCTCGTAGCACAAGTAGCATATGCTACGGGCCCTGCACTTTCAAGCTCCCCATGCTAAATGCTTTCAAGCTATCAATACTGGTTCAGTGGCACTTGCTCTATTAGCATAGTACTATACTGCCTTCAGCTTTTATGAACGACCGGGTGTTTAAGGTTAGCGATTTGTCGTATTATCTGGCTGTATTGCAAAAATTGTGTTTTTATATTGATGCTGCAGGCCCCGCACTAGCTTAGTCCGGCACTTAGCAGAGCTATTCCTTTCCACCCAAAATGCACGCTCCACGAAGGTCTTCATTCTGACAGTGACGTTCCCGCACGGTGGCACGTTCCCCATTTGTCGCTTTAGTGGCCACCCTGGTTATTACTGCGAGTGTATTAACCGTTATTACACGCCCATGAATGATGTAATAGGCAGGGGGGGGGCTGCGAGGTGGATGGGAGGGCCTTCATCCAGTAGTGGATTGACCCAAAAATGGGGCTTCAAATTCCAATGACTGCAATACCAAATTGTGCCTCCGCAATAGCATCTCGTTGGAATGCGATTCATTCACACGTGCAGAAAACGTCAGTTGGGTGTGGTGGTTATAAATTCTGAGGTTTTTATTTTTAAACGGGTGTACAGTAGTACTTGCAACTGACCGCCATGCTGAATAACCACAGTACAGGTTTGGCAGCCCCAGTGGCAAGCTGGTGACAGAGAGAGAGAGAAAGGCACGGCGTCGTCTCACCTTCACGGGTCACCTTCACGCTTGCACGTGTGTGTGTGTGAAGCCAGTTCCTCGTGCGCCGCGCGCTGTGGCTGTGTGTGTGGCGCAGTGTGTAGACAGAGCTCCAGGAATAGGCAGGAGCAGGCAAATAGCTTTGTTAATTTTTTTTCTTTTAGGGGTTCCTCACATGACGTGATTTGTGATGTAATTGTATTCTTTCTAAGGCACACCGCTCCGCCATTGTTTTGGTAACGCGAGCGCCCGTTTTTGCTGACGCGGTAATTCTCTTAGAAATTGACGCATAATGCACTGCATTATGCAATATTCACAGTTGTGTTTTGAAAGTGGCAGTAGTCATAATCTCAGTAGTTCTGGTTATTATTAATATTTTAAGTGTGGAACATCACAATTGACATTTTTCATTTGTCCTTGTTGAGTGATTTTTACAGCACAGTTAATTTACATTCACTCTGCACTGACATCCGTTTTTTTATTAATACCCTGCTGAAGCACTGTTTTTTTTGCAAGCATTTTATTTAATTTCCACAAGAATGTAACGTCAGCATTCAACCTTCAAAATCTGCATTTTGATACAGAAAACTGACCTGGCGTTTGGCGGAACTGAAAGCACATGGAATTCTCAACCCTTGGCAATTACGACGACCACGGCAACCTTTCAGTTGAGGTGCACCACGTTGATCGCCCCCAAAGTCACTTGATGCCACGTTCACAAATCAAAGAAATAATCTTATCTGACATGACAAAAGAAGTTGGGTCGTGGTTTAAAATCCGATTGAATTGTCTGAGCAAAAATGAGCACACTGCGCCAACCATAGCTGCTGCGGTAGGAGGCTTATGTGGATGATGCTGATGCTCTGATGCTCCATCCACAGCAATCCCCCCCCAATATGGTTATGTAATCACTTGGCAGGCTAAACCGCCTGTGAATTGCACACCAGGTACTGTCGGGGCTTGTCGGCTTGCCGCAGTCATTATGGGGATGTGCCGCTGCGCTGGATTTTGGTGGGGGAACGTGCACGGTAAGGCAGCTGTGAAAGCAGCGCTTGCAGGGCCCACAGTTTGTCATTAAAACAGGGCAGTTCTTTGCTAGCCCTCACGCTGTGACATCGCCAAAGTGTGGCTGTGAAGGGTGCTTAAGAGACAAGAAACCCTTGTATTCATACCACCTGCCGGTCACGTTTTTTTTTTTCCAGACACGACTGGTCAGGCCAATAGATCCATAAATACATTAGCAAACCCAGAAAGAATGAGGCAGAGAGCCCAATGTTCGGAATGTGTCTTTGGCTGAAGGAAGTGGCCTGAAGCTGTTAGAGCCTCCATTAGGAGTTACTGACATCCAGCAGGGATTTTATCGTTTCTGATGATGACAGGCTAGATATAGATGGTTTCGGCTTATATTGTTGACAAGTGATGATGAAAATGCATTTGTAAGGGGCGCCACGGTGGCAAGATGTTAACTACCTTGCCTGGCATACAGGATTCCATTCCGACCCTGAAGCCTTTATTTGGAGTTTTGCATGTTCTTCCTGTGGTCGTGTGGATTTTTCCCTGGTTCCTCTGGTTTTTGTCTCCACATTTAGAAATATGCATTTAGAGTATTTGGCTGCTATACATTTCCGCATGATATGCCACTTAATTTGGGCAATCATTCGTGGCCAGGTCGCTTCTGAAAAAGAGCTATGTCGCTTTACCTGGTAAAATAAACATAGAAGGGCTATGTAGACACAAAATCGCAGATTCGTAGCCTCTCGTAGAGATCTGCAGAATCACAGATCTTCAGACTTTGCACAGAGACACCTAAACTCGCGTAGAGACCCACAGATTAGAGGGGCTATGGAGATGCCACGAATGCATGGCAAGAGGAGTAGAGAGAGTGGAGGTTAGAGGATATATGAGCAGAGTGGATACGACTTGGGGAAAAGACAGAATATGAGCACATGGAGAAAGAAATTAAAGAGTAGCTAACCCCATGCAATAATGTGGACTTTGCTTAGAAGAAGAATGTAGTTATACTCTTGTAAATGCATACCCAGGCTGTGTTTCCTGGACTGTCTTGACACCAGTTTAAAGCTCTGTTAATGACAACAACAACAACAACAACTTGTAAATCACTGTCAGGCACCTCATTATGGCACTGCAGTGATGTAACTTTACGTAATTTCCATGTGTATGTTTGTTGAAATTCTTTCGCACCATATGTAGCCAACCGTGCTTATCGGAGGTGTGGGGGAAGGACAAAAAACTAAACACAAAAAGCAGTTCTAAAGAAAAGAGTTTACAATCTAGATTTTAAAGTGCATAGCTGCAGTGGCTTCCTTATTTAGGAAGGAAGAGCATTCCAGACGGCCGCAGAAGCACATCTGAAAGCACGCGATGTGGTGTCCGTCTGTTCCATGGTCAGCCAATGCTTTGACTGCACTTTGACGTTAGCACTCGACTTGAATTTCAAAAGGGTTCCATCCAAGATATATACTTGTATCGGACAGCTTAGGTAAGTACATGTTTACCCCAGATGTGCAAAAAAATGTGATTGCGACTTATTTGTGGGCTACGATCTCAGCAGGGGGTAGTGTCAATTATGTCACGAGTGTTAACGGCCATGTGTAGTGGGTTCCACGGAGGCACACACTTGAACTTGGAGGCAACACGTTTATTTCAACACCCCAACAGGGTAACTACATAAACGTACACTAGTTAACTGGACCCCAACAGGGTAACTACATAAACGGGTCAGGTCAGCAACATACTGCCTGATCCACGATGCCGAGCGTGAAGACCGAAGAGACGGAGCCCCGAGAGTTCCATTCCAGCAGACAGCCACGATCGCTCTCAGGACTTCCCTTTTATGCTCTCGAGCGTGGCCTCGCTCCGCCTTTGGCCACGCCCCCTTCTGGCTCTTACCAGAAGGTTCTCGACTAAGCATCACGTGTCCCTCGAGCCCCCTTTATTGGCCCCCTCGCTACCCTGTCCCGGTCACGTGCCCTCTCGGGTTCACCCAGACCGTCACGTCCTTACCTGCCCTCTCTCAGACCGTCACTAGAACTATGCCCCCGAGGGCCCGCTTGCATGCCATACCTAATCTGGTGCCAGAGAGAGGCTGAGGATGTGCAGTTCCACTCTGGTGACAGTAGCTGGCGCTAAACACCATAGTGACCCCATTTACGTCACTACACATGTACACGATCGCTATTTTAATCGCATACTGCTCTTTTTACCAGTGTATGCAATATCTGACTACGTTGTGGGTGGCGGAGGGCAGTGCTGCAAACTTACAATGTCCGCGATCCCCCACCACCGACGCACACTCACCAGCGTGATGAAGTATGGTTGAATAACCCCCGCGACCCGCACGCGCCAGTGCTTGTTTAGCTTCTGAGATGTGACGAGACAGTCATAAACTGTCGGCAGTGGCAGAACATGCTTGTCAACAAGGACTCTCAATTGATTTTGACAATGTTGCAGTGGTGTGTAAAACTAATTATTACTGGCAAAGACTAATTAGAGAATCCATTGAAATTGAGAGGAACAAGAATAACTTTAATCGCTCTGACAGCTACAGGCTTAGTGCGGCCTGGAAGCGTATTATTATATAATACACATTACATTTTGATTTAAAGAATTACTAATCTACAACTCATTACTAATCATAACCAATGACTGACTACTAATCGATTATATAATTACAATACCCCCCCCTCCGCCTCTAATCACTGCACCTGATATGAGTTAAGTGATGACGTCACCCTGCTGCTCTATATAAAACCGGGAGCAAGCGAGGGCTTTACCATTCTGGCGAATTGCCCGATGATGCTGGATGTATTTACCAGCGAAACGTACTCAAACTGTAAATGTGGATTCACTCTTCAACACACCGGTGGGCTAAAGTAGTGAACTATTTGTCTTTTTGTCAACGTGACACTTTTTTTGCTGATTGGCCGTGTCGGGTGGTGGAGGGTTACGACACATTTTTTAAATAAACGCGATCTAACCCAAAAACCTTTATTATGAAAAATATAGGGCTATTATATGCAGTGAAGTGAACGAAAATACTATCGAATAATCTGTTCTTCGATTGCACGTAAAAATACCAAATGTGGGACTACGGGCTATATATTTATTTATTACTTTAAAACCCCAAGTATTTAGTAATCGGAGAGATTATTTTGCAAAAGGAATCATAAGCCTACAGTGGAAACTATTGAGTAATTTATTCGGATGCCCCCCCCCCCCCAGCAACAGCTGATTTGTGCAGTTTGCAAAACCCATTCTTGTCTCATTTCACCATTGGTGCGAGAGTTGAAGCGCTTGCTGTGAACAACAAAACTGAAAAGCTAATAAAGTACAAAGGAGAGACCCTGGCAACACACCAGAGAGAGATGGGGTAATGTTTGAGGTCAGTGAGTACTGAGTTAGTATTCCTGGCTGGTTGACTGGTTAGCAAGATGGTTAGGGGGTAGTAGGTTTCTGGTGGAGGGCTATTGTTAGTTTGACACGTAGGCATTTGCGACCAATATTCATAACGGTTTTTTGGTTAGATGGCACAATTCTGGCAAAATCGCCTGATGATGCTGGATGTAATTACCATCGAAGCGTCACGGTACTTGCATTGTCAATGTTGTGGATTTACTCTCGATCGCACCGGTGAGCTGAACTACAAACCAATTGGCACGTTTTGTTTAAGTGACCAACCTTTATTTTGTTGGCTGTCGGGTGGTGGCGGTGTAACGACACATTTATACTCACGCGATCTAACCCAAAAACCTTTATTATGAGTATTATCAGTTGGATAGGGTTATGGTCAGGTGGAGGACCTATTGGCTAGTTGGTTCAGGGTAAGACCATGGTCAGTGGGAATGCTATTACTGTTGGCTGATTGATTGATTGGTTAGGGGGTAGGGGTTAATGGGTAGTTGAAGGGCTAACGTTTGTTAGTGTGGCTAGTTAGTAAGGGGTAAAATTACTGTCGGTGGGAAGGCAATATTCTTCTCTCGTATGGTCGATATAGATGCAGAGCAACTACTATTTTGCATTCAGGTGGTCAAGCCAGATAACCGCGCCAGGAGCAGCAGTGTTATCGCTGTGATGTCTCCTTCGTATTTGTGGATCGGGCATTGTCGTTATATGTCGTATGGACCACAGTTGCAATTATTATTGGCTGGTTGATTATAGTTTGTGAGTAGGGTCAATAAAAAGACTAGTACCAATGGATGGTTGGGTTGTTGTAGTTTAAGGAGGATAAGCGTTAGTTGGCTTGTATGCTCTGCCCCTAAATTATATGTATGTGTGTTCATGGGTTTTACCGCACGTTGTTGGGATGATGTCCGACGTTTCGCTACACGGACAGAATTCAGTTACTGAAGGTAGTCTGATCCTGCGTAATCTGTTGATTACCATGGGCAGATCAGCGTCAGCGAGGCCTGTGGTATCCATAACCACGGGGAAAGGAGTCTCTACAGCCAGGCAGGTGTCATGTTCCGTCAACAAACCAACACCAATGGCATCAACAGCTCCTGACCATGATGACATCTTGATCTTGCCAAGAAAAGGTGTCTCTGCTTTTATATACACACACACACGACGTGACAAACGTTGATCAAGTCAAACGATCCCAAACACGTTCATCCGTCGAGCGTCGGACCGTGCTCTGGCATGACGGGTAGTCAATACGCCCACAGTGCATTGTGATGGCGAGCAGGGAAGGGGTTAATTAAGTGAGAGAGGAGGGGGGAGGCGATCGCAAAGGCTTCTGGCTGTCGCCTCGGCTGACCTTGTCTGGGTGGGTGGGCGGGCTGGCGGGGGCAGGCGCCGATAACAAAGGGGGGGGGTTGGTTTCTTAGCGCCACCGGAGCAGGCTTGACACAACTTGCCCCGTCGTCTCGCTCGCTCTCCGAGTGTAAAGCTGTCTGCTAATAAGACTGAGAAATAAGCTCCTAAAAGGGATTTCAAGTGAAGTGGGTCGGTTATCTGTGTCATTCTTAATTAGGTTTCCCCGTCTCGTAATCTCGAACCCCCTTCTCCATTGCTTTACAATGGAACGGGGGGGGGGAGATTTAATTAAATGCGAAAGAGCTGATTGTGGTGGTGCTTATTATTAACCTTCACAGTTTCCTAGATTCCTTTTGTGAGCAATTGAGCATTTGGGGGCAGCGAGCGGTGAAAAACATGCGAGCGTGCGTCCTATACTCGAAGTGCATTCAACATTTTCCGCGGGGCGCAAGGTTATTGTAAATAGAGCTGTGCGGTTGTGTCCGCTGAATGTATGTGTTTTGTGTGTGTGTGTATTTGGAGAGGCGACAGTGGTTGGCATACTGTGCTGGCTGTGCGAATTCGGTGACCCGAAGTTGTTTATCCCGCTGTTACCGCCTACTCTCTAGGCCTTCCCTGAGTCAACTGCGTTCGTGATGGTTTTGTGCGTATTCCCAGTGCTGATGCGAGCAACCAGGCATAGTTGCCACAACACCCCCAAATGTACTCTGTGCCAATTTAAACAAGTGCTTAGTATTACAACATTCACGCAAATAGTTTATAAGGTTTCATGGGAACGGTGTGTGGGGGGGGGGGTATTTGTAGTTTTGTTGTTTTTCTTGCGTGTGATTGGTGTTTGGGAAGCGGTGGCATAGTGGTTAGCACAATGTGCTAAGAACCCCAGTGTCTTGGTTTTGAATCCCAACCATGGACAACAACAGTGCCGAGTGGTATCTGAACTCGCTCTGGACCCTCCCCTATGTCAACTCAGCCTCACACGAGTGTTAAGCATCAACACTGGGGAGATAAAGGCTGCTGGAGGTGGTACTGGCCACTTCACCCCATCGTTCACCACCGCTGGCTTTGACAGGTGCTCACTAAACCCCACGGCCTGTATAGGCGATACCGGAGGTCTTTGTGCGGTGTGCGCGTGCGAGCAAGCGCGCGTGTGTGTGAATGCGTTCTGTCGTGTGCTGCGTGCGGAGTACATGTCGGCGCACAACATATGTGAAAACAATGCCTGTGTAATGAGGCCTCGGTACTGTGTCCCCCAGTCTGTTTGCATAATGAAGTCACCGTCTTTCTCGCAGAAATGAATAGAGCACGGCAGTTGTGATTGCACATTCTTAAATCATTCATGAGCGCATTAGCCCGCAGTGACAGCGCCCTCCATACACAGCGGCTCGCGCAGAGAATTTCATTTTGGTGGGAGCTGTGCATAATTTTTCTGGAGGCGCAGCAACGCCTCTCTGGAGCCGTCTCTCTCTCTTAATCCAGTGCTTTGGGAGGCGAGGAGCCAGTGGATAAGGCACCGACGTGCGGGGCTCTTGTGGCAATGTTTCACCTTATGAGGACCCCTCCCCCCCACTCCACGCGGGCCGTGGCGGTTATTGGCCGTGCTGCTCCACGTTAGTGCTGGGCTGGTTGACGAAGGCGAGGGAAGGGTAGAGAGGGAGGTGCATTTTGCCGCACTGCCCTCTGTTGCCCACGGTCGAGTAAAGAAATGGGCGCCACGGTGGTGGGGATGTTAACTACCTCGCCAGGTATACAGGAGGTCCTAGGTTCGATCATGACCCTGACGCTTGTATATTTGGAGTTTGCACGTTCTCCCCGTGGTCGTGTAGATTTTTCTATGGCTCCTTCGGTTTTTCCCTCATTTAGAAACACGTGTTTAGAGTATTTAGCTGCTCTAAATTTCCACACGTTAAGCCACTTCGTTGAGCTATCATTTGTTCCCAGGTCGCTTCTGAAAAAGAGCTATATTGCTCAGTGGGCCTTACATGGTAAAATAAATTATATATTTTAATCATTTCAAAGCCCACAGCAGCCCCCAATTTTTTTTGTGCGTGTTGAAATCTCGCATTCATGCACTGTTTAGGCTCAACGCTGCTTAGCCTTTGAGATCTAATGAGATCCGGGGCGATTTGGTCAGAGGCGATGGATAACTCAGATTTGTGAATGTTCAAAACTTGCCTTGTTGCAATGTACAGATAGTCCCCGAGTTACGATGGTCCGACTTACGATATTTTGATCTTACGATGGCGATAACGATACGGCAAAATTCACTTAAATTACAGTTCATATAGGTAGGCTAAGAATTTACCTCCGTTTTTTACTTTACATTTTACTGTGCAATACAGTATTGTAATGGATAAATACATACAGGATATAGTTTATACAGTACGGTACTGTAAATTGCTCTGTTTTGCCATCTTCGACTTACAATATTTTTGACTTACGATGGGGTCGTCGTAACGCATCTCCATCATAATTAGAGGACTACTTGCATTTGCTAGGAAAAGGCACTACAGCAAGGACGTTCTTGATCCTGTCTAGCAGGCCTTTCAATGCTCCCTTGTTCTGCGTCCTGGGTTTTCTTGAGGTGATGCACTTTTCCTAAAGTGGATGGTCACAAAGTCTGCAAATAAATGTAAAATATTATCCCTGTAACATCTGTCCTGGAGAAAATCCAGTTTCCTTCTTTGCCCCCCTCACCACCACCACATCCCGCACGGCACTAAAGTGAAAACGTTGATTATCTGTAATAGGAAGGTGGAGGTGAGGAAATGAAGAAGTGGAGGTTGTATTCTTGGTTCTTTCGGTAAAGTCACGTAGAAGGGAAACAATAAAATAATAAAAATATAAAATAATAAAATTCTCACAACGTTTCGACTGCAACACAAGCAATCATCAGGTGTGAAATCATCATCAAGTGTGAAAACACAAGCAATCATCACACCTGATGATGATTGCTTGTGTTGCAGTCGAAACGTCGTGAGAATTTTATTGTTTTATTATTTTTCTGTTTCCCTTCTACGTGACTTTACCGAAAGAATCAAGAATATGAATCCCTGCAGTCACGAAAGCTTTAAATCAAAATTATTTTTTCTATGTTATGTTTCGGCTTGGGTCTAATTGTCCACGGTAAACTGACGTTGGCTGTAATTTGCCACGGTCCCTTACGTTATGGCAAGCTTCGGGGCCACTTCCTGCAGTCGTGGAGTTCTGCCATTGCTAGTACATTTCATAAAAGCGTGTTTAAAAGAATTTTTTTTTAATATTGCTTATTCTACGTCAATCCGGCCATCCGCACGAGTCTTCACATTTATTACTCTGAGCATAATCCCGTGGTGCCACGGAACTGTTGCAAGAGTTAGTAGGCTTTTGGAAGAGGGCATTGGGTGCCCCCCCCCTCCCGCAGCACCTGCCACCTTGACTTACCCCCCCTACCTCTTCCCACAAATACAGAGTACCATCCAGTGCTTGTGGAAAGTTGAGCTCGGTCGTGGAATTGAAACGTGCATTCGGTATGAGACTGATGGCACGTGCCATTTAAAAATATGTTTTTAGCCGAGTGCACTTTTCATAGTATAACTGCATACCATATCAGAATCTTTATTTAAACTGGAGGAATCCGACGAGCCATGAAGCTCTTTTTCACGGATGTCCAGTAGGGGTGGGTCGGCAAGTTACAACAACACTATATATAAATCGTGACTGCAGGAATTCATATTCTTTGGGGGTTTTTGGGGGTTTTTGGTAAAGCCACATGGCTTTACCGAAAGACCAAAAGATGACTATAATATATATTATTATCCACATTTGATTTTGCGTGAGGCCACTGAATATACTATATAAGTTATACATTTGAAGTGTGTGTATACATATCGCATATTTGCTATGCATGTGACAATTGACACCCTGTACACTTTGCACACGAGTTGTTGCATCTCAGGTGATATCCCAGGTGAAATATAAAATGTAAAAAAATTGCCTGTCAAAGCAAATGTGCCGTCTGAAAACACAACCTGTATGGACGAGAATCAACATTGACAAAGCAAATATAAAAGAGAATCCTGAAAAGTGCTCAAAGAAACTGGCCGTGCTGCCAGCTGCTTCTCACAACAGCGCATCATGTTGTGTGTGTATGCAGACGCTAACAGCACTTGCCCCTACGGTCTATTTGTGTATGCATGTTGAACTTCTTTCGCACCGTATGTAGCCAACCGCACTAAGAAATTAGGTTTCAATCTAGATTTAAAAGTGCATGGCGCTCCGGCTTCTCAATATCGGAAGAAAGAGTGTTGCAGACGGCCGCAGAAGCGCATCTAAAAGCGCGCGGTGCAGTGGGGGGGGACCGTCTTTGTTCGATGGTTATCCAAAAGCCGGCTGCTGCGAGGATGAGGTCTGCAATTGCTATACCGAGGATCTTTTGTCTTCATGCAGACGTGAGCCAGCAGAGCATGGCGAGCGCCAGGAGCGGTGAAGCATGGCCTGGCGGAGACGGGGACGCCACCGGGAGGCCCCAGGGGGCAGACGCCACGAGCACCGGGACCGCCGGCAGTGCAAACGAGGGTGGCACCGGTGAGCGTTCACGTTGCCACCTTTTTACAAGTCGGGAGGTGGGGGGGGGTGGGGTCGAACTGGCAGGGCCGAAGGGAGCAGAGGTGGGTGGGAGTAGAGTCTCGTTTCTTCGTGACTTGAATTAGAATCGGTTGTTTAGATGTGGGCGGGGTGGGTCGGAGGTTACAGCACCGTGGCCCGGCATCTCTTGAGATATTGGGTCCACCGCCTGTCCCGCACCTCGGATTAGCATGGTTGGCTGCGTACGATGCGAAAGAAGTTCAACATAATATATGAACCGGGCCCTCAAGTGTAGCGAGTTAATGGTCTCAGCCCGGTCACTGATGAATGCGCAACTGAATGACCACATTAAACTTAGTTGTTCACTTAATTTGGTGGAATTCCTGCTCTGAGAATGAAAATATTGGATTGGCTGTCCTGTGACAAGTATTAATGTGACGTGGCAGGGCTAGTGGGAAAGTACTGTCCCCCCCCCCCCCCCCAACTGTTGTGAGGGTTATTTGATAATACTTAACACTGGTCTCAGTGCGGGTTGGTTGAAGGGGTCAATTTAAATGAGTACCAATTTGTAGGAAATCCAAACAGTGCTTGTCCTGTCAATCGGCTGTCTCCCCCCACAATAGGAATATGGAATTTCTATCGCAGCGTGTGTTTCTTGCGAAGGAATATGTGTACCACCATTTGCTCATTTTAGCCTCGACGTACTTTGCTTGACCTTATATGACTGCACTGTGGTTAGCGTGTAATTATGTTATTATGTCGGGGACGCCATCTCACCTATTAGCACATTAAGTAAATTGTCTCTACCTTTAAGAACCCCATTTTTATTGTCTGCTTTATGCTCAATGCTAATTTACATGTAAACGTTGCCTGGAGCGTGATTAATGCTACGTTTAAACAATGCCATCGTAAAACTATTTAAACGAACAGCGAAAGTGGACAAAGTACAAATTAAACTGGCTATTCTTTTTCATCTCCTAGGTGACGATGGAAGCCGTAAAAATGGTGCTATGAACGCAGGAGCGTTGGTCCAAGGCGTTTCATCCAGGCACAGCGACTCATCCAGTGGCGACGCCTGGACGTTACCAAACCCAGAATCCGGAAACGGCAATTGCACCGTATCCGGCAAAGAGGGGGCCAAAGAGGGCACGGCGTGGCAAGGCGGTGGCAGCGGCGGCGGCTGGGGCTCCAAGCACGTGCAGTGGAAGGACTGCCCTGTCACTCCAGGCCAGCATTCGAGCAGCGGGGCCTCTGCGGCCGCGGTCGGCAGCGCTCAGCAAGGACCCTCCATGGGGGACGCCCAGAAGCCTGGCAACGGCGGTGGCGGCGGCCTTTGGTGCAACGGCGCACCGCACGGCGACAAAGAAAGCTCTTCCAAGCCAACGGCACAAAACGGACCTCTCAACGGCCTTCACAAGGCTGGGGCCATCGGGCAGCATGGGCCCAATGGCCACGGCGGTGGCAGCTACGACGCGGACACTGTTTCTGTGAATTCTTCTGCACCTTCGATGAACAGACTTCCAGCAGGCTGGGGTGGTGACAAAAAGCAGGGTGTTTTGAACTCCCCGACCCAGCCTCATCAGGGAGCTGCCAACTCCTCTGGGCCAGTGGGGGGTGGCGGCAACTTGGGTTGTGCCATTTCAGGGAGGGGTGGGGCGGGCGTGCCCGACGGGAACAATGCGGTCGGCGCCGCGGCTTCCGACAAAGGTTGGGACAACGGCAATGACGGCGCGACGAGCTTCGGCTCAAAGGCGGCGAACGGTACTGTGAACGGTGGCAGTGTCAGCGGTTCAAAGCCTTCTGACGGCAATGATGCGGTTGGAAGCAAAAAAGAGACTCAGGGCCAGGTGAAAAGCCGCAATGGCTTTTGGGGTAGCGGCGACACAGAGCGGAACTCGACTTGGGAAAGCAGCCATAGTTTTCACAACAGCAGTGAGAACGGCAAAGACGATGGCATGAACGGGGATGGCTGGGGCTCCAAACCCACGGGACAGCATCAGCAGGGCGGCAATGGTAAGGGGTCGATGAGCACTTGGGAAGCACTTGGTGGGTCGGCCAGTGGCGGCGAGACGAACGGAGCGGGATGGGGGAAAATCTCGGGTGGCGGCGGCGGCGGTGGCGGCGGTGGCGGTGGCGGCGGCGGCGGCGGAGGCGGTGGTGGCAGCGGTGGCAGCAGCACCAGCGTCATTGTTGGCGGCGGTGCCGCCACCACCACCACCACGAGCGGCAGTGTCGGGAGCAACGAGGGCAGCAGCGGCGGCCACAGCGGCGGCCACAGCGGCGGCCGCGGTCGGAACGGCGGCAGCGGCTACGGAGGAGGGCGGGAGCACCGACGCGTCGCCAAGTTGGACTCGCAGACGGTCATCCAGAGCGTGATGAGCCGTAAGGACCTGGACCCCCGTGTGCTCTCCAACACGGGCTGGGGACAGACGCCCGTGCAACAGCACACGTCGTGGGACGTAGAGTCGGCGGCCGCGGCGGCGGTGGCGCCGGTGCCGCCGCCGCCGAACCGCACCGCGCTGCATCCTCGACAGCAGTCCAACGGGAGCTCTGGCGACAGCTCCTGGAATTCCGGAGCGGGTTCTGCAGGCGCGCCGGTCTCTGGGTGGGGAGACGGTGGCAGGCCGCCTCCACCTTCTGGCGCAGGTCTGTCAGTGGGGAGATGGGCAGATCCCGGGTCTGGCCGCGGAGATGGCCGGCCGGGTGGACCACCGCCCTCCTCCGAGCGGGGGTTCGGGGAACCTTCGGCAAACTCCTGGGCCGTTAACAAAGAGCAGCATCAGCAAGGCAAGTCGCCCGGCGCGACGTCCTCTTGGGGCGAGCACGCTGCGTCGAAGCAGGCGCCGTCGGGTTGGGGCGGGCACGGTTGGGAGGGCAACGGCGGGCAGAAGCCGTCGTCGGGCTGGGAGGACGATCGGAGCGAAAGCTCCCCGGGCTGGGGCGACGCTCCCCGAGGGAGGAGCGGCAGCGTCAAGTCGAGCGGCGAGTGGGGCGGACCCGAGCCCAAAGCGGCGCCCGACGAATCGGCTCAGCCAAAGTCGGCGCGAGGGTGCCGGGAGCCCCCCGTGCCAATGAACGACTCGTGGGGCGCTCAACCAAATAAGCCGAACTATAACCAAAGCGGGGGCGATCACGCCAAACGCGCCGCAGCCTCGGCAGGCTGGGGCGATTCTGACTACAACCGCGGCGCTCTGCCACAAAAGTCCGCGAGGGCCGGCGGTGGTAGCGGCGGTCCCCAGGGGTGGAGTGACGAGCCGGGCGGCGGCTGCAAAGAGATGCCGCAAGGCTGGGGAGACGCCTCCAAGCAGAGCGACGGTTTAGGAAATTGGGGCGGCACCCCGGTCGGAGGTGGGAGGGATAGCTCATGGGTTGCCGGTAACACGGGGGGAGGAGGAGGGCAGACTGCGGGCAAAATATTGCAGGATGGCTCGGGTTCGGGCTCAGGCTGGGGAGATTCCTCAAAGACGCCCACGTCGAGAGACTGGGACGATGGCAAAGATGGGCCCAGAGCCTGTGCGGATGGCTGGGACGGCAGAAACGGTGCCACCAAAGTCGGAGAAAAAGCGGGGGGTTGGGGCGAGGAGCATCCGGCGGGCGAGACTGGCGAGCGCTGGCGCAACCAGCACGGTGATGGCAATCCCGCGAATTCCTGGGGCCAGAATGGCAACGCGGGGCCCAATCCTAACAAGCAGGTAGGAGGAGGTATAGGTGGTGGTGGAGGCGGCAGTGGTGGCAGTGGTGGAGGTGGTGGTGGTGGTGGTGGTGGAGGAGGTTGGGTTGGGGGTCCTATCCCAGCGATACCCAAAGACGTGGAGCCCACGGGCTGGGAGGAGCCGGTGGCGCAGGCGGGCCGGCGTAAGGGGGACGTTGACGACGGCACGGCGGCCTGGGGCGACCCCAGCGCCTACAACACGCGCGGCGTCAACATGTGGGAGGGCAAGCAAGGCGGCGGGGGTGACGGCTTCTCGCGGGACGGCAAGCAGCAAGGCCGTAACGACGGCCGCGTCCAAGGCTCCCCGAGCGTCGCTCCAGGTGAGACTGGAGTTAGCGTACCCAAAGAACGGTGGGCAGTGGACGATAGCCAAGCCCCGCTCATGTGTTTTTGGGTTGTACGTTGGTACAATTTGATATCGCGTTAGTGGTACGTATGTATTTTGCACCATACGTCGCCAACCGTGCTAAGTGGAGGTGCGGGAGAAGGACAATAAACTAATTACAGAAAGCAATTTAAAAAAAATCTAGATTTAAAAGTGCATAGCTCCAGTTGCTTCCTAATATCGGAAGGAAAGGCGTTTCTAGGTGGCTGCAGAAGCACATCTGAAAGTGTGAGTGATACAATCCAAGAGCTGTGCAGCACAACCACACTGGTCACAGTGACGTGTGTGTGTGTGTGTGCATTATTGCGTGTGTGCTGCACTTAGGACCTGGCATGCCAGTGGATAACGGCACGTCCATGTGGGGCAAGGGGGTGAGCGGTGGGCCCTCGTGGGGCGAGGGGCGTGACGGCGGGATGGGCCACGCGGGGCCGTCTCGCTGGGCCAACACCCCAGCAGCCGCATCGATTCCGAACCGCTCCGGTAAGTCTCCTTTCCCAGTTTTGATTGCACTGCAGCATGGAATTGTCGTGGGGGAGTATACAATGTCCCGTGTAGAGTCGTTGATTTCCTGCTCTAGCCCGTGGTGAAATATATGTTCCTGTGATGAGGACAAGTCTGCATATACAACCAACAACCACTGAACCCCAGCATCCTTCCGATAGCGAGCCACTCTCTCTGCCGCTGCGCCACCTGGTCCTGTGTATGATAAAAACTATTTTTTTTTTAGTATTTTAGATAACATCGTTTGTGCACATTGCATCTCACAACCGCTGAGAAACCACAGACAAGATGGCAGGCAGTGAGATGGTGAGCCGGTGCTAACAAATTACCCAAGTTCTGCAGTTTGCTATATATTAATATGTTTTCAGCCAATTAATGAGTAATCCATGTGGTAGGAAACCGAAGGACCCAAAGAAAACGAATGCGTGTGAGGGTATAACACTATCCCGCACAGAAGGGGACAGATGATATAAGTCCGCACTTTGCTGTACCGCCTTCCCCTGCCGAGCCAGGGTATGGCACCTCTCGATGCCCACGGGCAGAGAGTTTCACGACATTTGTGTGATCCACCAACCCTTGCGCAACTTTCACAGTGCTGCGTTGCAGATGTGTGCCATCACTGTCCGGCTATATATTTTTTTCCCGCACTCGGTAAGAAAGAATGCTACCCACCCTGGTTAACAACGACCATCCCCATAAATTTAACCCTGTGCGTACAAACTACTAACGTAGCAATGATCAACCCTGACTGACTGGTAGGCCACTGCTTGCTCCTTGTGCCCACAGACAACTGCCACTGCGGGGGGGGGGGGGGGGGGGGGAGGGTGTCCCTCCCTTTCAATTGTGTTGAGATGAGCTGTAATGTAAAGCGCTCTGAGAGGGCGCATTATAAAGAAAATAACTTGGAAGTGTGAGAAGTTGCTGACCAATTGCAGTGAATTAACCCCGAGTTGTTAATTTCGCCGGCAGGTAAAGGCATGTCGGACAGGTGGGCCGCTGGCGCAGGAGGAGGAGGGCACCTCGAGAATGGCGGCACAGGCGGCGGTGGCGGCGGGGCACGCCCTGGCTGGCGTCAGCTGTGTGGCGGCGACGACGACGCGATGGCTGACGACGGAGGTGATGACGAGGACGAGGAGGAGGCGGGAGAGCCCGGCGGCTGGAGCGCCTGTGCCACGGCGTCGCAGGACAGCGCCTCTCCCCACGGCTCGGCCGGAGGGTGGGGGCGTGGTGGCCGACGGGGCCCAGCGGGCCCACCGGGCCCACATAAGGTGGGTCCCCACCCGCGGGCCCCCCCTGTGTGCCTTCCCTCCCTATCCATCTCCCTTTCCTCCTCCGCTCTCCCCCGCCACCTCCCTCCCACCCCTCTCTCTTCGGTCTGCTGCTAAACACTGGTTGATCTTTGTGTCAAACGTTACCAGTGTCACGAATCGTAATTGATTTTCAGGTTCATCTTGGCGTTTTAGTTGTGCAATGTGTGTCATGTGATCTAATACAAAAAAAAAATCCTATGATGAATCTCTCCATCCTGTCCCTTGGATTCTTACCAGATCACAATACCAGTCACAAGCGATGTCCAAAACCTTAAGGGGGCCAAGCCCCCTCCAAAGTGAAACGCTCTTAAATGACTACCCGGCGGTGCACAGCATTAACAGCAGCCTTGCAGAGACTAAAATCGGCTCCAGGAATGTTGCTGGCCACACCGCCCACTCGTGTTATGTGCTGACCTTGAAAGATTCTCGTTGGCAGCGGCAGTCTATAAGACGATGCACACGTGACCTGTGTGTGTGTGCGCGCGCATGTGTGTGTCTGTGTGTGCGTGCGCAATCTCAGGGAATGGGAAAAGTGCCAAACAGGCAGGAGGAGCTGATATGCAGACTTCTCAAGCAGCTCACAGACATGGGCTTTGCAGTAAGTAAGCGGTACCCATGTTATTTCTCACAATTGCAGCGAGACCCGCCAAGGCCTTCACAAGAGATTTTAATTTATTTTCGCGCTCGGGAGAGGAATTGATACGTCTTTCTTCGGGGACGGCACCATAGAAGTTGTGCTTTTTGAAGCGGCCCGAGCGGCTCGGCAGGCTCTTAATTGCGGTGCCCAGAGATGCTGAGCCGGCAACTCTCATTCCTGAAAAGCCGGGTGACAGCTACCATCGGGTTCAACCGGCCTCTCAAGTGTGGGCAACTTACGACCTGTACACAAAACAACCCGTGCCAGATTTTATTTTCATTCCCGTGCAACTCGCACTCATTGCAGGACATTATGCAGAGTGTACCCTTATCACTCTGGGTGCGTAAGAGGCTCACTTACCAAAGTGAACACCGTGAGCAATACTGCGGGTTGTAATCGGCGAGCCGCAATCCCGCGATTCTTTGGTCGTCCCGCAAGAGAAGAGGAGCTCACGCCACTGCTTGTGCCCCCACTGACTCTCGTTCCCTTCTCCGATCTCTCACAGCGCGAGGTGGCGGAGGAAGCGCTAAGAGGCAGCAACCTCAACGTGGATCTTGCTCTTGGTGAGTGGGTTGGCGGGATGCCACGTGCAGCGCTCGCTTCTCCGCGTCCATTGAAAGGCCAAGTGGTCGCGTCTGTTACGTTTGAAGATAATTTTTCTTTGAATATTAGTCTCTACAACTTTCACTTTTTTTGTTAAACATTCAAAACTTAATTATCACCATCTTAACAAACGTACAAAACGTTTTGCAACGTGACGCCGTAGTTTGGGGGGGGGGGGGCACAATCTAGATTAAAAATATTATTTGGGGAAAACATCTATTAAAAAAATACTTCTGTAACGCCCTGTGTATCTTAAACGTTCAGACGTGTCGACGGAGTGGCTTCATGTTTGTTGACAACCTTATTATAGACCCTAAAATAAATATTAACCTTAAGTGTAATAAAGAATACATTTTTTTTTAGCAAGCCAGGGCTGTTGGGCATGAAGGCCACGTTTCCGTTGTAAAAGCTGGTTCAACATTAACCGTTTCACAAGACCACTGAATTTGTTTTCGTGTTCACTTTCTGTTAGAAAAGAGTGTCCTTGGTGCTGAATAAAGCATAGCTATTTTAAGTACAGACTGTCCATTACATCAGTTTACGGGAGTGTTTAATATACATTAATCGTATAAAAAATATATTTTAAACACGTCAATATAACCGCTTGTTTATCTCCAGTCCATAAATGCTTTTGTGGTAGAGTTGAACAGTTTTTAAGTGCTCATTGTTCTTATTTATGGTATTAACATGTCGCCTTGCATGCAAGCCCGTGTGTGTAATTATTGTCACAGTGGTGGAAATGCCATCCAGAGGTCACCGTTTGGTTAGATCTCCCGGCGCGGCAGTTGACACAACCGCCTGCCCTCTCTCTGTCCACCCATCAGTTTTAACTGGGTACACCCCAGTGATTTGTAGATCGGCATGTGGGTAGTCCCACCTCTGTCAAGAAATCTGGCCAGTGTGGAAGAGTAGACCAACTGGCCTCTGGGGGGGTGGGGCTCTAGGGTTATTTGGCAGCGAAGTGAGCAAGCAGTTATAACGGGGATGCATGTTTATCTGTTACCTAAAGTTGCTTTTCTGTGTGTGAACGGGACGAACAAACAAAGGAATACTGCAAAAGGCGGAACTGGACAGACGTTCTCTGGACTACAGCAGCCTGCTGTGCCGGAATCCAGTGCAGCGAGACTCCTCCACAGACCGCGCCCCATATTTCGACAAGGTGCGTGCCCCCTACGTCTTCTGCAACGCTGATCGACCGTGGGCCCAGCGGTCGCGCGTTCGTTGCTTGTCGGCAGAGGGTTCCCGGTTTGACTCCGGCAAGCCGCCCTGGTTATTGCGCGCCGCCTGCTTTCCACAGTGGTCGTTAAAATCACGCCACCCCTTGTGGATCACAGCCTGATGCGCAAATGGCACGTCAAAGATTCGGCGGCCTGCGAGTGCGACCACAAATCTCAAGCCAACCGACCACATTGTAAACACCTGCTGCCTTCACTCCTTTAAAGGAGGAAAGGCCTAGATCCACTCCGCTTCTGAACAGACAATTGAGTGGATAACAAATCTAAAATGACATAGTAAATTTGCTGCTATTAATCCATACAAAGAAAAAAAATGGTCGTCGGAGGATCACCAGACGTCATTTGAAATTAGGAGGCCATCGCATGCTCGCGTCTCGATCAATATTCAGCAAAATTTGAAAAATAACCGTCGCAGGTTACTCTCAATTGGTATATCACCTCACAAACATCACTCCCCTACTGGCAGACTTTTAATGCCTGCTGGCAGGCCAGGTTCTGAGTCACTGCGTGCTGCACAGGGAAGCCACAGTCACCAGGGTGCCCTTCCGATATTTTACTTGAGATGTGATGCAAGTCGCTTATCGCTTGCAATTTATCATTAGATCACACACGTGTACGCTCTTGCTTTTTACGGAAAAGGGTCATAACAAACAACAGCCTAATATGTTTGGCAGGGAATATAATTTCAGAAGGAAAAAAATATACACGGCATTATGAAACATCTACAGAATGTGAAAATCAATCTGAAGTGGTCCCATGGTGGACACTGCCCATGGTGGATACTGGTAGCATATGCCACCCCAGATCGTACCGACCAACCCTCTCGGCTTATGAGTTAACATTCCCCACCATCTGTCTGATAAACTTAATCAGTAGGAGGCCAAAGGTCGGTTGTGGGGGGGGGGGGGTGTTGTGAAGGTGCAGAGTGAAACTCTACCCTTTGTCCCATCACACACAACTTTATCTTACCACAGTATTTTGTTATTTTCTTGCGTGGAGAAAAAAAAGGATTACACGTTTGCTGTGAGAGTTGCACTTGGCTCGACAGTTAACATGTGTTTAGAGCATTTGGCTGTTCTAAATTTCTGCACGGTTAAGCCACTTTGTTGAGCTGTCATTTGTGGCCAGGTCGCTTCTGAAAATGAACTATATAGCTCAGTGGACCTTGCCTGGTAAAATATATTTTTTTTCCCCGCATATGACCGATTTAAAAAAAACACGGACGCCGAGAATATTGACTACTGAGGCTGTCTCTTGCGCTCACACCGCCGGGCTAGCCAACGAGAGTATTTAAAGCCTCGCTAATGAGAAGGATGACTTGAAATGTACGGTCGAGCACGCGGTATCACACTCCCGTACGCTTTAACGAACCGTGTTAGCGCAGTGACGTCAACGGATTGGCAATGTGCAGCACGCGCCGCTTGAAGTGGGCACTTTGCAAAGACCGATTTGCCCTCCCCTTGCTGCTTCTCACTGCTGCTTTGCCGGCAGAGCCGAGCACATTTTTGCTTGTTTCTCACACCCCTCGCCGCCTCTGCCACCAAGTTTGCCTTAGCCGACACAACTCACCATTAAATTTAACTCGAGCATGGCTGGCTTAATTTTTTTTCTCCCTTCCTCCTTTGTGCTCCCTGTTTTTTTTCTTTTATTGTTTTATTTTAAATGTTGTTTACATACCTCTTGCTTTCGACGTGCTTTGCGGGGTGTGAATTTTTACTTGTGTCTGTTCTTGGGTGGTGCTTTTTCTTTTCGGCTGAGGGGGGCCCTCCTTCCCCCCCCCCCCTCCGCCCCCCACCACCTCGTCCCCTCGGCTTTTCTGCTTTGGCGGGCACCCCCACCACCTCCGCCCCCTCGCTCCGTCCACCCCCCCCCCTTCCTCGCCCCACTCCTCCCCCCACTTCCTCGCCCCCCCCCACCTTGCTCGCTTGCAGCTCACACTGTCGCTGGGTAGCCAGGACTCAGGGCTCGCAGACGAGCCTCCGGGTTCTCCGTGCCCGTCCTCCCCGCCCACAAAGCTTTGCTTTGCTGCTGCGGGCGCCGCTCAAGGTCCCCGGCCCACCCCTCCCCATAACCCCAGCCCAGCCTCCCAGCAGGTGAGTAAGTGAGAACAGGGCCAGTTGTAAGTGAGAACAGGGCCACGTGCTGCCCGGCTGGGGCAGGAGAGACGATGCAACAACGATTCGACCGTCGTACCCTTTCCCTCCCCCCACTGCCTTCCACCGCTGCTATTCATTGTGTATCCCCTCTTGCCTCCGGGTGCCACAGGTGCCGAATATTGACTTGCTATAGCTCCCCTCCCCCCATGTACTTTCGGGTTGTTCCCCGTTTTGTTTGGCACAATGCGCGATGCTTCGCTCCATGTGCGTCTTCAAGAACTGTAATGGACAGCTCCACTTCATAGTCGAGGCTGAAGAGTGACCGGCTTGGTTCACTTCGTGGAAAAAAAACGGAAAAAAAAACCTCCCAGGACGTGGAGGGAAACGTTCAGCATGGCGTGGAACGTTGTTGTACATCCCAAGACACCCGGTACAGTTTGACCCCCAACGGAGGATTTGAACTATCAACTTTCCGATGGACTGGATATCAAAGCGAAGTTCTTTCTAGCATATTTAATATTTTTGTTCTTTATTTTAAAAGTGAGACCTTGTGTTCAATCATCGTAAACATTGTAGCGTTTGAGTCGAACTGACTCCGTGCAGTTTAATCTGAATTGCCATCAACCATGAAGTTCACGTTCATTGGTGTAACCAGAGCAAGCTTTGTCCTGGATGACCAAAATGACAAAAGCAAAAGAATTAAAATAACTCGCAGCAATGAAGCAGATACAAATCAAACCCCAAAAAAAACCTGTCGCCAGAAATATCAGAAATATTCTACAAAGTAAATCAATTGTAAATAATAAATCCCTTTAGCGCAAGTTGGCTCGAATCAGATCATTTTCCTTGACCGATGCAAGTCCTATTAATCCATTACGTTACGAGCAGGGGTGGAAAGCTGAAGAGAGATACTCGCCGATGAGATTTTTATTTGTAAAACTTTTTTTTTAATTAAGAGCCCGAGTGGCACCACAGGGGATGACCGAGGTGTCAAAAGGCACACGTGTTCGCCTCATTTCATATAATAGATAAGTACGCGGCTTTAGAATTTACTCGTAGGAACATGCGCGGCAACTGTTCATTACATTGGTCGGGGTTAGCGACTTACAATTCCCGTCCTTGATAAGCGCATTTCGAATTTACATAGGCACATCTCAACCCCCCCTCCCCCCCGCCTCCATCGTGATGGGACGATTTATCACGTTTCAAGGTCACAATTCAGTTCATGGATATATTAATTTATTCATCCAGTTTTTTATCATCATGTTTCTTTGTAGTTTTCCTTCCCGCCTTCGTTTTTGTTCGCCCAAAATGTAATGTTAACCTTGTAATTTGCGCATAATGAACGTAAATAATTGATTCTCGCAGGCGGGGTCTTCATGCGCGCGCCGTACCGCGAGCATGTGGCACCGATGAATGCGTCGTTACATGCATACTAATGCTGCAGGTGGTAGGCTGTGCACATCAGGGTTGTTCCCACAGTCCGCCCGTCACCTCCGGGATAGGGTGTGTTTAGTCTCTTAAACAATTAACTGACCCAACGCAATTTTACGTGTGCGTGTAGAGCGCTTATTGGGTATGCACGTTGACGAGGGGGAAAAAAAAAAGGAGTAACTTATAATAAGCATTGAGCGCCTTCGCTCTCCAGCGATGTATTGAACGATAACGGCACTAATTGGTCGCGGCGTAGCTATCAAGTGTGGCAGGCAGTGCAATTGCACCAGCGTCCACAGGCCAGGCCGGAGAAGCCCAGATGCCCAGCTACCGAGGGGTGGGAGAGGCGGTTGGGGGGGGGGGAAATGAGGATAGGACGGGGGGTAGCCCCAATTCTCTCCCTGCACCCAGGGCTCCTGCCAACACGCGCCACTACACCACCGGCAGCAATCGATGTACCGTTGCCTCCACATCGTGCTGTGGTCACGTGCCTGAAGGTCACTTTAAACTTGTTTTTCTCATTAGCAAAGCTTCAATCTCATGTCGGCAGAGCCTAGGATTTACAGCCCAAGCAAGTGCTTGTATACAACAAAGGCATTGTATTTGGGATGGGATTGCAGCTTCCTTTTAAAACGGTCGCGCATTCCACTGCGAATATATTTTGCTTGCATTGCTGTAGAGGTGTAACAATTGATTAATATCGATCCGCACACTCGCGACACCTGCGTGTGTAATCACGTATGCGAGCCGCAATTATTTCCACTTCATATATTTTATTACCCCCATATGAATATATATCCACTCACACCAAAAGCAGTTGCACGTATATGTCAGTTATTATAATTATAGTGGGCAATGATTACACCACTGCGATGACACGCTCTGCACGGGGGCAGGGCTGATGAGGCGGGGGGGGTGGGCAGCCAGTGAGTCCTGGTGCGGTTGCACCGACCGCGCACCCAAAATAGCTATGCCACTGATCGCATCGTCCAGTAATCGGAGGTGACGAGAGAGGTCTTGATGCATAATTACTTATTTACCCAGGAAAGCTACACTTGAGTTCAAATAACCTTTTTTTTATTTGCAGGAGGATCCCCGATATGTTTGGCCAACACCCATGACATTTGTATGTTTTAATCAATGGGGGGGGGGGGGAGAAAACCGGAGTACGTGGAGGACCCCAATGCATGCACCGTGGAGGGAGAGATAGGACGTGCCGTTGTGGCTGGACGACGAGTTGCCCGGAAGGATTTGCAAGCGTGGTCGACGCTAACACAGTGTTCGTGTTTTTCCCCCCACCCACCCTCCGCCTTGCTTGCCGTGCAGAATGGTAACCCCAGCCTGTTGGGCAGGAACCTGCACCACCAGCCCTCGGGCCACCAGCAGCTGCCCTCGCCTGGCCAGCCCTTCCCACTGTCGCCCTCGGGCCTTCGCTCACAAGTGCCTCCTCACTTCCTCACCCCTCAGGTGAAGGGTGGCTTGTTAACCCGGCCCCTCGACTCGATATCTGCGAGTGAAAAAGAGGATTCGCAGCTAATCGGGATTCCTCTAGGATAAATCAAATGAACAGAGATTCTGATGCTCTAAAATATTCTGCTTCCATAAGTTTTGGGTGTATATGTAACGTTGAACTTCTTTCCCACCGTACGTAGGCAACCGTGCTCATCGGAGGCGTGGACATTTGTCCTTTCCCATATGTTTTTCTTTATTGCCAATCGTCAGGCGAGCAGCGGGAAGGGGGCGGTGGGGCGGGTAAAGGTTAAAGAGTGACTCTGGCCACTGAAGTTGAGGTTCTGCGCAAACTTTGTTCAAATTTTTTTTTGAAGTGCCCTAAACCGAATTGAGTCGGAAAACAGATTCGGATTTGTGTCCCTAGCTCTTGTACAAACCAGTTGGTGCGACTGATGAAATCCAGCTTAGCGAGTTGGATCTCGACGTCTCTCTTCGGTGCGTGGTGGCTTTCAGCAAGTCTTTTGGTCTATCCATGTCGATGCAGAGTTTGCCCCAAGCTTGCAAATTTAAATGTAAAGGGTGCGGTTGGGCCTCCCTCGCCACGCTGCCAGTGGGGAATCGAGCCACCGGGCGTTTATATTAGCACATAAATTTACTTAATTTATGTATGTGGGGCACAATCGTTAATGTTAAAATTAATACCATTAAGCGATGTTTTATCATTTTGGTTTTCGTCCACCTTCAATAATTGCCCTGTAAATTGTTTTATATACTGAAATTCGTTAATAAAGTTATTACCTTGAAAAAAAATCAATTAAAATCAATTTATTGGCTGAAGATGGAATGATGTCCTTCGAGGAAATGACGGGGGGGGGGGGGGGGGGGGGTTTGTTATTAAAAAAATGGATATATTGGGTCAACGTACCCCTGAATTAGCCCGATATATTGGGTCAACGTACCCCTGAATTAGCCCGATATATTGAAGACACTGCAACATATGGCGCATTGGCTGTTTCAGGTGGCGCCTGCACAGCTGCTACAGTACGCAGCAAAGGCTGGCGCCCTCAACCCCGCGTTGCTGCTGCAGCATCCCCTGGCTAACCCGCAGATGGCTGTGTTCAGCCAGCTGGCCCAAGCACAGCTACAGCTGGTGAGTCCATCACCACGGCTGCCACCCCACCGATATCGACGCTCGCGTTTGCCGCCGCCGTCATAATCTCAACATCAGCCATAACCATCATCGCCCTCACAAATATCAACACTGGCATCGCCATCATCGCCACTGCCAATGGTAATACCAGCATAGCCGGCACCAATATCAGCGCTAACACAGTCACCACCAACACAATGTCAACACCAGCATAGCCACTACCACCATTGCCAAGCCACAATCGCCACCAACGTCAACAATAATATAACTATCATTATCACCACCACCACTGCCAACACGAATACCAGCATAGCTGCCACTGCCATTGACAACATAAACGCCATCATAGCCACCGCCACCAACATAGCCAGCATAGCCACGAACACCACCACCGCCACCCTGGATAACCACCATCGCGAATATCACTACAATACCGTCACCACCATTGCGCAACAACGACAACTGTTTTGTTGCCAGATAAAAGGGGAAAACCCTATTTTCGTATTTTGGTACTGGCAAAGGAGGTCCCATGATGTAGATGCTCACCCCGAGCTCTCATTACTCTGATAGTGGCATTGTCTTTGGGCTGTGTACACCTTTTGGCGTCCTCCCGTCTAACACCGTTTGAGGTGAGGCTCAAAAGAAAGCTGTCTCTGGTGTGGACCAATCAGTTTTAAAGACGATGCATATATTATCAGTGTTTTTTTTTGCATTTTGACCACAAGTATTGTGGTTAATGTAGACATGATTCCTTGTAAAAGGTTTCAATTTTGGTATTTTAACAACTTAACACCTGTTTTGTTGCCAGATAAAAGGGGAAAAACCTATTCTCAACTGTGGTTTCTTGAAATACTCTTTCTCACACATCGGTCACGTATTTGTACACCTACAGCCCTCTTTGTCAATCCACCGCTGCATGAGCACGCTGCCTACGCTGCGCGAGTCGTGGGAGCTATTTGACCATACTTCACCACTGACCAGTGCGGATTGTTAGAGGTGGCGGCAGGGGGAGCCCATAGACGTTGGAACATGCTGCACTGCCCTCTGCTGGCAATGTGTAGTCCTTTTTTTTAGTAACGTCAGTCACATCGTGAGACGTGTCACCTATTATATATTATTTCGTTTTGAGCCACGGTGTTATTGATGAATGTTGTTGAGTGATTTTTCTTTTTTGGGGGCGACATTTGAGGAATGCAATTTTTTGTTTATGGGCGAGACATCGAGAGGTAGAATGCTACGGGGCAGAGAGGGAACATAGGCAGTGAAGAGGAAAGACGTAATCCTGGAACATTAGAGGGCAGACGTAACAGGCTTGAATGGATGCTACAGTGGCAGGGAGGTCCAAGCAAACGGGTGCAGTAACCGAGCAAACTCCCATTGAGCAGAGACACCACGGTGGCGAGTTGTTAACTACCTCACCTGGTATGCAGGAGGTAGTAGGTTTGATCCTGACCCTGACGCCTTTATATTTGGATTTTGCGTGTTCTCACCATGGCCACGTGAATTTTTTTCTGGGTCCTCCGGTTTTTCCCTCCACATTTAGACTCAACGTGCGTTTAGAGTATTTGACCGCTATAAATGTCCACATGCTAAGCCACTTGGTTGAGCAATCATTTGTGGCCAGGTCGCTTCTGAAAAAGAGCTGTGTAGCTCAGTTGGCCTTACCTGGTAAAATAAACAAAAATGTTTATAGGTGGGAGGGGAGGGCCTTAGTTTCTGGAGTAGAGCACACAAACAAGAATGTATAGCAAAATGAGCGAGGGGGAGAGGCTGGTCCAACTGTGTCAGTACTCGAGGCATTCGTGCAACACTCTCCGTTTATTTTAGGTTAAGACCCCACTGCAGTTGGCGGTCGCCGCTTTGGCTCTTCTCCCTTTGCGCAGCCGCCGCAATGAACTTCGGTGAATGAAAATAAATTGGTCGACTCGTATTTATCAGCCGTCCGGTATACACATTACGGTAAAATATATATATACAAAATGCCAGCCACCCCACACACAGCTGCAGAGCCTCTCGCCAAAAGCCGGCCAGTTAACAGATCTTCAACAAATGACAATCGTTGGGGAACATTTTCATTTGGCTTTGCAGTGTTGACCCCAAAACGTGCAATTGTATCGGCTGTGTCTTCAAACGTAGGTTTTTGGCGGTCACCCTGTACAGCTCTTTGTTGTGATGTTCAAGGTGTACCGTGACAAATTGGGTCCGATCATTACGTGGCCAAACCCCTGAATTAAATTTTGAATGGCATTAAACCTTTTTTTGTTAGACCACGCACTTTTTTTTTTCTATCACGTTGTCTTGTGCTTTGAGCTATACCAGGGGTTGGCAACCTGTGGCTCGGGAGCCACCTGTGGCTCTTTGGCTGCCCCCTAAGCGGCTTTTTGACAGCTGTGTACCTTAGTGGAGGTTTTTGGGTGAGATCCCGTGAATATGGCGAGATTTGTCAACTGCCTGTGTCCGCTTGGTGATGCTGCTGGTTGTAATTACTGGTGAAACGTCGTACCTCGATTGTAAATGTCGTGTGTTTACTCTCCAACACACCGTGTGCCGAACCAGTAACGAATTGGCACGTTTTGTTTACGTGACGAACCTTACTAATTGGCTGTGTCGGGTGGTGGCGGGTTTAACGACACACATCTACGCGATCTAACCCAATAACTTCTCATGGATATTATTGGTCACGGAAGCCTCCGTGTTAAACTGCTGTATAACCGCTGAGTGTGTGTGTGTGTGTACATGTAGCCCTGCTTGTGATGCGACTCTCGAAAATATTTTGGTCAAAGTAAAAAATGTCGAAAAAAATATATTCTTTGAAAGGTTGGCGACCCCTGACCTCTACCATCCCCTTACCCCCAAAGCAAATCCCCCCCCCACCTCCCTCCCCCATACCTCTACCCCACCATCGCTCACCCAACCGGACTTAAGTGTAGCGCGGCAACGTCACCGCGGCTCCTATTCATGCGTGCACCCTGCCCCGTGGCAAAGTTGAGTCAGTTGGGAACCGTGCGGCTGCATTTTGTCCTCTGCCCGCCGATTTTTCCCCCCAATCTGTCCCTAGGCCCAACAGAGGCTGCTTCTGCAGCAGCAGCTGTCCCAGCAGACCCAGAGAAACTCATTCAAACAACAGCGGGAGCAGCAGGTGAGCGAGCCTTTCCAGATCCTAGCGCTGGTTGATGATGACGACGCAGATGACGGTGACCGTGATTCAATAATTAGCAGCCCTGCTAATTGCTTGCTCACGCCGCCGCCGTAAATGCTTCGACTGGAAAGGTCTGGAGAGGATAATTTTGGCCTCTTCCAAGCCAGCCAAGCGGGAGTACCCACCTGCACTTTGCCCCACGAAGATGCAACCTGTTGTGTACTGCTGGATGGAGAGAGGCAGGGGGAGGATTTCGGCAACGTGCACCATTTCAGCTGCCACGCCGGGAGATGGGGTCGATCTTGCGACCTCTGGATTGCGAGCAAAGTGTGCGCTACTACTAACCATTACACCACTGGCAGCATCTTGATGATAAGAAGTGTATCTATTTCGGTGCCTCAATCTGCAGGAGTCTTCTTAAATAATTTGATAAGAATATTATTCATGTCATTAAGCGCTATGTTCACACATTAGGAGCGGTAGTGGAACGACCCGAAATCGATTCCAGCTCACGGCCTACATGAGCCGGTCGTGGGCCTCCCCTACGTCGACTCGGACTCAAATGAGTACCCTTTACGATGTGTAAACATCGGCACTGGGGAGACAAAGGCGGTCGGGCGCGGTTGCTGGCCACACACCCCCTCGTGTGCCGTGCCGGCCTTCATAGGTGCTCGCTAACAGCACTTGCCCCCAACAGTCTGCTAAGGCTATACGGGGGGGGGGGTCTTGTCTTTTGTTGACACCAAGGGACACCCTTGCAAAGGTGATGTTCCTCTTCGAGGGATTTTCCATGTGGAATATTCTTGAATGAAGAGAAAAAAATGAAATGCTATCCTCTTCCCGTAGGGTCCCGCATTGATGGTTTCGCCGGTTCTGTTAATGATTGGCAGCAGTGTCGTTTTTAGGAAGACGACCATCCAAATAAACCTAAACAGTAATTCTACACCAAACACACACACACCTGGTGTTGTGTGTCCCAGAATGTCCAATGTCACTATGAAACGCTGACAGTGAGACGCGGAGACTACATCAAAGCGACTTGCGGGGGCGTACTCTGATGACATCGCTGGTATACCTGACAAATGTGCTTTTCATTGTCACTCAAGCGCTGCAGAAAAACCACTAGATCTTTTTTTTATTCTCCGCTTTAAACTCACACGTGTCAGCTCAGGATACACAGCCCCCCTCCCCCCGCCAGGTATATGTTTGTCTGCCAGAAACCATCCTGTAGATCGGAGCCTTGTTGGATTTGTGCGATGCAAGAAAAAAACTCGCGGCGCGGCGTTCGGCTCAATATAACACTCGTCGGTAACGTGCGGCGTCTCCGCAGCGGGATTTTACTTTTGCCCCCGCGCTTTCGTTCATGTTACAGCAAGCCGACACAGCAAATGTAAAGAATACATTTCTGTGTCGCGTTTGGCAAGCCCCCTTTGTTAGCGGTTATGCGCGCGAGCAGGTGCATCCGTGTCCGCGCACGCGCTAGATATCGCGACGCTGCAGCTGCCACCGCTTCATGCGAAGAAATATTCCACGTAAGCGACCCACTTGGTAAAAAAAAAAAACTGCTCGAGTCTTTTTGCCTTTGTGCCTACACGCGCCACCCCCGGTGTCAGCGGTCAACCGTGTGTGTGTGTGCGCGTTCCTCCCCACCCCATCCTGTCCTTTGTTCACATAGATGGCTCGGACAATCGGAAGCTTGCAGCATCAGCAGTCGCACAATCAACAACAACAGCAGCAGCAGCAACAGCAGCAGCAGCAGCGCATGCCGCCTTTTGCGCCTGGCAAACCTCAGCATGGCTTGGGACCCAACCCCGGCCCAATCATCGCTTCCGGTCGCCCGGACCTGCACGCCAAAGACATGAACCCACTGCACTCCTATTCCAGCTTCCTGGGTGAGCCCTAAATCTTCATGCCGAACAGTATGAAACATAAACGATAAAAGCTTAATTGAACTTTTATTTTATTTCACCAGTTGTAAGGCCCAGAGGCTGTGCAGCTCTTTTTCAGAAGCGACCTGGCCATCACAAACGAGATGGCTCATTTAAGTGGCATATCATGTGGAAATTTATAGCAGCCAAAATACTCTAAATGCGTGTTTTCAAATGTGGAGGGAAAAACTAGGGGAGCCGGAGAAATATTGCTTTGAGTGTGATTATTGGAGATGTTCGCCGTTTAAACCCGGCAGCCGCCCCGGTTAATGCTGCCGGTATAATGAACTGGTAAAATATGCACTGGCTGCTTTCACAGTGGACGTTGAAGATCCCATGACGTCATTGCAGCCAGCACACACACGTAGGGCCACGTGTGTGCCCTCGTCCAAATCTACCATATTTGCTAAATTGCTCACAAATGACTGAATTGGGAAGCTACGTTGCAACCATCACCCCTTGCCAGTGGGCTAATGCTCACCTGCTGGTCGGTACTGCATTTACTTTGTGCCTCACAGAGACAGCTGCCACTGTGGGGGTCTCTTTCCCTCCCCCCCCCGGGGCACCTAGTTCTGCGTGGCTATGTTGAACTTCTTCCGCACCGTCCTTAGCCAACCGTGCCAATCAAAGGTGCGGGGGAAAGACGACAAACTAAACTCAAAAAGTAGTCCTAAAGAAATGAGTTTTCAATCTATATTTAAATGTGCATAGCTCCAGTGGCTTCCTAATTTTCGGAAGAGCGTTCCAGACGGCCGCAGAAACGCATCCTGAACGCGCGCGACGCAGTGACCGTCTTTGTTCGATGGCTCGCCAAAAGGCGCTGCGAGGATGACCACAGTTCTATTGATGGTTTATGGCCCTTGATGAGATCAGCAAGGTATTTGTGGCAAGCACTTTTGAGTGCGGTATAATTAAGTTGGGCAGATGGTTTTGACGACGTTTTGCCGAATCTCATCTCATCCACCCCTCCTGCGCCTACCCACGTGCCCAGCGCCAGCCTTGGGAGACAGCGTGGCAGACTTCGGCAGCCTCGGACTAAAGGAGCCCACTCAGTCGCGGCTCAGTCAGTGGACCGTAAGCTCCGGGATGGACTCTCTGCCCGGCGGAATGCACTCCTTGGACCAGGGGCACGGCAAGTCAGGTCAATTCCTTGTTTGCACGACAACTCCGGGTTTTTCCCAAAAGGATCCGGCCAGCCATGCTCACTGCGCTCGCACTCGGCCTCACACACACGCACACCCTGACCGTCACCCGCACAAACCCTCGCATGCCCTCGTTCACTTGCTCGCTCACTCACTCATCTTAACCTGCTCGCACCACCACACTCGTGCTCTCTCACTCGGGCTCCCACACTCACCTTGTCACACTCTGCCTCACACAATCCCACTCCTTGGATAAGCACAGTTGGCTACGTACAGTGCAAAAGAAGTTCAAAATACAGGAACTCCTCTACTTACGAACGGGTTAGGTTCCAGAGGTGTCTTCATAAGTCGATTTTTTCGTAAGTCCAACGTTACTCCTGTCGATTCCAAACATGTTGTACGGCATGTACACTAAACACAGGGAATGGCTTTTAAAAGTTGTATAATCTTCTGTAGATGTTGATGCCACTGGTTCTTCACGTTCTGTAGATGTCACTGGTTCTTCACGTTTTGTAGATGTAGATGCCACTGGTTCTTCACGTTCTGCAGATGTAGATGCAACTAGTTCTTCACGTTCTGCAGATGTAGATGCCACTGGTTCTTCACGTTCTGCAGATGTAGATGTTACTGGTTCTTCACGTTCTGCAGATGTAGATGCCACTGGTTCTTCACGTTCTGCAGATGTAGATGTTACTGGTTCTTCACGTTCTGCAGATGTAGATGCCACTGGTTCTTCACGTTCTGCAGATGTAGATGTTACTGGTTCTTCACGTTCTGCAGATGTAGATGCCACTGGTTCTTCACGTTCTGCAGATGTAGATGCCACTGGTTCTTCACATTCTGCAGATGTAGATATTACTGGTTCTTCACGTTCTGCAGATGTAGAACCACTGGTTCTTCACGTTCTGTAGATGTTGATGCCACTGGTTCTTCACGTTCTGCAGATGTAGATGCCACTGGTTCTTCACGTTCTGCAGATGTAGATGCCACTGGTTCTTCACGTTCTGTACATGTAGATGCCACTGGTTCTTCACGTTCTGTACATGTAGATGCCACTGGTTCTTCACGTTCTGTACATGTAGATGCCACTAGTTCTTCACGTTCTGCGGATGTCGATGCCACCACCGCCATCTGTTGCGCAGCAATTGAACTTACGACTCTCGGTCCGAACAGGCAACTGGCCATACAGATAGCTTTGTTCGTATCTCTGAAAGTTCGTAAGTCGAATGTTCGGACGTAGAGGAATCTTTGAACTTACTAATCCTGGTTCACACTTTCCCTTCAACACTCGGTCTGCACACTCTCTCGCGCGCTCGCCCTCGGGTGCTTCGCCCTCAAACCAACACTTTGTCCTGAGTCCTGCTTCTTGCGTACCTGCTCACATGCTCTTTCCCCCGCACCCTGTGGCTCGCGCGCTGTCACCGCACACACGACCCTGACACGCGCTAGCCCACCTGCGCACACCCATGTATCCCTCCAGCCTTTTAACAACAGCCGAAGTTGAGAACTTTTAGAAACTTGACACTGCTGTGCACGACGCTGTTATTCGCAAACGGTCGCGCCATGCTGATGGAATGCTTTTACCGTGATGGAGTACCGGCCCTGGTTCCACGCTGGCGCAAGTGCAAATGTATGCAATGATTCATCAGTTAAATAACTAGCATAGAAGGCATTGTTTTAAGGCAGGGGTGGGGAACCTTTTCCTTACTGAGTAGGTGGAACAGGACTTTCCAATAGTGAATGACTTGCCCCGTGCTGAAATTATTAACTCTGTGTTGTTGCCAGGTCAAAAAATATTCCCCTCTAGTACCTGATGACTGCAGCAGCTAAGATGCTCGGAGTGACGCATTAACATCATTTGTGAGACTTTGGTTTGAAGTGGTAGGCCTCGTGTGGCCACGGGCCATGCGAGGTGGACATGAAGTCACGGGCCCTGTAAAATTATATTCTCAAAGGCCGTAAGTTCCCTCTCCTGATATAGGCACATCCGCTAATTATTTTACACAAAGTCAACCCATTTATAAATAACACTATGGCCTTAAAAGGATAACATAAATACTAAGTAGGGCCATTGCCCAGACCGTGTTATATATTTTTCCTGTGACGTTTTGTTTAAGATTTTTATTTGGGCTTGTGCACCCCACTGCCAGTCACGGTGGAACAATCTAATTAGTCTAATTCATCTTTGAGTTAACTCGCCTGCGTCGTCTCGCTCCTGTGTGGCCTTGCATGCAAAGCAGTGAGCGGGTTGGCCAAGCTCTCGCTGGACGACCAGGCCTTCGGCCCTTACTCGATGCTGCAGGGCGTCAGCGACGACCCGGCTAGCCCGCTAGCGCCGCTCGCCAACGGCTGGGGCAACACCAAGCCCGGGCATCCTCCTCCGTCTTCGTCATCCTCGTCTTCATCCTCCTCCGCCTCCTCTTCGTCCTCCGTGTCCGACAAGCACCCACACAGCCCCACCCCGGCACCCGTGGGCTGGCCTCCAGGTGATCGGATGGATCAAAAACAATGCGTAAACATAAATTATGAACACAAATTAAATAAACGATGTCGTTATGAGTACCGTGTTAGAGTTGCCCACCTCTCCCCCCCCCCCAACTGACACGGACTTTTCCCCCGCGCACTGCGCATGCTATCGTTCCACCCCCCCACCCCCCGTGTAGAGTTCCGCCCTGGTGAGCCGTGGAAAGGACTGCAGCACGGGCAAAGCGACGTGGAGTCCAACCTGACCCCTGGAGGAGGAGCCGCATTACTCAGGGACAGGGGCGCAGGCAAGGGCACGACACGTCACTCTCATTTATACCTACCTTGTTGAGCCCGAACGGGACCACCGTGGTACGTGGTTGCTTTTCCGCTGGCGATTTGTTGCGCCGAGCCCGGAACCAAACGGTGATGCGCGGGCCCTTTCAAGATGTCTAAATCTAGCTTGGGGTGCCAAGCTGGGCCAGCAGCGGGGTGGGGGGGGGTGGCTAACGACATGTTTGTTGCTCGCAACGCCTGTCAGTAAAACCCAAAAACCGTGTCACCCGCGCGCCATCTGCACGTGACTCGACTCGTCCATTGCGGGGTGTGACGTCAGCCAAACACCTGACACCGCAGCTCCGGGGTCCTGCTAGGCTGGCTCGGGCACAGTGCCAGAACTGCTTGGTTGTACGGTGGAGGAGAAGGGGGTCAGTGGTGTGAGAGATGTTTTAAACTCGGGTACACTGTGTTCGGGACGAAGGTCTTCAAAGTTTCTGTACCCCCCCCCCTTCCCTTCGTTGCGATTTGTGTTCCGTACCGGGCTCCCATTTAAATATATTTGTTTTTAAAGTAGGCACGTGCAGATCCACCCTCCTCTCCACGATTCCATGAATCCGCCACAATTCTCTTGGGGTTCATGTTGAGAATCTCAAGTGGATTTTTTTTTAATGTTCTCATGGTTTGCGTCAAACTGGGTTCTTCAATTGGTGGCCCCTGGGACGGATGTGGCTTTTTGAGGGGCCTGCCTAGACGTACAGTTGACAGATTTTTAAATGAAAGAGATGTGAACTAGGGAGAGAGGTTAGAGCTATAGGCAGAACATAAAGGTGATCTCTTGTACGCAGCTCTGTAGCCACAATTTTGCAAGTTGGGGCATTCCACTAACGATTGGTTGCCAAGTGGTAATTGCTTATATTACAGTGCCGCAGGGTCATAGGCGTCGCCGGTAATAGGGCCGCAGACAATTGGCCCTTCTCCTGTGCCGTAATTGTGTACTTTCTGTGCACTTGCTGTGTATTTAAAGGTTCCAACATCAGCACACGGGGGCCTTGATGTCACCTTGTTCAATAGAGTAGAATACGGACTCGATAACACCAGGATTTTTGTCCACTATTTTATTGGTACCTCCTAGCCATATCTACACGTGTCATGGGTGTCTCCTAGCCATATCTACACGTGTCATGGGTGTCTCCTAGCCATATCTGCACGTGTCATAGGTGTCTCCTAGCCATATCTACACGTGTCATGGGTGTCTCCTAGCCATATCTACACGTATCATGGGTGTCTCCTAGCCATATCTACACGTGTCATGGGTGTCTCCTAGCCATATCTGCACGTGTCATGGGTGTCTCCTAGCCATGTCTACACGTGTCATGGGTGTCTCCTAGCCATATCTACACGTGTCAAGGGTGTCTCCTAGCCATATTTACACGTGTCATGGGTGTCTCCTAGCCATATCTGCACGTGTCAAGGGTGTCTCCTAGCCATATCTACACGTGTCAAGGGTGTCTCCTAGCCATATTTACACGTGTCATGGGTGTCTCCTAGCCATATCTACACGTGTCATGGGTGTCTCCTAGCCATATCTACACGTGTCAAGGGTGTCTCCTAGTCATATCTACACGTGTCATGGGTGTCTTCTAGCCATATCTACACGTGTCATGGGTGTCTCCTAGCCATATCTACACGTGTCAAGGGTGTCTCCTAGCCATATCTACACGTGTCAAGGGTGTCTCCTAGCCATATTTACACGTGTCATGGGTGTCTCCTAGCCATATCTACACGTGTCATGGGTGTCTCCTAGCCATATCTACACGTGTCATGGGTGTCTCCTAGCCATATCTGCACGTGTCATGGGTGTCTCCTAGCCATGTCTACACGTGTCATGGGTGTCTCCTAGCCATATCTACACGTGTCAAGGGTGTCTCCTAGCCATATTTACACGTGTCATGGGTGTCTCCTAGCCATATCTACACGTGTCAAGGGTGTCTCCTAGCCATATCTACATGTGTCAAGGGTGTCTCCTAGCCATATTTACACGTGGCATGGGTGTCTCCTAGCCATATCTACACGTGTCATGGGTGTCTCCTAGCCATATCTACACGTTTCAAGGGTGTCTCCTAGCCATATCTACACGTGTCATGGGTGTCTTCTAGCCATATCTACACGTGTCATGGGTGTCTCCTAGCCATATCTACACGTGTCATGGGTGTCTCCTAGCCATATCTACACGTGTCATGGGTGTCTCCTAGCCATATCTATACGTGTCAAGGGTGTCTCCTAGCCATATCTACACGTGTCGTGGGTGTCTTCTAGCCATATCTACACGTGTCATGGGTGTCTCCTAGCCATGTCTATATGTGTCAAGGGTGTCTCCTAGCCATGTCTACACGTGTCATGGGTGTCTCCTAGCCATGTCTACACGTGTCATAGGTGTCTCCTAGCCATATCTACATGTGTCAAGGGTGTCTCCTAGCCATATCTACACGTGTCATGGGTGTCTCCTAACCATGTCTAGTCAAGTGTCATGGGTGTCTCCTAACCATGTCTAGTCACGTGTCATGGGTGTCTCCTAACCATGTCTAGTCACGTGTCATGGGTGTTTCCTAGCCATGTCTAGTCACGTTGTGGTTGTCCGTACACCCCCGACACCCCCACCGTGGCTGCACGCCTGGCACCACCACTAACTCTTTATCGGCCGCTGTTTGTGCAGGGTCCATGTCGTCGTCATCTCTCAACGCCACAACGCTGCCTTCCTCCAGTGCCTGGTCCCTCGGTGCCTCTGGCCACAGCCACCGCAATGGCTTCACCCCCTCATTCTCTGCTGCAGGTGCTGTGGGACCTGATGCTCTTATCTCGTTTATTCTTTAATTCTTATTCACTTGCCGAACGCGTTGCATTGTTAGGTGCGCCCCGCCAATAACCAAATCGCCCGGAATGCGCCAGAATCCGGTCAGGTCTTGGAAGCTAAGCTGGGTTGAGCCGGGACTGTGCTTGGATGGGCAACCACCACCATGTCTGAAACAGGCATTTTTGGGCTGCTGCGGGGCTATGTTGTCAGCAGATGGCAGCAGTGCAGCAAACTCCGGTGTTGCACTGTGCTGTGCTGCAACTTCTGTGCTCCCCACCCCATCAATTATCACTGGATAATGTGTGGCGAAGTATGGTCAATAAGCCCTCGCGGACCCACGCAGCGTCGGGTAGCCGTCATCCAGCAGTGGATTGATGAGAGGGCTGTACATGTACATCCATAGCATCCCATATATTCGCGCTCGGTTATGCATTAGAGCTCCCCCCTTATGATTGGCCACAGCCTACCCTGTTGAGAGCTAGAATATTCACTATCCTCCTACCCGCCACCAAGATTACTACAGAACTGTATTGACAATGCCTAGCGTGGCGCACACTTAATCATCTGTCGGGTCCTTACTGCCTTGGTGTAATGGTAAAGCCACACTGGACTTATAATACAGAGGTCACCACATAGCAGGATGAATGAGTAACGTCACAGTCGATCGGTAAGGTCGTGTGTGTTGAGGAAAAGTGTGGGTACTCCCACCCCTTCCAAGGTATTTGTTCTGTGTGGATGAGTAGGCCAAATACTCTCTCGAGGGGCTCTCCAGAGCTTCCTCTAGTGGAGGAGACCCTTCCGCCAGCAGTGGCATTTGCAAGCAGTTGCAGGGGCTGCACTTTTACCCCTGTGTCTTTACGTGAACTGCACCACTCACTCCCTGCTGTTCCTTTGCATCTGCCGTGCCCCTCATCCCCCGCCCCCCCACAAACTCTTACAACCCACCCACAACGCCCCCTACCCACAACCCCATCGCCACAACCCGCCGCAACCCACCCACACAACCTCTTCCCCCACAGCCAAAATCTCAGAGGCTAAGTCGGCGTGGACTCCCGGTGCGTCCCTGAGCCACGAGCTGTGGAAGGTGCCGCTGAACGGGGGGGGCCGCGGGCTGTCCGGTGGGCCTCGGCCACCGCCGGGCCTTCCCGGGCTCAGGCAGCCGTCGCTGTGGCCCTCGGGACGCTGGGAAGGCACTGAGGCAGGCCGTCTCCCCCCGCCAGGTGAGGAAGAAGAGGAGGAGGCGGCGCTGTGACGAGGACATTAGAAGGTCGCACTCATTACACACAGACGTAAAGTGGCGGATTACGATGTTCAAATGGATCGTACGACTCGATCGACTAAATCGTTCCTAAGCTGTGGCCTTCTCCCCAATCGCTTTCAAGTCGACACGACGTTGCGAACTCCTCTTGCGTTTCTCCGCTTGCCTCCGTCTCCGAAGCGTCGAGTTGGAGCGGCGATTCCTGCGGCGGTGGCGGCGGCGGCGGCGGCGGCGGCCTGGGTCGTTCCAGCACCTGGCTGGTGCTGCGCAACCTCACCCCGCAGGTAACGAGGGAGGGGGGGGGCGGAGGGTGGTGGTGGGGGGGGTGGGGGTCGCGCACGGTTTCGCCACTCAACCGCCCGTCAGGAGCTTCCTCGACTCCTGCCTTGGCCGCAAGGTGGGGGGGGGGACCCTTAGCCGTGGTTGCTATCGAACGGCCCCCGGTTAAAAGCGCCTCCGATGAAGTCGCCCCCAGAAGGCGGGGGGGCTACCCCCCCCCCCCCCCCCCCCCCACTCTTCTCAAACTTCAGGAGTTGCCACGGCTCGCCAGGGGGGGACGGGGTAGGGGACAGTGCAGCAAAATTAATGTCTTTTCTCGCGTCAAATTGCTACTTGCTCTCAGTGCAAGCGTCATTTACTTTAAAAAAATTGGTCTTCACGTCAACTCGTGTTTTTAGCCGACCTTGGGGGCTGACCAGAGGACGGAGTCGAGGATGCAACGTCAGCGGCATCCGTCGCAACGGCTCTTTGACCTTTGCGGGTGAGCGAGGAGCACCTCGCGAAATGTTTACAACGCCGCCCTTCCGACCGCCCCCCTCCCCGTGCCGTGTTGCACGCGTGCAGATCGACGGCTCGACGCTGCGCACGCTCTGCATGCAGCACGGCCCTCTCATCACCTTCCACCTGAGCCTGGCGCACGGCAACGCCCTCGTGTGCTACAGCTCCATCGCCGAGGCGGCAAAGGCCCAGAAGTCCTTGCACATGTGAGTACGAGGGGGGTGTGTGCGCGTGTCAACGACTTGGGGGTGTCCGTTACTCGCTAGTGTGTTTATGCGTTTGTGAGCATGCCTGTCTGCAATGCAATGTAGTGGTGAGCTGGAGTGGAACGGTTGGCGCACTGCGCTACGAACCCAGTGGCCAGAGTTCGATTCCCGCTCATCGCCAACACCAATTACGAATATCTGAACCGGTCCTGGGTGTCCCCTAGGTCGACTTCGGCCTCAAATGAATAGCTGTTGCCGTGTGTAAACATGGCCACTGGGGAGACAGGCAGTTGGGCGTGGTGCTGTCCACCCACCCGCTCGTGTGCCGTGCTCGCGAACAGCACTTGCCCCAACAGTCTGTTAAGGCTATACGGGGGGATCTTTGTCTCCGTTGTCTGCAATTTAAGCGTAGCGGTTAGTGTGCCGCGCTACGAATCCGGCGACCCGAGTTCGATTCCTCCTCATGGCCAGCATCGGCGGCTGATATCTGAAACCAATCCTGGGCACCCTTCTGTGTTCGCCTGCTGCTGCGCTGTTTATACATCGCATCCCAGCACCGTGCGGTGCATCTATAAACTATTGCCACCGTGGTGCAGCGTACCTCACAAACACGAGCTCTTATCGTCCTCACGTCCACACCCCCCCCCCCACCCACGTGGCCTAGGTGCGTGCTGGGAAACACCACCATCGTGGCGGAGTTCGCCACTGACGAGGAGATCAGCCGTTTCTTCTCTCAGCCGGGACATTCGGCCGCTCCGGGCTGGCCGCCGGCGCCCGGCCCAGCGCCGTCCTCCAACCTCGACTCGGTCAACGGCGGCCAAGGTCAAGGCCGGGGGCCGGTGTCGGCCGACAACTGGAGCGTGGGCGACGAGGGGGGCGGCACCGGCTCCCTGTGGAGCGTGCCGTCCCCGTACAATTCGGCGGCGCCGTCCGCCAGCGCTGGCATGTGGGGCGGCGGCAACGGCGGCAACGGCGGCAACGGCGGCGGAGACGGGACGCGTGGCAGGCTCGGCAGCCCGCCACCACCTCCCCTAAATTCCTTCTTGCCCGGGGACCTGCTCGGAGGGGAGGCCATGTGAAACGTGCCGTGTGCTTTTTGGTCGGCGGCGGGGGGGAAGGCTTGGAAAGTTCCGCGAGGGGGGGGGTGCCCCGACGGGTTTTGCTGGCGCGTTGGTGTTGGTGGGAGGACGGGGTGGCGAGGACTCTCGGCGCCAGCTTCTTCGCGCCTCCTTCAGCCGACGCCTTCCGAGACGGCGTTGGCGCCCGAGGGGGGAGGTTCTCGCCGGCGGCGACCGCCACGCCGCCGCCGCCGCCGCCATGGTTTGGTGGGGGGGGGGGGGCGACATGGAACGCGCAAAGGAGGGACGTTTGTCCATTTCTCACGCAAATGACAAAACAACAAAAGAAAAAAAGAATTGACCTGAATCATTCTCATCACTTATAGCACTTTCTGTGGGGAAAACAAAAAAAACAGATACTATGAATACTACAGTGTAATTTCAGTGAACTTCATAATCTAGATTTTCACACTAGCACTCGGCTGTGGTTGAGAGGATGATGCAGCCCAGTCTCTTAATACCTTTTTGTAGAAAGGATTTCGTACGTGACTTTACTGGTTTGAGCGTTTACGCTTGACGTGCAAACACTATGGTTTGGAAGCCAATGGAAGTGGAATGGAAAGTGAAACGAACACATTACAAACAAGGGGGAGTTGGTGGGACGGGGACGGGGCGGGGGGGGGTTTGTATTTTACTTTTCCAATGCCTTGCGGGTGGGTGTAGTGGGGGGGGGGGCGCGAGCCAAATCCACAGCTTGTAGTGAACACTCGCACACACGCACAACACACACTCTTCCTCTGTTTGCAAAAGATAGGGAGCCAGTATATGTATTAGTACTGTACATTCCTTTCCCTGCTGCTTACGGCCCCCCCCCCCACCTTATTTAGTAGCGCCCCCCCACACAGTGCCGTGGGCCACTCTGTCTGGGTCACGAGCATACTGCACAAGTCATTCAACCGTGGCAGAATCCTGCAAGAAGCCGAGACAAAACAGGCCCCGAGCATCTTACTACAATGCCACTGGAACCCCCCCCCCGCCCGCCCCTTCCTTTACCGACCCTCACTCACTGGGCAGGTGGCAGCAGCAGTGGCGGAGTCGCAAGAATCCCGTGACCCACAAACTCCACGTCGCTAGGCCACCCCAGACTGATCACGTCCTCTTGTCTCTTCACCCCCACCCTCCCCCCCGGTCCGCCCCCACTCCTAGCACCTAGACTCCACACGTCTCTCTCTCTCTCTGTCCACCCGGCACTCCCGCACGCCGTCCTCTTTGCAGGTTCACCGAGTCCTCGCTACTACTGCTACTCTATGCTCCTATGCAAAAATGGCCAGAGAGGCATTGAGATTATACAAATGCCGCCGGTACGATTGCACACAAAACCCTCCCTCGCGAGTCTTCTGTGAAATTCTAGATGCTTGGGAAAAAAAACGTTCTCAAAAAAAAAAAAACTTAACTTGGAGCGTGCATAGTTTACAAGACCCTGGCGTTTGAGCAACAACGGGTTGGTGCCGCGCGCGTGGCAAATCAAACTGCGGACTGTTTAGGCGGAAGCCACTAAGCCGGATTTTTGTGGGTGGGTTGGAGTGGCGACGAGGTGGTGGCGGTTGGATGCCGTGGCAGTTTGAACAGATGTCACGCCGTGCACGCGCGTGTGGTTCATTTGACGGAAGACGCCCGATAGCAGCTTCACATTGCCTTGGACATTGCAAATTTGGTGTTCAGCTCGAGTCGTCCACTGCACTGCCACACGCCGAGAGGAGGCCTCTTCACGCACGGCAGCGAAAATCCACGTGGCACTCCGGGAGGTGCCGGGTGGGTGGGTGGGGGGTTCAGCCGGTGTTCAGGTCACTGCGCTTGTTGTCAGCACCGTTTCTTTTTCTGCAAGCAATTGTGCCCCGGGGCCACCGCGCGCTACCGAGCGGCGCTCGCTCGTGTGCCGTCGCGCCCCCCACCTTCCCCCCACCTTCCCCCCACCTCGCCCCCCCCCCCCCCCCCCCAGCATTGGCGGAGGGTCTCTCCGTTGCGCGGGGGTGGGGTCCGTCCGTCTCATTCGCATCGTCACGTCCGTTCCCCCCTGTGCGGCTTATCTCAGTCCTACCGCAACGGTTTGCACACATCTCGAATCATCTTCTCCAAAGTGCTCGCAGTTTCCAACTTTAAAAAAAAAAATCATGATGAATTTTAAAACAACAAAAAACTTTTCTGACTTTCGTTTTGCTTGTGTTTCTGTGGCGCAGTAGGCTGCTCTGGTTGTGTGTAAACGTTGCAGTATCTTGTTTGAGCTGAAGCCAATCGAGCCCTACTTTCTCTCTACAATAGCAATCATACGGGGGGGGCCCGCATTTCGCAGAATGTAAAGTTTATCGCTGGTATCTCAACAGGTTGGGCTTTGGGAGTTGAGAATCGGGACACTTACGTGAGCACACTGGTGATTTTCAAAGCCTGTGGTTATGACCATCATCTTCTTGCATCCAAAACATATCGAGTCCAATACTTGAATCATTCAGGCCAAATAAAAAGTAAAAAAAAAAAAGTTTTTGGGAGGGTTTTTTTGATGTTGATGAAAACCACATTAATAGCGCTGAGCCGGGTACAGCTTAGCAAGCAAGCGGCAGAAGAAGAAGAAGAAAAATCCCTTTAGATTCCTTAGAGGACAATTTTTTTTTTAGTAGTCGTAATTAGTAAGTGTGTGGTGTACTTGGTTAGTCGATATGTCGTGGTTCCCGGTGTTGTTGCGCTGTACAGACGCGGTGACTCGCCACCGTGCGCTCGCGTTGTCGATGTCGGTTCTTGGCAATGCACTGAGCGCATCGCTGCCAAGCGATGCGCGCTAAAGGAACCCTTCCCCCTCTCCCCCTGCAGGCGACGCTTCACGTTTAAAACGCAGTTTACTTGACGAGTGTTTTAATCACAATTGTTATAACTTCCCCCGGTTTCGTTTTAGTTGACATTTAACTCATCCCCTCCCCCCAAATTTTAGTTAATCTCCCATCAATCATGAAGGCGTTAGACCGCGAGAGCTCCAACCTCCGAACCTAATGCTACGTTGTTTTGTTTAATTTCCGGAAGAGGAGGAAGGAAAAATAACTTAAACAAAGCTTTGAAAGACAAGAAAACGTTTTACGTTACGGAAAAAAAAATGAAAAAAAAGTTGAAAATCTAAAAAAAAATGTAAACGCCGTCGTCGTCGTCATCATCGTCGATCGTGGTGAAGCTTTTGCACCGTTCTCGTGGAGTGGCGGTGAATGAGAAGTTGGTAATCAATGTGCACTTGAGAGAGAGCGAGAGAGTAGCATTGCTACCCCCCCCCCCCCTCTGGCCAGAGAAGAATGAAGGCTTTTTTTTGAGAATTAAAAAAAGCAAAGCAAAGCACTTGCAGAAGAGCCCTGGATGTAAGTTGGGAGGAGCCTGAAAGATTCCAGGCACCCTCTTGTTTACAGAACTTTCTTCCTGGATCTTGAGCTTTCACTCGTTACAAAAAAAAAAGACTTTTTAGTTTAAAATGAAAAATTCAACCCCCCCCACCACCTGTACGGCCAAGTCGCCCCCCACAGTACACGGTTGCGGGAAGAATAAAGAACGTACGACCTTGGAAGTGTGAAAACTGTTGTCGAAGCCATTGGATGGGATCCCTGTCGTTTGGTTTTCCACCAAAAAAAAAGCCGAGCGAGCGAAGGAAAGATGTTGTTGTCATTATTATTTAAGAAGACGAAAAAAACAATTCTGAAGCAAAGAGAAATAAAACTCAGGTTCCCATCAGAGGAGAGGCGCCTTTCTCTGAACCCTTTATAACCTCCAGCCATTAAAAAAAAATGGTAATCCTCTGCTGCGTTGTAATTTTGCATTAACGGTAATCGCCTGCCAAAACGTGAGGAGCCCAAGTCGTCCCCGTAGCGCGTGAAAGTTTGGTTGCATTCTATACGGGAGGTGGCAAGCCCTGATTGGTCTCCATAACCCTGTTGTCTCGCGACCACTGCAACCACAGTTGTCGCCGAGTCTTAATAATTTGATTTTCTTTCAAGTTTGTTGGGGTGGTGGGGGGGGTTGCTTTCTTTGTTTGCTGCCATAAACGTGCGCAAAGTGTTAGTCCCGTTTTGCACATTTCGGTACAACAACAAATGGGGAAAATTTAAAACAAATCTTTTTCCAAACACCGCTTTGGTGGTGGTCGTGCAAGCTCTCTTAGTTGCCTGCAGCATTTGCGCCGCGCATGTAATAAAAGGGGACCGGGTTTTTGGCACCTCCTGCTTGGAATTCAATCTCGCTTGAACCGACCGGGCTATGTGGTTGTGTGCCGACAAAAAGTGCAAAGTTTTTCAATCATGCTTTACGTGTTTGTTTATTTGATAGTATTAGTGGACGAAAATGAAGGTTTGTTACTTGTTACAAGTGCACTGCCGACACGTTTTTCTTGTTTGGAGGTTTTATGTTATAATAATTATCATCACCAAGTTGTGGATTATTCGATGTGTCCCCCCCCTCCCTCCCAAGGGAATTTCGCGTTGGTGTTGAGCGCGTGTGGTTAGGTTTCATTGCCGATTTCTTTGGCTGCTGTGTGCTTATGGAAAAAAAAATAAGGCTGATGTAGCAAACTTAGCGGCTCTAGAGAGACTATGCATAATTGAAGTTCAAAAAAACGAGACGAGAAATATTTACAAATGTTTTTGCCCGTTACCCTTTGTTCCCGTTACTCGATTTGAACTCGTGTGTGGTCATACGAGCACGGGGGAGGGGTAACGTGTAAGTATGGTGTAGTAGGATTATAAACAACAACAAAGTGATAACTTAATTTACACCCGGGTTTAGAGGACAGGCGTTTGTGAGCAAGAAAAAAATGTTTTGACTTGAAACTCCATGAGACGTCAAAGATGATGCTGCCTTGTCAAGAAACGAGACCTCGACTAAACGGCGCGGAGTTTGGTGCATTTAAAACGTCGATTAGGTACTTACAACAAACAACGTTTTTTTTGCTGATTGAGAATGTTACCATAATGTGAAGCAGTTACAGTACTTTAAAACAAGTTGACTCATTTTAAGAATAAATGTCTTGCTTAGCACACGTTTAGTTTCTCTGTGGCTCCTTGTATTAACGTGCCAAATTTTTGCCAGTGTACGATAATGCTTACGGCCTGTGTTGCTGAATAACGAGTGTTGAAAGCAGCATAAATGTGGGTACTGTGCATGCGTGTTTCTTTCTTGTGTGGCTGTGTGTGTGTGCCAACGTACGCATGTGTACGTCAGAGAATGAGCAGGCTTACCGCAGCCTTCGCTCGGAGGTGGAGAGCCGTGCGGCGCTGCAATGATGGGTGGTGGTCACGGGTTGCTAAGGAGATGGAGTTTGCCTCAGTAACCCGCGATCACATATCACTCTAACTCCTTCAAAAAGGAACTTTCAGTGCCTCACCTATCATCATCATTAGGGGAAAAGAAAGGTGATCCGATCTCTGACCCCCAGGAACAGGCTTGCAGATTTGCTGAGCATTTCTGTGAGGTCTTGGGGGAGGGGAAATCCCTTGGCCTGGAAAGCATCATGGGGCAAAGTGGGGATGACCCTGCTGAGGCTGCGGTGCCTCAAATATTGAAAGAAGTCGTCACTCCCTGTGAGTGGCTTGCTGAAGTTCCATCTGTCGAAGTACAGAAGGTCATCCAGAGTCTAAGAGTAGGAAAAGCACCGGGCAGAGATAATCTTCCAAGCAAAATCCAAAGGGAGGGTGGCGTTTGTGCGCAGACTTCCCTATGTGACATAATGACAGTGAACCACCGGATGGGTTCCACAGAATTGGAAGGATGCTCTGGTGGTTCCCCCTCTTTAAGAAGGGGGACCGCACAGACTAAAACAACTACAGGGGCATTTCCATCCGAAGTGTGCCAGAAAGGTCCTGGCAAGGATTATTCAACATCGCCTTGCCAGGCACGCTGAGGAGAGGCTTGCAGAACCCCAATGTGGTTTCAGGAAAGTGCCATATTTTCTGTCCGTCTGCTAGAGCAGAGGTGTAGGGAATTCCAACAAGACCTACATCTCTGCTTTATTCACCTGGGCGCAAGGCCTATGATACCATCAGTAGACCTGGGCTCTGGGTTGTTCATCGTGCTTTCTGAGTTCCTCACTGCTTACAATCATTAAGGACCTTCATGATGGTGAGCAGGCCCGAGTAAAACTTCGTGACTGGGAACCTGAACCATTCCCTGTTCACCTTGGGGTGCAACAGGGGTGTCCTCTGGCTCCCGCATTATTTAACATTTCGACCACGTAGTTCATGAAGTCTTCGATGGCTATATCGGAGAAATTGCCATCTGGTACAAATACAATGGGAGTCTGATCGATGCCCGGGTGTGGTCAAGGGATGGCTCCCTATTGGTCAACCATGTCATAGGTGTCGATGATTTGGTGATTGCTGCTCAGAGGATGAGTTGGATGTGCTGTTGCTGAACCTGGAGCTTGCCACTAAGAGGTGGAGCCTTACCATCAGCCCCACCAAAACTATGCGCCTGCCTGGATATTTTGTGCCATCGGACACTCCATCCCCACAACTCCCAATTGGTCATGGGGCAGTTATGGAGAGTGTTCAATACCTTTGGCAGTGTGCTCATGACCGGCTCTGCTTTTACAGGAGAGGTCTCTGAATCAGTTGAGTGGCATTATTTTGTCATCGGCTGTGTAATGCTGCGTGGAAGCTACCTGGTCTGTCGTTCCACATTCAGCTTCGGGTCTTCTTGGCCACAGTTATACCCTCCCGTCTCTGTGCTTGTGAAACGTGGACACCTCTAATGGAACATCTTTGCCGGTTAGAAACATTTCGGCTAGCCTGCCTACGATCCATTCTGGGTTGAACCAGGCTGGATTGTGAAAAGCTCACATCCTTGAAAGATCAGGACAAAGTCCCATCGGTGAGCTCCAGTAGAGAAGGTAGCGTTGGCTGGGTCATGTCGCTCACATGCCGAAACAGCTTTTGTACGGCCGGATAGGGATAAACGGGCACGGCATGGGCTAGAGAAGAGATAGTGATGTGGTACAAGAGGATGTGGAGCTGAGTGGACCTGCTGGTGACTGGTACCAGCGGTGTAAAGATCACCCTTTGTGGAGGAGGTTCGTGGAGGACGCTACTTGGCAGAGGAGAAGAGCGACGCTCACAAAAACGTACAGAGCGCTGGATGGCTAAAACACAGCAAGTTGGCACAGTTGGGGGCACAGGTTGTGCATCGACCAGTCAATCGACCCCAAGGCAACCTGGGTTTGTCCCGTGACCTGCCAGTGCGCGTTTGACACTTCACGTGGCCTTAACATGCACATAGCCTGGCACAAGCGCCGTCGTGATGTCGCCGTCACTTAATGACGGACGTGTGGGGAGCAGTTAGCGGTTACCGCGCTGTGTCACGAACCCGGCGACTTGCGTTCGATTCCCGCTCGCGGCCAACACCAGTGACGATTATCTGAACCGGTCCTGGGCCGCCTCCCCTCGGTCGACTCCGCCTCAAATGAGTACCTGGTGTGGTGTGTAAGCATCGCCACTGGGGAGACAAAGGCGGCCGGGCGTGGTGCTGGCCACCCACCCCCTTGTGTACCACCCCGGCCTCCGTAGGTGCTACTCGCCAACAGCACTTGCCCCTACAGATCTTTGTGCAAGATAACGGATGGCAGCGGAGTGACGTTCACAACAAAGAGTGGAGCTCACCTGGATGGCGAAAACGCAGTAAGGTAGCAGAGTGGTGGTGAGCATTTTCCAGTCTTCTCGGTCCGCTCACCCACAACCACCAGAGTCTTATCCCTCGACCGACTTACCAGCGAGCTTTTGCCCCCCGCCCCGTATTTGGCCTCAAATTGCGCCTAGCCTGGCGCAGGCCTTGTAACGACTTCACCATCACTTGGTGGGTAGACCAGAGGGTCGGAAAACCGAAATAACGAGATGGAGACATTTTATACAAATGTCGGTTGAGCGAATCAACAATTTCAAGAGGCCGCAACGTGGCGAATCGCGGTGGGCTCCTTGCAGAACGTCCCGAAGCGGTTCTTAAAAGGGCCGCACGCAGACTCGGTAGCCGCAGGTTGCTTGCCACTGTGGGTAAACCCAGGAGAACCGTCTCCTGCACAGCGCGCACGGATGGGGGCGGTGAAGCCGGCAGTCGCTCCCCTTCCCCATTGCTGTGCTTTTGAGATGCCACTCGAGGACGAGTCGAACTCGAAGGGGTTGGGAGGCCCAGGACCAGTTCCGTTCAAGCCGTGACTTGGACTAGAACTCTGGATTTGTGGGTTCATCGTGCGGTGTGCGATCCGCTGCATCGCTGCTTCGACACTGCAGTATGAAAAAAAATCGCTTCTTATAGTGCAGACGATATCGCATGGCATGGTTGGGAAATTCCATTAAGGGGCCGTCATCGGTCGATTGGTTGGTTTATTACCCGCACGGCGAGCTTTCATCCACCGAAGTTGTTAGCAAAGTTTGACTTAGAGGTTGGAAAGGTCCCCCAACTTAATATTAATTACAGGGACTCTTCTACATACGAACATTCGGCTTGCGTAGTTTCAGAGATACGAACAAACCGGTCCGTATGTCGAGTTTCCTGTTCGGACTGAGAGTCGTAAGTTCAACCGCCGTGCAATAGATGGCGGTGGTGGCATCTACATCTACAGAACACGATGAATTGGTGGCATACACAGGAGATTAAACAAGCCATTCCCCGTGTTTAGTGTACGGCATTGCCGTACAACATGTTTGGAATCGACAGGAGTAAAGTTGGACTTGCGAACAAATTTACTTACGAACAGAAACCTCTCGAGCCTAATGCGTTCGTAAGTAGAGGATTCCCTGTACCAAAGAACCGCGTGGCAGAACATCCAAGGAATCGCGTGTTAGAAAGACCTCTTCTTTATATCCCCTGGGCCATACCATTGGCAAAGCCGGGAGACTCGGACTTAGTTACCGTGGATGCGGTTCAGGGGCTGTGGCCCAGAAGCTTCAGGGAGGCGAAGTAAGCCGTGGCGTGGGCTGGGGATCTCTCTCACGAGGAGGTCTTTTGTGAATGTTTTGTTGTTGTTGTGATCTCCATTCGTCATCGGGGTCAAAGTGGCGTCGTTGGAAGTCCGCGGTGGCAGCGTGATAGAAGTTGCCCAACTGGAGAGACAAAGGCGGCCGGGCGTGGTTTGCTGGCCACTCGTGCGTAGTATCGGGCTTTAATATAGATGCTCGCCCAACAGCACTTGCACCCCCCCCCCCCAAACAGCCCCCCCCCCGGCACATTGCCCAACGTTTCGCTGTCAACTGCCGCGGTGCTTTCCTTCCCTCGCACGAGGGCGCCACCGTTCGCAGGTCGCCTCCGCTTCGGCCCAGTGGGGCTCGGCAAAGTGCGGCTGTGACGAGGGCTGTGACGAAGGCTGTGACGAGGGCTGTGACGAGGGCTGCGACGAGGGCTGTGACGAGGGCTGCGACGAGGGCTGTGTCGAGGGCTGTGACGAGGGCTGTGTCGAGGGCTGTGACGAGGGCTCTGACGAGGGCTGTGACGAGGGCTCTGACGAGGGCTGCGTCGAGGGCTGTGTCGAGGGCTGTGACGAGGGCTGTGACGAAGGCTGTGACGAGGGCTGTGTCGAGGGCTGTGACGAGGGCTGTGACGAGGGCTGTGACGAAGGTTGTGACGAGGGCTGTGTCGAGGGCTGTGACGAGGGCTGTGACGATGGCTGCGACGAGGGCTGCGTCGAGGGCTGTGACGAGGGCTGCGTCGAGGGCTGTGACGAGGGCTCTGACGAGGGCTGTGACGATGGCTGCGACGAGGGCTGTGACGAGGGCTGTGTCGAGGGCTGTGTTCGCGACGCTGTGTCGACTTGAGCACCGCCGCCCGTCTCGTGCTCACCGCACGGTGCACTGCGGATTCTTGAAATGTTGTGTTGCTTGCACCGTGCAATGGCCCTTCCTTCGTAGCACTTTGGTGGGGGTTGGGGGGGGGGTTGAGGGCACATTGCCCGAAACGTCGCCTGTTCTACATTGTTGCCTTTTTTCAAGCCGCAGTGTTATGGGACGGATGTGTTAAGTTGTTGATGTCGATGTTGGGGGCCGTCCGTAAATGACGTCACGCACCTTGGAGGTGGGGGGGGGTTCGAGAAATGTGACGTCACATCAAAATGCGCAACTTTAAATAAATATTGACAACACGTTCCACTTAAAGACTGTTTTTTTAATAAATGTTTTCTCCTACAACATCAGAGTGCAGCGCCACATTAAATACGCACTGCAATGACAATAGTTTAAAGCGATTTAAAGCATGTTTTATTTTTGGGGGGGGAAGGGGGCAGAGCTTTGTGACGTCATATTTGATGGGGGGGGGGGGTCTGACTTTTTGTGACGCCGTGTGACGAAGCGGGGGGGGGGGGTCAAAAAATCCTCCAAAATCGCGTGACGTCATTTATGGACGGCCCCTTGTTGGTCTGTGCTTAGTGCACCACTGCACAAGCAGCAGCATCACCAACAACATTCGTTGAAAATATATATATTTTTTAATTCACCCGGACTAAAATTAATAATAATTTCATTTTATACAGCGTCATTCGTGCAATTGCATCCCACAACGCTGAGCCAGTTCCTTACACAGATGACGCAAAAACACAAAACACCACTCACTATCCCTCGCCGTGAGTGAACGTCTCGGTTTTTCCACTTTGCCAATTGTTTTATACAAACATTCGAAATCTTTAACTTACACGGTGGCTAGGAGATGTTAGCTACCTCGCCTGGTTCACAGGAGTTCGTGGGTTCGATCCCGACCCTGACGCCTGCTGCTGCTGTATATTTGTAGTTTGCGGTGTCTCTCTCTCTCATCATCATCATCACCATGGTGGCTAGGAGATGTTAACTACCTCGTCTGGTATACAGGAGTTCGTGGGTTCGATCCCGACCCTGACGCCTGCTGCTGCTGTATATTTGGAGTTTGCGTGTCTCTCTCTCTCATCATCACGGTGGCTAGGAGATGTTAGCTACCTCGCCTGCTTCACAGGAGTTCGTGGGTTCGATCCCGACCCTGACGCCTGCTGCTGCTGTATATTTGGAGTTTGCGTGTCTCTCTCTCTCATCATCACCATGGTGGCTAGGAGATGTTAACTACCTCGTCTGGTATACAGGAGTTCGTGGGTTCGATCCCGACCCTGACGCCTGCTGCTGTATATTTAGAGTTTGCGTGTCTCTCTCTCTCATCATCACCATGGTGGCTAGGAGATGTTAACTACCTCGTCTGGTATACAACAAGGAGGTGGTGGGTTCGATCCCGACCCTGACGCCTGCTGCTGCTGTATATTTGGAGTTTGCGTGTCTCTCTCTCTCTGTCATCATCACGGTGGCTAGGAGATGTTAACTACCTCGCCCGGTATACAGGATGTGGTGGGTTCGATCCCGACCCTGACGCCTGCTGCTGTATATTTGGAGTTTGCGCGTCTCTCTCTCTCATCATCACGGTGGCTAGGAGATGTTAACTACCTCGCATGGTTCACAGGAGTTCGTGGGTTCGATCCCGACCCTGACGCCTGCTGCTGCTGTATATTTGGAGTTTGCGTGTCTGTCTCTCTCATCATCACGGTGGCTAGGAGATGTTAACTACCTCGCCTGGTTCACAGGAGTTCGTGGGTTCGATCCCGACCCTGACGCCTGCTGCTGCTGTATATTTGGAGTTTGCGTGTCTCTCTCTCTCTCATCATCACGGTGGCTACGAGATGTTAACTACCTCGCCTGGTATACAGGAGGTGGTGGGTTCGATCCCGACCCTGACGCCTGCTGCTGCTGTATATTTGGAGTTTGCGTGTCTGTCTCTCTCATCATCACGGTGGCTAGGAGATGTTAACTACCTCGCCTGGTTCACAGGAGTTCGTGGGTTCGATCCCGACCCTGACGCCTGCTGCTGCTGTATATTTGGAGTTTGCGTGTCTCTCTCTCATCATCACGGTGGCTAGGAGATGTTAACTACCTCGCCTGGTTCACAGGAGTTCGTGGGTTCGATCCCGACCCTGACGCCTGCTGCTGCTGCATATTTGGAGTTTGCGTGTCTCTCTCTCTCATCATCACGGTGGCTAGGAGATGTTAACTACCTCGCCTGGTATACAACAAGGAGGTGGTGGGTTCGATCCCGACCCTGACGCCTGCTGCTGTATATTTGGAGTTTGCGTGTCTCTCTCTCTCATTATCACGGTGGCTAGGAGATGTTAACTACCTCGCCTGGTATACAACAAGGAGGTGGTGGGTTCGATCCCGACCCTGACGCCTGCTGCTGCTGCTGTATATTTGGAGTTTGCGTGTCTCTCTTTCTCTCTCTCCCCGTGGATTTTTCTCCGGGGCCTCCGAGTTTTGTTCCCTCCACGTTCATGATGAACATGCGTTCAGTGTTTGGCTGCGATACATTGTCTACATGACGATACGTCACTTCGTTGAGAAATCAATTGTGGCCAGGTCGTTTTTTAAAAAAGAGCTAAACAGCTCAGTGGGCCCTACCTGGTAAAATAAAAATAAAAGTGTTTACTTTAGTGATTGTTTACTCACAGCACGGCGCGCTAACCACTGCGCCACCGTTCCACCCAAAATCCCCTCCCCCCCCCCGCTCCCATTCTCAACCCCTTCACGGTACATAATGCCCTCCCGCCACCACCCTCACCCACGGGGCATTGGACGGGAGACGATGATGAATTGTTGAACCCTAAAAATAGAGACGGAGAACCAATTATGTTATTTATGATCGAGGGATAATAGTCGCGCACGTGCACGCCTCGGGACAGCTCGTGTTCACGGAGTGCTGCCCATTGTTTGGAGGTTTCTATTTTTAAGCCATCCATTGGCCCTTCCCCCGGAATAATCGTCTCCTTGTCCCCTTCCGTCCAGTCTCCTCACAAAGAGTCGCGTGTCCCCCCCCCCCCCAATATTCCAAGGCGATTCGAGAGCGCTTTGATGTGGCCCGAATGTGTTCGACGAAAAGTGTTTGCTGGCTGGCTGGCTGGAGGGTCGGGACGTTACTGAGTGGTTAGGTGCGGGATGCGAGGGGACAATTGAAATAAACTCGCTGTGATGTGTAAAACACGCGCGCGGCTCACCAACAGCGATGCTGAACCCACCACGCAGCTCACCAATGATAATGGTAAACTCACCACGCAGCTCACCAATGCTAACCTCACCACGCAGCTCACCAATGATAATGGTAAACTCACCACGCAGCTCACCAATGCTAAACTCACCACGCAGCTCACCGATGCCAACCTCACCACGCAGCTCACCAATGCCAACCTCACCACGCAGCTCACCAATGCCCTTAAAAGTGCGGGGCCCCTAGCTACATATGTGGCTACTACATATGTGGCTACTACATATGTGGCTACTACATATGTGGCTACTACGTATGTGGCTACTACATATGTGGCTACTACATATGTGGCTACTACATATGTAGCTACTACATATGTAGCTACTACATATGTAGCTACTACATATGTAGCTACTACATATGTAGCTACTACATATGTAGCTACTACATATGTAGCTACTACATATGTAGCTAGCTACTTGTGCCACTGGGATAATCCGGCACTGGCAGTAATTAATATGTACGCCGCAGTTGTCCTATGCTCGGCAGTTCACGTGTGGCGGCAGGGTATAGAATTGTGGGTCTTTCCCAAACTCCCCCTCGACGTCTGCCCAGCGCGGAACAAAGAGTCAAATTACCCCCCTAAAGGGGCTCTCGCTATCGAGAACTCCCTCCCGGCGGAGAGGCCTTTCGGCCGGCAATGGTGCGAGCTCGCAATTGCAGGGCTGCGCCTTTGTAAAGAGTACAAAGGGGGATCTCGGGTCGATAATTTATTTGCGACGTGCCCTATCCCCCCGACTCGAATCTCGGAAGCTCAGCAGGGGTTTGAGCCTGGAGAGTGCCCAGATGGGTGATCGCCAGACACGTCAATCGAGTTGCTGGCCCACGTGTTGAGAATCGTTTTTTTTATTATCATCAAAATCTTCATTTAGACCGGAGGAGGAATCCGATTAGCTATGAAGCTCTTTTTCACAGATGTCCACCGATGTTGCAGCAGCACGTGGCGGTTCAGCAAAAGCAAATTGTTGTATTGTACTTCGTTTGCTCCCGCGTCCATGTTGACCCCCCCCCCATGTCTTCACCAACTCGCACTGACCAGCGTGGTGAAGTATGGTCGGTGAACACCCCAACTCGCACGGCGTGGGGAGGCGCTCGTGTTATCCAGCAGTGGATTGACAACAGCGGATGGTTGTAATAGCCTACACAGACGCGACTTTAATAGAATCGAGATTTAATAAATACGAACATACGCCCAAGGGCCCGAATCGGTATTGTCTCCATTCACGGAATCGCCGTGAGAAAGTGTCGGGAATTGACCCCCCGTCCGAGGCTGAGCTCCGGACAATATGCCCCAGCCTCCCTGCCGGAGGATTGGGTTACGCGCTGACAATTTTTAATATTGACAAACAATCGGTGTTTTGCCCAGTTGCGTGAAGATGTTCAAACACCAAATAAGAAACCTTTCGCAAGGAATCAAGCCACTGCGTTGACCATAAACGATACTTGTTGCGAACGTGCAAAGAGACAGGCTCTGATAATACAGAGTTCTTCAACATTTTTGTTAACACTTATATGGGACTCACGTGTTTTAATGTCAGAAGAACGGATAATAATACACTGTAATATGATTTTAAAAAATGTTTAATGTTAATAGCTTAATAGCTTAAAAAAAGAATGTGTTCCAAAGCCACCCCGGGAGGCACATTTATTGTGGCGTCGTTGTAAATTGTCAGAAGTGTAAACATTTTTTTCGAAGCACCCTGTATACGCATTGTCTTCGAAACTGCTTGGCCTAGATCAGAGACAGCATTCTCCAGTTTTAAAGACACTGCGTACATCGTCAGAGCCTGTTTGTTTGCATGTTCACTACAAGTACGTGTGTGGTTTATACGTAACTTTATTCCTTTAAAGAGGTTTATATTTGGTGTTTGGACATATTGACACCTGCTATTGTATTGCCAGAAGGGGTAAAACTTATTCTTTCTTCTCATACTTGGATACTGGTAAAAATAAAAAGGTGGCATGGTAATTGTAAATGTTGTAATGAGAAATGTAGCAATGATTTTAATTGAATGGAAGGACAGTGCGAACATTCATCTTAGGGGTAGTATTTATTTGAAATGAAAGCACGGACACCGTCATCACCACCACCATCATCATCATCATGACAGTTACATTTCACTAATCACACTTCACCGAATACGATGTCTTCACCTCTTACAGAGAGACACCAACTCGCCGCGTTAAATACGATAAATAATATTCTGTAATAATAAATACACACCTACCTACATAAATTATATTCAGAAATAAGTTAGAGATAATAGATCACGACGTTTCGATCGCAACCACAAGTGGATCGTCTTCAGGTGGAAGAAACAGACTGCTGTGGCACGAGGCCTTATATAGACAGATTTTATTTTTATTTTCTATCTACGTGACTTTACCGAAAGAACCAAAGAATATGGATCTCTGCGGTCACGAAAGCGTCAAATCAATATGTAAGTTAAAGAGTAGCATTCTTTATTTTGTACGCGAAATGCTACATTGTAAAAAAAAAAGTTAAATTACTACCTAACCGCTCACGCAATCATGTTATATACAATATCACATAATGTGGGGAGCCGTAGCACAGCGGTTAGCGCCACTGCACTATCAAACCCGGACCGACTGCCTAAGTTCGATTCCCAGGCCACAGGCTCACGCCGGTGGCGACTGAGATCTGAACCAAGTCCTGCGCCTCCCCTTGGCTCACCAACCACCCCCAACACCATTGACCGGCGTGGGGAAGTATGGTCAAGCAACCGCCACGACCCGCACGGCGTGGAGAGGGAGGACTTGATCCGGCAGTGGATTAATTCAAGGGCTGTGCATTATTATAAGAAGCAATTTAAATTAGGAACAACAGAACGTTAGACTTGTACGTTTAAAAAAAAACACTCGGCATTATTTCATGATCTATGATATTATGATATTAACCATAACCCGCACAAATACGTAACGCATTATATATTTAAATACATTAATGAATAACCAACGATCGTCACGCCTGCCTGCGTAAACGATGAACGGGATAGCAAACCCGTGTCCGTTGATTCGTCCTCATGGGCGAAATGCTGGAAATTTCACGTTCCTATGGCCGGCCATGACGCAATCGGCGATACGCGCACGATACCACTCACTTACGACCACACGCGCTTTCGGTAAAACCGCGATACGAGTTGCAGGCACATCAGCCGCTACTTAAAATTCTCCAACATGGAGCGTACGACGCAAGGCGATGCGCGCGCGTGTTTAGATATAAACACACACACACACGAATTTAAACGGCATTTCTAATAATAATCAACATCATCATCGCGCAACAAACGCGCCCTGTGACACCCGGTGTGGCACGCACGGTTCGGCGTCGTACGGTGCGAAAGAAGTTCAACGATAGTAAAACATTGCTTACAACAACAGTAAACAACAACAACAACTAACGGGGCATTGTTATTTACAACAATAACAAATCTGCTTGCCCGCACGTGGCTGGGTGGGACAATAACCCCCCCCACCCACCCACGTTACACGATTCTCTCAACTCGAAAGAGTTGGTGACATTTAAGCTCAAAACAGCTTTTACATCGGATATCATTGTTGGCCCTTCCACCTCGCTAGTGACAACGCGACGCACGCAACCTCCTCCTCCCCCCCTTGCGCGAGGAGGCCATCGTCGCTCGCCACCTAGCAGATGCTGCAGCTGTTGGCCTTCTTGATGCCGGGAGGCCGCGCTTCCTCGACCTTCGGGAAGGTCTCCGCTCGCTTCGGCCGCTCCTTGCTGCGCTGCTGCTGCTGTTGCTGCTGCCGCTTCGCCTGGTCGCGGAACTGCGCTCGCCTCGTCTCGGCCGACAGGCGAACGTCGCCGCCGGGACCTTTGACCATCCCCACGAGCTCCTGGAAGAGCTCCATGACGCCGCCGCCGTCTTTGGCGGACGCCTCCACGTACCGGTGGCCCCAATCGAGCTCCGTCACGCAGGAGGCCTCCTCCTTGGCCACGGCACGCGTCGAGGAGGCCTCGCGGCTGTCGGACTTGCAGCCCACCACCAGGATACGTGGCGCCGCGCGCGGGAGGTCCTCGGCATCTCCGCTTCCTCCTCCTCCTCCCTCGTGGCCGTTCGCCAGCCGCTCGTCGCGGAGCGTGGCTCTCTCCACGAGAATCTCGTCGCGGATTCGGGTCACCTCCTCGAACGAGTCGGGGTCGTCGACGGAGAAGGCGAGGACGAAGGCATCGCCGCTGCGCACCGCGAGACGGCGCATGGCCGGGAACGAATAGCTCCCCGCGGTGTCGAGAAGTTCCAGGATGAACTCTCCATCGCCTCTGCCTCCTCCTCCTGCTGCTGCTGCTGTGTCGGTTCCACAGTTGAAACGGTGGAGTTCCTCCACCGTGGGCTTGTAGATGGGGTCGAAGGAGTCGCTGAGGAAGCGGCGGATCAGCGAGGACTTCCCCGTGCCGGCAGCTCCAAAGAACACTACGCGGGCCCTCTGGCCGTGCTGCTGCTGCTGCTGCTGCTCGCGATGGCTCAGCTGTTGTTTCATGGCTTTTGGTGGCTTTTTTTTCCCCCCCGGAGACAACGAAAAACCTGCGCGCGCGGAGTCGGGTTAAGAGCAGAGATCGAGTTGTGATTAATTGCATGTCGTTGAGCTGAGCGGTTTAAGCGGGTCACTTCCCAAAACGTCGTGAATTAGATTTTTTTTTAGTATTTGAAAAAATGCAGTTAAGGCAGTCATTAGATCTGTAAATGACGAGAAATCTCATCGTTGTTACGGAAAATCAGGGTAGTTTATTATTTTTATTTTTATTGGATATCTGTGGGAAAAGAGCGTCATAGCTCATCGGATTCCTCCAGTCTAAATAAAGATCCTGATGTTGCTGTATAAGGAGACAGATGGAGAGATAGAGAGATGTATCGATAGAGAGAGAGACTGGATGGAGAGATCGAGAGAGATATATGGATGGAGAGATAGAGAGAGATGAGAGAGATGGAGAGATGAGAGAGAGATGAGAGATAGATGGAGAGATAGAGAGAGATGAGAGAGATGGAGAGATGAGAGAGATGAGAGATAGATGGAGAGATAGAGAGAGATGAGAGAGATGGAGAGATGAGAGATAGATGGAGAGATAGAGAGAGATGAGAGAGATGGAGAGATGAGAGAGATGAGAGATAGATGGAGAGATAGATGGAGAGATAGAGAGAGATGAGAGAGATGGAGAGATGAGGGAGATGAGAGAGAGATGGAGAGATGAGAGAGAGATGAGAGAGATGAGAGAGATGGAGAGATGAGAGAGAGATGAGAGAGATGGAGAGATAGAGAGAGATGAGAGAGAGATGGAGAGACGCGTGCGTGCAGCAGTTCGGTCTGTCCGGCTTTTGTTTTGTGTTTGTTATCAATCGTTGCGCTCGCTGTTGTCCAAACCGCGGGTTGTGGACGAGCGATTTGGGGAGTGAGCAACATTGGCGGGGAAAGACGGAGCGTGTGTAGGGAATGGTGACGCTTGGCCAACGCGCGATGAGAAACGGAGTGAGGGCCTCAGGTGGAGGACTTCTCGCGCTAATTGTTGACGAAGAGCAAATTGGCACGTGGCCAGGACACGCGCACGGCTGTAAGGATTGAAGAGGTTGATGAGGTTGACGATTATGATGATCTTGACTTAAAGCTTTCGTGACTGCAGGAATCCATATTCTTTGGGTCTTTGGGTAAAGTCACGTAGATGGGTTCAAAGAAAATAACAAATAACTACGACGTTTCGATCGCAACGCAAGCGGTCGTCATCATCGTGACTTTACCGGAAGACCCAAAGAATATGTTTATGATGAGGTTGATGAGGAGGTTGATGAGGAGGTTGATGATGAGGTTGACGATGATGGAACGCGCCCCGGGAGAGGAGGGCATTCGCCCCGCACATCACGACCAGGGGAGTCCCAGGACCGGTTCAGATAATCGTCACCGGTGTTGGCAATGAGCGGGAATCGAACCCGGGTCGCCGGTTTCATTGCGCAGCGCGCTAACCCCTACATTACCGCTCCCCTACACACACACACAAACACACACATGCACATACACACACACGTGCACACACGCAGTAGGTAGTAGTAGAATCGTGCGCTTACCGGCTTGGCTGGCGAGACGAGAGGAAGTTTTGCGAGCTTCTATTTGCGCGTGCGGTGTGTATATGTATGTGAGTGTGCGGTGTGAGTGTGTGTTCAGTGTGAGTGTGCGGTGTGTGTATGTGTTCAGTGTGTGTGTTCAGTGTGTGTGTTCAGTGTGAGTGTGTGTATTATTTTTTTGCGCGCGCGCGTGCAGAGGAACGAGCCTCCGCGTGCGTGGATGAGACTAAGGTGCCCCGTGTAGCCTTCGCAGACACCGCCGGCAGGCAGCAACGAAGGAACGAACGACTCCTGGTGGACACGCGGCGACTCGAGCAGCGAGGCGGAGCGAGGGCAGACAGCGGTCCGGCGTCTCGTCCGTGCCCCGCTTATAAAGAGACGCCGCTCCGTGAGCAGCAGCGGCAGCCAATCGTCGAGGGAGGGGAGAGGCGGCCCGGGGGGGGGTGGGGGGGGGTGGAGGGGGGGTGGGTGGGGGGGTTGGTGGGGGGGTTGGTGGGGGGAGTGCAGCGGGGAGGGAGGGGGGGCAGACAAAGAGGACGATGGGAGGTGAGAGGGAGGGACGGGGGTGGGGGTGATGAGGTGGGGGGAGAATCGCGAGCTGTGCAAAAGGAGGAGGTGGGTGGGTGGGTGGGGGGGTTGGTGGGTGGGGGGGTTGGTGGGGGGAGTGCAGCGGGGAGGGAGGGAGCGGGGATTTGGGTGGAGGCAGACAAAGAGGACGGTGAGAGGTGAGAAGGAGGGAGGAGGAGGATGATGATGATGAGGAGGAGGAGGTTTGTTGGAGAGTCGCGAGCTGGGTAGGAGGAGGGGTTGACGGTATGCAGGGAGCGGCCTCTTGCCTCGCGGCAAAGGTAGGCAAATGAGATGGATGTGTCGAGGCATTGGAACGCGTCTGAGAAATGGTGGGGGGGGGGGGAGGGGCGGAGATGGAGCGATATATTCCCGGGGTGTGCACGTGTGCAGGTGTGCACGTGCATTATTGCATCGCAGGATCGCGAGGCGCGTACGTTGAATTTAATTTACGTAGCCAACCGTGATAATCGGAGGAGCGGGATGGGGGGGGGGTAGCAAGCTAAGGTGGAGGAGATGGTGGCGGTGTCTTGGGAAAAAAATAATCATCCAGCAGTGGATTGACAGTGGTTGGTGATGATGATGACAACATCATTTTGTCCGGATTCTAAGACGTTCCGGAAAGTAAGACGCGCTCCTCAACGTGTACCCCGGTGTCATTATGGCAGCAGTCATACAAATCCGGTCACACGGAAGATAAAGACAAAGATCCCTCTCCCCCGTATAGCTTCGACAGACTGTCGGGGCAAGTGCTTTTAGCGAGTAACACCTCTGAAGGCGGCAACGGCACACGAGGGTGTGGGTGACAAGCGCCACGCCCGGCCGCCTTTGTCTTCCCAAGTGGCGATGTCTACACATCGCACCAGGTACTCATTTGAGGCTGAGTCTGGAAGGACGACAAACGAACACACAAAAAGCAGTTCTCAAGAAGTGGACACGGTCGGGTCTTGCAGTTCGTCTGTCCTTGCATGCGAGCGAATAGTGAGGTTCTTTTTTATAATTCCGAAAATTCGCTGGCACACCTGGGACTCACCTGGGGGCGATGTTTACACACCTCTGCCAGGTACTCACTTGAGGCTGAGTCGACCTAGGGGAGGCCCGGGACCGGCTCAGCTAATCGTCACCGGTGTTGGCCATGAGCGGGAATCGAACTCGGGTCGCCGGGTTCGTAGCGCCTTCATTGGTGCTCGCTAACAGCACTTGCCCCTACAATCTGTTAAGGCTATACGGGGATCTTTGTTATGTGTGTGTGTGTGAAAGTGTGTGTGTCGCCACACGACTAGGCTAAGCGATTTTTCCATCGTAGCAGGTAAGGGCCCACTGAGCTATGTGGCTCTTTTTCAGAAGCGACCCTGCCTATCGCAAGTGAGAGCTCGACTAAGTGGGCCTGTCGTCACGTGGCAATGTACGGCAGCAACATGCTCGAAACGCGTGGCGATGTCGCTTCTGAACGCGGTGGGAAAAAAACCCGGACGACCCGGAGAAAAATCCACGCGACCACGGGGAGAGGCAGACGCAAAACTCCAAATATCACAGCGGTCGGGCTCGAACCGACGACCTCCTGCATTCCGGGCGATGTGGTTAACATCTCGTTATCGTGGCGCCCCAGATATTGTAGCCGAACCCTGCTGGCGAGGGTGGGAAGCCCGTTGGGGAAGGATGGGTAATTAAGCAAAACCATTGGAAAGATGTTCTAAATCGAACCAAACATTAAACTAATTTTCAATGGTACAGTATATTTTTCAAGTAGTGGTACCCCAAACTTTTGCAGCTCTTAAAAATTCCCTTTTCACACCATCAATAGGTAAACTCCCCCATTCCCCCCCCCGCGCCAAACGGCAAGTCCACCCGCACGTACACCACCTCTATGCTAAGTCGGCCAATCAAATGCTAATTTTTATGCTAATTCCTTTGTCAAGGCACCTTGTTTCCTCGCACACAGCTTAAAGGTCGCGGTCTGAGCGTGGCTGTGTTTCACTCCAGCGCTGTCCTCGAGACAGCCTGATCCCTTCACCTGATGAAGGCCGCTTGTGTTGTGGCCGAAACGTCGTGATTTTTGTTGTTTTATTTTTTACTTACGTGACTTTACCGAATAGAACCAAAGAGTGAGGATGGGTGACTTGGGTGTCGCAGGCGATGCGTCGAGGAGGGGGATTAACGTCACGAATTTAGCGGCTGTCGCTCGACGCGTCCAGCGAGTTGGGTGACGCTGCAGCGACGCGAATGGAATTCGAGAAATCGCCATCGATGCGTCCAATGCAGAAAGTGTGTGAGCGTGCATGCGGCACGCACAGGATGTGGGGAGCGGTGGCGCAGCGGTTAGCACGCTTGCGCTACGAACGCCGGGCGACCAGATCTTCCATTTCCAATCATGGCCAACGCCAGTGACGATTATCTGAACCGGGAATGGGCCTCCCCTAGGTCGACTCAGCTCTACGGGGGATCCTTGTACAGGATGTGAGCGGCAGGACAGCGGTTAGCACGCTGCGTTACGAACGCGGGGGTGGCAGCACGAGTTGGCTATGAGATGTTAACTCCCTCGCCTGGTGTGCAGGAGCTCGTGGGTTCGATCCCGACTCTGATACCTGCTGTATATGTGGAGTTTGCGTGTCTCTCTCTCACCATCATCATCACGGTGGCTATGAGATGTTAACTCCCTCGCCTGGTGTGCAGGAGCTCGTGGGTTCGATCCCGACCTTGATACCTGCTGTATATGTGGAGTTTGCGTGGCTCTCTCTTATCATCATCATCATCACGGTGGCTAGGAGATGTTAACTCCCTCGCCTAGTATACAGGAGCTCGTGGGTTCTATCCCGACCCTGATGCCTGCTGCTGTATATTTGGGGTTTGCGTGTCTCTCTCTCTCTCTCGCCCGTAGTTGTGTGGATTTTTCTCCGAGTTCTCCATTTCGTCCTTGCACATTTAGAAACATTGCGTTTATTTAGATTTGGCTGCTATACATTTCCACGTGATACGCCACTTCGTTGAGTTATCATCTGTGGCCAGGTCGCTTCTGAAAAAGAGCACAGTGGGCCTTACCTGGTTTAAAAAAATATATAGAGAGTTTTTCGTAGTTTTAGTTTATAGATTCCCGGCCACGGATAACACGGACAGCGAGTGATTTCAAAACCGCTGTTGCCCACCTGTTGTACTCTACTACGACTGTACTTCTATGCTCCCAGGCCTCTGCTGCCCGCCAACACCCGTGTTGATTCACGTGTTGGGTTTGCTCGTGAGGTGGTTTACCAACGAGGTGGTTATTAAACGACGCGCTTGCAGAAATGTCTTTGACATTTCAAAGTCAGCGCCTCGGACCAACAGACAGGTGACGGTGGCTTGAAAACCATTATTGCCAGAGATGACGCCAATGCAGATGGGCGTGGCTTATTATGCAAAACTATTTTGCATTGACCCCCCCCACTCTCCCTTCCCCCAATGGGCGGTGAGGTCACAGCTTAAGCATTTTCTTATATGATTAAATTAATTAATGGATTTGACGTGCGAAGTAAGTCCAGGGGGTGGGCGGATGGGGGTGCCCCCACCCCCATCCTCCCACCCATCCCCCACCCTGGATCCCAAACTTTAATGTTACTGCGACTCAGTTCGGTGGCAATGGGTTTGGGGCCGTCCATAAATTACGTCACGCGATTTTGGACGATTTTTTACCCCCCCCCCCTCTTCGTTACACGACGTCACAAAAAGTCAGACCCGCCCCTCAAATATGACGTCACAAAGCTCTGCCCCCCCCCCCCAAAAAAAACCATGCTTAAAATCGCTTTACACTATTGTCATTGTGGTGCGTATTTAATGTGGCGCTGTACTCTGATGTTGTTTATCAAAAAGTCAATTTGATTAAGTAGAACGTGTTGTCTATATTTATTTCAAGTTGCGCATTTGTATATGTATTTGTATATATAGTAGCTACTAAATATGTGTAGTACATATGTAGTAGCTACTTGTGCTACTAGGATCATCCGGCACTGCCATGGGGTGCGTGTACTCCAGGTGAAGCAGAACCACTGTTTTGATACTCTTATCGTTTGGGGTTACATGGCCACGATCATAACTTTTGTGGCTCGTCCCCAATGTGTTGAAACCTTTCCTCCCGAAGGGTTTCAACACAAGATCTGGGGCGCCACGGTAGGGAGATGTTAACTACCTCGCCTGGTATGCAGGATGTCCGTGGGTTCGATCCCGACCCTGACGCCTGTTGTATATTTGGAGTTTGCGGTGTGTCTCTCTTTTTTTTCCCCGTGGTCGCGTGTTTTTACCCTCCACATTCACAATCAACGTCACACGTTTCGGAGGATCGGGAAGCAAAACGGGTGCAAGGCTGTAGTTAAAGGCTCACGATCCATCGGTGTCGAATATTTGGCTGCGATAAATGTCGTACGAGATAAGCCACTTCGTTGAGCTATCATTTGTGGGCAGGTCGCTTCTGAAACAAAGAAGCTAAATAAATAGTTTATAGTGGAAGTTGTTTTCTACGTTTGTCACTAGGCTCCGTGCTCCGCTCGCAGCTTCTCATTTCCATTCAAGGCGCCGCGGGTTACGTTGCTGTGTTATTAAATGCGTCTCGTTTACAAGGTGACGATTCTTCATCGCTGCTGTTGGGAGGTGGGGGGAAATACCCTGAAATTGTTTTTTGTTGTTGTTGTTGTTTCGTGTCGATTGCAAATGCCGCTGAGATTGGCTCGTCCTTGCCTCGAGGGGGGGCGGGGGGAACGCAACACCAACCTCACAGAACTGCCTCGACTGCCTTCCGCTGATCGGTGCTCCGACTATTCCTTGCTGCTGCTGCTGCTTCTGTGGCGTTACTTGTTTCGTCTAAAAGAAATGAGTTTTCAATCCAGATTTCAATCTAGATTTCAATATAAATGAGTTTTCAATCTTGATTTCAATCTAGACTTCAATCTAGATTTCAATTTGGATGAGTTTGCAATCTATACTTCAATCTAGATTTCAATCTAGATTTCAATCTGAAAGCTCATTTCATTAGAACTGCATATATTCTCAAGAAATGCGTTTTCAATCTCGATTGAAATCTAGATTTAACACTCATCTTGTATTCTAAATAAATAGGTTTCAATCTAGATGAGTGTTCAATCTAGATTTAAATCTAGAATAAAGACAGTTCTAAAGAAATTCGTTTTAAATCGAGATTGAGATTCAAAACAAAGAATCGGTTGAAAACTAATTTCTTTAGAACTACTTGTTGTGTTTAATCTGTTGTTCTTCTCGCCGACACCTCCGATTAGAACGATTAGCTACGTACGGTGCGAAAAAAGTTCAACATGCAATAATAGACTCACACAGAGAGCCATAGACTCATCACACACAGACCCATAGACTCATCACAAACAGACCCATAGATTCACACAGAGACCCACAGACTCACGCAGAGACCCATAGTTTGCCGTCCTTCTCCTGCACCTCCGATTAGCACGCTTGGCTACGTACGGTGCGAAAGAAGTTCAACTCACATACAAACATTCCGACTGAGCGTTGCCTCCGGCACCTAGGCTCACAGCTCTCTCTCTCTCTCACCACACCGTATATGGAAGGGAACAAAAAACACCACACATGCACGTGATTGCTTTGAACGTATTTAACACATCATCAAATGTCATCGTCATCATCATACTTTCCATCATCATCGTCATCACTGTCATCATCATCAGCATCATCATCACTGTCATCATCAGCAGCATCCGCAACAGCACCATGGCGCAATGCTCATCGTAACTGCACCGCCCACGGGCATGATGCTTGAACTCTATGTCGCAGTCATATGTAAACGTGTCAAAAAACGGCATTGTACAACAAACTAAACACAGAGCATTGCTAAAGCAATGGGCTCTCAATTCAGAATGAGCCTTTGCCTAAAAAAAACACACGTGGGCCTTGCCTGGCGACAGCTGGCACTGCACCAGCATCGATTCCATCGACCCCCCAACGCCGAACTCTTGCTGCTGATGAAGACGCTGTGCGTCGAAATCGGTTCCAGAGGATTCCTTAGAACGTACGCGCTCACAACAGGCGCAGGATGCGCCTGGTGGGATGTGTAAAGCAAGGCAATGGCACTTGTCCTTGTTACGTGGAGAGACGGCCTAAAGCGAGGAAGGAGGCGGATGCGTCTTAATAATTATTAATTGTGCTCGTTAAAGTTCTCCACGACGAGGCGAGCAGGGTTTTTGCTTGTTGTTGTTGTTGTGAACGACCTCCACGCCTTGTGATCTCGTGGGTGCTGGCACAGGGCGCAGTGTGGAAAGCAGCGATGAGACCCAGGTGAGGGAGAAAACCGGTCCGCGGGTTGTGTCTTGGTCGCTGCCGCCCGTTCACGATGGCCGCGTTCGCTCGCCAACCCCTTGTTGGGTCATTGCGTGGTTCCGTACGAGGAAATGTCAGCGCGTCCAGTTTTCCCGAACTCGTGGTCTGGACAAGGCTCTGCGCTCGTGTTTGTTGAGCGTCGCGTCGGTGAAATCCGCATTATTTTTTTTATTCCACCGTTTCGTTTCGTAATGTATTTCTGGGTCGCGTTATTTATTGATGATTGTGTTGTTGCTGTTGTCGTTTAGCCAGCGTAGCCTCGCCGAGTGTCATCATGACTCGTCTTGCAGGAGGCTCTTGCCCAGGCTGTTCCAGTAGGGAGCGCTGTTTGCTGTTGCTGTTGCTTGATCCCAATCGAGGCATTTGTAAGGCAAGATGGTGAGCGTGTCATTAACCACGCCCGGACCGCCTTTGTCTTCCTCAGTCGACCTCAATGGTAGTCCAGGACCGGTGCAGAGATTCGTCTCTGAACCGGTCCTGGACCGAGCGGGAATTCAACTCCGGTCGACGGGGTTTTTGTAGCAAAGTGCGCTAACCACTGCGCCACAGCTCACTACGAAAAGAAAGATTCCCCCCCACCCCCGTATAGCCTCAATAGACTGTAGGGGCAAGTGCTGTTAGCGAGTAGCACCTGTGAAGGCCGGTCACGGCACACGAGGGGGTGGGTGAGGAGCACCACGCCCGACCGCCTTTGTCTCCCCAGTGGCGATGTTTGGCCGTGAGCGGGAATAGAACTCGGCTCGCGGGTTCGTAACTAAACCACCGCTACCCTTGTCACTCAGAGTCACACGCGCACCGCCTCTCACTCTTAGACGCATGGATGCGGTGAGGTAGGTACCGGATTATCCTCGTAGCACAAGTAGCTACTACTACATATGTAGTACAACATATGTAGTAGTACTACATATGTAGTAGTACATATGTAGTACATATGTAGTACTATACTGCCATATGTAGTACATATGTAGTACATATGTAGTAGCTACAGGCCCGCACTTTCAAGGGCCCCGCGCTAAATGCTTTCAAGCTATCAATTCCGGTTCAGTGATTCTGCACTTGCTCTATGACTACAGTACTATACTGTTCTAGATTTGAAGCTTTCGTGACTGCAAGGATCCATACTCTTTGGTTCTATTCGGTAAAGTCACGTAGGTAAAAAATAAAACAACAAAAATCACGACGTTTCGGCCACAACACAAGCGGCCTTCATCAGGTGTTGGGACCGGACTGTCTCGAGGACAGCGCTGGAGTGAACACAGCCAAGCTCAGACCGCGACCTTTAAACTTAAAGGTCGTGATTTTTGTTGTTTTATTTTTTACCTACGTGACTTTACCGAATAGAACCAAAGAGTATAGTACTATACTGCCTTCGACTTTTATGAACGACTAGTTGTTAAGGTTAGCGATTTGTCGTATTATCTGGCTGATTAGCAAATGATAAAATACAATTACTTTACTGTGCAAGTTATAACATATGTCACAGGCCCCGTACTCGCTTCATCCGGTACTGGGTGGGATCGGTGTAGGGAGAGAGCGGTGGGTGGGGGGGGTGTTGGAGGTAGTGAGTGTGGAGTATTTGGAGTTTGTGGTGTCTCTGTCTGTCTCTCTGTCTCTCTCCGTGGCCGCGTGGATTTTGCCCCCAGGTCCTCCGGGTTATTCCCCTTCCACATTCAGAATCGACGTCACCACGCGTTTAGAGCAGTGGTTCTTTAACCTGGGATGCACCCCCCCTCCCCCCACCGTGGGTGCGAGATGCCCTTCATGTGTGCGCAAGCCGTGCCCAGATATTTATTTAAGAAGGTAAATAATTGAAAACACAAATTAAGCACGGGCACCGAAGTAACAACTTACTCGGTTTCATCAAACCCTCTGTGTATCTATTAACGTTGATCACTGTCACATTGCTTTTATAGCTTTATTTTGGTGAATTCGAAAACGTTTTGGTTAAGCCATATTTGTTTGTTGTAGTACAGAGTTAGACTGGAAACTTACATTTAAATTGCCTTATGGCTGTTATTGTTGGACTCGCATCCCACTGGGATTTTTGCACACAGCGTTGATATACGGTGCTTTTTTCTGGAAGACTTTGCTGTTTTTACCTGGATTTTTCTGTTTGCGCGTGGTCACTTTAAGATGTTTTTCTTGTTCACGTTTTTGTTTGTTGCGGTTGCACCCAGTTCAAGAGCCGAATGGCTCACAGGGCTATACCTAAATGAATGAAACTGAAACGTTGAACATTTTTGAACGACAGAGAATCAAAAGGAGTGCAGCAAAGGTTATAAGAACCACTGCTGTCGAGTATTTTGCCTGCAGGAAATGTCCACGCGACGTAGAGCCCACTTCGTTCAGCGGTCGGTTGTGGTCGCCAGGGTCGCGTCTGAAAAGGAGCTACAGTACGTAGCTCAGTGGGGCCTTGCCTGGTGAAATAAAAAAAATAGCTCAGTTCAGTTTTAGATTGTTTTATAAGCTCCAAGTGGTGGAGCGAGCGAGAGAGCGTGAGAGAGCGCGTGAGAGAGAGAGCGGCAGAGAGAGAGAGAGGGAGAGAGCTGGAGCGTGGGCAGGAGTTTTTTGTTGTTGCCACGTGCGATGGGGAGTCGTGACTCTCTCTCTGGCGGCTGTGATTGGGTTGATTGGAGTTGGAAATCGCGGACGCCTTCATCCCTCCCACCTGCCCACCGTGACTCGTTCACCGGTGACCCCAATCAAGGGTCACGGTGACCACGCAACTCGCGGTCATGGTAACGTTCGCTCTGACGCCACTCGGCGGTGATTCACATGCAGTCGCCGGCACGATGTGGGGGTGGGGGGGGGCTTTTATAGAGATGAAGGAGGCGAGGGAAGGGGGGCGCACGGGGGGGGGGGGTTGTGCAAACAAAGAGACGCGGGTGAGCTAGATCATAGCCATAATTACGAATACATCATTCGGAATATTTGATGTTTATTCGATTCAAAGGCGCTGCGTTTCACGGGGTGATAGTCGTGCAGCGAGTTTCGCGGTTGTGTAGCGAACGATGTTGCTGCGTGGAATCCCAATCGAGTAAATTTTCGGGTAATTTGTTGAATTATTATTTTGCTATTCTTTTGTCATCCCTCGTGTTCTTCGTTCTCAGTCCTCTCTCTCTCTCTCTCCTTCTCTGTCCTTCCTTCTCCCTGTGCTCAATTCCGTTATCGATCCTTTTCCCTCCTTGCAACCCTCCACTGGAATCAAATTCCGCTGTACATTGAGCAGCAATGCCCATAGACTGAGCACTACCCATAGACTCAACACTGCCCATAGACTCAACACTGCCCATAGACTCAACACTGCCCATAGACTCAGCACTGCCCATAGACTCAACACCGTCCATAGACTCAACACTGCCCATAGACTCAACACTGCCCATAGACTCAGCACTGCCCATAGACTCAACACTGCCCATAGACTCAACACTGCTCACAGACCCAACACTGCCAAGACTCAACACTGTCCATAGACTCAACACTGCCCATAGACTCAGCACTGCCCATAGACTCAACACTGTCCATAGACTCAACACTGCTCACAGACCCAACACTGCCCATAGACTCAACACTGCACCATAGACTCAACACTGCCCATAGACTCAACACTGTCCATAGACTCAACACTGCACACAGACCCAACACTGCCCATAGACTCAACACTGTCCATAGACTATACACTGCCAATAGACTCAACACTGCCCATAGACTCAACACTGTCCATAGATTCAACACTGCTCACAGACCCAACACTGCCCATAGACTCAACACTGTCCATAGACTCAACACTGTCCATAGACTCAACACTGCTCACAGACCCAACACTGCCCATAGACTCAACACTGTCCATAGACTCAACACTGCCAATAGACTCAACACTGCCCATAGACTCAACACTGTCCATAGACTCAACACTGCTCACAGACCCAACACTGCGCATAGACTCAACACTGTCCATAGACTCAACACTGCTCACAGACCCAACACTGCCCATAGACTCAACACTGTCCATAGACTCAACACTGCCAATAGACTCAACACTGCCCATAGACTCAACACTGTCCATAGACTCAATACTGCTCACAGACCCAAAACTGTCCATAGACTCAACACTGCCCATAGACTCAACACTGCCCATAGACTCAACACTGTCCATAGACTCAACACTGCCCATAGACTCAACACTGCCCATAGACTCAACACTACCCATAGACTCAACACTGCACCATAGACTCAACACTGCCCATAGACTCAACACTGTCCATAGACTCAACACTGCTCACAGACCCAACACTGCCCATAGACTCAACACTGTCCATAGACTAAACACTGCCAATAGACTCAACACTGCCCATAGACTCAACACTGTCCATAGACTCAACACTGCTCACAGACCCAACACTGCCCATAGACTCAACACTGCACCATAGACTCAACACTGCCCATAGACTCAACACTGTCCATAGACTCAACACTGCTCACAGACCCAACACTGCCCATAGACTCAACACTGTCCATAGACTCAACACTGTCCATAGACTCAACACTGCTCACAGACCCAACACTGCCCATAGACTCAACACTGTCCATAGACTCAACACTGCCAATAGACTCAACACTGCCCATAGACTCAACACTGTCCATAGACTCAACACTGCTCACAGACCCAACACTGCCCATAGACTCAACACTGCACCATAGACTCAACACTGCCCATAGACTCAACACTGTCCATAGACTCAACACTGCTCACAGACCCAACACTGCCCATAGACTCAACACTGTCCATAGACTCAACACTGCCAATAGACTCAACACTGCCCATAGACTCAACACTGTCCATAGACTCAACACTGCTCACAGACCCAACACTGCCCATAGACTCAACACTGCACCATAGACTCAACACTGTCCATAGACTCAACACTGCCCATAGACTCAACACTGCCCATAGATTCAACACTGTCCATAGACTCAACACTGCACCATAAACTCAACACTGCCCATAGACTCAACACTGTCCATAGACTCAACACTACTCACAGACCCAACACTGCCCATAGACTCAACACTGCACCATAGACTCAACACTGCTCACAGACCCAACACTGCCCATAGACTCAACACTGCACCATAGACTCAACACTGTCCATAGACTCAACACTGCCCATAGACTCAACACTGCCCATAGACTCAACACTGCACCATAGACTCAACACTGCCCATAGACTCAACACTGTCCATAGACTCAACACTGCTCACAGACCCAACACTGCCCATAGACTCAACACTGTCCATAGACTCAACACTGTCCATAGACTCAACACTGCTCACAGACCCAACACTGCCCATAGACTCAACACTGTCCATAGACTCAACACTGCCAATAGACTCAACACTGCCCATAGACTCAACACTGTCCATAGACTCAACACTGCTCACAGACCCAACACTGCCCATAGACTCAACACTGCACCATAGACTCAACACTGCCCATAGACTCAACACTGTCCATATACTCAACACTGCTCACAGACCCAACACTGCCCATAGACTCAACACTGTCCATAGACTCAACACTGCCAATAGACTCAACACTGCCCATAGACTCAACACTGTCCATAGACTCAACACTGCTCACAGACCCAACACTGCCCATAGACTCAACACTGTCCATACACTCAACACTGTCCATAGACTCAACACTGCTCACAGACCCAACACTGCCCATAGACTCAACACTGTCCATAGACTCAACACTGCCAATAGACTCAACACCGCCCATAGACTCAACACTGTCCATAGACTCAACACTGCTCACAGACCCAACACTGCCCATAGACTCAACACTGCACCATAGACTCAACACTGCCCATAGACTCAACACTGTCCATAGACTCAACACTGCTCACAGACCCAACACTGCCCATAGACTCAACACTGTCCATAGACTCAACACTGCCAATAGACTCAACACTGCCCATAGACTCAACACTGTCCATAGACTCAACACTGCTCACAGATCCAACACTGCCCATAGACTCAACACTGCACCATAGACTCAACACTGTCCATAGACTCAACACTGCCCATAGACTCAACACTGCCCATAGACTCAACACTGTCCATAGACTCAACACTGCCCATAGACTCAACACTGCCCATAGACTCAACACTACCCATAGACTCAACACTGCACCATAGACTCAACACTGCCGATAGACTCAACACTGTCCATAGACTCAACACTGCTCACAGACCCAACACTGCCCATAGACACAACACTGTCCATAGACTAAACACTGCCAATAGACTCAACACTGCCCATAGACTCATCACTGTCCATAGACTCAACACTGCTCACAGACCCAACACTGCCCATAGACTCAACACTGTCCAAAGACTCAACACTGCTCACAGACCCAACACTGCCCATAGACTCAACACTGTCCATAGACTCAACACTGTCCATAGACTCAACACTGCTGACAGACCCAACACTGCCCATAGACTCAACACTGTCCATAGACTCAACACTGCCAATAGACTCAACACTGCCCATAGACTCAACACTGTCCATAGACTCAACACTGCTCACAGACCCAACACTGCCCATAGACTCAACACTGCACCATAGACTCAACACTGCCCATAGACTCAACACTGTCCATAGACTCAACACTGCTCACAGACCCAACACTGCCCATAGACTCAACACTGTCCATAGACTCAACACTGCCAATAGACTCAACACTGCCCATAGACTCAACACTGTCCATAGACTCAACACTGCTCACAGACCCAACACTGCCCATAGACTCAACACTGCACCATAGACTCAACACTGTCCATAGACTCAACACTGCCCATAGACTCAACACTGCCCATAGACTCAACACTGTCCATAGACTCAACACTGCACCATAGACTCAACACTGCCCATAGACTCAACACTGTCCATAGACTCAACACTACTCACAGACCCAACACTGCCCATAGACTCAACACTGCACCATAGACTCAACACTGCTCACAGACCCAACACTGCCCATAGACTCAACACTGCACCATAGACTCAACACTGTCCATAGACTCAACACTGCTCACAGACCCAACACTGCCCATAGACTCAACACTGTCCATAGACTCAACACTGCCAATAGACTCAACACAGCCCATAGACTCAACACTGTCCATAGACTCAACACTGCTCACAGACCCAACACTGCCCATAGACTCAACACTGCACCATAGACTCAACACTGCCCATAGACTCAACACTGTCCATAGACTCAACACTGATCACAGACCCAACACTGCCCATAGACTCAACACTGTCCATAGACTCAACACTGCCAATAGACTCAACACTGCCCATAGACTCAACACTGTCCATAGACTCAACACTGCTCACAGACCCAACACTGCCCATAGACTCAACACTGCACCATAGACTCAACACTGTCCATAGACTCAACACTGCCCATAGACTCAACACTGCCCATAGACTCAACACTGTCCATAGACTCAACACTGCCCATAGACTCAACACTGCCCATAGACTCAACACTACCCATAGACTCAACACTGCACCATAGACTCAACACTGCCCATAGACTCAACACTGTCCATAGACTCAACACTGCTCACAGACCCAACACTGCCCATAGACTCAACACTGCACCATAGACTCAACACTGCCCATAGACTCAACACTGTCCAAAGACTCAACACTGCTCACAGACCCAACACTGCCCATAGACTCAACACTGTCCATAGACTCAACACTGTCCATAGACTCAACACTGCTCACAGACCCAACACTGCCCATAGACTCAACACTGTCCATAGACTCAACACTGCCAATAGACTCAACACTGCCCATAGACTCAACACTGTCCATAGACTCAACACTGCTCACAGACCCAACACTGCCCATAGACTCAACACTGCCCATAGACTCAACACTGTCCATAGACTCAACACTGCTCACAGACCCAACACTGCCCATAGACTCAACACTGCCCATAGACTCAACACTGCCAATAGACTCAACACTGCCCATAGACTCAACACTGTCCATAGACTCAACACTGCTCACAGACCCAACACTGCCCATAGACTCAACACTGCACCATAGACTCAACACTGTCCATAGACTCAGCACTGCCCATAGACTCAACACTGCCCATAGACTCAACACTGTCCATAGACTCAACACTGCCCATAGACTCAACACTGCCCATAGACTCAACACTACCCATAGACTCAACACTGCACCATAGACTCAACACTGCCCATAGACTCAACACTGTCCATAGACTCAACACTGCTCACAGACCCAACACTGCCCATAGACTCAACACTGTCCATAGACTAAACACTGCCAATAGACTCAACACTGCCCATAGACTCAACACTGTCCATAGACTCAACACTGCTCACAGACCCAACACTGCCCATAGACTCAACACTGCACCATAGACTCAACACTGCCCATAGACTCAACACTGTCCAAAGACTCAACACTGCTCACAGACCCAACACTGCCCATATACTCAACACTGTCCATAGACTCAACACTGTCCATAGACTCAACACTGCTCACAGACCCAACACTGCCCATAGACTCAACACTGTCCATAGACTCAACACTGCCAATAGACTCAACACTGCCCATAGACTCAACACTGTCCATAGACTCAACACTGCTCACAGACCCAACACTGCCCATAGACTCAACACTGCACCATAGACTCAACACTGCCCATAGACTCAACACTGTCCATAGACTCAACACTGCTCACAGACCCAACACTGCCCATAGACTCAACACTGTCCATAGACTCAACACTGCCAATAGACTCAACACTGCCCATAGACTCAACACTGTCCATAGACTCAACACTGCTCACAGACCCAACACTGCCCATAGACTCAACACTGCCCATAGACTCAACACTGTCCATAGACTCAACACTGCCAATAGACTCAACACTGCCCATAGACTCAACACTGTCCATAGACTCAACACTGCTCACAGACCCAACACTGCCCATAGACTCAACACTGCACAATAGACTCAACACTGTCCATAGACTCAACACTGCCCATAGACTCAACACTGCCCATAGACTCAACACTGTCCATAGACTCAACACTGCCCATAGACTCAACACTGCCCATAGACTCAACACTACCCATAGACTCAACACTGCACCATAGACTCAACACTGCCCATAGACTCAACACTGTCCATAGACTCAACACTGCTCACAGACCCAACACTGCCCATAGACTCAACACTGTCCATAGACTAAACACTGCCAATAGACTCAACACTGCCCATAGACTCAACACTGTCCATAGACTCAACACTGCTCACAGACCCAACACTGCCCATAGACTCAACACTGCACCATAGACTCAACACTGCCCATAGACTCAACACTGTCCAAAGACTCAACACTGCTCACAGACCCAACACTGCCCATAGACTCAACACTGTCCATAGACTCAACACTGTCCATAGACTCAACACTGCTCACAGACCCAACACTGCCCATAGACCCAACACTGCCCATAGACTCAACACTGCCAATAGACTCAACACTGCCCATAGACTCAACACTGTCCATAGACTCAACACTGCTCACAGATCCAACACTGCCCATAGACTCAACACTGCACCATAGACTCAACACTGCCCATAGACTCAACACTGTCCATAGACTCAACACTGCTCACAGACCCAACACTGCCCATAGACTCAACACTGTCCATAGACTCAACACTGCCAATAGACTCAACACTGCCCATAGACTCAACACTGTCCATAGACTCAACACTGCTCACAGACCCAACACTGCCCATAGACTCAACACTGCACCATAGACTCAACACTGTCCATAGACTCAACACTGCCCATAGACTCAACACTGCCCATAGACTCAACACTGTCCATAGACTCAACACTGCACCATAGACTCAACACTGCCCATAGACTCAACACTGTCCATAGACTCAACACTACTCACAGACCCAACACTGCCCATAGACTCAACACTGCACCATAGACTCAACACTGCTCACAGACCCAACACTGCCCATAGACTCAACACTGCACCATAGACTCAACACTGTCCATAGACTCAACACTGCCCATAGACTCAACACTGCCCATAGACTCAACACTGTCCATAGACTCAACACTGCTCACAGACCCAACACTGCCCATAGACTCAACACTGCACCATAGATCTACAAACCCTCGCTGCTGCCTCCACAAATGCTGGATTACAGGCAGCCACGTGCAGCGTAGCCACCACCACCACCGCCACCACGACCGCCTGGCAAAACAGAGGCGCCACGGTGGCTAGGAGATGTTAACTACCTCGCCTGGTATACAGGAGGTCGTGGGTTCGATGCTGACCCTGACGCCTGCTGCTGTATATTTGGAGTTTGCGTGTCTCTCTCTCTCCACGTGATCGCGTGGATGTTTCTCCGGATCCTCCGGTTTTGTTCCCCTTCACATTTAGAATCAACGTCACGCACTTCGAGTGTTTGGTTGATATAGATGTCCACGTGATGACGATCAGCCGCTTCGCTGAGCTATCATTTGCGGCCAGGGGTCGCTTCTGCAAAAGAGCTGCAGTAACAGCTCAGTGGGGCTTTCTTACCCGGTTACAAAAATGGTTTTAGTTAATTCACAAATGCGAAACACGTGCTCTGTGCGTGACCATCGCTGGGTTTGGCAACCAAGATTACGGAGAGACGAGACCGCGTTTTCTTTTCGAGTCGTAGGTCAATGTGTGTATATATAAACATTTTAGTGTTACTTAAATGTCGATTAAAGGTCGAATGCCGCCAATGAGCGCGCTGACGTGTGGCCTCGGGCTGAACGATTTGGGGAAAATATCTCATTGCGATTTTTACGACAGATATTGCGATTTGATTTGCGATTACATTGTTTAAAGTCAAGTTTCAGTTCAATATTCACTGTGTAATAGATTTAAAACATGTGATGGAACATTACCACGTGATACCATCAAATATATGAACTGCTCTATATATTCGAATGCAAGGATGAGATGTTAAAAGATATGAATTGCTTGCAACATGTATTTATTAAAATGTTCTACTTGAAATAGAGCAATCAAACACAGAACAATTGTTAAGTTAAATAAATAAGGTTATAATAATTAAAAAAACAATTTCCAATAAGAAAGCGACAGGACTTTTCAAATCGCAAACAAACAAACAAAAATCGCAGCCTTTAGCGATTTGCTCATCGTCGCAAATTGCGATTTGAAATCTATTTTAATCGTTCAGCCCTAGTGTGGCCGCAAACGATGCCCTCTCAAAGCCCAGGTTGGGGGTGGGGGGGCGCCCCCTGCCTCCTCCTCTTCCTCCTCCGCACGCATTTCCCAACTCGAGATGATGGTGGTGGTGAGGTCTCGCGAGCGGCGTTCGTTTCCACGGCGCCGCGTGAAGATGAATTTGGAGTCGATGCCGAAAGCGGTGGCGTAGACGGGTCTCCGAGGCAACCGAAGAGAAATCGGTGCGGGTGACGACCTAAATCCAAATGAAAGCCGCGTTCTCTTTTGTTGTTGTTGTTGTGTTTTAATAATATGGTTGTCTCTGCCATTATTTATAAATAGAAATCGGAGAGGGGACAATGGAATATTAATGAGAGAGCAGTTTTTTTTTTATTGGGTCGCCTCTGTTGTGGGTTTACTCTCCGAACACACAGAACGGGTGTTGCTGTAACCAGTAACAAATTGCCACGTTTTATTTACGTGACAAACCTTACTAAGTCGCTGTGTCGGGTGGTGCGCGGGTTTAACGACACATTTATACATTTACGCGATCTAACTCCCTCCCCCCAAAACACCTTCAAGTAACGTCGTCTCTGCTCTGATTTTTTTATTATAAAAATGTGCTCCATTGCTGTGCTTTATGTTTTTGCGGGGTTTTGCTTTTTTCATTTCCGTGATCCAAGTCACTCGCCAGTATTCACACACATACACAGCGAACAGCATACACACACATAGCGTGGAGCATACATACACACACAGCGTTCAACACACACACAGCGTACAGCACACACACAGCGTGCAGCATACACACACATAGCGAGGGAAAAAAAGTATTTGATCCCCTGCTGATTTTGTACGTTTGCCCACTGACAAAGAAATGGTCAGTCTATAATTTTAATGGTAGGTTTATTTGAACAGTGAGAGACAGAATAACAACAACAAAATCCAGAAAAACGCATGTCAAAAATGTTACAAATTGATTTGCATTTTAATGAGGGAAATAAGTATTTGACCCCTCTGCAAAACATGACTTATTACTTGGTGGCAAAACCCTTGTTGGCAATCACAGAGGTCAGACGTTTCTTGTAGTTGGCCACCAGGTTTGCACACATCTCAGGAGGGATTTTGTCCCACTCCTCTTTGCAGATCTTCTCCAAGTCATTAAGGTTTCGAGGCTGACGTTTGGCAACTCGAACCTTCAGCTCCCTCCACAGATTTGCTATGGGATTAAGGTCTGGAGACTGGCTAGGCCACTCCAGGACCTTAATGTGCTTCTTCTTGAGCCACTCCTTTGTTGCCTTGGCCGTGTGTTTTGGGTCATTGTCATGCTGGAATACCCATCCACGACCCATTTTCAATGCCCTGGCTGAGGGAAGGAGGTTCTCACCCAAGATTTGTTTTCATGATCATTGCAACTCCACGAGGTGAGATCTTGCATGGAGCCCCAGGCCGAGGGAGATTGACAGTTCTTTTGTGTTTCTTCCATTTGCGAATAATCGCACCAACTGTTGTCACCTTCTCACCAAGCTGCTTGGCAATGGTCTTGTAGCCCATTCCAGCCTTGTGTAGGTCTACAATCTTGTCCCTGACATCCTTGGAGAGCTCTTTGGTCTTGGCCATGGTGGAGAGTTTGGAATCTGATTGATTGATTGCTTCTGTGGACAGGTGTCTTTTATACAAGTAACAAGCTGAGATTAGGAGCACTCCCTTTAAGAGTGTGCTTCTAATCTCAGCTCGTTACCTGTATAAAAGACACCTGGGAGCCAGAAATCTTTCTGATGGAGAGGGGGTCAAATACTTATTTCACTCATTAAAATGCAAATCAATTTATAACATTTTTGACATGCGTTTTGATGGATTGTTTTGTTGTTATTCTGTCTCTCACTGTTCCAATAAACCTACCATTAAAATTATAGACTGATCATTTCTTTGTCAGTGGGCAAACGTACAAAATCAGCAGGGGATCAAATACTTGTTTTCCCTCACTTTACATACAGACTGCAGCACACATACACACGCAGTATGCAGCACGCACACACAGCGTGCAACACACACACAGCGTGCAACACACACACAGCGTGCAACACACACAGCGTGCAACACACACACACAGCGTTCAACACACACAGCGTACAGCATACACACACACAGCGTGCAGCACACACACACAGCGTGCAGCACACACACAGCGTACAGCACACACAGCGTGCAGCATACACAGCGTACAGCACACACAGCGTACAACACACACACACAGCGTACAACACACACAGCGTACAGCACACACACACACAGCGTACAGCATACACACACAGCGTACAGCACACACACACACACATAGTGTGGAGCATACACACACATAGCGTGCAGCACACACAGCGTGCAGCACACACACACAGCGTTCAACACACACACAGCGTAATCAGCCAAGTGTTGAGTCTTGCAGAGGCGAAGGCTCTGTGGCGCTAAGTGTTGAGTTCTGCGCTGACATACTCTTGAAGTATCGCTGAAAGTTGTATTCTACGCTTCTACTTAAATATTGAGTCACTCGCAGAGTCATGGACTTCGAGAAGTTGCATACTGCACCAAGCTAAGAGTTGTGAGACGCTAAGCGGCGCGCGAATGTATTTTCACATCACGCCGTGATCAGCGAAGACGCGTGAGAAGTGAAGCGGCGATGTGAGTTCTACACACCAATATCGAGTGTTGCGTGAAATATTGTCCGAGCCATAGGCTGGGAGAGTTCTCTAGTCCTGAGCGACTGACCGACACACTGATGACTGAGAGTCTTGATGAGTTCTGGAGAGCGAGCAAGGCGCAGTGAGACCTCCCGAGGGAGGGAGGGAGGTGACACCAAGGGTACCGACAAGGAACGAGAAGCGGCGTGGTCACAGAGAGCATCACGACTGCAGATCGAGCCCGGCGTGCAGATGACAACGCTAAGGGCTGACCCCCCCCCACCCCAGTGCCGGATGAAGCGAGTGCGAAGCCTCTGGCATGATGTTATAAAGGGGCCCTAAATAGAAGAAAAAAACACTCAAATATTAACTCACAAATTCGATTTAAAGCTTTCGTGACTGCAAGGATTCATCTTCTTTGGTTATTTCGGTAAAGTCACGTAGAATGAGAATAAAATAATAAATTGATAAAATAAAATAACACAATAAAATTCTCACGACGTTTCGGCCACAACACAAGCGGCCTTCATCAGGTGAAGGGACGAGACTGTCTGGAGGACAGCGCTGTCGTGAGAATTTTATTGTGTTATTTTATTTTATCAATTTATTATTTTATTCTCATTCTACGTAACTTTACTGAAACAACCAAAGAAGATTAACTCACAAATTTGTAACTTGCATAGTAAGGTATTTTTTATTTAAAGCTTTCGTGACTGCAGGGATTCATATTCTTGGTTATTTCGGTAATGTCACGTAGAAGGGAAACAATAAAATAATACAAATATAAAACAATAAAATTCTCACGACGTGTCGACTGCAACACAAGCAATCATCATCAGGTGTGAAAACCACAACAAAAAAATTTGAAATTTTCAAATTTTCTTGTTGTGGTTTGAAATTTTCAAATTTTCTTGTTGTGGTTTTCACACCTGACGATGATTGCTTGTGTTGCAGTCGAAACGTCGTGATAATTTTATTGTTTTATATTTTTATTATTTTATTGTTTCCCTTCTACGTGACTTTACTGAAAGAACCAAGAATATAGTCAGGTAATTGTCATTTTTTTATTTGCTATACAGCCTGATAATACGACTAATCGCTCATCTTAAACACCCAGTCGTTCATAAAAGTTTAAGGTAGTATAGTACTATAGTAATAGATCCAGTGCAGAATCACTGAACCGGAATTTATAGCTTGAAAGCATTTAGCGCGGGGCCCGTAGCTACTACGTGAAGTGGCGATGTGAGTTATACACACCAATATAGTAGCTACTACATATGTAGCTACTTGTGCTACATATGTAGAAGCTACTTGTGCTACATATGTAGTAGCTACTTGTGCTACATATGTAGCTACTTGTGCTACATATGTAGTAGCTACTTGTGCTACATATGTAGCTACTTGTGCTACATATGTAGTAGCTACTTGTGCTACATATGTAGCAGCTACTTGTGCTACATATGTAGCAGCTAGTTGTGCTAAATATGTAGTAGCTACTTGTGCTACATATGTAGTAGCTACTTGTGCTACATATGGAGTAGCTACTTGTGCTACATATGTAGTAGCTACTTGTGCTACATATGTAGCAGCTACTTGTGCTACATATGGAGTAGCTACTTGTGCTACATATGTAGTAGCTACTTGTGCTACATATGGAGTAGCTACTTGTGCTACATATGTAGTAGCTACTTGTGCTACATATGTAGCAGCTACTTGTGCTACATATGTAGTAGCTACTTGTGCTACATATGTAGCAGCTACTTGTGCTACATATGTAGCAGCTACTTGTGCTACATATGTAGTAGCTACTTGTGCTACATATGTAGCAGCTACTTGTGCTACATATGTAGTAGCTACTTGTGCTACATATGGAGTAGCTACTTGTGCTACATATGTAGTAGCTACTTGTGCTACATATGTAGTAGCTACTTGTGCTACATATGGAGTAGCTACTTGTGCTACATATGTAGCAGCTACTTGTGCTACATATGTAGTAGCTACTTGTGCTACATATGTAGTAGCTGCTTGTGCTACATATGTAGCAGCTACTTGTGCTACATATGTAGTAGCTACTTGTGCTACATATGTAGTAGCTACTTGTGCTACATATGTAGTAGCTACTTGTGCTACATATGTAGTAGCTACTTGTGCTACATATGCAGTAGCTACTTGTGCTACATATGTAGTAGCTACTTGTGCTACATATGCAGTAGCTACTTGTGCTACATATGGAGTAGCTACTTGTGCTACATATGTAGTAGCTACTTGTGCTACATATGGAGTAGCTACTTGTGCTACATATGTAGCAGCTACTTGTGCTACATATGTAGTAGCTACTTGTGCTACATATGTAGTAGCTACTTGTGCTACATATGTAGCAGCTACTTGTGCTACATATGCAGTAGCTACTTGTGCTACATATGTAGCAGCTACTTGTGCTACATATGCAGTAGCTACTTGTGCTACATATGTAGCAGCTACTTGTGCTACATATGCAGTAGCTACTTGTGCTACATATGTAGTAGCTACTTGTGCTACATATGTAGCAGCTACTTGTGCTACATATGTAGTAGCTACTTGTGCTACATATGTAGCAGCTACTTGTGCTACATATGTAGTAGCTACTTGTGCTACATATGGAGTAGCTACTTGTGCTACATATGTAGTAGCTACTTGTGCTACATATGTAGTAGCTACTTGTGCTACATATGGAGTAGCTACTTGTGCTACATATGTAGCAGCTACTTGTGCTACATATGTAGTAGCTACTTGTGCTACATATGTAGTAGCTGCTTGTGCTACATATGTAGTAGCTACTTGTGCTACATATGTAGTAGCTGCTTGTGCTACATATGTAGCAGCTACTTGTGCTACATATGTAGTAGCTACTTGTGCTACATATGTAGTAGCTACTTGTGCTACATATGTAGTAGCTACTTGTGCTACATATGTAGTAGCTACTTGTGCTACATATGCAGTAGCTACTTGTGCTACATATGTAGTAGCTACTTGTGCTACATATGTAGCAGCTACTTGTGCTACATATGTAGTAGCTACTTGTGCTACATATGTAGCAGCTACTTGTGCTACATGTGTAGTAGCTACTTGTGCTACATATGTAGTAGCTACTTGTGCTACGAGGATCATCCCCGGCACTGCACCTCCCGCCCCCCCCCCCCAGCACCCTCCATCGAGGGTCGAGCACGATGCGCAGGGGACGGTGCGACGGAGCAAAGCGAGCAGCAAGTACCGAGGCCTTGCCGTTCTACACCTCGTGGTGGGACTTGGGGTTATTTCGGAACATTAACTTTACACTCACCCTGTTACAGGTTGGCGGGCCAAGAATGATCATCTGAGCTTGCATGCCTCACACACCGTGACGAGGGAATTGTGTACGGTCGCGTTACCACGAGACAGACAATTTATATATTTTCATCACGCGATTGTGAGATCCGATAGTTGCAGTTTACTGAATTCTCCGGACACGCGTTTCATGAGAACGCACTCTGTGCAAATATTTGCCGTTTTGAGCTATTTCCTATTGTTCTGGTTTAACCGCCGTGAACGTGAGATTTGACCATTGATGCTTTAATAATCATCCAATACGGATCGATGACCACCTGTACGTTTGCACGGGCACTGTTGCTGTTGGATGTTAGGGTAAGTTGAGATTGAAGTCGCTTAGATTAAAAACAGGTTTCCGAGTGCATCGTTGTCGTGACGATGAACTGTGATCCTGCGGTGAGATCTGAGTCCCGAGAGCTGACAGAATTGCACACGTAAATTGTTAAAGCGAGATTCGTAAATTGTTAAAGCGAGAATCACTGGTTTTTATCACGATTGGTGATACCTACCCCGAGACATCGAGAGAGCCAATCATACATTTTCACATAATTCAATCCGTTTATTACTTTATTTTATTTACATTTTTCATCACAATATATACAACAGCAGTGATGTTTATCTGAACCAGTCCTGGGCCTCCCCTCGGTTGACTCAGCCTCAAATGAGTACCTGGTGCGGTGTGTGAACATCGCCACTGGGAAGACAAAGGCGGCCGGGCGTGGTGATGGCCACCCACCCCCTCGTGTACCGTGCCTGAGTTCATAGGTGCTGCTCGCTTACAGCACTTGCCCAAACAGTCTGTTCAGGCTATACGGGGGATCTTTGCTTTTGGGGTCGTAGTAGTCGTGGGTGTCGTAGTCGTGGTGATGATCGTTGAGTGGTATTGACCTCAGCAGAATTCTCACAAACAGCACGTCACATGCTCTGCGCATTAAAAATACCTCCACCACCACCACCACCTCATCCACCACCACCACCACCTCCTCCTCCAGCATTCACCCGGCAGCGCTGCGCGACGTCGAGGACCGTGAGTTCCAGTCGGTGTATATTTAGCAGCGTGCCATGAGTCATCGCACAGAGTGCCGTGAGTCATATGAAGCCCCCCTGCTCGACTTCAATTCACGCCACCCACGCCTCTCTTCCCCCCCCCCCTAGGCCCCCTCCCCAGGCCCCAGGCCCTCCAGAAATCTCATCGGAAGAGTGAGGCTTCCTGCCCGTGTAGCATCATCAGTTTTGTCGGGGCTCCTGCTGTTAGAGAGTGTCTATTAAGGTCACACTGACACATGAGATGGAGGTCATGGTGTTTGTACGCCTCCGCACCGGGTAATCGATATTGTACGTATGTTGAACTTCTTTCGCGCCGTACGTAGCCAACCGTGCTAATCGGAGTCGCAGCGGAAGGACAGCAAACTGTGGGTCTCTCTGTGCGAGTCCATGCGTCTCTGTGTAAGTCCATGTATGTCTGTTGAACTTCTTTCGCACCGTACGTAGCACAACCGTGCTTATCGGAGCGGGATAGAGAAGGGAGGATGGGTCTGGATCCCCCGCACCATCTCTCCCCCCACCCCTGAGACAGAACACTATTAGGAATACTATGAGGAATACAATACTATTTACTATTTTATTTTACCAGGTAAGACACCACCGATATGCTATAGAGCTCTTTTTTGCAGAAGCGACCTGGTCATCACAAATGATAGCTCAACGAAGTGGGCTTTTCATCATCATCATCACGTGGGAAATGTATGGCAGTCAAATCCACTGCACGCGCGACGTTGTTGATTGTAAATGTGGAGGGGCAAAAACCGGAGGACCCGGAGAAGAATCCGCGCGACCACGGGCAGAGAGACAGAGAGAGAGAGAGCGAGCCTCAAACTCCGAAATATACAGCAGCAGCAGCAGGCGTCAAGGGTCGGGTTAGAACCCACGAACCTCCTGCCTGCCAGGCGAGGTAGTTAACATCTCCTCGCCACCAGGAGGAGGGCACACGGCTCAAGATGAGCAGCAGCAGGAAGGAGGAGGGGAGGGGAATGACCGAGCCAAGATGCCGGGGATGAGACGGTGATGAAACACAAATCCCACCGTCACCAAATGCAGCATTGTAATTAAAATAATCGATCTCATCGCACAGCCTCATCGCTTATCATCTCTCTCCTCTCGCATATTTGTCGATCATCTCTCTCTCTCTCTGTATATTTTCTCCATCCGTCCATGTCTACTTTATCTCTCGCCCATTTCTAAAGATCTGTGTTTTTGTTTCCGTCCATCAGTCTCGTGACCTACCCATCGATATGTCTGCGTCTATCCGTATGGGCGTCCTCTCTCACTGTCTGTCTGCCGGTAAATCTGGCCGCCTCTCTGCCCGTACGCGTCCGTGCGATGTCGCGTTATTTTATTATTTTATTTTCTCCCTCGTCGCCACACGATGCGCCCTGCCGTCACCACGACGACCCATCAATGCTCCTCACGCAAGAGGCCGCTACGAGGGCGGTTAGTGGACGAGGGAGGGGGGTGGCGAGGGGGAAGGTGCGGAGGGAAAGGGATGAGAGGGGAAGGGAACGAGAGAGCTGAGGTTGCCGTGGTTGCGAATGTTAGGACCGCCACGATGGAGAGATGTTAACTACCTCGCCCGGTATACGAGAGGTCGTGGTTTCGATCCCGACTCTGACGCCTTGTGCGTCTCTCTCTCTCTCCGTGGTCGGGGGAATTTTTCTTTGGGTCCTCCCGGTTTTCCCTCCACATTTAGGAATCAACATCACCACGCGTTTAGAGTGTTTGGCTGCTGCTCTCAATGTCCGCACGATGAGACAACTTCGTTGAGTTATTATTCGTGACCAGATCGCTTCTGAAAAAGAGCGAAATAGCTCAGTGGGGCCTTACCGTGTGGTGGTGGTGAGTGATGATGATGATCTGTGGGTCCGTACGTGGTGGTGAGTGAGTGATGATTCTCTGTGAATCCGTGCGTGGTGGTGAGTGAGTGATGATCTGTGGATCTGTGCGTGGTGGTGAGTGAATGATGATGATCTGTGGGTCCGTGTGTGGTGGTGAGTGATGATGATCTGTGAATCCGTGCGTGGTGGTGAGTGAGTGATGATGATCTGTGGGTCCGTGCGTGGTGGTGAGTGATGATGATGATCTGTGAATCCGTGCGTGGTGGTGAGTGATGATGATCTGTGAATCCGTGCGTGGTGGTGAGTGAGTGAGTGATGATCTATGAATCCGTGCGTGGTGGTGGTGAGTGGTGATGATCTGTGAATCCGTGCGTGGTGGTGAGTGGTGATGATCTGTGAATCCGTGCGCGGTGGTGAGTGAATGATGATGATCTGTGGATCCGTGCGTGGTGGTGGTGAGTGGAGATGATATGTGAATCCATGCGTGGTGGTGAGTGAATGATGATGATCTGTGGATCTGTGCGTGGTGGTGAGTCAGTGATGATGATCTGTGAATCCGTGCGTGGTGGTGAGTGAGTGATGATGATCTGTGAATCCGTGCCTGGTGGTGAGTGAGTGATGGTGATCTGTGGGTCCGTGCGTAGTGGTGAGTGAGTGGTGATGATCTGTGGATCCGTGCGTGGTGGTTAGTGAGTGATGATTCTCTGTGGATCCGTGCGTGGTGGTGAGTGATGATGATGATCTGTGGGTCCGTGCGTGGTGGTGGTGAGTGATGATTCTCTGTAGATCCGTGCGTGGTGGTGAGTGATAATGATCTGTGAATCCGTGCGTGGTGGTGAGTGAGTGATGATGATCTGTTAATCCGTGCGTGGTGGTGAGTGGTGATGATCTGTGAATCCGTGCGTGGTGGTGAGTGAGTGATGATGATCTGTTAATCCGTGCGTGGTGGTGAGTGGTGATGATCTGTGAATCCGTGCGTGGTGGTGAGTGAGTGATGATGATCTGTGGATCCGTGCGTGGTGGTGGTGAGTGGTGATGATTTTCTGTGGAGGACTCCGTGTTCCCTCTCTCTGTGTGTGGGAGTTCTGCTGCTCAATTACCACGTACACTCGAGTGCCCAGCGACACCTCCATTTCACGGGAGCTTATTCATTGCCATTCCGGGCTCATCCCACGCATGAGTCGCGGGTACGTCATGAGCAGATGCATTGAATTTCGATTTAAAGCTTTCATGACTGCAAGGATTCATCTTCTTTGGTTCTTTCGGTAAAGTCACGTAGAATGAGAATAAAATAATAAATTGATAAAATAAAATAACACAATAATATTCTCACGACGTTTCGGCCACAACACAAGAGCTGTCCTCCAGACAGTCTCGTCCCTTCACCTGATGAAGGCCGCTTGTGTTGTGGCCGAAACGTCGTGAGAATATTATTGTGTTATTTTATTTTATCAATTTATTATTTTATTCTCATTCTACGTGACTTTACCGAAAGAACCAAAGAAGACATGCATTGATTCGACGTAATTCATCGTTCATTCAGAATCAACATCTTTATTTTCACTGGAGGAATCCGATTAGCCGCAAAGCTCTTTTCCAACAATGTCCAGTCCCGGGGCGGGTCAGGACGTTACAACAGCACGATAGGAGTTCATATTCTTTTGTTCTTTCGGTAAAGTCACGTAGATAGAAAAAAATAATAATCATAAAAATAAAAACCACGACGTTTCGATCACAACACAAGCGATCGTCTTCCTCCTGAAGGCGATCGCTTGTGTTGTGATCGAAACGTCGTTGTTTTTATTATTATTATATATTTTTTCTAGCTACATGACTTTGCCGAAATAACCAAAGAATATGAATTCCTGCAGTCACGAAAGTTTGAAGTCAAAATGTACACGATAGGAGTGTAAAACATGGGCAAAGGTAAACAAAGCTCCACGTTTGACACGTGGGAGGATTTCGCGACCAATATTATTCATAATAAAAGTTCGTTTGGGTTAGATCACGTAAGTATAAATGGGTCGTAACCCTCCACCACCCGACACAACCAATTAGTAAGGGATTTGTCACGTAAAAAAACGCCAAATAGTTACTACTATAGTGTAGTGTATAGTGTAGTGTAGTGTGTAATGTAGTATACTACTTCAGCCCACCGGTGTGTTGGAGAGTAAATTCACAACATTTACAATTTGAGCAGTACGACTTTTCGCTGGTAATTACATCCAGCATCAAATCCCTTACTAAGTGGCTGTGTCGGGTGGTGGAGGGTTACGACACATTTATACTTAGGGGCCGTCCATAAATGACGTCACGCGATTTTGGACGATTTTTGACCTCCCCCTCCCCCTTCGTCACACGGCGTCACAAAAAGTCAGACCCCCCCCCTCAAATATGACGTCACAAAGCTCTAACCCCCCCCCCCCCCAAAACCATATTTACATTTTGAAAATAAAACATGCTTCAAATCGCTTTAAACTATTGCCATTGTAGTGCGTATTTAATGTGGCGCTGCACTCTGATGTTGTAGGAGACAACGTTTATTAAAAAGTCTATTTAATTAAGTAGAACGTGTTGTCTATATTTATTTAAAGTTGCGCATTTTGATGTGACGTCACATTTCCCACCCCCCCCCCCCACGTCACACATCGTCACAAATATCTGACCCCCCCCCAGGTGCGTGACGTCATTTATGGACGGCCCCTTATGCGATCTAACCTAAAACACCTTTTTTATGAAATCACTACATTATATGGGGACCATCATCATTATCATGCCCAAGTCGTTAAAATAGGTACCATGGTGTTGGAAGTCAACAGCGGTTGTTCGATAGACCCACCCCACCCCGCCAAAGGAATGTGGGATTTCCAGCACTGGGTTAGGGCGGTCTTTTAAGTGTTTGCATGCTACATTTATATTCCATATATAACTGAAGACGAAAACATGAACTGCCTTTACATTTAACTTTTGCGCAAATCATCTGGAATGACCCAAGCTGAACACGTGGCCTCAAGGTGCACAGAGCCTGGCACAAGCGCTGTTGCGACGTCACCGCTTAGTGGCGAATGGCTATCGTCGTTGTTGTTGTAGTTGTGTGTAGGTGAGTTAAGTGCGTGTCTAAGTAGTGTAGCGGTTAGCCCGGCGACATCGAGGTTGACTCCTGCCCACGACCAATATTTGAACCGGTCCTGGGCCTCCCCTAGGTCGACTCAGCTTTAAATCGGTGCCCGGTGTGATCTGTAACCACAAGCCCTGTGGAGACAAAAGTGGTTTTGGCCACATCACCTCCCATGAATGCCACGCCGACCTCAATAGGTGCTCGCTAACAGCACTCGACCGGAGAGTCTATGGTGCTGTATTGTGGCTCACGGGCAACGCGAACGGCTCGCGATAGGAAAGTTGCGAGTTCCAAATCCCGGTCGGGGACTTCTTCACTCCGCCCATCATCCCTCGCCGATAAAGTAAGTAATCTTACCAAATGTGTTGTAAGTGGAGTGAACTAGTGTTTGCGTTCAATGGATGTGCTCGCTTCCCGCCGTAGGAATGTTGGAATTTCCAGCACTTGCTTAGGGGGCTGTTGAACTGCTGTCGGAAGAGAGAGCACTGATGATGCCTCCAATTGTTAATTTGAGCAGAAGCAGCTGAGACACTACGAAGGTCTAACTCAGCATCGGAGCGCCATCTGCTGAACAGCACGTTTCAATGTTTAACACGCAGCAGGCTTTCGCGACCAATATTATATTCATAATCAAGGTTTTTTGGGTTAAATCGCGTAAGTATCAATGTGTCGTCACCCTCCACCACCCGACACAGCCACTTAGTAAGGGATTTGTCACGTAAACAAAACGCCAATTAGGCTATCCTGGCAAGTCGCCCGATGATGCCGGTTGATGTGATTACCAGCGAAAAGTCACGACACTCAAATTGTAAATGTTGTGGATTTACTCTCCAACAAACCGGTGGGCTGAAGTAGTAAACTACACTATACACTACACTATACACTGCACACTATACTATACTAATAAACTAATTGGCGTTTTGATTACGTGAAACATCCCTTACTAATTGGCTGTGTCGGGTGGTGGAGGGCTACGACGCATTTATATTTACGCGATCTCACCCAAAAAAAAAACCTTTATTACGTTTCAATCTCTTGATCTCTTGCCAAGTTTTTCCCTTTCTCTTCCTTGCAGCTTTTGGGTTAATCGGCTCCCCCCCCCCCCCCCCCCGTGTTGGTTCACGGGAGTTAAACTTCACCAGCAGCGCCGCACACATTCCTGGAGGGCAACCAGGACAAAACGTCCACGTGATGCGGGGGCGGCTCCCTAAAACCACGAATCAACGAGGGGGGTCCCTCCCTGAAACCAAGAATCAACGAAGTTCAAACCTTCACCCCCATTCCTTGTATGTGTAGGACGCCAGCGTACACGCCTAAACAGCCACGTGTCGAGGCGCGTATCGAGGCGCGTTCCGCGCGGGGCGCAGGTCACGTCACGCACACGAAGGGGCACCCCCAGTGGCAGCTGACCCCACGCTACCACCACCACCACCACCACGCGGGCACCGCTCGACCGCTCAAGCGTGGGGATCACCGGGTTGGATCTCTCCGCGCGGCAGTGGAAACTTACTTCTCAAACACCACTACCACCACCACTACCACCCCTCGCCTCTTTCTACCCAACAGGATACTGGACATACTTCTAGATTTGAAGTTTTCGTGACTGCAATCAGAATCAGAAAGGGGTTTTATTCGCCATGAAAGTTCGCACAGACAAGGAATTTACTTTGGCAGGAAGGTGCATACATTCAACATATAGTAATCTTAAATCTAAAATAAGTTGTATACAAGTCTAACTATACTAAAGGTACAAAGTCTAACTAACACTAAGGGGCTAAAGCAGACATGGGCAAAGTACGGCCCGGGGGCCGTATACGGCCCGTTGGACTTTTTAATCCGACCCGCCGAACTTGTCCAAATATTATTATTAAATTAAATGTTACCTTTCTTCTGTAATGCCCCCATTTTCCCATTAGACGGCGCTGTTTTCATGATGTTTGATCAGTCACGTTACGACGTGTTTTTGTATTGTTCATGTTCGTGCAAATTTGTTAAATTGCCTTGCAAATAAATGCTTTGCTACCTGTTAAAGGCCAAATAATTTAATGTAATGATTTTTCCATGTCATTTCTATTAGTTCACACAAACACTCCATCCATCTGTTCCTGGCCCGGCCCCTCTGTCAAATTTTAGAACCCATTGTGGCCCGCGAGTCAAAAAATTTGCCCACCCCTGGGCTAAAGTATGTAAAATTTTGAATAAACATTGAATATAAAGTAGCTATATAAGATACAATCTAAAAATGCAAAAAATACAAATAGGGTAACATGGTGTAAACATGGCAAGGATCCATACTCTTTGGTTCTTTCGGTAAAGTCACGTAGGTAAAAATGTAATTTTTAAAAAATTAAAACAACTAAATTAGTTGTTTTCATTTTTGTTTTATTTAATTTCATTTTTACCTACGTGACTTTACCGAAAGAACCAAAGAGGACTGGACATACTCTTTGGGTCTTTTCGGTAAAGTCACGTAAGATAGAAAAATACAATTTTTTTCATAATGATTTTTCCATCTAAAAATACATTTTTCTTTTATTATTTTTCTATCTACGTGACTTTACCGAAAGACCCAAAGAGTACTGAATTCCTGCAGTCACGAAAGCTTTGAGTTGAGTATACTGGACATCTGTGTGCAATAAGAACTTCACAGCTCATCGGATTCCCCCGTTATAAAAACATATTCTGATGGGCATACATTGGAAGTTAGTCGATGGGGGGGGGGGGGGGCAAAGTGCGGGTGCCCCCCCCCCACTCCCTCCCTCCTCGCGGTGAGAACCTCGACGAGCAGTAACGCGAGCACGACGATTCGTAGCAGCGGGGGTGGAGGGGGGGGGCTCTAACCCCCCCCCCCCCCCCCCACTTTGTCAATGATTGTTGCCCGGGAGCGCAAAATGAGCCCCCCCACCACCCCCACCACGGACGAAGTTGCGAGCGACAACGGGGACGCGTTGGTCCTGCCGCTCGGGATAATCCCTCGTGGCGAGGACTTACAAGAGACCCCCCTCCCGCCCCCCCCCCCCCCCTCCATGGAGGTGACGGCGAGGTCTTAGAGCGCCTCTTTAAACACAGCGGCACAGTCGGACGTATATATATACACACACACGCGCATACACGTTCACTCACTCTCTCTCACACCTGTGTGTGTGTTGTGTGTGTGCGTTCTGAAAAGGGCCATTGCCCCCGAAACGTCAGACGGCCGCGTTGTGTCCGCGTGCAAGCGAGAGTCGCTTGCGGCGAAACGGTTAGCGCACTTGCGCAGCTCACCTGCACCACCCGAGTTCGATTCCCGCTCGCGAACATCTGAAGCCGGTTGCGAGTCTTAACCACAGCTCCACTCGGCACTCAAACGATCGCTCGGTGCGGCGTGCAGATATCGGCAATGCGGGGAAGACAAAGGCGGCCGGACCGACACTGTGCACACCACCGTCTCGTAGGCGCGCCGTGCCTGCGGGCTTCTGAGGTTGCTCGCTGACAGCACTTGCCGCGAACAGGCTGCCGAGGCTACCCGGGTGATCTTCGTCTTTGTGGAGTTGTGTTCTGTGGTCAACCCGGTGGAAGCGCTCGCCTCCATTGCCGGCTTTCGAGATCCCAGCAGCGTTGACCACTCCACGTCCCCGCGGCGAGGATTTGACTTTTGAGTCTCTGCTCGAGCAGGTAAAGGCGCAGCCCTGCAAGATCGCTTGCTCATCCCACTGCTTGCCGAAGGTTTCCGACTTCTGTCCCCCCCAAGACACTCTGTAGAGGGTGTTAGGACTTCTCTTACTGTAGAGGGTGTTAGGTCTTTAGAGGGTGTTAGGACTTCTCTTACTGTAGAGGGTGTTAGGACTTCTCTTAGTGTAGAGGGTGTTAGGTCTTTAGAGGGTGTTAGGACTTCTCTTACTGTAGAGGGTGTTAGGTCTTTAGAGGGTGTTAGAACTTCTCTTACTGTAGAGGGTGTTAGGTCTTTAGAGGGTGTTAGGAGTTCTCTTACTGTAGAGGGTGTTAGGTCTTTAGAGGGTGTTAGGACTTCTCTTACTGTAGAGGGTGTTAGGACTTTAGAGGGTGTTAGGACTTCTCTTACTGTAGAGGGTGTTAGGACTTTAGAGGGTGTTAGGACTTCTCTTACTGTAGAGGGTGTTAGGTCTTTAGAGGGTGTTAGGACTTCTCTTACTGTAGAGGGTGTTAGGTCTTTAGAGGGTGTTAGGACTTCTCTTACTGTAGAGGGTGTTAGGTCTTTAGAGGGTGTTAGGTCTTCTCTTACTGTAGAGGGTGTTAGGTCTTTAGAGGGTGTTAGGTCTTCTCTTACTGTAGAGGGTGTTAGGTCTTTAGAGGGTGTTAGGTCTTCTCTTACTGTAGAGGGTGTTAGGTCTTTAGAGGGTGTTAGGTCTTCTCTTACTCGAGAGGGTGTTAGGTCTTTAGAGGGTGTTAGGTCTTCTCTTACTCGAGAGGGTGTTAGGTCTTCTCTTACTGTAGAGGGTGTTAGGTCTTTAGAGGGTGTTAGGTCTTCTCTTACTGTAGAGGGTGTTAGGTCTTCTCTTACTGTAGAGGGTGTTAGGTCTTCTCTTACTGTAGAGGGTGTTAGGTCTTCTTTTACTGTAGAGGGTGTTAGGTCTTCTCTTACTGTAGAGGGTGTTAGGTCTTCACTTACTCTAGAGGGTGTTAGGTCTTCACTTACTTTAGAGGGTGTTAGGTCTTTAGAGGGTGTTAGGACTTCTCTTACTGTAGAGGGTGTTAGATCTTCACTTACTCTAGAGGGTGTTAGGTCTTTAGAGGGTGTTAGGACTTATCTTACTGTAGAGGGTGTTAGGTCTTTAGAGGGTGTTAGGACCTATCTTACTGTAGAGGGTGTTAGGTCTTCACTTACTCTAGAGGGTGTTAGGTCTTTAGAGGGTGTTAGGTCTTCACTTACTTTAGAGGGTGTTAGGTCTTTAGAGGGTGTTAGGACTTCTCTTACTGTAGAGGGTGTTAGGTCTTCACTTACTCTAGAGGGTGTTAGGTGTTTAGAGGGTGTTAGGTCTTCTCTTACTGTAGAGGGTGTTAGGTCTTCACTTACTTTAGAGGGTGTTAGGACTTCTCTTACTGTAGAGGGTGTTAGGTCTTTAGAGGGTGTTAGGTCTTCTCTTACTGTAGAGGGTGTTAGGTCTTCACTTACTCTAGAGGGTGTTAGGTCTTCTCTTACTGTAGAGGGTGTTAGGTCTTTAGAGGGTGTTAGGTCTTCTCTTACTGTAGAGGGTGTTAGGTCTTTAGAGGGTGTTAGGTATTCTCTTACTGTAGAGGGTGTTAGGTCTTCTCTTACTGTAGAGGGTGTTAGGTCTTTAGAGGGTGTTAGGTCTTCACTTACTGTAGAGGGTGTTAGGTCTTCTCTTACTGTAGAGGGTGTTAGGTCTTTAGAGGGTGTTAGGTCTTCTCTTACTGTAGAGGGTGTTAGGTCTTCTCTTACTGTAGAGGGTGTTAGGTCTTCTCTTACTGTAGAGGGTGTTAGGTCTTCTCTTACTGTAGAGGGTGTTAGGACTTCTCTTACTGTAGAGGGTGTTAGGACTTCTCTTACTGTAGAGGGTGTTAGGTCTTCTCTTACTGTAGAGGGTGTTAGGTCTTTAGAGGGTGTTAGGTCTTCTCTTACTCTAGAGGGTGTTAGGTCTTCTCTTACTGTAGAGGGTGTTAGGTCTTTAGAGGGTGTTAGGTCTTCTCTTACTCTAGAGGGTGTTAGGTCTTCTCTTACTGTAGAGGGTGTTAGGACTTCTCTTACTGTAGAGGGTGTTAGGACTTCTCTTACTGTAGAGGGTGTTAGGTCTTTAGAGGGTGTTAGGTCTTCTCTTACTCTAGAGGGTGTTAGGTCTTCTCTTACTGTAGAGGGTGTTAGGTCTTTAGAGGGTGTTAGGTCTTCTCTTACTCTAGAGGGTGTTAGGTCTTCTCTTACTGTAGAGGGTGTTAGGTGTTCACTTACTGTAGAGGGTGTTAGGTCTTCTCTTACTGTAGAGGGTGTTAGGTCTTCTCTTACTGTAGAGGGTGTTAGGTCTTCTCTTACTCTAGAGGGTGTTAGGTCTTCACTTACTCTAGAGGGTGTTAGGACTTCTCTTACTCTAGGTGTTAGCTCTTCACTTCCGCGTCCTGGAAACACGACTCATCTGTGCGGTACATCTGACTTCAAGTTGAATTCCGTTTTCAAACAAAGACGAAAACGTCGTCCGTCGACCTCGTCGCCTGCAGGCTATGGACCTCTTTGGTGAAATCGACCCGGTCAATCTGAACCTCATCATCCTGCTCACCAGCTACGTCGTCCTGCTCGTCATCTTCCTCCTCTCGTGTTCCATCTACGACTGCAGGGGTATGGACCCCAGCAAGGAAGGCCTCGGTGGAGATGATGGCAGTGACGAGGTCAGGCCACGGAGGTGCTCTAGCAACGAGGTTGGTGGTGCCGAGGAGGAGGTGGTGGTGGTGGTGGTGGCTGATGAGTTAGGTGAACAACGGATGAATCCCTACACCACTTACAGGTGGGACCTGAGGTTACCTGCTGTCGGTAGGAGCACCCAGGTGTAATGCGAAGTGTGTGACCTTCATCAGCATTATCAGCAGCAGAAAAAAACAGGACTGTTAACAGCAGCAGTAGAATCAGCAGCATCGTCGTTGCAGTCCTAGCATTCGCAGAATACACCATCAGCAGCAGCAACATAATCATCATCATCATATTGGCAGCAAAATAATCATCATCAGCAGCAGGAGCAATACCAGCGGCGTCAACAGCACAATACAAAACCAACAAGCATCACCAGCAACGGCTTCGCCGTCATCAGTAGCGGCACAAACCATTGTCAACAACAGCAGCAGCAACATAACTGACGTTGTAATCATCATCATCAACAGCAGCAGCAGGAACACCACCAAAGTCAGTGTGATCAGCAATAGCAGCACCGCCATAATCATCACCATCATCGTCGACCCTCCCATACACGGTGTCGAGGAGGTGGCGCTGGTGGCGGTGGCGGTGGTGGTGGCGGTGGTGGCGGTGGTGGTGCATCGGACAGTCATCTCAGTCGGACGACCCATGGCACCACCTGGGTTTGCCCCGTGACCTCCTGCCGGCGGGCGTTCGACACTTCACGTGGCCTTAAAGTTCACATCGCCTGGCACAAGCGCCGCGGTGACATCACCGTCACTCAGTGGCAAGTGGCGGTTGTTGTTGGTGGTGGTGGTGGTGCTGGTGGTGTTGGTGGTGGTGCTGGCGGTGTCCCTGGGTGCCGAGTGGACCAAGGACGCAGTCCACTCACCGGGGTGACTCGGGCGCGAGGCGGCAATCTGCTCTCAAGGTGTGTGGGTGTGATGATGGTGGTGGTAATGATGATGGTGGTGGTAATGATGATGATGGTGGTGGTGGTAATGATGATGATGGTGGTAATGATGATGATGGTGGTAATGATGATGATAGTAGTGGTGGTAATGATGATGGTGGTGGTAATGATGGTGGTAATGATGATGATGGTAGTGGTGGTAATGATGATGGTGGTGGTGGTGGTAATGATGATGGTGGTGGTAATGATGATGGTGGTAATGATGATGATGGTGGTGGTAATGATGATGATGATGGTGGTAATGATGATGATAGTAGTGGTGGTAATGATGATGGTGGTAATGATGATGATGGCAATGATGATGATGGTAATGATGATGATGGTGGTAATGATGATGGTGGTAATGATGATGATAGTAGTGGTGGTAATGATGATGGTGGTAATGATGATGATGGTGGTAGTGGTGGTAATGATGATGATGGTGGTGGTAATGATGATGGTGGTAATGATGATGATGATGGTAGTGGTGGTAATGATGATGGTGGTAATGATGGTGGTGGTAATGATGATGGTGGTAATGATGATGATGGTAGTGGTGGTAATGATGATGATGGTGGTAATGATGATGATAGTAGTGGTGGTAATGATGATGGTGGTAATGATGATGATGATGGTGGTAGTGGTGGTAATGATGATGATGGTGGTGGTAATGATGATGGTGGTAATGATGATGATGATGGTAGTGGTGGTAATGATGATGGTGGTAATGATGATGATGGCAATGATGATGATGGTAATGATGATGATGGTGGTAATGATGATGGTGGTAATGATGATGATAGTAGTGGTGGTAATGATGATGGTGGTAATGATGATGATGGTGGTAGTGGTGGTAATGATGATGGTGGTGGTAATGATGATGGTGGTAATGATGATGATGGTAGTGGTGGTAATGATGATGGTGGTAATGATGGTGGTGGTAATGATGATGGTGGTAATGATGATGATGGTAGTGGTGGTAATGATGATGATGGTGGTAATGATGATGGTGGTAGTGGTAATGATGATGATGGTGGTGGTGCGACAAACTGAATTTGTTTTTGGCCGCCTCGGGTAGTGGGGGGTGGGGGATCTTGACGACACAAATGTGGCCCTAACCCCTACACCCCTCCCCAACAAAACATTTCCGTTGTGAATCAAACGCCACAACTGTGGCAGCACAACCATTGTTTGTGCGACCCACGGGGTCTCAGCCACAGAGTCGCTCCTTCTCTATCCTTTGGATGGGGCGCCACGGTGGCTAGGAGATGTTAACTACCTCGCCTGGTGTGCAGGAGGTCGTGGCTTCGATCCAGACCCTGACGCCTGCTGCTGTATATTTGGAGTTTGCGTCTCTCTCTCTCTCCCCGTGGTCGCGTGGATTTTCCCATAATTTAGAATCAACATCGCGCGTTTAGAGTGATTTGGCGACATGCTATGCATTTTTCCACGTGATGATAAGCCACTTCGTTGAGCTATCATTTGCGTTAGCGAGGGTCGCTTCTGAAAAAAAGAGCTACATCGCTCAGCGGGGCCATACCTGGTAAAATAAAATAAAATGCTCACGGCTTGTGGCTCTGCTGCAAACCGAGCCGATTGCATCACCGACCTCCGCGTGGTGTCGAATTTACGACGTCCGCCCTCCCCTCTGCTGAGCTCTCGGTTTGCAAAAAGAAAAAAAGAACAGCCAGCTGATGGTCGCACGGCTCCAATAATCATAATCACCCGGAGCCCGACGCGAAAGCTGTGCCCGAGGAGGCGCGTCAACTTGAGGGCGCACTAAGGCAAATACATTCCTACATGCGCCGACACCCGCATTTACGTCGTTTCGCACATACGTCGTCACAGAATGCGATTTTTGTGTTGCGTTTAGTTTGTTGTCCCGCCACCTCCCCACCCCCGCCGCACCTCCGACGAGCACGGTTGGCTACGTACGGTGCGAAGGAAGTTAAACACACATACATGCATGCGGTGCATAGTGCTTCAGTAAGAGCGCTACCTGATTCGCGTCGCCTCAACCCCCACACTTACGTCGTTATAGCTGTCAACCCCTTATCTGTGCCCTACCTTATTACAGACCAATTCAGACCTTTTTTGGTCACCCCGTGCCCCTTATAAATCTCATCGTTCATCCTACAAAGTCGCAAGGGAGAGAAACACAAATAGGCAGACACATTTCTTTTGACCGTATCGAAACGGCTGTACGCCGTTATGAACCTGAAAACTCAATTTCCATGCACAAGAATACGGGGTGAACCCGTCTGGGTTGAGATGCACGCGTCCCTGGCAGCATCGTCCATCCTTACTCGTTATCCGTCGTCTCTCGGCCTTGCGCCTCCACCACCACCACCAACCGACCACCACCCACCAACCACCAACACCACCACCATCACCACCAACTTGCCCCTGTGAATCGCTTCTTCGATAGATGTCGTTTACGATATTTGTCGTCGCACCTTTCAGGGAACGCATCCCTCGACGTAAAGCGGGGCTGCTATCACTAAGTACAGAAATAATTCCTGAAACTCCACGTGTGGAATTAGGCGCCGTGTTAAGCGGCGGCGGCGGCTTATCCCTCTGCGCGAAGGGCGTGTGGGTGGTAAGGGGTAGGGGGGAAATCTTCTGGAGTCAGCTTCGTGAGGATCTCCTTCTCCTGCACGTGCACACGGGCGAAGAATAGAAATGAGGCCAAGGAAGGGCTTTGTCACTGGGTGATGGGGTGGTGGTGGTGGTGGGGAGGTGCAACACAGTGACGTGCGCGGTGAGGTCAGTGGCTGGAGGCACTTTCGGTAAAAAGAACCAAAGAATATGAATTCCTGCAGTCACGAAAGTTTTAAGTCAAAATTTTGACGTGACGCCATCGTGGCCACGTTCACACTGAAATCCTCTCCGGACAAAGGGGCGGAGCTACCCGAGCAGTGGGCGGGGCTACCCGACAAATGAGCGGAGCTACCTGACCAGTGGGCGGAGCTACCCGAGCAGTGGGCGGGGCTACCCGACAAATGAGCGGAGCTACCTGACCAGTGGGCGGAGCTACCCGAGCAGCGGGCGGGGGTTACCCGAGCAATGGGGCGGAGCTATCCGAGCAGTGGGCGGAGCTATCCGAGCAGTGGGTGGAACTACCTGAGCAGGGGGCGGAACTACCTCCAGAGCAGTGGCCGGGGAGAGGGGGGTCTGTTTAAAAGTGGGCGGGGCCTGACACGGAGGTGAGAGTCGCATGCCAGCTCGTCACGCCCTCCCGGTTCAGCTTCCCAGAAAATGTTGGCAACTTAATTCCTCCAGGGTTGTCGCGTGTCTGGCGCGGGGTGACACAGGTGCGTCGTTTGCCCCCCCCACCCCACTCCCCGCGATGGCACCGATCGATCGGTGTCGTCGCAACGTCCAAAGGTTCCGCGTCGAGCGGGCCTTGAGAGCGACAACTTTAATTGAGGCTTGGGTGGTGGCCTTTGACCAGCGTATTCAAACAATCGAAACAAACAACAATTTTAAATTTTGCCAGGTGTAAGGCCCTCTGAGCTATGTAGCTCTTTTTTTAGAAGCGACCCGGCCACACGCGATAGCTCAACGAAGTGGCTTATCATCACGTGGCAATGTGTAGCGGCCGAATACTCTGGACGCGTGATGTTGATTCTGAATGTGGAAGGGTAAAACTGGAGGACCCGGGGAAAAATCCTCGCGACCACGGGGAGAGCAACATGGAAACTCCAAATATACAGCAGGCGTCAGGGTTGGGATCGAACCTACGACCTCCTGCATAACAGGCGAGGTAGTTAACATCGCCCCGTGAGTCACCGCCATATAATTTAAATTTGCCACGACACAATAACTTCCTTATCCCGCGATATCAGTTTCCCATATCTCCGCACCATCACCCCGATCTCGCCTTGTACTTTGCCGCATTTCCGTTACGAATTAAAAAAAAAACGGATCGCGTCCAAAGGTTTCATGAACTGCAGGTCCCTCGACGGGAGGCGAATATAAACACCTCTCGAACGTGACAAATCTCTCGGTGGCGCGTGCCGTCGAATTTCACTCCGAAACGCATTGCGCTCTGGGACAAACCACGAGGGTTGTGACGTCACGTGAACGAGTCGCCCTTGACCATCGCGCTGAAAGTTCGACAACAAAAAAACCAACAGCCCGCGTTGACCAACGTGGCATGGGGAGGCCTTCGTCGTGCAGCGGTGGATTGAGAATGTCTGGATTTATTCTCAAGAGGCTTTTCGGGGTTAGATCGCTTGAATATATAAATGTGTGTCGTTAAACCCGCCACCGCCCGACACAGCCAATTAGTAAGGTTTGTCACGTGAAGAAAACGTGCCGATTCGTTACTAGTTCAACTCACCGGTGTGTTAGGTAGTAAACCCGCTACAAAAATGAACAATTCGAGTATCGTGACATTTCGCCAGTGTGGAGAAATCGTCTGGCTTTTTGTCTAAAGAATTGTAAATGTTGTGTACTTTGATACTGGCAGGAAAGGTATCATGTTGAAGCTGCTCACCCCGAGCTATAAATCCCCGATAGTGGCATCATTGCCTTTGGTGCTGTTCGCCTTTTGGCGTTGTTCTCTGGTCTAACACTGGTTGAGACTAGGCCCCAAATAAGGCTCTCTCTGGTGTAGACCAAGCAGTTTTCAAAACACTGCCCAAGTTTTACCATCACGTGTTTTTGTTTGCATGTTCTCCACCAGTACGTGCGGTTAATGGAGACATGATTTCTTGCAAAAGGTTTCTGTTTGGTGTTTGAACATCTTATTGCCAGAAAGGGTAAAACCTCTTGTTGTACTTGTGGGTTTACGCTCCAACACACCGGTCACGAATTGGCACGTTTTGCTTATGTGACAAAGTTTACTAATTTGGCTGCGTCGGGTGGTCGCGGGTTTAACGACGCATATTTACGCGATCTAACCCAAAAACCTCTATTATGGATTGTACTGGTCGCGTTAAGCCTACTACGTGTTAAACTATCTGTATTTGTTTTTTTTATTGCAAGCTCCTTGAGTCCCGGAGAGCCCCGTGCAATTCGCTTTCTGTTCACGACCAACGTCCATGACGAATCTCTGAACCAGTGCTGGGCCACCCCGAGGTCGACTCAGCCTTAAATTGGCACCTGGTGTGGTGTTGTAAAACATCAGCACTGGGGAGACGAAGGCGGAGGGCCGTGCGTGCTGCTAGCCACACCACGCAGCCGTCTGGAACGCGCTTCCTCCCGATATTATGAAGCAACTGGAGCTATGGACGTTTTAATCATCTAGATTGAAAACTCATTTCTTTAGAACTGCTTGTTGTGTTTTAGTTTATTGTCCTTCCCCGGCACCTCCAATTAGCCCGGTTGGCTACGTACGGTGCGAAATAAGTTCAAAATCCAAAGACAAAGATCCCCCCTATAATATTGACAGACTGTAGGAGCAAGTGCTGTTAGCGAGCACCTATGAAGGCCGGCACGGCACACGAGAGGGTGAGTGGCCAGCACCACGCCCGGCCGCTTTTGTCTCCCCAGTGGCAATGTTTACTCCACACCTCACCAGGTACTCAATTTGAGGCTGAGTCGACCTAGGGGAGACCCAGGACCGGTTCAGATAACCGTCACTGGTGTTGGCCGCGAGCGGGAATCGAACTCGGGTCGCCTGGGATCGTCTGCGCTGCGCGCTAACCGCTCCCTGCGCCTGCCACGCGCACCACCACAATCCTCCCCCACCCAAACCCTCCGAGGCTTGCCACGGTGACCTCCATCCGTGCATCTCGCTCACAGAACTCGCGCCGAGACTGGAAGCAGAGAGGGACGTCCCCTTTGCCGCCTGTTCCCCACGCCTGGGTGGCCACTTTCGACACGTTCCATTGCGACGTCGATTCACGGTGCCGCATCCGCGTGGGAATTTCCTTCCGAGCTTCGAGGGTCGTTCGCGAAACCGGTAACCGTTGCGAGAGCGCCCGGTTGGTTAAAGCCCGAGCATCGGTCGTACAGCGATCACGGTGGAATCTCAGTGGCCACACTCTTTACCCCACCACGCGTGCGTGCGTGCCTGCTTGCGGTGCGACTTGATTGTGGCGAAGCCGTTTGGGTGCCGAGAGACGGCGGTGGTGGCGTTGGTGATGTTGCGAGAGGCCGATTGAAGAAACTCGCTCCCACTGTTTCAACCCGCGCGCCGAATTGGGATTGAACCGGCGACCCTCTGGATTGCACAACTGCGTTGCGCTGGGCGGCGTGGCTATATAATTATTATCTGCTGTCCAACGGTTACGACATTTCTGCCCTCCTAAAAATGTATCACGTCCCTCAAATAAAATGGAAAAAAAATCTAGTGAATTCGAACACCGAAGCCCTACAGGACAGCCAGAGCCATTGTTAGCCGCGCGCGGCTAAAATTAATTCCAGCTCGGTGTCTGCTGTGCGCATTTCGCCGCTTAGATTCTCATACCACGACGTCTGGCCACTCACAGGGTCACCCACAAGGTCACCCACAAGGTCACTCACAAGGTCACTCACAAGGTCACTCACAGGGTCACTCACAGGGTCACCCACAAGGTCACCCACAGGGTCACTCACAAGGTCACTCACAGGGTCACCCATAAGGTCACCCATAAGGTCACCCACAAGGTCACCCACAGGGTCACCCACAGGGTCACCCACAGGGTCACTCACATAATCGTCACTGGCTGTTGACCGTGAAGCGGGAATCGAACCCGGGTCACTCAGGTTCATAGCGCAGCGCGCTAACCGCTGCACCACCGCTCCCCCACCACCACCCCCACCCCCTACCAATGAATGGCTCCCACAGTCACCCGGTGTTGTTGCAGGCGTGTCGCGCCATCGTCGAAGCCACGTGCCCGGCGTGTGATTGGTGGCGAGGCGGTCACGAGGTTTCAGGGCGGGTGTGTTTCTCTGATGAGTGACATTTGACACAGTTACTCCAATTGCTGTTGTTTGTTGTTGTGGTTGTTGTGTGCGCGCGCGCTGAGCGGTGGCCTTCATAGGTTGCTACTCGCAAACAGCACTTGCCCCCAACAGTCTGTTCGAGGCTACGCGGGGGATCTTTGTGTGTGGAGCGGTGGTGCAGCGGTTAGCGCGCCGCGCTACGAATCCGGCCGACCCGAGTTCCATTCCCGCTCACGGCCAACACCGGTGACGATTATCTGAACCTATCCAGGGCCTTCCCTAGGTCGGCTCAGCCTCAAATGAGTATCTGGTGCGGTGTGTCATAAACATCGCCACCGGGGAGACAAAGGCGGCCGGGCGTGATGCTGGGCCACCCACCCCCTCGTGTGCCACAGTGCCGGTAGCCTTCATAGGCTGCTACTCGCTGACAGCACTTGCTCCAACAGTCTGTTACAGGCTACACGGGGGAACTTTGTGTGTGTTTTTATTGTGATTTGATGGCCTTGTGTCTTGCATAGTGGGTGGGGTGTTCCCTGGGTAAATGTTGCCAGATCAGAGGTTTGTTGGCTATATATTTGTGCGCTCAGTGTGTGTGTGTAGAGAGATAGCATGATTTATATACCTATTTGAAAACAACCTGAGGTTACCACGTTATTGTTGTAGATTATCCGCAGTGCCTGCGATTAAACGCAGGGGCAGTGAATGCGTGGATGGGGCAGCTCGGGTGAGTGGCCTTCAATGAACGTCGAAGCTCATGGGATTTGTCCGGAATATGAGGATTGGGATTCTGAGAAGAATTGCGACAGTGCTGGGCACGGACTGAATTATGAACACGACGTGGATGGGCGACTGGGGGAGGAGGGAGGGAATGAGATAGGGAGGCAAGGAAGGATGGAGAGAGGCAGGGAGGGAATGAGATAGTGAGGCAAGGAAGGATGGAGAGAGGGAGCGAGGGGAGGGAGGGAATGAGATAGGCAGGCAAGGAAGGATGGAGAGAGACAGGGAGCGAGGGGAGGGAGGGAATGAGATAGTGAGGCAAGGATGGAGAGAGGCAGGGAGGGAGAGGAGGGAGGGAATGAGATAGGGAGGCAAGGAAGGATGGAGAGAGACAGGGAGCGAGAGGAGGGAGGGAATGAGATAGTGAGGCAAGGAAGGATGGAGAGAGACAGGGAGCGAGAGGAGGGAGGGAATGAGATAGTGAGGCAAGGAAGGATGGAGAGAGACAGGGAGCGAGAGGAGGGAGGGAATGAGATAGTGAGGCAAGGAAGGATGGAGAGAGACAGGGAGGGAGAGGAGGGAGGGAATGAGACAGGGAGACAAGGAAGGATGGAGAGAGACAGGGAGGGAGAGGAGGGAGGGAATGAGATAGGGAGGCAAGGAAGGATGGAGAGAGGCAGGGAGGGAGAGGAGGGAGGGAATGAGATAGGGAGGCAAGGAAGGATGGAGAGAGGCAGGGAGCGAGGGGAGGGAGGGAATGAGATAGGGAGGCAAGGAAGGATGGAGAGAGGCAGGGAGCGAGGGGAGGGAGTCTGTGGGCGGGGTTGAATCCCCGGAGCAGAGGAAATGAGAAGCACTCCCCACGTCTCCCCCCCCCACCGTCCCCGGCCAATCACAAGGCGCCTCTCCGTGCACCCCCCCACCACCTCCCTCCACCTCCCCCCCACCACCTCCCCCCACCACCACGCGCGGCTTCCATCCATTACCGACTGGACGCGCGCCCCCTCGGCTCTACCGAACGCAACTGTTGCGTTCAACTCCTGCGGGCGACAGCCGATAAAAGGGGTGACCGTCGCGGGGTGGAGAGTGGTGGCGTGGTGGTGGTGGTGGTGCTGGTGGCGTGGTGGTGGCGTGGTGTGGTGTGGTGGTGACGTGGTGTGGTGCTGGTGGCGTGGTGCTGGTGGTGGTGGTGGCCTGGACTTGAGGGGACGGCGACAGCAGCTTGGCCACGTCGCCGGCTCGCACCTCGCGCGGCGGCGTTTTGTGACATCCCAAGTCGCCACCGCACTCACTGGGCGGTCGGTGGTTGTTGTTGGTTGTGGCCGGTGGTTGTGGCCGGTGGTGGTGGTGGTGGTCACGGATTTGCGTTAGGCTCGCGTGAGGGACGGACGCACGGAGGAGCACCACCTGCACCACCGTCAGCACCACCACCACCCCGAGATTCGGCGATTCGGAGCGGGCTGGGGGTGGGTTTTGCGATGGACAGCGCCCGAGGGAAGAAGGGTCGCCTGCACACGTGCGTGGCGCTCATGATGAAGGTCTACCACGAGCTGGTCCACAACAGGCACAGGTAAGACGGTGGTGTACCGGTGGTGGTGGTAGTGTACCGGTGGTGGTGGTAGTGTACTGGTGTTGGTGGTAGTGTGGTGGTGGTGGTAGTGTACTGGTGGTGGTGGTAGTGTACTGGTGGTGGTAGTGTACTGGTGGTGGTGGTAGTGTACTGGTGGTGGTAGTGTACTGGTGGTGGTAGTGTACTGGTGGTGGTAGTGTACTGGTGGTGGTAGTGTACTGGTGGTGGTAGTGTACTGGTGGTGGTAGTAGTGTACTGGTGGTGGTAGTGTACTGGCGGTTGTGGTAGTGTACTGGTGGTGGTAGTGTACTGGTGGTAGTGTACTGGTGGTAGTGTACTGGTCGTGGTGGTAGTGTACTGGTGGTGGTAGTGTACTGGTCGTGGTGGTAGTGTACTGGTGGTGGTGTACTGGTGGTGGTGGTAGTGTACTGGTGGTGGTAGTGTACTGGTGGTAGTGTACTGGTGGTGGTGGTAGTGTACTGGTAGTGGTGGTAGTGTACTAGTGGTGGTAGTGTAGTGGTGGTGGTGGTGTACTGGTGGTGGTAGTGTACTGGTGGTGGTGGTAGTGTACTGGTGGTGGTAGTGTACTGGTGGTAGTGTACTGGTGGTAGTGTACTGGTGGTGGTGGTAGTGTACTGGTGGTCGTAGTGTACTGGTGGTGGTGGTAGTGTACTGGTGGTGGTTGTAGTGTACTGGTGGTGGTTGTAGTGTACTGGTGGTGGTTGTAGTGTACTGGTGGTGGTTGTAGTGTACTGGTAGTGGTAATGTACTGGTGGTAGTGTACTGGTGGTGGTGGTAGTGTACTGGTGGTGGTAGTGTACTGGTGGTGGTTGTAGTGTACTGGTGGTAGTGTACTGGTGGTGGTAGTGTACTGGTGGTAGTGTACTGGTGGTAGTGTACTGGTGGTGGTGGTAGTGTACTGGTGGTGGTAGTGTACTGGTGGTGGTGGTAGTGTACTGGTGGTGGTGGTAGTGTACTGGTGGTGGTGGTAGTGTACTGGTGGTGGTGGCAGTGTACTGGCGGTGGTGGTAGTGTACTGGCGGTGGTGGTAGTGTACCGGTGGTGGTGGTAGTGTACTGGTGGTGGTGGTAGTGTACTGGTGGTGGTAGTGTAGTGGTGGTGATACTGTACTGGTGGCGGTGGTAGTGTATTGGTGGTGTACCGGTGGCGGTGGTGGTGGTGGTGGTGTACCGGTGGTGGTAGTGTACCGGTGGTGGTAGTGTACTGGTGGTGGTGTACTGGTGGTGGTAGTGTACTGGTGATGGTAGTGTACTGGTAGTGGTGTACCGGTGGTGGTGGTGTACCGGTGGTGGTGTGCCGGTGGTGGTATTGTACTGGTGGTGGTGGTGTGCCGGTGGTGATTGTGTGCCGGTGGTGGTTGTGTGCTGGTGGTGGTAGTGTACTGGCGGTGGTAGTGTTCTGGCGGTGGTCGTTTACTGTGGTAGTGTACTGGTGGTGGTAGTGTACTGGTGGTGGTAGTGTACTGGTGGTGGTAGTGTATTGGTGGTATTGTATTGGTGGTGGTAGTGTTGGTGGTGGTAGTATACTGGTGGTGGTAGTGTACTGGTGGTGGTAGTGTACTGGTGGTAGTGTACTGGTGGTGGTGCATTGGTGGTGGTGTTGGTAGTGTACTGGTGGTGGTAGTGTACTGGTGGTAGTGTACTGGTGGTGGTGCATTGGTGGTGGTGTTGGTGGTGGTAGTGTACTGATGGTGGTGTATTGGTGGTGGTGTATTGATGGTGGTGTTGGTGGTGGTAGTGTATTGGTAGTGGTGTACTGGTGGTGGTGTATTGGTGGTGGTAGTGTTGGTGGTGGTAGTATACTGGTGGTGGTGTGTTGGTGGTGGTGTGTTGGTGGTGGTGTGTTGGTGGTGGTGTATTGGTGGTGGTGTTGGTGGTGGTGTGTTGGTGGTGGTGTATTGGTGGTGGTGTTGGTGGTGGTGTATTGGTGGTGGTGTATTGGTGGTGGTGTTGGTGGTGGTGTGTTGGTGGTGGTGTTGGTGGTGGTGTTGGTGGTGGTGTTGGTGGTGGTGTATTGGTGGTGGTGGTGTTGGTGGTGGTGTATTGGTGGTGGTGTTGGTGGTGGTGTATTGGTGGTGGTGTTGGTGGTGGTGGTGTATTGGTGGTGGTGTTGGTGGTGGTGTTGGTGGTGGTGTTGGTGGTGGTAGTGTTGGTGGTGGTGTTGGTGGTGGTGTTGGTGGTGGTGTTGGTGGTGGTGTATTGGTGGTGGTGGTGTTGGTGGTGGTGTATTGGTGGTGGTGTATTGGTGGTGGTGTTGGTGGTGGTGTTGGTGGTGGTGTTGGTGGTGGTGTATTGGTGGTGGTGTATTGGTGGTGGTGTTGGTGGTGGTGTTGGTGGTGGTGTATTGGTGGTGGTGTATTGGTGGTGGTGTTGGTGGTGGTGTTGGTGGTGGTGTTGGTGGTGGTGTTGGTGGTGGTGTATTGGTGGTGGTGTTGGTGGTGGTGTTGGTGGTGGTGGTGTTGGTGGTGGTGTTGGTGGTGGTGTTGGTGGTGGTGTTGGTGGTGGTGTTGGTGGTGGTATACTGGTGGTGGTGTTGGTGGTGGTGTTGGTGGTGGTGTTGGTGGTGGTGTTGGTGGTGGTGTTGGTGGTGGTAGTGTTCCTTGTGCAGAGCTTATCCCGTGACCTACCAACACCTAGCCTGGCACAAGAGCTGTGATGGGACCGCCGGCACTTTATGGCGAAAGTTGTGTTGTACAATACAAAGATCCCCCGTGTAGCCGTAACATTGTTTTGGTGCAAGTGCTGTTTCGCGAGCACCTATGATATCCATACCGTGTCAACCCATACGGCTTACCCCGTATTCTTGTACAGGCAAATTGAGTTTTCAGGTCCATACGGCGTACGGCCGTTTTAATGCGGGCAAAAAAAATTGTCTATTTCTTTGTATTTCTCTCCTTGTGATGGGACTTTGTAGGATGAACGTTGAGATTTAGAAGGGCACGGGACGACCAATAAGGTTTTAATTGGTCTGCAATAAGGTAGGGCACTGATCAGGGGTTGACAGGTATGTATTGGTCGCCACGGTAGACGAGAAGGTTAGTGGCCAGAACCACGGCCTCCCGACCGCCTTTGTCTCCCCAGTGGCGATTGTTCACACACCGCACGAGGTACTCGTTTGAGGCTGAGTCGACCTATGATGACACACGGCACACACATCTGATACGCATAGCCTTGTTGTGAGCGATCGTTGAACATCTAACCCTAATGGTGTTCTTGATCGCTTTAGACAGCTGGAAATTGGCTTAATTATTGGCCCAGATTGTGGTCACATATAAAAGAGACGCGGAAAAGAAAAATTATTCGTATCCTGGAAAACGAGGTCACGTGGATTGAATTAGTTTCACTCGGAGAGAGGGCACACTCCAAGGTTCCTCATTGCTAACCGCTGCACGTGTACTGTACACGGACTCCCCCCCCCCCCCCAACATCGTCAGCGAACCGAGTAATTCGCCTCCCGTGAAGAGCGATGCGGAAACTGAATGGACGCATGAATGCGCGCGTGAGCGACTCCGCGAACAGCCGAATGTGTGTGCACCGCAGGCGAGAGTGGCTTCACTGAACGAGCAAGCGGCTGTGCGTGGCGTGGGAAACGCTGTGCGGCGGACGTTTGACCTATACTTCAGAGGTGGTGGCTGACGGGCCTTCTTGCGGCTCTCGCTACGCGGTGACCGATGGAGAGGGGGTAGCGGGGGAGGAGGAGTTGGGGATGGCGGCGGCTGGATTGGCCACTGAACGGCACGGAGGAGAGTTGTATGTATGCGTGTTGAACTCCTTTTCGTACCGAACGCAGCAAACCGTGCTAATCGGAGGTGCGGGGGAAGGACGGCAAACGAACACACAAAAAGCAGTTCTCAAGAAGTGGACACGGTCGGGTCTTGCAGTTCGTCTGTCCTTGCATGCGAGCGAATAGTGAGGTTCTTTTTTATAATTCCGAAAATTCGCTGGCACACCTGGGACACACCTGGGACTCACCTGGGGGCGATGTTCACACGCCGCTGCCAGGTACTCACTTGAGGCCGAGTCGACCTAGGGGAGGCGCAAGGGCCGGTTCGGATAATCGTCACCGGTGTTGGCCGCGAAGGCGGGAATCGAACTCGGGTCACTGGCGGGTTCGTGGCGGGGCGCAGCGGTCAGCCCGCCAGGACCAAACGCGTTGCTCGCGTTTGCCCGTGTTGGACGTGCAGGTTCATGAACCACCGACCGCCGCCGAACTGCCGGTACCAGCCCACGGAGTACGAGCACGCCGCCAACTGCGCGACCCACGCCGTGAGTAACCCCCCCACCACCTCATTCTACACCCACCGCGGTGCAGCTGAGGGGCGTGCGGGCGGTGCAACCGCTGCAAATGTACAGCGGCCAAATGCGCACGTTGAGTCTAAATGTGGATGGAAAAAGCGGACGACCGCCGGAGAAAAATCTACACGACCAAGGGGAGAACATGCAGACTCCAATCTACTATTTTATTTTACCAGGTAAGACACCACCGAGATGCTATAGAGCTCTTTTCGCAGCAGCGACCTGGCCATCACAAATGATAGCTCAACGAAGCGGGCTTTTCATCATCATCATCATCACGTGGGAAATGTATGGCAGTCAAATCCACTGAACGCGCGACATTGTTGATTATAAATGTGGAGGGGCAAAAACCGGAGGACCCGGAGAAGAATCCGCGCCACGACGGGCAGAGAGACAGAGAGAGAGAGCGAGACTCAAACTCCGAAATATACAGCAGCAGCAGGCGTCAAAGGTCGGGTTAGAACCCACGAACCTCCTGCATACCCGGCGAGGTATTTAACATCTCGCTACCGTGGTTTCAAATGAGATTATAATTATTCTTCCCACCTCCTGTCTCCGTGTCGTCATTGTCACCCCTCCCTCCCTCCCTCCCTCCCTCCCTCCCTCCCTCCCTCCCTCCCTCCCTCCCTCCCTCCCTCCCTCCCTCCCTCCCTCCCTCCCTCCCTCCCTCCCTCCCTCCCTCCCTCCCTCCCTCCCTCCCTCCCTCCCTCCCTCCCTCCCTCCCTCCCATCCCTCCCCCGCCGTGGATCTCGCCGCTCAGCTGTGGATCTTGCCGAGCATCGTGGGCAGCGCCGCGCTACACCGCCTGTCGGACGAGCGCCTGGAGCAGGTGACGGCGTGGGTGTACGGCCTGGGCCTCTGCGGCCTCTTCATCGTGTCCACCATTTACCACACCTACGCCTGGAAGGGGCGGCACTACCAGTGAGTTGGCGCCACCAGTGCCCTGCTGGTTCCCTGCCAGTCTACGCTGGTCCCAGCCGGTCCCAGCCGGTCCCCGCCGGACCCCGCCGGTGACACAGGACCATGCCAGGCTGCATGGCCGTGTGTCACTATTCACGTGCGGCTTCTTGAAAGCGCCTTACGTCGCCATCTCATCTCGGCCGTTCTGATGCCCGTCTCGAGTTTAATTTCTTTCCTCGTAAATAATGATGTAGCCGCGATAAATTTTGGCAAGATGCGACGTACTACTACGCACGATGAGTATGCCGCCATCGCGTCACTGTGTCATTCTGCGTACCGTGTATCACTCCGCTCAGCCGCGCATTCTGCGTTGTACCAAAAGGTGTTCACGAATGGGAGAAGCGCCGCGTTGTTGTAGCGTTGCAGCGGCGGCGCGTCACGTGGAGCGCCGCGTAGCCATCGAGGCCTCGCCGCTCACCCGACTCCGCTTCACCGCTGCGCTGTCCCCCCCCCCGCCCCCCCGCCGCAGCTCAACGGAGCACTGCTTCCACATCTGTGACCGTGTCGCCATCTACCTCTTCACCGCTGCCTCCTACACGCCCTGGTGGGTGCACTCGGTTACCCGTGGCCCCCAGCTCCCCACGCCCCCTCCCCCCCACCCCTCGTGCCCCCCCCCTCCCCCCTCCTGTGTGTATATCTATTGTTCCACTGCCCCAATGTGTCGGTGTGTAAGCACCTCCACTCGGGAGACAAAGGCGTCCGGGCGTGGTGCTGGCCACCCGCCCCTTTGTGTGCCGTGGCACGCCTCCAGCTGGCACGGGTGGCTATGTACGGCGCGAAAGAAGTTTAACGTACAAAGACAAAGATTCCCCCGTATATAGCCTTCGACAGACTGTTGGGGGCAAGTGCTGTTTGGCGAGTAGCGCCTGTGAAGGCTGGCACGGCACACGAGCGGGGTTTGGGTGGCCAGCACCATACGAACACTGCTCACTAAACGGCACTTGCCCCGACCAGTCTGTGTGGTCTTACTCGGGGGGAGGGGGGGGGGGAGGAGTGGATTTTTCGCTTGGCAGCGTCGCGTGTGCTGCCACCCCCTCACGCTTGCGCTCCGTCCTCTCTCTCTCTCCCTGTCCATCTCCTGCGCAGGCTCTTCCTGCGTGAGCTGGGCCCGTGGGCCTCTCACATGCGCTGGGTCGTGTGGCTCATGGCCTGCTCAGGGGCGCTCTTCGTCTTCATGTTCCACGGCCGGTGCGTTTGTCCCCCCCCTCCCCTCCCTCCTCCGCAGAGTGTCTCGGGTGCGCGGCGGCCGCCACCGCCCTTGCGACCGCCACCGTCGCCACCGCTTTGTTTCCCCGTATCGCACTTGGGCGCGACGGCTCGAGCGACGTCTCTGGGTTGTCACGTGACGTCCCCGACAGCCGTGGTGTGTCGCGGAGCGCAAAAGCTCGTTTTTCGGCGAGTGAAAATCGACGGCGACGCGCCGCGACCGGACGATTTAGTTTGCGCGCTCGGGGGAGGGGCTTACGGCAGCCTCCCGTAGAGCGGGCGGCAGTTCACCGTACCGGAAATGGGGCAAAGTTCAAACGCGGCACAATCGGAGGTTCTGCAGTACGATGGTGCGGAGGTATGGGAAACTGATATCCCGGGATAATGAAGTTATTGTATCGCGACGAAGAAAAGTTCTTACATGGTGGCGACTCACGGGGCACCGCGGTGGTGAGATGTTTAATTACCTCTGCCTGGTAGGGCATGGGTTTGATCCTGACGCCTGTTGTATATTTGGAGTTTGCGTGTCTCTCTCTCCCGGTGGTCGCGTGGATTTTTCACTGGGTCCTCTGGTTTTTCCTTCCCACATTTGAGAATCGACGTGCGTTTAAAGTATTTGGCTGCTGCTTTTAATTGTCCACACGATGACGATGAGTCGCTTTGTTGAGCGATCATTAGCGGCCAGGTGGCTTCTGAAAAATAAGCTGATAGCTTATTACTTGGTAAAATAAAATAGTTTAGTTTCATTTGTATATTTGTAAAGTGATTTTTTTCTTACCTTTCCTATACTTTGCTTGTTTGTTATTGTGACGTTCTGACCCCGTGCCCCTACTAGTGACAGAGTTTTTTTAGCTCATCGGATTCCTCTTCGAGCCTAAATAAAGAGATTCCGATTCTTTTCTCCGTTTGTGGCCGCGGCAGTGGCTCCGGGATCCAATCCCCGAGTCACTCTCTCGCGCCACGTGACCCTTCGCCTTGCACCGCTGCGGCGACTTTACACAGCGTTGTGAGACGCCTCGCCCCCCCCACGTGGCTCTGTCACCGCCACCACGTGGACGCCTCGCCCCCCCCCCCACGTGGCTCTGTCACCGCCACCACGTGGACGTCTCACCCCCCCCACGTGGCTCTGTCACCGCCACCACGTGGACGCCTCGCCCCCCCCCCCCCCCCACGTGGCTCTGTCACCGCCACCACGTGGACGCCTCGCCCCCCCCACGTGGCTCTGTCACTGCCACCACGTGGACGTCTCACCCCCCCCCCCCCACGTGGCTGTGTCACCGTCACCACGTGGACGTCTCACCCCCCCCACGTGGCTGTGTCACTGCCAACACGTGGACGTCTCACCCCCCCCACGTGGCTCTGTCACCGCCACCACGTGGACGTCTCACCCCCCCCACGTGGCTGTGTCACTGCCACCACGTGGACGTCTCACCCCCCCCCACGTGGCTCTGTCACCGCCACCACGTGGACGTCTCACCCCCCCCCCACGTGGCTCTGTCACCGTCACCACGTGGACGTCTCACCCCCCTCCCCACGTGGCTGTGTCACCACCACCACGTGGACGTCTCACCCCCCCCCCCCCCACGTGGCTGTGTCACCGCCACCACGTGGACGTCTCACCCCCCCCACGTGGCTCTGTCACCGCCACCACGTGCCACACGACATCGCCACGCGGGGCTGCGAAACCTAAAAACTGCCTGCGCGGCTGCCGTTGATTCGCCACGGGGCCGGCCCACGGGGCCTGACACGTGCCTGCCCCTCTTTCTTCGTTGCAGGTATAAGCTGATCGAGCTGGTGTGCTACCTCACCATGGGCATCTCTCCGGCTCTCGCCATCGTTTCAATGGTAAGCGCACAGATCGCAAGTTCGATTTGAAGATCGTTTCTTTACGCCCGCAGCCCCCCACGTCATTTGGACGTGACCGTCCACGGCAAATAACAGCGGCGGATGTATCTTAACCGGTCATGGGCCCCTCCCCTAGGTCGCCTCGGCCTTAACACGAGTACCTGGTGCCAACGGCAATGGGGGGGGGGGGGGGGGGACGGGACGAAGGCGGCCGAGCGTGTTGCTGGCCCCACCCCGAGCCCCTCGTAAGCGGGCCGTGACGGCCTTCATCGGCGCTCGCTTGCAGCGCTTGCCCCAACGTTCATCGTTGCCACCCGTGTACCGACAGTTCAAATTTTAACATCCAATCAATTTTACTGACGGACTGTGTGTGGTGTTGTCTGGGCGTGGTTGGGGACTGTCGTTTTGCTGGCTTGCCCAAACTTGCGTTGGCAAATCGGCAGGAATTTTTGTACTTCTGCAATTGTACTTTTTATTTATTTGTTGATATTTGCTCACTGTTTCTCTCATTTGTACTCCTATCGTCGATTGCGTCGTTTGTTGTTGTAACTTGCTGACCCGCCCCCGACCAGATACCGGTGAAAAAGAGCTTCATAGCTCATCGGATTTCTCCCTCCCCTTCCCTCCCACACAACATAAAGATTATTCAAGGCTATACCGGGAAGAAGGGGGCAGCAGACGGGTCAGGGAGTGGCTTTCGCCACGGCACGTGATTAACGTGTTCATATTTTTAAAATTATTCTAAGAACAAAAATCTTAAAGGCTATACGGGGAAGAAAGAAGTGGGGGTGGGGGGGTGGGACGAGGTGGTTGGGGTTCTTTGTCTTTCTACACGGCAAGTGATTAACGGGTTTACGTATTTTTTTTATTATTCTATATAATTGTTTTCCCTCTGTCCCGTGCGATGCGCCGTTCAGCCCAACAGGGAAGGCCTCTCCGAGGTGGCGATCGGCGGAGCACTCTACGTCTTCGGAGTCATCTTCTTCAAGAGCGACGGCCGCGTGCCTTTCGCTCACGCCATCTGGCACCTGTTTGTGGCCTTGGCTGCCACCATCCACTACTACGCCATCTTCCGGTACCTCTACATGCCCTTGCGGGTGTGAGGGGGAGGCGGGGGAGCCGCGGGGGGTGGTGGGAGTGGCAGGAGGGAGGGTGACTCTTGGGGGGTGTGCGGGGGGGGCGACTCTTTGGGGGTGGGCGGCGGGGCAGCGATCCGTGGGGGGTGATTAGCACGGTTGGCTACGTACGGTGCGAACGAAGTTTCAAGGGACGTACGTACGGGGAGGAGGAGAGAGAGATAAACAAGCTAAATACGTACACAACTCTCCTCCTCATGTCTGTTCCAAAACTTATAATTATATATATTTTTTATCCCAAAATTTTCTTTTTTTTTACACATCCCATTAGCCACACTTCTGGGTCCAGTGTTGGCATAATTTTCAGCAACGTTGGTTCAACACGAGCAAAACTTCTGGGCTGGATTCGACATTCACGGTTTCGTCGGCAGAGTTGGCCTTGCTTGAACCGATTGCTCTTGGTGGAACAGACTGACGATCATTGGTAAAGGGCCCTTCGCGTTTGATATGGGTCCTAGTTTGACGCAACACAACCTAATAATGAGACACTAACGATTGTTACGCGAGCGGGTGGGTGGACCTACGGGCGGGCGAGCGGGCAGTTGAGTGGGTCTTCACGGTGGAATGCAGAGAGTGACATTGAAGAAGCTTCTTCTCCGCGCGGCTGCCCAACTTATCATCATCATCATGATCACCCACCTCCCAAGCACGTTTTCCCCGTCTTGAAAGAACTCCCGTAACCTTTTTCCGCTGTACAACCGAGCCGTGCTGGAACCGCGCCGCCGACGTCAACACGCAATGACCGTGTGACGTTGGCGTCACGAGTTAACCCTTTCCCGTTCCGACGACGATGTACGTACACGAACGTCATCGGTTTTGCTTCCGATTCCGTTCCGATGACGTACGTCGTAAACCGGAATAAAAACTAAAGTCTTATCGGTATCGAGGCTCCCACAAGGCCATGCGGGAGGGCGTGTGTCACAGTTTGGCGCCGGCTATCGTAGAGTAGTGGCGGTCTTGTCGCTACGGGTCTCTGCGGTGAGTAACAATGGCGCTACTGCACCTCTCTAAATTAAATTAACGCTGGGCTCCTTGCGCGTTCCGAGAATTCAGCGGCGAACGGGACACCCACCCACCCTGCAACTTGTAGACATCTCGGAACGAGAAAGGGTTAAGTATGTGGGCTGACTTTTGACGCGCCGCCTGGCCCTGCTTGGCCACCCCCCCCGAACCAAATTGAGACGTCTGCTTGTGACGCTGGCGTGTTGCGGTTATAGATTTCTGCCTCGGCTGTCGGCAAATATCCCCAGCGGGAAAACCATGCCCGTATTGTGAGGGTGCCGTTCTGACCCGGCTCCGATGGTGGCAGTGGAAAAGCAGTCTTACAGGTTCCTGGAAGTCGGTGTACCAACGTGGCAAGGTGGTAAAATCCACCTTGGTGGGAAGGAGGCTGTTGGTGCCCTCGTGTAGCTTGATAGTTGAGTTGGTGTTCAAATCTTACCGATTTGTATTTCCCCCGCCGATGGCCCAGTTGTTTTTTTGTCGGTTCATTCGGCCCGAACCGTGATCGGTGAGAACTCCCATCACCGACATGTTGCAGCGGGTGCTGCGAATTTGTTGAACGCGAGCGAACAGCTGAACGAACGCGCGTTTTCCTGAAACGCACTAGAAGAATATTTACTCTATCAAACGAACCGCTGTGTGATTATTGTTCAACGGTGATCGGCACATTCCCATTTTGGCTTTGGTTGAGTATTTTTGGCTGAGTAGTTTTGGCCAGGAAACCACCGAAAGCCGTGCCGAGAAGCGCATTCCTCGCTGGCCAGCGATGGCGGGGTGCTGGCGTTCGGGAGACACAACCAAAAAAAAATTAAACCAAAACCAACGGGTGCTACGGTTAAACTGTATTGTCCGGCTTAATATATGTAAGTTAAATGTGCACAACTTAGGGTATAATTGTATTTATTGGTTATGTACGTGGAACGGATGGAAAGGTGTCGCAGCAGCCCTGATAGTCCGTGGGGCAGAGCGTAAAAAATCGGTACCGCCTCATATCGCGGAAACTTTACATCACCCCACTCGCTTTGCCTGGTTCCCGCGTGAGTCACTCTTATTGGCCGCATAAGGCTCTTGGAACCGTGAAAGTGACAAATCATAATATCTGGCCTGGGCTCATGGAAAGTGATTTGGAGGTGGCTCTAGTAACTTCCCAGTGGGGGGGGGGAAGGAGGGTGAGAGATTCCCAAACTGATATATTTTTCTGTTCTTCCTAAAAATGCAATATCGATGGGCAAAATACGTGCAAATAAATATCAACAAAAGATATTTATTCTTGATTTGAAGCTTTCGTGACTGCATGAATCCATGCTCTTTGTTTATTTCGGTAAAGTCACGTAGAATTTATTTTTTATTTTATTTTACTACCTACGTGACTTTACCGAAAGAAACCAAAAGTATAAAAGAGATTCATTTTGGGATCTCACCATTGCCCCCCCCTCCTCCACCTTCTGGTTCCGCCACCGCCCTGAATGTAATTGCTCTCGTTGTCTCATTAGCGAGGCTCTCTCGTGTCACGGCAGACAACCTGAGACTCGCAGCCCGGCAGTGTGAACCTTACAAACTTGACCAAAATCTACCGTCGTTTGGCTCGTAAACCTTCCTCTCAATGCGCCTATTAAGCACATTGGGTGAGCAGTTCGGCTACATAAATGATTTGTTGTTTTTTTTTACAAACAACAGCTGGCATTCAAGAAACAAACGAACAAGGGGCAGGAAGCGCGAGCGTTGTCTCGCGCTCCGATGAGCGTGCCTGCCGTTGCACGACGGAGAAGGCCGAGCGAGCACTGCGATCGGAGGCTGAGCGCCAAGGTGCAGACGTTCCGTCACGGGACGCCGCCTCCCCACCGGAACCTCCGATTAGCACGGGTTGGCTAGGTACGGTGCGAAAGAAGTTCAGCATGCATACATATGCCCGGTGCGATCTGTAAACATCGCCACTAGGGAGACCAAGGTGGCCGGGCGTGGTGCTGGCCGCCCCATCCTCCTTGTTTGCCGTCCCAGAATTCCTACGTGCTCCTTGCTTAACAGCACTTGTCGCCAACAACCTGTTCAGGCCTTACCGGGGGGGATCTTTGTCTGCGGAAGCGCCCGGTCCTAACTTCGGCACAGAACCGTGTAGCGCCAAGCGGCACTCCTGCAATGGAAACAAAAAGGCAAATGTGCAGCCCTGCAATTTACTGGCTCACTCTCCCCTATAACGGTGGCCAAACGTTATTGGAAGAGGGTCGGAGTTACCCACGCTGTTCCCCACCACACGCGCGACCCGCCGCTCGACTTGAACGCGGCGTATCCGCGAGCGCCGCCGCCGGAACAATGCGGCTTAGTTATATTGGGCGTAAGGCCAAGGCTCGTGTTAAATATTCCCCTAAGTGCTTTCAGGACGCGGAGAAAGTATTTATTTAATCTCACAACGGGCTAAATGAGCATTAAAGAACGGAAGACATATTCTGTTGGTTGAACAGCTTGCAAAGGGACCGGAGTTGAGACCATAGATTATTTCTACAACAAGAGTGTTTGTTTTTACATCACTTTTTTACGGCTGTATTAAAACTAAACTCTTTTATTTACCAGGTAAAGCCCTCTGACCTATTGGCTCTATTTCAGAGGCCACACGCGTTGATAGCTCATCGTCGAAGCGGCTGATGTCATCGTCATCATCATCACCACATGTGGGAATTTATCGCAGCGGCCGAATAATGTAGAGGCGCGTTGGTTGTAAATGGGGAGGGCAAAACTGGAGGAACCCAGAGAACAATCCGCGCGACCACTTAGGGGCGAGAGAAAACGCGCAACGGGCATTGCCAGGGTCCGGGATTGAACCAAAAACCTCCTGCATACCAGGCGAGGGAGATGGCATCTCGTAGCCACTGCGGCGCGCACTGCTGATGAGCATCAGTGTCGTCAAAATCATTCTCCGATTGCCTTCTCTGATAATCAAACGCGACGGCTACACATATTCCGGATAGAAAGTGGGCAATTTTGACTAATCGATTTACTTTTGTTTTCAAGTTATTTAAGCACACGCATATATATATAGCGTCCACTTGTTTCGAGTCATCAAAATATGTAATCGAAACAGTAAAATATATATATTTTCTCGTGTATTCAAACCGAGGCTACCAAACGTCGTGGTTTGGCCAAAAGAAATTGTGGAAATTTGGATTTTGTACTACCCGAGCAGTGGGCGGAGCTACCCTAACAATGGGCGGAGCTACCCGTGAAAGTGTGCGGGGCTACCCGAGCGGTGGGCGGGTCCAACGTAATAAAAGAGCGAATCAGATTGCTCAGTGTATGTGTGGGCGTGGCTATGATAGAGTGGGCGGGGGCTGATAGATGGAGGGAGGGGCTGCCAGCTCGCCATGTGTCCCCGCGGGGAAGCCTCCCAAGGCATTTTGGTCGCCTTGACTTTTGACGTCAATTATCGGTGCCATTCTGTCCGACTCGCTACGATTGCGAGCACGAAAAACGGACGAGGAGAGATGACACGTCCCGTGGGTGTGCTTTTACGAACGTTGGCTCGTGCACTTGGCGCACTCCATTTCGCTCGACAGAGTGAAGCCCTATGGATTGACGCTTCAAACACACACACACACCGGCCTCCCAGAGTGCCCCCTGAATCGGACTGCGGTTTGATGCAGTGAACTCTTGGGTTTAGACCAAAACATGCTACGGGCTATGAGATTTGTTTGCCAGCCAGTGTCGGCTCACAGATCTCAGTTGACGGAGATGCTGCAAACTGAAACCTGGGGTTCTTTTCCAATTTTCGAGTCACTAGGCGGATTTGTTGATGGTTGTAACGCTAAAGCGTTCTCATCCAAGACTGGAATAAAACCTGAGGTGGAAGTTATAGTCTTGGATTCAAGGCTGTGAGCCAATCACGGCCAAGCCGAGTGCAAGGCCTGTTCAGGGCTGGATCCTGTAGGCTGAGACCGGTGTCAAGGCCACGACCCTGAGGCCACGGTCCAATGTCCTTGAAGCTGGGCCTTGAGGCCCAGGACTGGTCTCGTGGGGACTGATTCACTGACTCGCGATGAGCGAGGTGCAGCTGGCCTAGGGGCTGGCCACGAGGACTCAAGACTGCCTCAACCGAGAGCCGTGAGTCCGCCACTGCCTCGCGGCAAGAACGACAACGGTGCGACTGCCAGCAGATTTCTATTCGCGCGTTTACTCGTTTGGGTCCTCCCTTTAAAACTCTCTGACGACGGCGCGACCTCTTTTAAATTTCACCCCGCTCAATCTGAAAGCATTTACGGGCGAAGGCGCGTCGTCGTTGTCGCGTCACGCGTACGGACAGCCGGACGGGCCCGCGAAAGTGGGTTGCTAGCGGCAAATCATTTCGTTAATGGGGTTCGTTGTTGTGTAGATCAGGAAAGGGTGGGGGGGGCGGCAGGTTGTGATGGCTGTGACACGTGCGCGTGGCTGGTGGATGTTGGAGGAGACCGAGCTACCGATGCTGGCTTTTGGAGCGACGTGCCCCAGAGATTCTCAGTGACCTAATGGTGACACCTGAACCTGGGTAGGTGGTCGGGTGAGGCTGTCACAATGGTCTTAAAAGGGACACGTCAACTGTAGAACAAGCCAGAAAGATGCTTGTGATCAGACTTGGAGCAGACATTTCAGTTCAGGAGTTCTCAGATCTGGCATGAGAAAGATTGAGCCTTTACATTTTAACCAATTCTGTGGTCTAACATTTTTTCTTTTGGTTGGTGTGGGTGGGGGGGGTCTAACATATTTTGGGGGGTACATTGGGCCAGCATCTGTAAAGCCATCGAGATCCCAAAGTAATGGGGGAAGTGGCTCGCTAATTTATTTTGTATTCCGAGGCATATTGTGACGTGCGCGTGCGTGTGCGTGCACACGCGCGCACACGCGTGTGTAAAAGGGGTGGTTATGTGGAATCAACGCTCTGGAAATTAGACGCTATGGTAATTTTCTGTAAAATGTGAAAATTGGAACAAATAAGTGTAAACCTTATGATGCAAACGAGTGTCACGCGTTAACAGTACGATGCACTGCAAGGTGTCCCGTGGTCTGGACTGCCTTGAGTAACGGCTTTCCGACTGAGGTTGACACGTTAATGCATTAGCTGTCTCCTGGGTGTCTGTCTGTAATGGGGAGGCCTGCGACAGCTCTCTCGGGAAGATGATCCGATGCAAGCCATATTTTAGTGCGATTGGGGGCTTGCACTTCAGAAAATGGAGACAAATTTCAACCGAAAGCCAATTTCACGAGCACGTGCCTAATTGATGAAACTGGGTCATTGGGAAAACATTTTGAAAAGCCCTCTTTCTATTCCACGTGCTACAAAGAAGGGGCCAGTGCCCAAAACGTCGCCTATTGTATATCGTTTCATTTTTAAGCCCACGGTGTTATAATTATTGACGACCGTGTTGAGTTTTTGTTGTTGTAGTTTGCTTTTGTGCACAATCGCTAAATATAGTTTATGAAAAGAAAACTATCAAAAGGTTGTGTTTACCTAAAACTAGACGGGACAAGAACAACAAAAACATCCAGCGCCGCCGCAAACGTTTCCGCCCTTGCCAGGCCAAGCTGATGACGTCATTATTTGTGATGTCATCGCCCACGCGTGACGTCATCTCGCTGTGAGGCCTTGTGACGAAACGCGAATCTCTCGCGCATCGAGCACTTGCCTGCGTGGGGGTGGTGGGGAGCAGTGCCGGATTATCCTAGTAGCACAAGTAGCGACATATGCAGCTACGGGCCCCGCACTTTCAAGGGCCTCACGCTAAATGCTTTCGAGCTATCAATTCCGGTTCAGTGATTCTGCACTTGCTCTATTACCATAGTACTATACCGCCTTCAACTTTTATGAACGACCGGGTGTTTACGGTCAGCGATGTGTCGTATTATCTGGCTGTATAGCAAATGAAAAAAATGACAATTACTTTACTATGCAAGTAACAAAAATGTATGTGTTTTTTTATATATTTAATTTTTTTTAGGGGCACCTTTATAACAACATATGTTACAGGCCCCGCACTCGCTTAATCCGGCACTGGTGTGGAGACAGGCGTCATGTTGGAATCCGTTCCGGGACCCTCGATTACCGTGTGTGCGGGCGCGCGTGCGTTCCTTTTTCTCCCCCAAATCTCAAAGTTTTGGTCATACTCGTCGAATTCGATCTCGGCACGTGTAGGCGAGAGCGAGGCGGTTCGCAAATGTCTCGTGGCACGCCCCCCAAGCGTTCCCTTCCCCACTCGGAATCCTCATCCGTGCACGTGTTGTACACGAGGTGCCCGTCTACTTTTCGAAGGAGAAAAAAACCCTGCTTCCCCACTTGTACACACTTTGTGCGCGCACCCAGCGGCTGGGAGCCGTTGTTTGGGCTTAACGTTTTGCCGGGCACTGCGTGTGCAAGTTGATGATAAGCTTTTCCGAATCATCTTCATTAATCCACTGTTGTGGCTTGCGCTGGCTCTTAATTTGTTTTGTTGTTTGGCGTATAATCGCTGTGCGTAGCGTGGGACTGCGTGTTGGTATTGCGGCGACAGCTGTACAGGGCGGTCGTTTGCGAACGGCTGAGAGCATCGTGGGCAAACTGAAGACGAAGACCTTTAACGAGAGCATCATTGGCGATTTATTTTGTACTGCAGATTAACTGAAAATGTCGTCGAGTTGTGAATTGTACTCAACTTGAAATGGCGATGATGCACTTTTGCTCGTACAGTACCTAAGGGTAATTTTTTTTTTGTCTCTGAAAAATTATCATTTTTATCCTTCGGCACGCGCGTCTGTTTGCGAGCGGAAATCGGCAGCATTCGTTAAAACAGCACTCGTCGATGAATTTGTGGCAACGCCGAGCTGCCGCTGCTGCTTTGTTGTGGATGTGGTTCGCGTGAGGAGCTTCGGAGGATGTCAGCCTTAGCCGCCGCGATTTCACATTTTACGCTCGGGGCGCCGTTCAGATAAAGCTTCAAAACGCCCCATCGTGTGCCGTTGAGATTCTGGCCACGCTTTTGCTTTCAAATTAATAAATAAGCTGGACATAACGCCTCCTTCCCATGTTTGTCTCTCTCGTCGTTTAAAGTTGCGTGTTTTTTGTTACACATGCCATCGGCCCCACGGCCTTCTGGGAGTGCATCTTCCTAGCAGGATTATTTTAATGCAAGCAAAGTGTGAACCGGCATTTGGCATTCTGTGTCTCATCAGAAAGTCAGCCCTTGCTTTATACAATGCTGGTGAACTGCCCGATGTTTAAAGGAAAGGGCCCTTTCAGGTAGATTGGTTCTGCGTCGGAACTCGGGACCCAATACTCCTATAATAATCGTACATTACACAATCATTGAGCGTCATGGCGAAAAACACACGAGTCTTCTAACAATGTACCATAGGTATATGCCACGGTCAAGTATTCCGTGTTTAATTGAGTGTAATATTTGATAAGATGCACTGCTCAGCTTGAGACAAAACCCAGTGTTTTATTAGGCTAATGGCCAACAACCATCCCCTCCCATCACAATAATTACACCTCCCATTGTGAATCAACCAGCATGTTGTTGTGTGTGGCGGTAATTCATGAAATGTTTTCATTGTTAACTGTGGCACTTGAATGCAGTTGGTGTTCAGAATGCAATGCGATTGATTGTCGCTATGGGAACAAGGAAGGAAGGTAGGTGGTCACCATGTTGTGTACATTGTGTTTCCGCTGGAGTTTTTTGTGCATTTATAATTTTTATTAATAAAGGTGGGGGAGTGTACTTGTGAGGAGCAAAAGAGGTCTTCCGGCGGCGTTGAAAATGTACAAATGTTTTATTTAACAAAAATGACATTGGCTTGAAACATAGTACTGTTGTGAAATCAAGCGATACATTTTACATTGTGTGAAGAGGATCCCTGAATGTATAATCTGTTCTCGTCGACTGATATATGTCGATACTGAACTAAGCATTATAGATTTTGTCACACCACAAATGTAAAATAAATATATGTAAAAAAGTATACGTTTGAATTGTGACACCCGCATCTCTCCGCGCTTCATCGCTTGGTCGAGAAGGTGAACGGCTACATCGTCGGAATGTGTTCAAGATTTTGAGAATAATCCCAAAAAGTTCCAATTATCGGGGCTACATATGGAATTTTGGACTCTCTGTAAAAATAAAACATTGTGACGGATTGCGAAAAAAAACATCGCGCCACACGAAGTGACTACATACCCATGACGTCACAGGAAATGGTGTCACATGTCGCAGGAAGCGGCATGACATCACTTCGGCTCTTTTCTCACCGCAAGTGGCGGTGACGCAGCATCAGAATACGTCGCTTTTGAAACTCATCTCTCTACGACATCCGTACGTTTCAGAGCGAACGATGAATCTCTTGACATCCGTCCGATTGGCACTTAACGGCAGGAGGGTGGTGCGCACTGTCGCAAACGGGCGGGTTCCCCTTATCTGGGGGAGGCCCAGTGGGGTGATTGTTATGGGGGTTGCCGTTAGCTCGGTTTCCGCTTCAAGTCGTGCCCCCTAAGCTTTGGCGGCGGTCACGGCGTCGAGCGTGCGGCGTGGTGGACGTCTGACGCCGATGCCGCCACCGTCTCGTAGCCGAGTTTCCGCAAGTCCTTGGTGACGATGTTGAAGACGACGTGAATGTATCCCTGCGATCGCACGCGCGTCACTGCCGCGTGATGTGCACAGGCGCGCGCGCACCAGACGGGGAAGGAGAGAACGTGAAACGACCGCGGTTAAGTATCCGCTCAAATATTTTGCATTCGAAATAGAGCAAATGTAACTACGAAGGTGAGTACAAAAATGTGTTTTACGCACGGCCCTTTTGTTCATCCACCACTGGATGACGGGCTCCTCGTGTCGTGCGAGTTGTGGGGAATACTTGACCATACTTCACCACGCTCGTCAGTGCAGGCTGGGGGCATTGACGCTGGATCATAATACAGTGCAACAATGGATTTTGTTCCACTACCCAAGGGTTTCCCAAACTCCAGTCCTTGCGACCCACCATGCTCTTACTCCCCATTCTAACTCGTTCCACGCTGCACGCGCCCGATGATTGTTAAATACGACCCACGTGATGCACAAAGCTATTCACGCTGTCTGCGCCACACAGAACACGTGTTCCCCCACACACTCTGAGATCTCAAGCTTGATTTTAGGGGCGCTGCGGTGGCGAGATGTTATCTCCCTCGCCTGGTTTACAGGAGGTTGTGGGTTCGATCCCGACCCTGACGCCTGCATACTTGGAGTTTGCATGTCTCTCTCCCTGTGGTCACGTGGATTTTTCCCTGGGTCCTCCGTTTTTTTCCCATCACATTTAGAAACATGCGTTTAGAGTATTTGGCTGCTTATACATTTCAATGTGATAAGCCATTTTGTTGAGCCATTATTTGTGGCCAGATCGCTTCTTAAAAAAAAAAGCTATATAGCTCAGTGGGCCTTACCTGGTAAAATAAAAAAACGTTTTAACTGTTTTTAGTTTTGTTTGCAAAACAGGGTAAATCCGCTCAACATTATTCCGAGGACAGATGTACACGGTATTCAGATTCAAGGGGAAGATGACTTAAAGAAGACGAAGCCTTGGTAGCTCACCTTCCCTGCCCTCTCCTCGAGCCACCACCTTGGGGTCCGTGTATTCTGGTCGCCTGCCTCGCAGCCAGCTGGAGTACAACAAACCACAAGCACCCGCGCACATAAACGGACCCCCAATCCAAACCCTAACACATAATTTACGTGCTCTGAAGAAGAGGCATTGCTTGAGACGTCACCGATTGTCATTCCCCTACACCTCCGATTAGTACGGCTATGTACGGTGCGAAACAAGTGCAACATACATACATTGACGAATGTGTTGAGTGTTTTTGTTGTTAATTGTGCTTGTGTGCACCGCTGCCAACATCACCAACAGCAGCATCATCACCAGATAATTTGTAATACTTGTAGACTGGCTCTACAAAATTGTACCTCATAAACTGCTGGAGTCTTGAGCTTGACTCGGGAACAAACATTGGGATAGTTCTTTCGTGCCTGGAAAAAAAACACGCACACAAAGGAGATTTTTAAAAAGCAACTTGGTCATCCGTCGGTAGAGTCGAACGTGCAGTAAACGAGCAGGAATTGCTACCACCCGAGGTGGCAAAGCTTTTGTGGAAGCAATTTCCAAACACGGTCGTTAGAAGTGAAGCAAAGTGCAATAACTTCAAATTGTGAGCGCATCCATATGTCATCTCAGACCTGGACTTCGAGACGATGAGGCCCCGTTGAGCCAAGCAGCTCTGTAACAAGGATGACCACAGCCCAAGGCCGCCGGCAAGTGGCCGCAGTTACGGGACTGCAGGTTGTGAACCTTATTATAGATAATATTAATATATAATTTGTATGCATCCAAGTATTGCCAAGTGATGTTTATTTATTTGCCAGGTAAAGCCCACTGAGCCGTTAGCTCTTTTTCAGAGGCAACCGAGCCACACATGATAGCTCATCAAAGTGGCTGATATCATCACGTGGGAATTCATAGTAGCAGTCAAATAAATAAAATATATGATTCGAAATGTGCAGCGGGGGGGGGGACTGGAGGACCCGGATAAAAACCATGTAACCACCATCGGGAGAGAGAACACGTGAATTCCAACTATACAGGCATCGTCGGGTCCGATATTGAACCCACGGATTCCTACGTACCAGGTGAGGGAGATAACATTTCCCCGCTTCCGAGGAGCCAACATGAGAGAAAGTTACTTAAGATTTGTATTTGAGGAGTTATTTTTGCGTGTGCTGGACACGTTGGAAAGTTTGCCTTTATCACAGCAACAAGCAAAGATAACGGCCTTTGAATACGAGGGCATATGAAGGAAGCTATAAATATAATGGCAGGATAGGGTTGGCAAAATGTGGCAGTTCAAAATATAATGTGGCCAGAAAGTTGAGTGGATTTAATTATCGAGCAGCTGAGGAGGTTGCGATGAGCGGGGCACACGTGGAGCATGGAGCAGGGCAGGTTACGACATGGCCAATCGAGTGACACCCACTGGTGACTAAAGGTATGACCAAAATCCATGCAGTGATGGTGATGATGATGATAATATAAGAGCAGATCATGGGAGGACTGGTGTCGACTTTGCAAAAGCTACTAAATATTAACAGAAGCGATGGTGCGTTGACGGAGGTGCAATGACATCAACGTCATTGAGTAAGCAAAATGTGGAAGTACAGACTTATAACGTGGTACGAAAGCGTTTGTGGGTTTCATAAATGGGCAGCCGCGGAGGTTGCGGTGAGTGAGTGCGAGCAGACATGCGATGCGAGTAGCGGCGGCTTCCCCCTCACCGTCCCGGCGCGATGGGCAGGTGCACGGCTCCGTACCCACGCACCACATCGTTGCCGAACACGTCGGGCCCGTAGACGCTCAGCACCAACTGTGGCCCTGGTGCGGTGGTGCACGGCACAGCACGGCAACGGCGTCGAGAACAGGAGGCGGCGACAATAACAACAACGGCTGCCGGCATTCGCCACTAAGTGGCGGTGAGGTCACCACGGCATTCGTGTCAGGCCAGGTGCACTCCCGAAGGCCACGTGAAGTGTCGAAAGCTCGCTGCTGGCAGGTCACGGGACATCTCCATTGCATTCACAGATGTGCGTGTTCTCTCTGGCCTTGCCGCCAAGTTACAATGTTCTGTCCCGAGTATCGATGGAAAATTACAGTTGCTCTACATCAACATCAGCCATACGAAGAAGAAGAATAATCCCAAGTATATTGAAATTGTTGGGCAGGACACGTCTCTAGAAGGTCAAGTCAAACGCGAGTTGGGAGTGGCGGCCGAAGGAGGCAACGTAGCCGAGAGGACCTTGCGTCGCCACCACAAAGAGCGAGCAATGAAATCGAACTTGTGTGCAGGCGCTGGATGGCAGTGCTACATCACAGGTCTGAGAGACGGTGATGATTTGGGAAGACACGATATTGCTCAGGATTGAAGATGATCCCGCACCTCCGATTAGCACAGTTGGCTACGTACAGTGCCAAAGAAGTTCAACGTATATGTGTAGTGGCATAGCGCTGGCTGCTGGCAGAAAAGGGGATCTGCGGCGTGTGGCAGTTCTGACATCAGCAGGCCAGGATATACACGAGAGGGGAATCTAGGGGAAAGGTCACGGAAGGGGTCCACCAGGAACCCGCTAGTAGGTTCCTGACAGTATAAGAGGGGCCCCTGTGGGGGACCTCGGGGCTGTTGGGGTGGGATCCCCGTCGTGCTGCTGAAGTCCATCATCGCCATTCTTCTCGTCGTCGTCTCTACCATCTCGGGGCGCCGCTAGTCAGGCAGTCTATCGACTGTCCTGGCTGAGTAGCGTCGCCGATAATACATGGACTAAATATAAAGTGTGTTAATCCCGATGGTGCTCGTTAATAAAGAAGTGCCTCCAAGTCTTATCGTCTCCGAGTTAGTCACTACGCATGTATACGCACATGCCAAGTGTGCTATTGGTATTGTATCATGAAAGGACATTTTTTTGTTTGGAACTCTCGCAGCCGGCAGTGTGCCACACTGTTCGAGAGTGACCCTGGAAGATGACATCACAGAGCTACTTTTGAAGTCACTTGAGTCACTTTCTTTATCTCTTTATTCCCACTAAAAGCCTGCAAAGAGTGTTCCTCACATCTAAAGTAAAATAGAAAAAAACCTCAGAGTTGTAATAGGCCGACTTAATTCACAAACCAAAATTTAAATGATGGTATATTTTTTTTGCGTGAAGTCCGTTGAGAACCTGGTTTATGCACGAGTGATTTCCCAGATAAGAAACTGTATGGGGGTCGATTTAACCTACCATTATTGTTATTACCATCATCATGTCTTCGGAATCAGTAAAATGAGTAGCACTTTGTAGGTATATAAAATGTCATTTCCACAGTTCAGACTGCCAATTGAGATGACCACCGCAATAACTTGCTGCTGATCTCGTCAGGGAACGTAAACCATCACGCAAACTCCGGTCATCCTCACATTGGCTTTTGGCTAGCCGTAGAACAAAGACGGTCACCGCATTGCACGCTTTAGGATGCACTTCTGCGGCCATCTGGAATGCTCTTCCGATATGAGCAAGCCAATGAAACTATGCACTTTTAAATCTAGACTGAAAACTAATTTCTTTAAAACTGCTTTTTGCGGTTAGTTGTCCTTCCCCACCCCTCCGATTAGCAACAGTTGGCTATGTACGGTGCGAAAGAAGTTCAACGTACATACGGTACACCCAATGGGTCAAATCTGCACCACTCGGGGATGTGTTAGGCACTCGGGGTTTGCTCACAGCCGAAGGGGTTGGTGCTCTTGAAGGTGATGTCCAGGGGGAAGTTCCACACGAAGGCTTGGCGTCTGTCCATGCTCTTGGACGTGATCTGTGAGATGCCTTCCTCAAGGCCCTATGGGAGAAGTAATGCGCGTGGTTACGTACACATCGTCGGTTAACAACAGCGATGACAACTCCAGTGAGAACGGACATGGGGATCTTCAAGGTAATTAGTGTGTTTTATACTTCACCCCTCCCCCCCGCAGCTCAGATTAGCACGGTTGGCTACGTCCGGTGCGAAAGAAGTTCAACATACATAGGTAAGAAAAGTGACAGACCAGTCTATGATGGGGTCTCAAGACGAAAGGGCGACAGACCAGTTGGATGAGATCTCTACAGATAATAGACTAACGCACTGGTCTCCAATGGGCTATCTTGACAACTGCATGACAGACCAGTCTGATGGGGGTCTCCAGACAATGGACCGAGAGACTGGTCTCTAAATGTGTCGAAACAAAATAAGACTGAGACAAGTCTATGATGCGGGGGTCTCAAGACAATAACAAACTGACAGACCGGTCTCTGATGGGGTCTCAAGACAGTAATATTCGACAGACTGAGCCTCTGGTGGAATATTTGTACATTGGGCATAGTAGATGACGACTTTTGACCACCTGTGTCATTTGCCTAGGGACATCTAGGTACAGTATAAACGGGCACGCCAAACCAGCCAATGCAAAACATGTAAACAAAATCAGCACACGCATAGGAATACACAAATTCAATTTTAAACATCACTTTATAGCTCACGGCAAGGCCGTAATTATAATATATATATTGGGGGGGGGGACACATCCCAATATTCAAATATGCTCAAAATGTCCCCCCCAATATATTGCTATAAAATAGATTTCTGTTAATATGATTGTGGTTATGGTTGTACTTTATTAATCCCTGACATTACATACAATGAAACAAAAAAGGTAAAAAAACAGAGCAATGTAATACAATACACTATTCGACATTATTGTAAAAAATTGATTTTAAAAAATCCACCCTATGTGTTGGTAATTTTTTTTATATTTTAGGCAGGAAATGGCAAGAAATTCGTTTTCAAATTTATATATTTTTCTGGGGGGAGGGGACCCCCAGACCCCCTGGAAGATTTGGTCCCCCCCCCAATGTTGACTCCATGGCTACGGCCTTGGCTCACGGAGCCTTGCATGGAGAATTCTGCTGTGAATGTGAAGGTACTCACGGCGGTCGGTGCCCAGTCGTGGCCGTACACAAAGCAGTACTTGCAGTAGAGGTCGTCGAACTCTGGGAACTTAGCCAACAACGAGAATACAATTAACAATTAAAAAGAAGGCACAAAAGTCACCGGGGTGTAGATACACGCCTAGACAACCTGTCTTGCCCGACGCCACTTTCTTTCCTTAGCAGGTGTAATATCACCTCTCTAAATTTAATGCGTTCTGTATGTAATCCATGCGTGCCTTTTCCTATCTCTCAAAATAATTCGGCACTTTAAGTTTATATAAAAACGTGTTAATGACCATATTCCAGCAGTGGATTGGGCAGGTCCGATGATGTGTCACTGCACACTTAATGGAGTTCAGATTCAATTTACCCACCAGAAAGAACTGTGGGGGGAGCGGTGGCGCAGTGGTCAGCGCACTGCGCCAAGTAAAAGTATGTCCTGTTTGTTGAAGTTATTTCGCACCGTAGGTCGCCAACCGTGGATAATCGGAGATACGGGGGAAAAGAACAAACTAAACACACACAAAAAATCAGTTTTAAAAACATGGATTTTCAATTTAGCTTGAGAAGTGCATAGCTCTCCAGTGGCTTTCTAATATCGAAAGAGCGTTCCAGACGGCCCGGCGAGCCGGGCTACGGTGACCGTCAGTGCCGAGGCGCCTCCGCCCCCACCAACCACGGCATTGTACCAGGCTGGTGAAGTATGGTCAAAGAACCGCCGTAATCTGGACGGCGTGGGGAAGAGCCTTCACCCAGCAGTCGATTAACCAAGACGGCTACCGATGGTGATGTCCAACTCACTCTTCTTCACACGTCGCTTTACCGAAAGTGTTACTCTTAATTACCCGAATATGTTTTTAATCATAATCATCATTCAAGAAGCTTCAAAAACTGACAGTCGAAGCACACACAGTAAAACTAAACTGTTTTATTTTTCCAGGTAAGGCCCACTTGAGCGACGTGGCGCTTTTTCAGAAGCGACCTGGCCACAAATGATGGCTCAACGAAGCGGCTCACCCACGTGGAAATGTGTATAGCAAGCCAAATACTCCATGCGGTATTAATTTTGGGTTGGATCGCCACGTGGTAGTTTTATGCCAAAGTTATTGTCGTTAACCCTCAACAACCTGACAAGATCGTCACGTTTACAGAGATATGATTTATACCGTGCCAATGTTATTTTATCAATAAAGCTCACCGACGTTTCATTGAGTGGGTTGAGTGAGTGAGGGAAGGATTGACTGGGTAAGTGAGTGGGTGGGTGAGTCGGTGAGTGGGTGGGTGAGTCGGTGAGTGGGTGGGTGGTGAGTGGGTGTGTGGATGAGTGACTGAGTGTGTGGGTGAGTGACTGAGTGTGTGGGTGAGTTACTTTGGGTGAGTGACTGTTGAGTGTGTGGGTGAGTGACTGAGGGGAGCGGTGGTGTAGCGGATAGCGCGCTTCGCTTCGAAGCGAACCTGGCGACCCGGGTTCGATTCCCGTTCACGGCCACCACCGGTGACGATTATCTGAACTGGTCCTGGGCCTCCCCTATGTCGACTCAGCCTCAAATGAGTACCTGGTGCGATGTGTAAACATCGCCACTTTGGAGACAAAGATGGCCGGGCGTGGTGTTGGCCACCCACCCCTTCGTGTGCCGTGCCTGCCTTCATAGGTGCTTCTCGCTTACGGCACTTGCCCCAACAGTCTGCTGAGGCTAAACGAGGGATCTTTGTCTTTGAGTGACTGGGTGAGTGACTGGGTGAGTGACTGGGTAACTGGGTGGGTGCGAGTGTCTCTGTGAAGTGGGTGAGTGGGTGAGCGGTTGGCCGGGTGTGTTTTGTTTTGACCTGTACCACTGTAGTTGAACACAGCAATGGGGGGGCGGGGGTGTGTGCGTGGTCGCGTATCTGTATTGTAACAAGAGACATCGCCTCACCTCCCCGCCTTCTATCTGCCCGCTCGCCATCACGAGAAACACAGACGGGTTGGACGCCATCGTTGTTACTCGCCTCGTTACCCCTGGAGACGGAGGACGTCACCGCGTCGCGGCGTAATGACGTCACCACGTAGGCCCGGCAAGCCCGGTTGCGCGAAGACTTGGCGGCGTACTGACGTCACCACGTAGGCGTCAAGTTTGGTGTCTCAGGTCTCGGCGGCGTAATGATGTCACCAGGTAGGCCCGTCAGATCACAGTGCATTCCGTCTTGACGGCGTAATGACGTCACCACGTAGTCCTAAACAAATCAGGGCGTCTACTTATCGCGACGTAATGGTGTTCCTACGGCGCAACTCGCCGCAACGTAATGACGTCACATTGCGAACGTCATTACGTCATATTCTCGACGTCATTACATAGCCGCGTAGTGTCCGTGACTCGCATACTCTTTCGACGGATTCCACGTCGGTGACTGAGAGCGATGTCACCGCGCCGCGGCGTAATGACGTCATAACGCAGTCCCGAGAGATGATCTGCATCAGCCTGAGAAGCGAAGTCACCCGCAATCAGCTTGCGTGATGACGTCGCCGCGGCACATTCTTTGCGTGGTGACGTCGCCGCGGCACATTTTTTGCGTGGTGACGTCAGGGCCGGTTGACGTACTTATCACTGACGTAACCCAGCGTGACGGGAATTAAACGTGCTGACGTCACGGAGGGAAGGAAAGTTTTATACTGGTAGGAAACGTAGTGGACTGGAAGCCCAACCGGTATTAATTCACAGGATGCAGGGGATTAATTGTGTATGTCTGTGGATGTCTGTCCTCGTCGGAGGGGTGGGGCTGGGTGGAGAGGGGAGGGTAGGGAGGGGCTTGGTGGGGAGGGGCTGGGTGGAGTGGGGAGGGGAGGGTGGGGAGGGGCTGGGTGGGGCTGTGTGGGGCTAGGTGGGGCTAGGTGGGGGGTGGGAGGGGTGGGGCTGGGTGGGGTGGGGCTGGGTAAGGAGGGGCTGGTCACCCCGTGGTGCCCTTATATGGACTGGAAGCCCAACCGGGATTAATTCACAGGAGGCAATGGATTATAACACTGCACTTTCTGGTGCGACCTCTTTTACACTGCACTTTCTGGCGTCGTTTTATAATTCTGCTCACTTTTCATTTTGCTTTCTTCTGCGCACGACCCTAACAAGTTTGGCTCAAATATCCGTACATAATTACTTCAAAATTACTTCAAAATTTCCTACCAGCCCCCTCCGCAGGAATGTGTTTTATTTAAAGAGCGGTATCGACCACTAACAATAAAATCGATTCCGATTCCTCTTGTGATCTGCCTATTACTGGTAGGAACGAAGTTGTAAACTGAGTGTACCAGCCTGCAATAGATTAATGTGTCCGTCCGTCCGTCCCCTTTCAATACTTTAACGAAGTGAAAAATTCCAATGTTCCTACCAGCCCACCCTGCAGGGACCTGTTTAAAGTATAAACATGCAAACTGTTTGCGCTGTCTGCTTCTTTCCTCGCACAGCTCCACTTTGGAATTCCCCTAAAAAGGTTATCGTGATAATTTAACATCGCTCAATTGCAGAGGAGACGCGGTGGTTAACGCGCATCGTAGGGGCCGTCCACAAATGACGTCACGCACCTGTGGGGGGGGGGTGGTTGAGAAATGTGACGTCACGTAAAAATGCGCAACTTTGAATAAATATAGAATTTTGATTTAAAGCTTTCGTGACTGCAGGGATTCATATTCTTGGTTCTTTCGGTAAAGTCACGTAGAAGGGAAACAATATAGAATTGTCATTAATGACAAAAGGGGTGCCTCTGCGGATGTGTATGCTTTAACTTTGAACATAGCCATTTCTGTGACCAGTCACAAGCTAATCACTCAGCCATTTCAATGCTAAATTATATGCTAATTCCTTTGTCAAGGCGCTTTGTTTCCTCTCACACAGCTTAAAGGTCGTGATCTGAACGTGGCTTTTTCATTCCAGCGCTATCCTACCAGACAGTCTCGTCCCTTCACCTGATGAAGGCCGCTTGTGTTGTGGCCGAAACGTCGTGAGAATATTATTGTGTTATTTTATTTTATCAATTTATTATTTTATTCTCATTCTACGTGACTTTACCGAAAGAACCAAAGAAGATGTTTAGGTGTGACTGCAAAGTTTAGCCCTTTAGCTACTGTTTAATATTTTTATTATTTTATTGTTTCCCTTCTACGTGACTTTACCGAAAGAACCAAGAATATGAATCCCTGCAGTCACGAAAGCTTGAAATCAGAATTTAATAGTGTTGTTTGTTGCTGGCCGCAAGACGTTTGGAAGCCTCTGGCGGCGTCCTGCGGTCAGCAACTGTGAGGGTAAAGGCGCAGCCCCTGCAAGTGCTTGCTCAGCCGCTACTGGCGCAAGCGAGCTCCGATTACGAAGGGGCCGTCCATAAATGACGTCACGCGGTTTTGGACGATTTTTGACTCCCCCCCCGTCACACGGCGTTACAAAAAGTCAGACACCCCCCCTCAAATATGACGTCACAAAGCTCTGCCTCCCCCCCCCAAATAAAACATGCTTTAAATCGCTTTAAACTATTGTCATTGTAGTGCGTATTTAATGCGGCGCTGCACTCTGATGTTGTAGGAGAAAACATTTATTAAAAATGTCTATTTCATTAAGTCGAACGTGTTGTTTATATTTATTGAAAGTTGCGCATTTTTATGTGACGTCACATTTATCACCCCCCCCCCTCCTCACACATCGTCACAAATGTCTGACCCCCCCCCCCCTAGGTGCGTGACGTCATTTATGGACGGCCCCTAAACGAAAACCAAACTTTATTTTTTACCAAGTAAGGCTCGCTGAGCTATGTCGTTCTTTTTTCAACCAAGCACCCTTCAAGCAGCGAAATAACTCTTAAAACGCGTCATGTTGTTGATTATAAATGTTGGAGGGAAAAACCGCAGGACTCGGAGAAAATCCACGAGACCACGGGGAGAGAGAGAGACACTGCAGACTCCAAATATACAGCAGCAGCATCAGGCGTCAGGATCGGGATCGAACCCACGACTTCCTGTATACATAGCGAGGGAGTTAACATCTCGTAGCCACCGTGGCGATTATCACGATTGTCTACGTACGGTGCGAAATAAGTTCAACATACGTTACAGTCGAGGATATTTGACCTACTCTTTCCACGCCGACCAGATGGTTTGGAAAATAATGAAGAATGTCCCGTGCACAATTGTTTTTTTTAATTTTTGGTCATAATCGTGTCGGTAAATTACGATTGGCATTTATTTACATTGTCTAATGTGAGCGTGGAGAACGGTGGTGGCTAGGAGATGTTAACTACCTCGCCTGGTATGCAGGAGGTCGTGGGTTCGATCCCGACCGTGACGCCTGCTGCTGTATATTTGGAGTTTGCGTGTCTCTCTCATCATCATCATCACGGTGGCTAGGAGATGTTAACTACCTTGCCTGGTATGCAGGAGGTCGTGGGTTCGATCCCTACCGTGACGCCTGCTGCTGCTATATATTTGGAGTTTGCGTGTCTCTCTCATAATCATCATCATCACGGTGGCTAGGAGATGTTAACTCCCTCGCCTGGTATACAGGAGGTCGTGGGTTCGATCCCGATCCTGACGCCTGCTGCTGTATATTTGGAGTTTGCGTGTCTCTCTCTCTCCACGTGGTCGCGTGGATTCTCCGCATCCTCTGGTTTTCCCCCTCCACATGTAGAATCGACATCACGGCGTTTAGAGTGTTTCGCCGCAATTTTCCACGTGATAAGCCACTTCGTGGAGCTATCATTTGTGATAGCCAGGTCGCTTCTGGAAAATAGCTACGTAGCTCAGTGGGCCTCACCTGGTAGAATAAAAAAAATAGTTTAGTTTAACACGTAGGCGTTCGCGACCAATATCATCCATGATATATGTTTTTTTGGGTTACATCGCGTAAATATAAATGTGTTGTTAAACCCGCCACCACCCGGCACAGCCAATTAGTAAGGTTTTTCACGGAAGTAGAACGTCACCAATTCGTTACTGGTACAGCACTAACCGGTGTGTTGGAGAGTAAATACACAACATTTACAATCTGAGTACGACGTTTCGCCAGCAATTACAACCGGCATCATCAGGAGGACAGCCAGATTTGTGGATAAATCCTCCTGTTTCATTCCTTAGAATGAAACATTCCTTAGAATGAATGAAACAGGAAGAGCGTGACATCTGGACGGCCCTGCGTGCATCTCCCCCGCGCTTCGTTGCACACTTGTCCATGTTTTGTGTGCCCTCAGGACCAGAACATTTGTTTTATACTGCAGGAGGAATCCGAGGAGCTGTAAAGCTCTTTGTCACAGATGTCCAGGCGGGGCATCTGGTTCACAAAACGACAACGGTGTTAGGGGCCGTCCATAAAATGACGTCACGCGATTTTGGACGATTTTGACCGCCCCCCCCCTCGTCACATGGCGTCACAAAAAGGTAAAATCCCCCCTCAAATATGCCGTCACAAAGCTCTGCCCCCCCCCCAACAAAATAAAACATGTTTCAAATCGATTAAAACTATTGTCATTGTAGTGCGTATTTAATGTGGCGCTGCACTCTGATGTTGTAGGAGAAAACATTTATTTAAAAAGTCTATTTAATTAAGTAGAACGTATTTTTTTTATTATTTTATTGTTTACCTTCTACGTGACTTTACCGAAAGAACCAAGAATATGAATCCCTGCAGTCACGAAAGCTTTAAATCAAAATTGAACACGTGACTGCAGTAATTCATATTCTTAGCTCTTTCGGTAAAGTCACGTTAAAGGGAAACAATAAAATAATAAAAAATATATTAAAAATACAAAAAATTCTCACGACGTTTCGACTATAACACAAACGGCCATCATCAGGTGTGAAAACCAACGGCAATAAACATTTGAAAGAAGTGGCGGTTTGCATAAATTTATTTATTTATAAAACGGTGTTTCTATTTCTTTATTGTTTTAGATATATTTTTGTTATTTTATTGTTTCCCTTCAACGTGACTTTACCGAAAGAGCTAAGAATATGAATTAGAACGTGTTGTTTATATTTATTTAAAGTTGCGCATTTTGATGTGACGTCACATTTCTCAAACCCCCCCCCCTCCTCGTCACATATCGTCACAAATGTCTGACCCCCCCCCACCCCCACTAGGTGCGTGACGTCAATTATGGACGGCCCCTAAGAGGCACTGATTCAAACACGACCTTCTTTGGGCCACAGCGCTATGTTTTACTTTTCATTCCCAAGTTTTAACAAAAATAATAATATAATATGTTTTTACAAAAAAATACCGGAATCGATCCAAAAATCGGCCTTGACTTATGTCCAACATTTCTACATCTTTGAATCGATTCCCATTGACGTCACCGCATCACGTGGTGCAAGGAGGCGATTCGCCACTACTGCCAACGCCGCCGCAGCCGCTGTCCGTCTTTCGCATTCGTACGCGTCGTAACCCTCTCGGTTTATTTTATTTTAACAACGGCGATAACAACAATAAATAGACAAAAAAATCAAGGACTCGAGGTGTCCTTCCCACCCTGCCGTCGCGAGACGAACAGCCGTCAAGTACTGTGTCAGCCGTGAACCCTAAGAAACAGGTACGGGAGGGGCGAGAGAGAGGCGGAGGAGGGGGGCTTCAAAAGTGCCAAATTAGTGGCGTTCGTGTTAACGAGGTTGGGTTGTTTTTGTTTTTAAACAAAAAAGTAACTTGGTTTTGAGAAGTTTGACTGCTTCGGATGGATTTTAACGACCTCCAGACTCGTTTGGGCCATCGTTTTGAGGATTTGTTCCGCTGCAAGGGGTTTTTTTTTGTTTGTAATGTTGATGTTTTTAGTGACGTTGCAGCCTGCCCGCAGTGGCATTTTGTAAACATGCTTAATGTCCCTCAAACGCGCCCTTTCTCTGACCTTAGACATTTTCTCATGCGCTGGAGCGTTTCTTTTTATTTATTATTAGTTATTTTAAAACATGCAAACTAAAGACAACATTTATAATTATTTTTACAAATCTGCTGGAATGTCTTTTTTTAATACATTTTACATCGTTATTACTTGGTTCAGGAATATGGTCGTTGACACGTTTTTTTTATATAATCTTAAAGTGCCGAATTACTTTTCAAGATAGGAAAAGGCACGCATGGATTACATACATAACGCTTTCAAGTTAGAGAGATGATATTACACCTGCTCAGGAAAGAAAGTGGCCTGGGGCAAGATAGGCTGCAAGGAGGGATGATGATAGTGGTCAGGGAATAGTGACGGACGAGCAGCTAAGGAATGCAACATTTCTGAGAGGGTGTCTGATGAGGAGATGGAACGATGAAATCAGCTCGTGTGCAGATCCGGGGAGTTGTAGGTAGCTTTGGGGATGCCTTCATCAGGTTGATCATTATGGATTTTTCGAATGTTCCTCCAGCTGTAGGAATGTGGAATTGCCCACCACATATTTATGGGTGCCAATCAATATGTTCCTTGACCAAACGTTTGTTATAGTATGGGGAAAATATTTGTTTTATTACTCTTTGTAACTTTTTTTTTATATATTTTGGTCATTGTACATCAATGCTTTTAAGATTTGTATCATGTTTGCAATATTACACTATTCCAGGTTTCATGAAATATATGCATTTTGTGGGTGCCTAACTGGTTAAGTAATGTAAGTATATAAATCATGCCCCTTTCCAGGAAAGCATTTATCAGGAGGGTTTCAGGATAGCAGTGTGTTTAACACATTCCTTCTGTGATGAGTATTTTGCATGTGGGAAAACCTGAGGTACCAACGAGAGAACTGGATTGGATTCTCCACGTTTTTCAACGTAAGAAATCCTAATAATAGGGTTTTCCCCCTTTTTTATGGCAACAAAACTGAAACCTTTTTACAAGGATTCATGTCTGCATTAACCACAATACCTGCAGTCAAAATGCAAACAATAAAACATAGTATGAGAATATAATATGCATTGTCCTTTGTTTGCATTTTGACTGCAGTTATTGTGGTTAATGTAGACATGAATCCTTGTAAAAAGGTTTCAGTTGCCAGAAAAAAAGGGGAAAAACCCAATTATATTTGGTGCTGGCAAAGAAGGTCTAATGATAACAAATCCTTTCCAAATTTTTCTAAAAGATGTTAATACAACATCATGGAACCTCCTTTGCCAGTACCAAAGTATGATAATAGGTTTTTTCCCCTTCTGGCAACAAAACAGCTGTGTTAAGATGTTAAAACACCAAACTGAAACCTTTTTACAAGGATTCTTGTCTGCATTAACCACAATACTTGTGGTCGGAATGCAAACAAAAAAGATACTCTGATAATATATGCATTGTCTTTCAAACTGATTGGTCCACACCATAGACAGCTTTCTTTTGAGCGTCGTCTCAAACGGTGTTAGACCAGAGGACGCCAAAAGGCGTACACAGCCCAAAGACAATGCCACTATCAGAGTAATGAGAGCTCGGGGTGAGCATCTACATCATGGGACCTCCTATGCCAGTACCAAAATATGATAATAGGTTTTCCCCCTTTTTTCTGTTTGGCGTCCTCTGGTCTAACACCGTTTGAGATGAGGCTCAAAAGAAAGCTGTCTCTGGTGTGGACCAATCAGTTTGAAGGACAATGCATACATTATCAGAGTATCTTTTTTGTTTGCATTCTGGCCACAAGCATTGTGGTTAATGCAGACATGATTCCTTGTAAAAAGGTTTCAGTTTGGTATTTTAACATCTTAACACAGCTGTTTTGTTGCCAGAAGAAAGGGGAAAAACCTATTATCATATTTTGGTACTGGCAAAGGAGATTACCATGATGTTGTATGTAACATCTTTTAGAAAAATGTGGAAAGGATTTGTTATCATTAGACCTCCTTTGCCAGTACCAAAATATAATAATAAGGTTTTTACCCCTTTTTTTTCTGGCAACAAAACTTAAACCTTTTTTACAAGGATTCATGTCTACATTAACCACAATACCTGCAGTCAAAATGCAAACAAAGGACAATGCATATATTATACTGTTTTTTCTTCTTTGGTTCTTTCGGTAAAGTCACGTAGAATGAGAATGACTTTACCGAAAGAACCAAAGAAGATGAATCATTGCAGTCACGAAAGCTTTAAATCGAAATATACTGTTTTTTGTTTGCATTTTGACTGCAGGTATTGTGGTTAATGCCGACATGAATCCTTGTAAAAAGTTTAAGTTTCGTGTCTTAACATCTTAACACCTGGTTTGTTGCCAGAAAAGAGGGGGGAAAAAAATCTATGATCATGTTGCATACAAGTCTACACGACTTTGCATAGTTTAATTGCCTTTGCATCCTTATATGTGCACTGGCCATAGGATGCTTTATGTAATGCACAGTACATGGAAATATTACATGCGACGTAACATTGTTTTCCAAATCAATGTCTAACATAACATTGGTACGTTTTAGACCTTGTAAATTAAGGTTAATGTAATGGAATAGTTCAGATTTCGGCAGCTGAAAACCTCCCTGCTCTCTCTTAAGTCCAGCCATGGCCCCGCTCTGAGTAATACATTGTGAGACTTTCCCCAATATTATTACTCATGCATAATGATCAATGCTAATGTGCCACATGAAAGAATATTATGCACTAACGGTTTTTGACATCGCTGCAATAGCGATCTATATACTCCTCTGACCTATCATAATTTTTTCACACGCTTTTATTTAACTCACTCTGTTGTATCCTCAAATCTTGTAACTCAATTTTTACCCACTTCCCAATGTGCTATTGACTGCAAACTTGGTATACTTATGTCATACTGATGACAATACTATATTCTATCATCAAAAAAATATATTTTTAAACGATCTTTTTTATATTTTATGTTTCGGCTTGGGTCTAATTGTCCACGCTCAACTGACGTTGGCTGTAAATCACCACGGTCCCCTTACGTTGTGGCAACTGGTGTCGTGGAGTTCTGCCATTACTACTAGTACGGTACATTTCATTAAAGCGTGTTTTAAAAAAAAGTATTTTTAAACATTACTTATTTACCATGCTTTTGCCAAGTACTTCCCTGCAGTAACCTTCGCTAAATACAAATGTACGTAAATGTATGTTTTAACACGGAAGTGAAAGTGTTAATGTGCGTTCATCTGTTAAAAGTACAGCATGTGTTTAAAGTGTGTGGTGTATTTGAATGCGTGTGATGGTCACTGCATCGCGCGCTATCAGACGCGTTTCTGCGGCTGTCCGGAACGCTCCTCCGATATTAGGAAGCCACTTTTAAATGTAGATTGAAAACTATTTTCTTTAAAACTGCTTTTGTGTTTAGTTTGTTGTCCTTCCCCCCCCCTCCCGCACGTCTGATGATCACGTTTGACTACGTACAGTGCGAAATAATTTTAACTTGCGTATTAAGTGTGAACTGCTTTGTAGCTTAAGTCATTGTGTGGTTACCAGGCCATAACAATAGTTAATGCAATTTTGGTAGTCGTACAGATTTTGTCTTAGAGCCAGTGCGCAAGCGAAACATTCATAATTGGTTTCCGTTTCAAGCGAGTGTGTTTGTTTCCTCATTAAAGCCCTGAGTGTAGTTGTTGAAATTTCACATGACAGGGAAAATATAATCCATATGGCACTAATAAGCGCATTATCATTAATATATTCTTCATGAAGAACGTCTTTGAATGCTGTCCACTCATGCAAATCACTGTTGTCATCGTCACATTTCTATATGCTGCAGTGTCTTTTCACACGTCAATCTGGTTCAGCAGAGTTTATTGGACGGCATTCCCACAGTGCATTACGACAGGGCTGGGCTTCAATTTAGGCCAGAGAACCCGGAGACCCAAAGGCAAGAGCACTAAACTCCCTTCTACCCTTGTCAGAGTATATGCTGAATACTGTGCGTTAGGTGTGGTCAAATTGTTTTGAGAGCAAAATAACCACATCGAAACCTATTGCTTTGAGAGCAAAATAACCACATCGAAACCTATTGTTTTGAGAGCAAAATAACCACATCGAAACCTATGTTCAAAGTCAATTTAAAGGAATGCTTTATATATGGACAATAATGTAACAATAATTAATCTGTGTTAAGGAATAGAGAGTATCTATCTTATATATGAATAAATGACTTAATCAGTATGTATGTCTCAAAAACCTCAAGGTAGAAAGCTGAAATTTTCTACATAGGTAGCTTTTAGGACGCAAACAACAGTAAAAAGCTGAAAATCCGAGATTTTTCATTTTAAGGCCCCCAAATCTCGATTTTAAGTGCCCCGTAAACATGTGTGTGCGTGTCATTCAGAAAGCGTTCAAAATATAAGATTGTGTTTTTTTTCGTTTGATAGAGCGTTAGACAGCACATAAAATTAAAGCGAGAATCATTGGACTATCTTTTTTTTTTAGATATTTCCGATTCAAGAGGTTTTGAAAGAAAAAAATACGCATTTTATGATGTTCAAATCGGAATAATTCGAAAGCGGTAAAAGATAGGAGAGCTTCCCCTCGTAGATTTATAAATTCATTAATTTTTGTTCTTTCTACTAAAAAAAGAACGGAATCTTTAAATAGAGCGGTTACCGATGGGTATGTCTTTAAACGTAAGAAGTTGAATCAAGTCAACAATATTCGTTTATTTTGTGGAAAAAATATATATTTCTTAGACTAGTTGTTAGTGTCTGATTGTAGATAAAACTTGTACAAAAATCATAGGTGAATTATTATATTTATTGAAAGCTTTCACCTGGCGAAGACAGGCTTCATGAACTAGTATCAATAATATAAATATATAGTATTACATGCATATGTGTTTAAAATGTACAATATTGTACTTATGTACGGTATGACGTATATACATACACACGTTAGTTTTGCTTCGAATATTGGCTTTTTCCTTAAGATTTCAATCTGGTTTCCTGAAAACTGCAGTTTTTTTTTACAGTGGATTTTCTTTAATAAACAAGGCATTAATAGTTCAAGCATACTTTCCGGTGAGCATTTACAATATTGTGTACGCAATCTGCATTCAAGGAAGTATTGCAGATTAATATATTCTCCGTTTATAAACAGTACGTTTAGGAAATCGTGTTCGATTGCCCTGAAGTGTCCTCTTAGCATACCGTTTGTTTTCATAGGTGCACAAAACTATTTATGTCAATACTGTACCAGTAGTGGTCGCTCTATATAAATAGACTGGCCTCACCATAAGAATATGGACTGTGCAACGTTAGCTCAGGGCTGTTAATGACTACAACATCCAATATTTAATTCATTTCAATGGAGCATGACCAATTTCCCCAGAATGCGACCAATTTGCCCAGAATGCGCCCAACATAAGCCGAGTTGTACGAACGTATGTTCGACTTCTTTCACACCGTACGTAGCCAACCGTGAGCATAGGAGGTGCCTAAACACAAACATCAGTTGCAAAGAAATTACTTATCAATCTGGATTTACATGTGAGGTTTGCATGGGTGATTACCACACACGGACAGCTCGCCATGGTCCCTGCGGTGCTACGTGGTGGACAGCTGAGGGCAGTGTTGTAAATTCAATTACGTATTATCCTGCACATCTATGCTGTCATGTCTATGCCGCGCTTTACCTACCCGCACTGAGTTGCGTGTTTAAAATAACCCTCGCCTCCTGCACAGGCGTGGAGAGAGGGCCCCCCCCCCTCATTCAGCAGCGGATGGCAAATTTGACTGGACTGGAGTAATTTTAGCGGCGGAGATGCGCACCTATTTGCCTTGAGGTTGACGCCTGCCAAGCACCTTTGGTTGGCCTGACTTGTCAAACTGGGTTTTTTGTGCTCCTCCGTGAGTTGCATTGCTTTTAAAGGGACGCATTCTTGAGATGTTTTTGGTGACGGTGTCTTCATGCAGTGTAATTCCACGTTTCATTGGTTTGACCTAAGAAAGTCAATCACTCCACGTTACATTTCTTTTTAAAGCTTTCTTGACTGCAGGAATTAATATTGTTGGGTCTTTCGGTAAAGTGACATGGAAGGGAAATAATAAAAAGAAAACAATAAAATTATCACGATAGTTTTGATTGAAAAAAATGTTTGTTGAAAAAAGTGGTGCCACTTTTTTCAAAACAAATTTTCTTGCTGTGGTTTTCACACCTGATGATGATTGCTGGTGTTGCAATCTAAACGTCGTGAGAATTTTACTGTTTTATTTTTATTATTTCCCTTCTACGTGACTTTACCGAAAGAACCAAGAATATGACTCCGCGTTACATTTTTTTTTAAACTGTGGTGGTTGCGTTGCCCTTAAACCATATTAGTACATACAGCACTGTATGTTTGCTCACCGTTAAAAGCCGTGTTATTTCAGGGCGCTGATATTAAATACTTTGCAAGCTTATGCCGTTGCGCAAACGTCTCTTTTTTTACAGACGTTGTGTGAAGAGGGCAGTTCTCTGTAAGTGTATTTGTTCCTTTTATAAATGACGCGTTCCATCCCCCACCCCACGTGTTTACGGTTCCAAGTTTTTAATGGGGTTGCTTTTTTGCATGATATTTTTTATTTTCTGTCAAGATGCTAAAGTGCCTTGATGTGATGTAGTTGCAAACGGCGTTTCATAAGGGTGGCAATTATTCACGTAATTGATTTAACGTCACTTGTGGCAGTAATACGGCACGACTGTACTTTGTTGATGGCTCCTAATGTTGGCACAACTGACGTGTGTTTTGTTACGTTGATTTAAAACCCCCAGGTAACTTACAAAATAAAGGCCACACTCGGCTGCTTAAGCTTATGAGAAATATAAACAGTATTTTGAAGAGCTCTTTGAGAGAGAGAGATATTGGAGAGATATTTTATGAAGATCGAGATATATATGTGAGATTTGTTTTGAAGAGAAATGTATTGAGATTAAGGTGAGGTAAAATAGATGCATTTAGAAGAGCGATATGTATGAGAGAGAAGATATATCAATAAAATTAAAATGATAAAAAATAATGCACTCAATGATAGAAGAACATATATCGCAAAAAGATGTGCAAGTGAGAGATGGGATAAATATTCAATCGGAAATAAACGTGATGGATATAGGCTAAAGATATTTTCAAGAGAAAAATATACAGTGAGGGAAAAAAAGTATTTGATCCCCTGCTGATTTTGTACGTTTGCCCACTGACAAAGAAATGAGCATTCTATAATTTTAATGGTAGGTTTATTTGAACAGTGAGAGACAGAATAACAACAACAAAAAATCCAGAAAAACGCATGTCAAAAATGTAATAAATTGATTTGCATTTTAATGAGGGAAATAAGTATTTGACCCCCTCTCAATCAGAAAGATTTCTGGCTCGCAGGTGTCTTTTATACAGGTAACGAGCTGAGATTAGGAGCACACTCTTAAAGGGAGTGCTCCTAATCTCAGCTTGTTACCTGTATAAAAGACACCTGTCCACAGAAGCAATCAATCAGATTCCAAACTCTCCACCATGGCCAAGACGAAAGAGCTCTCCAATGATGTCAGGGACAAGATTGTAGATCTACACAAAGCTGGAATGGGCTACAAGACCATTGCCAAACAGCTTGGTGAGAAGGTGACAACAGTTGGGGCGATTATTCGTAAATGGAAGAAACACAAAATGACCGTCAATCTCCCTCAGCCTGGGGCTCCATGCAAGATCTCACCGCGTGGAGTTGCAATGATCATGAGAACGATGAGGAATCAGCCCAGAACTACAGGGGAGGATCTTGTCAATGATCTCAAGGCAGCTGGGACCATAGTCACCAAGAAAACAATTGGTAACACACTACGCCGTGAAGGACTGAAATCCTGCAGCGCCCGCAAGGTCACCCTGCTCAAGAAAGCACATATACATGCCCGTCTGAAGTTTGCCAATGAACATCTGAATGATTCGGAGGACAACTGGGTGAAAGTGTTGTGGTCAGATGAGACCAAAATGGAGCTCTTTGGCATCAACTCAACTCGCCGTGTTTGGAGGAGGAGGAATGCTGCCTATGACCCCAAGAACACCATCCCCACCGTCAAACATGGAGGTGGAAACATTATGCTTTGGGGGTGTTTTTCTGCTAAGGGGACAGGACAACTTCACCGCATCAAAAAGGGACGATGGACGGGGCCATATACTTTCAAATCTTGGGTGAGAACCTCCTTCCCTCAGCCAGGGCATTGAAAATGGGTCGTGGATGCGTATTCCAGCATGACAATGACCCAAAACACACGGCCTGGAGTGGCCTAGCCAGTCTCCAGACCTTAATCCCATAGAAAATCTGTGGAGGGAACTGAAGGTTCGAGTTGCCAAATGTCAGCCTCAAAACCTTAATGACTTGGAGACGATCTGCAAAGAAGAGTGGGACAAAATCCCTCCTGAGATGTGTGCAAACCTGGTGGCCAACTACAAGAAACGTCTGACCTCTGTGGTTGCCAACAAGGGTTTTGCCACCAAGTACTAAGTCATGTTTTTCAGAGGGGTCAAATACTTATTTCCCTCATTAAAATGCAAATCAATTTATAACATTTTTGACGTGCGTTTTTCTGGATTTTTTTGTTGTTATTCTCTCTCACTGTTCAAATAAACCTACCATTAAAATTATAGACTGATCATTTCTTTGTCAGTGGGCAAACGTACAAAATCAGCAGGGGATCAAATACTTTTTCCCTCACTGTAAGAGACAGGGAATATATGTTTTCATAAGAGGCCTACATGAGAGATGATGAGACATTGAATGAGGTAACCAATTAAGGATTTTGCTTGTGTGAATCCAGTGCAGGAACGCCTCTACTTACGAAAATTCGACTTACGAACTTTCAGAGACACGAACAAACCTGTTGATTCCAAACATGTTGTACGGCATGTACACTAAACACTAGGAATGGCTTTAAAAGTTATATAATCTCCTGCAGATGTAGATGCCACCACCGCCATCTATTGCGTGGCGATTGAACTTACGACTCTCGGTCTGAACAGGCAACTAGACATACGGACCAGGTTTGTTTGTGTCTCTGACAGTTCGTAAGTCGAATTTTTCTTTAAGTAGAGGAGTCCCTGTATCAAGGGAGAGATATACGATGCAATAATGATGCACGTCCCACCACCCCCCTCCCCCGAATTATGTCACCTACAGAGCCCCAATATATGACCAAGATGGTATACTTAATTATTTCGCGCGGTCATACGAAACAATAAAGCTACGCGTTCAGTTTCAAAGTCACAACGAGCTGCTTTTAATAATAACGAGTTAAAGTGATGCCTCGAGTTTCTAGTTTGTGCAGCGTTGATTTAGGCGAATGACGTGAGCGACACACAGTGCATTGGAGGCAGACAAGATGAACCCGTTCCGTGTAAAATACAAAACAGACGGACAGTTGTCTGAACCGGCCCTGGTGTTTGTGCCCACTCCCACCCCTCGTTTGACCAACCATCCGCGCTAAGCAGCATAGCGAAGTACGGTCAAGCAACCAACGCAACCGACACTGTGTGTGTGTGGGGGGGGAGGGGGGTTGTCCTTCCCCTGAGGAGTGGAATGACAAAGGGGGCCGGTTCATTAAACTCAATCTAATCGTTACCCCCCAAATTCTCCCAGTTCGTTGAATTGTGAATCGTCATCATCATCATCACTTGCCCAGTGGTGAACCCAGTGACCCCCCTCCCGTTATCCATTTTGTCCCCGGTTGAATTCGCCTGTCTCTTGTCACCTTGAGTACCTGCGGTCAATCGCCTCCTTATCACTCTTCTTTAACTACTACTGCTGCGACTACCATGGTTGCTGTTCCCATGATGATTCCTTTACCCATGTTGAGAGGATCGGTCTATCAGACGGACAGTTTCGTCTCACCCACGCTGTTCAACCACCGCACTTTTGTAGTGTTTTGATCTCTCATTTGAGACAGCTGTTTTGCTCAGATTTTTCGATTTGCTTCATTGTTCTACTTTATTTTATTTCTTTGACTTTTAGCAATGTTTGGTGATCTCGGGTCACTTAAAGATTAGACTATCCTGGTCCTCGTGTGAGTTTGTAGCTGAACGAATTGAACTTGAAATCTCAATCGTCATTGCTCGCCCAGCATCCAGACCAGCATGCCTTGTGACCCCGAATTACTAAGCTAAAACGAACATATTTAAAAAAAAATTCCCAGGCAAGTCACACTGAGCTATATTGCTCTTTTATGAGAAGCAACCTGGCTCTCACAAATGATAGCTCAACGAAGTGGCTTATCACGTGGAAATGTATAGCAGCCAAATGCTCTAAATGCATGTTGATTCTGAATGTGGACGGGAAAAACCAGAGGACCCAGAGGAAAATCAACGCGACCGCAGCAGATATCACGGTCGGGATCGAGCCCACGACCACCTGTATATCGGGCGAGCTAGTTAACATCTCGCCACCGTGGTCGTGTCGCCCGCTCGCGGACAGACGCCGGGGCTATCCGACCATGGCGTCGAGCGGCAACATGGAGCAGGAGGAGCGCAGCCTGCGCGAGTGCGAGGAGTACGTGCAGCGGCACGGCATCCAGGCCGTGCTCAAGCAGTGCATCGTGCAGCTGTGCATTGCGCGCCCCGAGCGACCGATGCAGTTCCTGCGGGAGCACTTTGAGCGCCTCGAAAAGGTGAGGTTTCTTTTTTGCGAGTCTCCGTCTGCTTTTTTACTGCTTTGTAGGGGTTGGTTGTTTTTTTCTTTCTCCCCCTCTTCTGTCGCTGTGCTGTGTAGCTGTGGGGCCGTGACGACGGCCCGCCGGGGTGAGCGTTTGCCATCTTGTTCGCAGTTCGAATCTGGCAGGTCGCCCTGGTTATTACTCTGCAGGTGTATTAACTGTAGGAGAATAATATAATTTACATTTCAAAAAAAACATTATTTGTTGTTCACATTTTTATATGCAGCTCTTTTTCAGAAGCGGCCTCGCTATCACGAATGATGGCTGAACAAAGTGGCTTATCGTGTGGAAATTCATAGCAGCCAAATGCTCGAAACGTATGTTGATTCTAATTGTGGAGGGAAAAACCGGAGAAAAAGCCACGTGACCACGGGGAGAGAAACATGCAACATGCATCATATTTGGGATCAAACCCACAACCTCCTGAGTACAAGGCGAGCTAGTTAACATCTCGCCACCATCATCATTAGTCGCATGCAATGAGTAATTGCATGCGACAAGAATATTGCTTGCGAAGGTAACTCACCTCCGCTCATTATCATCTAGGTGAGAGAACAGCACGTTTCTTCGAATGGCTTTGGAGAGTGCAGCCATGGCCTTGTTGTAATCTTTCGGAATAAGCTCCTGCATATCAGGCGAGGTTGTTAACATCTCGCTCGTGCCGCGCCCGCCAGGAGGAGGCGAAGCAGTTTCTGTCGCGGCGCATGTCCAACTCGCTGTCCGACTCGTGGGAGGAGGAAATCTCTCCTCCGCCGCCGAACCCCGTGGTGAAGGGGCGCAGCCGCCGCATGGCGTTCAGCGCCGAGGTGTACACGGAGGAGGACGCCGCGTCCTACGTGCGCAAGGTGAGTGCCTGCTCGCTCTCGCGGGCGGAGAGCGTCACTCCGTGAACTATTCGAAACTGAACTACGAAACTTTTTATTTCACCGGGTAAGGGCCAACTGAGCCGCGTAGCTCTTTTTCAAAAGCGACCCTGGCTGTCCACAAATTATAGCTCAACGACAGTGGCTTATTGTCACGTGGAAAGTTGTAGCAGCCAAATACGATCATGGTAAATGCGCGTGTACATAATGACGATCATACTAAATGCGCGTGTACATAATGACGATCATGACAAATGAGCGTGTACATAATGACGATCATGACAAATGCGCGTGTACATAATGACGATCGTAATAATAATAATGACGGTACTTATTGTACACGATCGCACGGTCTCGAGAGCACCGTCGCCATCATCATTGGGGACGCGCCATTATTCGCGTGGGCAAAAGGGCAGGCAGTGATGAGAAGGAAACTGGGGCTATTTGGACACACACGTGGAGGATGTACAGCAACAGGAAAATTCAAAGTGCGTTCGGGGAAAAAGTGCGTTGTTCGTAACAGGAAAGAGAGGAAGACCGAACGGGGAATGGCTTTACAACGACAAGAGAGAGAGCGGTTGCCAGAGAAAGATGTGGCCACTTACTTGAGCACATTGGCATGAGACAGAGGAAAGTGGACACAAACGACAGAACGTGCAGTGGGACACCTGTTGTCTGCTATCTTTCCCATGGATTGTGATGATGTTGATAGAACGGCAGCGCAATGGATTTTGCTGCCTGCTATCCTCCACGGGGTAGCACGGCCCCCGTACGTATCCTTATCTCATGTAATTGATGTAGCTGCCCGGTAGATGTCAACGCAGCACCGCGTGCCGTGCGTCTGCACGCATGCCCGCCAACGAAAATTACTTCGAGTGGCCAGCATTTGTCATCGATGTGCGTTAGCGATGCCGTTGAAAGAGCGTTTTGCTTAACAACGCTACGTCGCCCCCCCCGTATTAGATGCTCGAGAAACGCAGTCGAGGACAGATTAGGTTTGCCGCTTTGATTGAGAAGCTTGCCTCGTTTGCCTCCCGGCGACGTACAACGTGGGCAAATGAGCGTAAAGATAGCGTTACCCTCTACTGGATGCCTTTCACATAACGGAAGCGCAAATACGCAGTGAACTTTTACGTCTTTCCTTGTTCTTTGTGTTTTTTTTATTATTGGTAAGCTGTCGGGGGGGAAGGTTGGCTTGGTTGCTTCCTGGTGAGTTGGACCCCGGGGAAGTTATTTTCCCATGCATATGTCCGTGCTTACACACACATGCAAAAGTGTGACCAACAACTTACTTGCTGTCGATAACAGAAGATGAGATGGTCTGAACGAAGTTCCTGTTTTCACGCTTGAATCCAGGGAAATGACCCCTTATGTGCGTGAACAATTGAACGTGGGCTGATGAATGGTTTACTGATTCTAGTCATGACACTGAATCACGACATTTCATCGAGTCGGAAACGGCGAGTTGCAACATTCCTTCGGCTCTGAAATGTTCACCAAGTTGAATTGTGACACCGATCACCAGCAGGTGGCATCGAGGTCCCATACCTGGGCTCGCCAGGAGGATCCGGTCAGGCAAATGTGTGACAAATATAATTTGTCCTTGCTATATGGGATAAGGCGTTGCCACCTCGTACGTGTGGGTTTTCTCCCACATGTATGAACAATCAATTGGCCGAACACATCCTAACATATTTGCGCATCCGTGTTTTGCGGATTGTACACGGTTGTGTGATGCAGTCACGTTAAGGATGCTGCTACATAGAATCTCTGTTAATATTATTGCAAATTTCAAGAGGTCCTAACCTAGGATGATTGGCCAATTCCTTCTTTATTTAGTGTTTTCGTGTTTGAGGAGACTAGCGTACTCGGAGAAAATGAACACGTGTCAGGGGAATGTAATTTAACAATCTGCACAAAGGGATTCAACAATCCATTTCATTTACTGCCATCTGTGCGGCACGGTCCATTGCATTTTTTTTTTAGTTTTGCGCAAATCTGTACGATCCATCAGTCGTCGCTTCCAAAGTGCGCAGGATTACAGGTGTGCGCCACCACCTCTGGAGGTGCGTAAACGTGTCGACACAGTTATCTCGCGCAACATATTTGTGCTCTGAAGGGGGTTCCCGTTTTCAGGTTGAACCATTGAAATGTGCCAGATTCTGCAGCACTGTTTTTACGACCGACATTGGGGAATTTCTCCACAATTGTGGCTCTCGCCTGATGAGGCTGGCTGTAATCGTTGGCTAAGCGTCGTACTCAAATTGTAAATGTTATCGTTTTATTCTCCAGCACACCGGTGTGTTCAAAGGGGAACCAATTGACACATTTTGTTTGCGTGACAAACCTTACTAATTGGCCATGTTGGGTGGCGGTGGGTTTAATGACACATTTATATTTATGCTTTCTCACCAAAAAGAACCTCTGATGGATAATATTGATCGCGAAAGCCTACTAGGTGTTGAACCGCTGAGCACTGTTTTGTTCAAAGATACAAATACAGTAAAACCTTGGATTGCGAGGAGCATAATTCGTTCCGGAAACGTGTTTGTAATCCAAAGCACTCGTATATCAAAGCACTCGTATATCGGTTGTGATCACGTGACGCTCGGCAGACAAACGTATACGTACTACTCGTATTGCAAGACCTCGCTCGTTTATCAAATGAATATTTATTAAATAATTATTATTTATATTTATATTTTTGCTCGTCTTGCAAAACACTCGCAGACCAAGTTACTCGCAATCCAAGGTGTTACTGTACTTTGTGGTGTCGTGTGTCGATTTAGTTAAGAGCTTGCCATGTCCCAGGCCATAGTCAATATTATGCGTGTGAATTGCCATGTGTTCGGTAAGAGTGCGCGTGTGTGTGCGTGTTCATTGTTCTCCGTTGCACACAGGTGATACCGAAAGACTACAAGACCATGGCTGCACTCTCCAAAGCCATCCAAAGGAATGTGCTGTTCTCTCACCTGGATGATAATGAGCGCAGGTGAGTTACCTTCATGAGCAAAATTCTTATTGCTTCCTATTACTCATGATATGTGACTAATGATGATGGTGGTGAAATGTTAATTACCTCCCTTGGTATGCAGGAGGTCATAGGTTTTATCCCCACCCCGACGTCTGTATTTTCGAAGTTTACATGTTCTGCCTGTGGTCGTGTGGATTTTTCTCCGGGTCCTCAGGTTTTTCCCCCTGCATTTAGAAACATGCTTTTAGAGTATTTGGCTGCTGTAAATGTCCACGTGATAAGCCACTTTGTTGAGCTATCATTTGTGGCCAGGTCGCTTATCAAAATGAGCTATTACAGCTCGGTGAGCCTTACCTGGTAAAATAAAAAGTTTAATTTCGTAAAAAAATAGTCATTTCAAGCCAGCATAGCGCTTGATTGCAGGCGGTGCATAGCCATCACCACCTGGCGAAGAATAAGCTCACAGTTTTGCTTCTTCTTCTACTCCCTGGCATGTATCTCACTCATGTCCTCTTTTTTTTCCCCATCGATTTCCTTTCCTTGGCTGTCATCTCCCCATGTCCACGTTCTGATCGTTTCACTTAGGACCACCTCTTTCTAGGCCTACTTCTCAGTTCCTGCCTTGGTGTTTGCCTTTCCTTCAATGCGGTTTTCCTTCCTTCTTATAACGCGTCCCAGCCATCTGATATGGGTACCATTTTACTTTTTATTTGTTATGGTTCGTCTCTAAGTTGCCTCTTTTTCGATTAACGAACGACGCATAAATACATTTTATGTTGCAGTACGAGCGTACCTGTGTTTCACGTGTAGTACGGTACAAGTCTGGATCATCGTTAATGAGAATAAAACAAACTAAATTAATTTCACGGCCTGGAGCAAGGCTGTACCGTGCCCTCGTGACATCACCGTAGTGTGACTTCGTTAGATGACATCGTTACCGCGTGACTATCGTACCTCTTAATGTATTTACATCGCAACACGCACGTGTTGCATTGTGGGTGCCAGCATCACAACGATGTTGCACCAAGTTTTGCACTGCGAGCTGGTTTTGTTGAGTCAATGGTCGCATGGCGCATTGGGGGTGGGATGGGTTCAATCGCACAGGTGATTAAATCGGGTTTCAGATGTAAATCGGTAGTTTGGTGTTTGCAGCAGAGCGTTTAAGGGACTGCCACGCTCCAATTAATTTATATTTGTTAAGAAAATTAAATAACAGCCATCAGTACATTTTTATGCTGCACAACTCAGGTCAAAAATGTTTATGCGTAAGCTCTGTCCATCCGCTTATGGGGGTGGGGGAACTATAACTCTTATAAACGCAATCCAATATGGACAAAACTTTAGTTCAAAGTTCTGCTACTATTTGGGACTTAATCCTGGAGAAAGCCGGTTGAATTGATCTAAGCGTTACACAACACTTACAGACCAAAAAATATAAAATAACCATTTTCAAATGTACAAACGCTCTGCGTGATTAAACGCTTACAAAGACAAACGTGTGTTGGGAAGCATTACACGATCCGTGTATGCACGATTTGACATTTTTCCTGGCTCGCTTGAGTCTTGTTTCCCTTTGATTTAGCATCAGAAAAAGACTAAATCACATTTGGCGGGGACGGTCGGAAAAACATTTGCGTGAATCCCATGCTGTTCCCGTGCAACAATGGAGCTCCTGTCGCGAGCACGCCGCCGCCGCTCCCCGCTATTTAAATCTGACGAGAGTCGTTGGATTGATTATCTCCGTGACCCTTGGTAGGAAGGTCGTAGGTGTTTTTGGAATGGGCTGGGAGAGAGGTGGTGAGCGCTTTTGGCAGGGGGCGGGCGAGGGGACGACGCTGCTGAGGGGGGGGGGGCAGGGAGAAAGAGAAGGCTCGGCTTTGTGTCGGTCTGTTTGCTCTGCTCGCCTCATCCCTCCTGCACCTGTCACAGCTTTATTGTGCTGCTTGTCCTCCACTGCCAGACTTTTTCTCCAGCCTCGTGTTTGTTACAATGAATCAGGAAGTGGGCAAATAGTGGATTTTAACTGCCTTATCATTGACTTGAGTGGCCGCCACTGAGTGAAGGCTAACACTCGCCGCACCCCGCCCTTCCATCCCTCGGGCCCGCGCGCTCCTCCTTTTGTTTCGCGAGGCCGTGCCGCTTTGGGAAAGCATCACGCGGCCATAAAATTTGTCAACTCCAGCGCCCGCGTGGATGCAATTACCGAGCGTGACGGTGTACCTTTTATACTCGTTGAGTAATTAGCGCCTGTACAATGTTTTGCTTTGTCTGGCAACAATGCCAACGGTTGTTTTGCACTTGTGCTATAGCCACAGTTGCACTTCATGAACGTTCCACTGGATGTTTTAAAACAATAAATATATTTTTGTTACGGGCTAGAAATGACAAATTTGGTCAAACGAAATTGAAATTGACTCTTTGCAGGATTTTACAGTATTCCGCATCCAACGCATTGCAGTGTAATTAAAGTGGATTGCTATTTTCGGCAGATGGCGGTTACGATTTTTCCCAACCTCTTTCAGCTGTCGAGTACCATACTAATTTAACTTGAGCCCTTGCATTTGTCATGGTGCGCTGATTGACTTTTCAAAAGAGCCTTAAGTCTCGGATATCATTTTAAAGCATTACATTTTTATTTATTACACTCCTCCTTCCTTAGCGGAGACAATATAGGGACACTTTCTTCAAGGCATCGAGCTACGTTAACCGCGCTCAGAACGTGGCCAATGACAGCAGGAATTTTTAGCGCAGCAAACTTTTAGAAGAGGCAGTAAAATATAGCTTTCCTGTTCAGTTCTGAAGCTCGATTGAAAGGGAAAGTACCGATCGTTTTAAGCTTGGCCTATCCGTGGTTATTGCAGGCTTGTTATTATCAGTGTCACCAACACAGTGTTTTTGAGCAGAGAAAAATGTCTCAAACGCCCCCACAGTTATTGCAGCAGGTTAAAAAAGAAACCCCACACCACTTCGAGACATTTACCTTTCGAGGTGAAGTTTTATTTTCTTTCTTTGGTGGTTTTAATTGGTTATCTGGCCAGTGGTTGGAGCACACCGAGGTGCAATTGGGAAGGTTGCGAGTTCAAACCCTGGTTGGGGAGTTACTCACCCTTCATTCATTGTGGTCGTCCCAAGGACAAAACTCTCTTTTCCGAAAAGGAACGTGGAATTTTCCACCGTCAACCCTGGGCTGCAAACTTTAGCAACGCACCACCCGCACCCATTTGAGTGGGGGAAACGCTTTTACGTTTTAAAATGTAACAGTTAAATGGCAAGCCTCTGACCGAATCATCCGGAATGCGCCCGATCTCATCGTTGGATCTCGCGAGATACGCGGGGTCGAGCCTTGGCCACCTCCTCACATGACAGGCGTTATAGATCATCGTCTCCTGAACCTGGGAGCCTGCGTGGTGGACTGCCAGAGAGAGAGGGCAGTTCCCGCAAAATCCATTGTAACACTCTGCTTCTGCGTTCCCACATTTAGGCTTCCGGCCTTCGCTAACTTGCACCGACCAACATGGTGAAGTATAGCCAAACAACCCCCCACGACCTGCCCAGCATGGGGAGCCCTTCGTCCAGCAGTGGATTGATAAAGTCTCGTACAACTTGTGCAGTTTAATCCGTTGTCATCTCAATTAAATTTTACTTTTCTTTTTTTTTACAGAAACTGCCATAAAAATTTGAATTTTCACCCCACTTTGCATTTGGCCAAGCATCCCAATGTAGGACCACAGAACTCGGGTAATTGTTAGTGCCGGTTATGGCCACCCTTACACTTGTCTGTGGTTTGCTGAACCTCTGAATTATTCTCTCTCTCTGTCTGATAGTGAACGAAAACTGCTCCCGTTACAAGTTGTAAATTTTTACTATTTCTTCAACTTGGCCACTCGCATACTGAGACCCATCAGGACTCAGATGTAGGCGGTCTGTGTAACACTGTGTGTGTGCGCGCGCTGTACAAGGAAGCTTGTCAGAACAAAAATGTAGTTTAATGCTGCCGCTTCAGATTTTCCATCGCCCCACCCTCCCCCCTTTTCTCGCTGCGATGAGCAGTCGCGCAGGATTCGTGTGGCACGTCATGGTTTTAGCACAGAAGTAGCGCCGTTTCTAGGTGTGGTTTGGGGTTTTTTTTAATTTTCCCCTCATAACGGAGGGGCTAATGGGCAACCTCGCCTTCGCCGTTAAGCGTACAAAACGCCGGATTGAACCGCGCGTAATAACCGGCGGTTGTTATTCAAGAGCCGCGAATAAAAACGAACAGTCGCCTACCTGTCGTGCGCGACACTTTTTCGCCCCCGTGATTAAATCGCCACAGAGTACAACTCCGATCCCGTCGCGTCTCGTCGGACGCTTCACGCGACCCAACGTAGGAGGATTCCACCCCTCCGTGGCTTCTACCTCCCGAGACGCTTACGCGCCCACAACTCGCAAACGCATCCCCACGCAGAACCGCGGCAGATGCTGATTATATACTTGACGATGCATGAACGGACAAAAATTATTCAAAACTCCGTCTGCGGCAGTGCGCGGCGCGACCGTGGCCACCGCCCGGAATGGAACCGTGGGGCGTATAAACGACTCTGTGCGCCGATTCGCAAACACGAAGAAGGAGGAGGCATCACAGGAATCCGCCACTCCGAACAGACGGCCAAACCACATCGCGCGCTTTCGAGTGGTGCTTCTGCGGCCGTCTGGAGGAATGCTCTTCCTTCCGATATTGGGAGGCCGCTGGAGCTATATACTTTTCAATCAACTAGATTGAAAACTCATTTCTTTAGAACTGCTTTTTTGTATTCTTAGTTCTTTCGGTAAAGTCGCGTAGCCTCCGCATTAGCACGGTTGACTACGTACGGTGCGAAAGAAGTTCAGCATGCATGCAGAGCAAACGAACTGAGTACCACATTGTTGGAACAGTGGTTGTCCTACGGATAGACCTGCCTCCCGCCATAGTCAAGAATCCGTCCAGGATGTAATAACGTGCCATGTTCAGCAAAAAACGTCGACGGTTAACGCGGACAGCATTGAGAACATCTGTAAGTTTCACCACTGGCTCACGGCGGTGAATGGAAGATCCGAGTGCTTGCCTGCCCCCACCACGCTCATTGAGCGGAGAAGCCACTTTTGGCTTATTTTGACTGTTTAGCCACCGGTGCTGTTTGGTCATTCCGTTGGGGGTAAACTGGTCCATGCCATGGAAACATGGAAATTCCACCACCGCACTCGCAGGGTAGACCGATTAGTGGACGATGGAACAAGTTGCTGATGCCCCCTTTGAACAGGAAGTCGCGTGACGCTATTAGGAATACCACAAGTAATCCTCTGTTCAACGCGATCTTAAGGCCTCTCATTGACATCTTTGAAGCCCTTTAATTGCCCTTCTGTGTCGACACAAAATGCGAAGGCATGGGGGGGGGATGAAGGCTGGAAATATCCCGACGAACACTCGCGCCTTTGTCGCCAGCAGGCCCTCCTGCTGACCTTCGCCATGACCACTGTGTGCATTTGAGATGGTGAATTAATACGTGTCTGAATGCCGAGTGGTTTTTTTCTTCTTCCCTTTTTGAGACAAAAGGACGCAATCAGACTTCTCTGAGCGGAGACAGAGAGAGGAGAGAGAGGAGAGAGAGAGGAGAGAGAGAGAGAGCGTGTTATATATTTATTTGCTCGTCCCATTTTTGTGCGTGGGCCGAAGCTGCGTTGGGAGAGGAGGTGGGCGGCATTCATGCCATCGGTTGTCTGAGTCACAATTGTCCCATTGTCCCCCATCCACCCCCCTGGTCGTACTTTTATTCCACAGTTAAGGGTCAGCAGAGGTGGTGGAGAGTTCAGGGTGGCGTTGAGGTTGGGCGAGTCAACAAAACCCTGATTAATGGCCCCCCCACCCCCCACCGCTGGCCCCCACACCCCTCACGCCCAAAGTTCTTCAATGTCACGTGGTCAATATTTTGATTCGCTATCAGCTCTCTTAGGGGGCAGCCGGTCTAGACATGCAGCTCCACAGTCGATGCTGTTATTTTTAAACCTCCGCAATAATCTTTGGTTTGCGGTGCGGCAATTATGCAAGGAGGAGGAGGGGGTGGCGGGGGGAGGGGGTGCGGGCGGGCATGGATTGTCACTGATAATATAAAATCTCGAATCGTTGAGAAAGGAATAAATTGGGGTCATCCGGGGGCAAGCCAAACTTTGTAGCTCTTATTTACGCGGGCAAACATTTGCTATCTTGATTCTGGTTATTTGGCCAGAGTAGCTCAGACAGGATGCCATTCCAATACTTATGTTGGCTGGCTTGAAACATAAAAAAGCGAATCACTGCCTGAAAGAAAAATGCGACTTTAACCTCCTTTTTTTTGCAGTTTTGCAGATTAAATTGCGCTTGTGAATATGCTTCTCCTGCTCGGAGCGTGAGGCCAACGTGTAATCTGTCCCTGAGCAGGGGGGAACGATGCACTTTGGGTTTGTTTCAAAGTTTTTAAGCCCTGCGCAAACCTTTTTATTTTTAAACGATGAAAAAGCCTCAAACTGTAGTTCCATTGCCTTAAAGATACGGCTACATCAGATCTTACAATAAACAGTAATAGTCTTCTGCTTTTTTTTTCCAATGAAGAGTCCCATGACTCGTTTTCAACACGGTCCTGTATTGAGATATTAGTCCAATTTCCTCATGGGTCTTTTGCAAGTGGGATAAATTCCCATATCCTAAAATAAGAGTAATTTAAATTGAGGTTTTTAAACAATCGCGTTTTAAAAATGTAACTGTCTAGTATCTATTTTATTTTTAAGCCACTGCTGTTGTACGAACGTGCCAAGTCGTTTTGCCTATCGTTTTGCACTTTTCCACGTGAAGTGCCATACGAGATGTTTTTTTGGACATTGCGGTATACACCAAACGCATATTTTGTCTTTTATTAATTCTCAGAGCTGGATTCTTAGGCAAATTAAGGGAAACGTTTTTCGTTGAATAACAGATGGGGGTGTGGGGTGGGTATTGTATGCATTCGATGGTGACTGGCGCTGAGATCATCATCCTCTTGGGTGCCCTTGTAAAAAAAAAAAACCCTAAGCAGTAGCTGCCTGGATTCCAAACCTGAAATCTCAGTGGAGCTTGGTCCAATGCTTTGAGTGCTCCACCTTACCCGCACCCCACACCCGACCGGACCCTCCGCCCGCCCGCCCGCCCGCCCGCCCACCCGCCCGAGCCACCCAGCCGTCTCAGGGACGTCGTCCACTTGGTGCGGCACCATGGCTCGGCACGCGGCACGTGGCGCACCACTTACGCGCTCAGACTGCGCCGCCGCAGCGGATAAGCGCGGAGCCTCCAGCGCCGTGGCCGCCAGATAGCCTTTAGGCGACGGAGGTATCGTGTACAAATAACGTCGCCCCCCCCCCCCCCCACCTCATCCCGACCGCTGAAATATTAAACTTTAAAAGTGGCCGCTTTGTTGCGGGGGCGGGTGGCTGATTGTCAAGATGTGTGAGATATGGGCAGATCAGATAGCCCTGTGATGGATTGTACAGCGTGCAGCTCACCTTTGTGTGTGTGTGTGTGTTTTGCTGTAGAATACTTTCTGTCACTACTTTCTTTCCACTTAATTACAAGGACTGCCTGCGCCTCAGGACTTCGCATGCAAGCTTAAATGTTAGAGAGGGGGGGGAAATACAATGAATTTGTGCATTCTTGCTTGGAGTGTATAATGTTTCCTTTCTCTTCACCTTTCGCAAATTCCTCGTATGTTTAATATTTCATTGGCTGTGCCAGAATAGAGTTATTTAGACTGCCGTTTCAATTAATGTTCCCATTTACTGCTGTCACCTTAAGACATTTTCACGAATGGGGGGAGGGAGGGAGGGAGGGAGGGAGGAGGGGGTCATGCTTTGGGAGTTTTGGCCAATTCCTTTTTAAGGAGTGTTTTACTTGTGGGACGGTACCGTCGTAAAGTGGCAAAAGTCAAAGGCGCAGCCCTGCAAATCACTCGCTCACGCCACTTCTCACGAGAAAGGCCTCCTCAAGGGGGAGCTCCGTAGAGCCTCTCTTCATTGTACTTGGCCTCATCTACCGCACTGTCCTGACGTCTATGTAGAGGTGGGAGTACCCACACTTTACCCCACCGCATGTTAACGACTGGCCGATTAACTGGCACACCCATTCACTCTGCTGGGCGGGCAAAGCTCTGGGGGATTTAAGAAAAATTGCCCTATTTTTTTCAACTTCCGCATTGGGACGTAGAATCAAACCGGTGACCTGTGGGTTGCAAGTCCAGTGTTGCTTACCATTACACCACGGTGGCATTGCTATATGAAGGGATAAGGCTTACAGGGTGCGCACAGATGGTTTCAGGAAACACTTTGTTTCTGTGCAGACATCTCCTGAGCACCTCAGAGCGCAGCATATTTTGAAATTCCTAAATCCTCGTAATCCACGTAAGTGCTGCGATCCAGGTCTGCATCTCCGATTAGCATGGTTGGCTGCGTACGGCGCGAATGAAGTTCAACATGCGTACATACTTGCACCACCTCTGCCTACCGCTGTACAGTGTATCCATGAAACAAACTTAATTTCTTCACTGACCCGTGTGTTTGCATGGCTTGACGTTAATGCATCTTTTCTTTTGTTATGCTTGCCAAAGGGACCATTACCTTAACGCATGTTACCAGCAAAAATATTTATTCAGTATTTCAGAATGCACTACAATTAGTCTTTCCCACGGCACCGTACACTTCCCAGCACAGTTCTTTCCGTGGGGCAAAATAACCAGATTAATCAGACGGTTGAAAGTTCAAATTCCACTTGGGGGAAGACTCAGCACATGGGTTCATCCACGATGGATAATATGGGTATCGTATCCACGTGGGACACCCATTGTATAATCGCGGGTGATGGGGAGGAATTTGTGACCACTTTTGGATGAACTCCCGTTTGTCCGTGAATTGCCATAGTATATATATTTTTAACGCGTTACAACGTCGCGTATCTGACTTGCTGGGGAACGAGGTCGGATATGCGAGCGTCTATGGAAAATTGCAGGTACACCGTTGTGTACACACACACAGTTACTTGGCAAAATGAAAGCACAGGCTTAAACAAGGGAATAAATACGCTTCATTGGAATTTAGAAGTAAGCAAATGTATCCAAGGTTAAGCAGAGTGGACGCCCTGTAGAAAATGACGTCACTGTGTGCATGGACGGTTAATTGGTACGTAGGTCGGATGTGCGACGTTCTGCTTTTACCACTCTGTAAAAATGTGGAATTCCCACCGAGGCCACCAACTGGCATGATCACCATACGAAGCTTGTTTGAGTGAGGAGGCACTGAAATTGTCACTTAAATGTTTTCGTTTTTTCATTATTCCAAGTTGTACAAGATTTGCAGGCAAAACAGCTCTTATGATAACTCTGAACGGTGACTGTATCGTGCTCTCAGATGCTCTTCCGCGGACGTCTGGAACGCTCTTCCTTCCGATAGTAGGAAGCCACTGGAGCTGTGCACTTTTAAAGTGTCTTGATTGAAAACTATTTTTTTTAGAACTGATTTTTGTGTTTAGTTTGTTCTTCTACCCACACCTCCGATTACATACGGTGCAAAAGAAGTCCAACATACACGCATGATTATTATGTTATTATGATGCTTGTTTACGGAAGAAATCCTCACCGAGTGCCATGACTTTTTCAGGAGGATCCTGCCAATTTATTTTCAGTGGGGTGGGGGTGCGATAATCGCTGGTGTATAATCCCAATTGAGTAATTAGCGGTGTACATTTTTTAAACTTTTGGAACGTTTAGACCATGACGCAGGTCACACGCTGGCCTACCCTTGCGAGCGATGTCACGGGATCTTTAAACGTCCGCCGTGAGGGAAAGCAGACGGCACGTAGTATTTTTATAGTTAATACACACACCAGCGGTATTAACTAGGGCGGCCGCTTGGATTCTGATCGTGAACCTCGACAACAGGCTGTGACCATGCTACCACGAGGCCATGCGACCAACCCCAGTTAGGCAGGCGAATAAAATGGGGAAGGCAAAAATACACCAGGGTCGTCCGTCGTGAGGAAAGCATGCAACCAAAGACTCGTAAAACCGCAGGGATGCCATCACGTCACTGGCAGTTGACACCCACAGAGATGGTCACTTATTAAAACACGGAACAGACTGCCGTACGCCTCCTTCGCATATCTGTCTCTCTACATGAATGAAAAGTATTTTTTTGCACATCCTGTGAGCCATCACTGCCTTTTTGGGAGTGCGTCATTTCAGCAGCAAAACTCTGGACTGGTTTGCACAAACCGATTCCTGGTGAACTGCCCAATGTTTACAAGCAAGGAATTTCTCCCCGCCCCCTCCCTCCTCTGTTAGATATGGGTATTAGTTTGACGCAAAACTGTACAATGCACAACACAAAGGAGTGATTCGCGTCGTTTTGGACAATACGAGTAGCAAAATAAATAAGCAGGCCTTCAATTTGACACGTCGGCTTCCGCGACCAATATTACCCATAAACCCACAATATTTACATTTTGAGTATGACATTTCGCTGGCGATTACAACCAGCGTCATCGGGCCGTTTGCCACATGTTGTGGGTTCACTCCCCAACACAAAATCGGTATGCTGAAGCAGCAACTAATTGGTACGTTTTTGTTCACGTGACAAACCTTATTGATTGGCTGCGTCGGGTGGCGGCGGGTTGAACGACGCGTTTATATTTGCGCGATCTGACCCCAAAGAAAAGAATAAAACCCTTTATCATTGAAACAGCAGCAGCAGCAGCAGCCCCTTTTTAACCCCCGCTCACGCAGCGGGCGTTATCACAGCCGCGCAACGGCACACGGAGCGCGGTTGGCGCCATTTCTCCAAGAGACAAGACAAGATTATTTTGGCTTTGGCGGAATTCCAGTTTTAAAAATCTTTTTTAACCACCCGTCCATTTCTCTTTGTAGGCAAACATGAGTTCAAAAATTTTTTTTTTTTTCATTTTTCTCCGTCACGGTCGGATTTTGTGACGGTCGCGTCGTTGTCGTCGTCGTCGTCGTCATCTGGCGCGCTTCGTAGATGCCTATCGAGCAGGCGGGTACCTGCAGCCCCTTTGTGTTGATAGGCCGCGCGACGCGCGGATACACAATGCACGAGACTGTGCACTGCACGTCGAGTGTTACGTTTGTTCGAGGCTATTGTGCGCACGTTATATACGTTTGACTTAAACACGACTTTCGTTGTTTTGATGACGGTCGAGATGTTATGCGGGCCGAAGGAAAGATTAACGCCGCGCGTTAGATAAACGTGCGTACACATTTTTCACAGTTTTCTTTTGCATTTGTTTGTGGGGGGGGGGGGGGTTGGCGATCGGGTGGCGAGAGGTGGGGTGGTTGTGCTGGGGGGGCGGGTGTTTCGCCTGTGAAATTAAGGGAAAAAGTAACGACGGCTGTGCGCCACGGAAGCTTAACGGTGAGCCGTCCGTCCCACGGCCGCTTTCCGTCGAGGCGGTGTCAGCGGAACGTTCTGAGCGTTGGTTGCCCACAGGTTTACACGGGCGGCGCGCGAGTGGCATCGGCATGTTTACGGGACCACCTGTGGAGCCTCGGCGGCAGGTGACCGGAAGGGTGAAACACGAGAAAAGACAAATAGCGATGATCTTTTCAGCGACCGATTCCTCCCTCCCCCCCCCCTTCACCTCCCCACGTCTCGAGTGAGAAAGCCACTAAGCGGTTCAGTAGCCGTGACCGGGAGCCGGCTAATTGATGTCCCCGGGCCATTGTGGGCTTTCGCTATGATGCCAGTTTTCGAGTTGGCGCGCCGGGAACACCCCCCCCCCCCCCCCCCCCCCCCCCCCCCCAGGAGGAGGGACGTTCCCACCGGCTCCTCGCCCTGCTCGGTAATTAGTCTCGTCGTGCTCCCGCCTTTGTGCCGGTGACAACCGCCCCCGTCGGGCCCAGACATTCCCGGGGATTCCGGGTTTACTCAGCCTCGCCGTGGAGGCCCCCCCCCCCCCCCAGACTGGACTGTGCGGGACGCCGGCGGCGTCAGCGGCTGCCGGCTTGGTTTGGAGACGGCGCTACCAGGCGACCGTTCGCGATAGCGGAGCGCAGACATAGCGGGGGTGGCCGGGGGGGGGGCGGCGGGCGATGAGTCACCGCCGCGACCGGCTTGTTACTTTCTACGCCCGGCTTGTCGCTCTCTCTTACGCCGTCGTGCCGTGTGCGGCTCGGCTTTTATTTTGCCGCACGGGCATTCTTGCGCGATTAATCAGGTGCCGCACCTGTTCCCCCCCCCTCCCCCCGTGTTTATTTATTTGCCGTCGCAGTTGAACTAAAGTCGTTACGCTTACGTCATGTCGCGCTCCCACACGGTCGCATGCTCGTAGCGGGCGCGCGACTTTTTTTTTTCTTCTGTCTCCGAATGCCGTAAAACAATTTCCCCGTCATCTCAAACGTAAATACGGGACCGCGTTGGCAACGGCACGCGCCAGAAATGCCGCCGTGTGCGATGGGGAGTGGTTGCGCAGCGGTTAGCGCCGCTGCGCTACGAACCCGGCGACCCGGGTTCGATTCCCACTCTCACGGCCGCCACCGGTGACGATAATTTTAACCGGTCCTGGGCCTCCCCTAGGTCGACTCGGCCTCGAATGAGTTGCTGGTGTGGTGTTGACCACTCACCCCCTCGCGTGCTCTGCCGGCCTTCATAGGTGCTCACTAACAGCACTTGCCTCTACAGTCTGTTAAGGCTATACGGGGGGGGGGGATCTTTGACTTTGTACAGCTGTTTTTAGCAATCTACTGATGAATGAGGGCCTCGCCTCTCCACGCCACATCGCGCTGGGTTATTTGACCATATATTTCAGCACGCCTGCTTAAGAAGCGGATTGATGAAGGCAGCAAAACATAGATGTGGGACCATAGTACAGTACAACAACGCATGTTGCTCCGCTGCTGCCCTCTGCTGCCCACCGTGTAACACCGCAGCAGCCTAGAAACACCTGTTTTTGTGAATTTAGTTTGCCCATCCGAGCACTATCCAGGCTCAATCCCCCTGCTCAGCTTGCGAAATCTGACGAGACCAGGAGCGATGCCGGTGATCGGATCACAGTGTTGCGTGCAACACTTCCAACCCGCTCGTTGCAGAATCACAAAATGTTACATAGGGACACCTTTACTTACAAACGAGTTGGGTTCCAGAGGTCTGTCCATAAGTTGATTTGTTCATGAGTCCAACTTTACTCCTGTTGATTCCAAACATGTTGTACAGCATGCACACTAAACACATCTCCTGTAGATGTAGATGCCACTGCTTCTTCTTACTACCACCCTCAACACTTTCACCACTCTTGCGCTTCTGAGACACGATGGGGGTTGACGATGTTCGTGAAAAGCATAGAGAACGTCGTAGTGAACCGCACGGCGACAACACATCAACAAAGAATGGCGGTGGCCCGGCATAAATGCTGGGAATTAGGGGTAATGACACCAAGCAACCATCGCCATCTATTGCACAGTGGTTGAATACGATTCTCGGTCCGAACAGGCAACTGGACATACGGACAGGTTTGTTCGTATCTCTTGAAAGTTCGTAAGTCGAATGTTTGTAAGTAGAGGAGTCGCCTTGTACAGAGTTACACTTCCAGCAGTTTCCCCCCTCCCGCTCAGTGTAGCCGGTGAACACTTTTCAGATACTCGGGTCATGGCGAGGTCAAAGACGAGAAAAAAAATCTATCCGGCGTAAATATTAACAGATACACGTTACACGTGGAACGTTTTACGCGATTGAATGATTTGGCGCTATTTTATTATAAATCTACCGCCGCAGGTGTGCGGAATCTTAATGCCTAAAACAGGTCCTTTATGAATTAACCTTTCCCCCCGCGCCCCCCCACTCCCCACATGTTTCTCATTTACAGTTTATCCCAGTTTAGAGGGGCTATGAGAATGATGGCGGCCCTTTTGCGGGCTTAGACACAAGACCCTCGCACCGCACTGTACGAGCGAGCGAAAGTGCGGAGTCTATCCAAAGCAGAGGGACGAGAGGGCGTGGGGTGATGGCGGTGGTGGAGGGGGGGGCAGTGATGGGGGAGCCTGTCCAGGTGTTCGGCATGGGCGATGTTTAATGTTCGCTTCAAAGCCCGCCGCAGTCTTCAAGCTCTCATGTGTTGGCCTCTGTAGTGGGTGCCAAGATTTTGCACGTTCTAAATGGGAGGAGGTATGCGGAGTGGTGCGGAGGGCCATTATTCAGCGGCGCACACTGTCTGTGGAGCGCAGTACGGGCTCCTCTGCAAGAATGTTTCCCTAACCACGTTCAAATGCGCTTTCTAACATTTTTCTTTTGGTGGGTGGTGGTGGGGTGCCCACAATAAAATGGGCTTTAAAAGAAACTTGCCTTCAAAATTGTAGCCTTCTTTTTTTGGAACCCTTGCTGTTAACGGTTTTGGTAGTGAGAGCAAATTAAACTTACTTTGGAAGAGTGGAGCGGTTGGTTGGCTTCGTCGTCGCTGGGATTCGTGTAAAAGGAGAGGTGGCTCTTGTGGCTCAGACTGTCAGAGTGCTGAGAGGCTGCCGCCGCTGAGATCATCCGTTCCACATCTGGGCGGCCACCTGTGATTAAACTCGGTTTTCGAGTGCTGTGAGTTGATTGAGTTGACGGTCTCCACCCGGTCACCAATGACGGCACAACAACAACAACAAAAAACCCCGAGCATCTGAAATTTGATTGCACGTTTCATTTGGCTGAATTATATCTTGTGAGCATTAAAATATTGTGCTAGGTTGTCGTGTGAGGAACATTGCCCTCGTGCAGAGTCTGTAAGGAAAAGAGGTGCTCTCTACCATAAGAACCAGAGAGGTCACTTGAATGAATCTCAGAGGTAGCTATGTGCCATCTGCCTCTGTGGGCCATTCTCTAACATGGAGGGTTGCACTGATCTCGTGAGATCTGCGTGAATGACAACAACAACAACAAAAACGTTGATGCAAAACAAGATTGTACAAAATGTATCGTGAGCATCTTTATGGATGGGTGGATGAGATAATATTTGATCCGCCAAACTGTGGGCTCTTGTGGGCACAAATGATATTGTTCAGTTGTGAATGAGACCCCTTTGTTGATTGTCCGCAATTCACCGAGACAATACACAAAAGTAAACGCACTTTTGTCGTACCGTGGTGAATCAGGCCCATGGTTTTACCAGAGGGCCTTCAGTATTAACACCAAATCAACTCGGCAGCCATCTCTTTAATGGGCCACACCACGCCGATGAGACTCGGCAAGTAGAGAGCGATGCAGGGTATGCCAGCATAAACACAAAGTGCCGAGAAACATCGGTCCGTTAGACCAGGAGGTTAATGGAGCTCTATGTTGAATCTATATGTCTAGTTCTTGAACATGTTCTTGTGATCTTTTTTTTAATATAATAGGTGTTGAAGCAGGCGTTTAATGTATGAGTAATGTTTTATTTCACGGGTGTGTGAAAGCTGGACATTAACCAGTCGACTGTGAAACAAGCTTCTGGCTTTGGAGACAGACGATGCATGTGCAGGGATGCTAGGAATATCGTGGAAGGGGAGTAAGGAATGGATCAGTTTGGAATCAACCGTGGCGGGCAAATGTGTTTTTTTTCTCCAGAATATTTATAATGAGCCGCGAGGCTCTTTTTCACCCTACGTAGCCAACGGTGCTAATCAGAGGTGCGTGGGATGGGCAACAGACTACACACAAAAAGCAGTTCTAAAGAAATGAGTATTAAATCTAGATTTAAAAGTGCATAGCTCCAGTGGCTTCCTAATATCAAAAGTAAGACCGTTCCAGACGACCGCAGAAGCGCATCCGAAAGCGCCGCGTGTTGCGGTGACCACGTCTTTGTTCGATGGTCAGACAAAAGCTGCCGCTGCTGCGCGGACGGCCGCAGTCCGCGTGATAATTGTGCCCCTTAACGAGATCAGCAAGGTATTGTGGTTCATTTGTGGCAAGCACTTCGTGTGTAATGTGGACTTAATGAGAAAGGGAAAGTTTCGCACGATGGGTGAGGCACATGTGCAGGGATGGAGGAGGGCAGGTTCCTGAGACGGATACCGAGGTGGGCAAGCAAGCAGGAACTACGAACAAAACTTTTTATTTTACCAAGTAAGGCCCACTGAGCTATGTTGCTCTTTTTCAGAAGCGACCTGACCACAAATGATAACCCAATGAAGTGACTTGTCACGTGGAAATTTATAGCAGCCGAATACTCTAAATGCCACGTTGATTCTAAATTGTGGAGGGAAAAACCCGAGGACCCAGAGAAAAATCTACGCGGCTATGGGGAGAGAAACATGCAAACTCCAGATATACAGGTGTCAGGGTCGGGATTAAACCCATGATCTCCTGTATACCAGGCGAGGGAGTTAACATCTCGCCATCGAGAGCCAGATGGTGATGACGATGACGACGGGACGATGAGAGCAGATCTTGTTGACCTCGCACTGCCCGTGAATGTTTGGCTGAAGGAAGGAAGCGATGGCATAGTGGCATCAGTGTGGCGCTGCCCACCAGTCATTGTGCAACGGACGTTTTTCGCTCGTGTTCTCAATTTGCTGCTCTTTTTCATTTCAGCGACATCTTCGACGCGATGTTTCCCGTCACCCACATCGCTGATGAAACGGTCATTCAGCAAGGTAATTATATTTTTTTCATGAACCGTCAGCCTTTGCAGAAACCGTACCCTTTCTCTTCGCTGGAAATGCTTCGGTCCTGATGGCGCTGTATTTTTAGTTTGCAGAGCTTGACCTTAAATAGTCCTCCGTTGCAACCTACTGCGGCATTTGACTCTTTTTTTTTTTAACGCCATCGATTCAGAAGCTGTAACATAACAGCGCGCATTTAAACTGCGAACAGCGCTGTCCATTCCACTCGCCGATGCTTACTTGGCACGCAGAAAAGGTTAGGAATATGGCCTCGCTCGCCACAGCGGATGGAAGACACTTGCGCCATTGTACGTCGCTTAATGACATTTCCCCGTCGCTCGTGCGGCTTAGAAGGGCCGAGTGCACCAACCGCGCCCAACCGAGTTGTTGACGTTCGTCTTGACACCGTCGCAGACGCGGTATTAAAATTGAACCTGGTGTGTTTTTTTTCCCCCCGCAGGTGATGAGGGAGATAACTTCTACGTGATAGACCAAGGAGAAGTTGATGTAAGTCCCAAGCTTGCAACACAGATCATCACCTGTTGATTCCGCAGTCTGCGAATACGGCGTTCCGGGCCAGTTTTCAGCACCAGACAAAACACATTTAAAGGAGCTTCAATGTCCACTTTTATATTTTTATAAATATTTTTTTTTTTACGTGGCCTTTGAATCATTCAGCAAGACACACTGCGATGCATTGATTCCTGTGGCCTCATTTCTTCCGATATTATTATTATTATTTGGCATCGTTCTTGCAAAAAGTATTTGTTTGATATGGATAGGCGGGATTGTTTTGGTAAGCTCCAACCCACTTGGGGTACAGTGACTGAAAGAAACTCTTGCAAAAAAAAAAAGAATTCCACAAACTATTCAGACTTTCATCTCTACCCCAGCGTGTGTGTGTGTGTGTTTTTTTTCTTATGCTCTGTTAATTTTCTTGGAAGTGGGGCAGATATTTCCTAAGGTGATGTCAGTCCCACATTTCTCAGTAAAGCATGGTCGTTTGAGGGTGGGGAAGGGGGCTACATTTGATTCCGTTTCCTCCGCCGCTCGTTTCTCCCGGACCCCACTGCGAGATGACTGCCGGTCCCAGCACTCAGCCGTGACCCCCACTGGAAGTTCCTTCATGGTTTAATGGCCAAGTCACTTACGCATTAGGCTTCACGGCTGGCACGATGGTGGGGTGTGCGGGGGGTAGTGGTGGAGGGCGGTAGTGGGTGCGGGGGTTAACTTGTATATATTTTTTTTGTCTCCGCTAATGAAGCTGGCTTTGACTACACCAGCACCTTTTTACTTTACGGTTTCGGGGGGGTTCTCAGCTGGGCATCGCGCCGCCCGTGGGTGTGTGCGCGTGCGGTGTGCGCCCCTGCGCGCCCGTAGTACGCCTTTGTGCGCCTTAACGTCCATCTCCTTTCAGAGGGATGTCCCACTTCCCTGTTAAAAAGCCGAAGGAAGTTCAAAGGGCTGCAAAGTTGAAAGCGCTGGCTCTTCTTCTCAGCGGTGGCGCGGCATTTTCTCTTTAATCTTCCGAAGTAGCGTTGCCCACAATTACGGCTTGAACCAATCCGAAATCCATCCTGAGTGGCAAACGTGAAAAGAAAGACATCTTGACTAGTGCGTTTAATTGCGGTCGAAATTGCTACTGCCAGCATTGTGTTGTTTTCTAAACGCGGCAAAAAGCCACCGTCGGTGTTTTGTCTGTTTGCGTGTGTGTGCGTGGCGCATCGGTTAGCGCCGCAGTGGTTAGCGCCGCAGTGGTTAGCGCCGCAGTGGTTAGCGCCGCAGTGGTTAGCGCCGCAGTGGTTAGCGCCGCAGTGGTTAGCGCCGCAGTGGTTAGCGCCGCAGCGCCACGAATCCGGTGAATCGAGTTCGATTCCTGCTCAAGGCCAACACCGGCGATGATGATCTGAACTGGTACTTAGGCCTCCCCTAGGTCGAATCAGCCTCAAATGAGGATCTGGTGCGGTTTGTAAACATCGCCATTGTGGGAAGACAAAGGTGGCCGGGCATAGTGCTGGCTATACCCACCCCCTCGTGTGCCTTGTCGGCTTTCGTAGGTGCTCGCTTAACATCACTTGCCTCAACAGTCTGTTAAGGCTCCATACTCTTTGGTTCTATTCGGTAAAGTCACGTAGGTAAAAGTAAAATAACAAAAATCACGACGTTTCGGCCACAACACAAGCGGCCGAAACGTCGTGATTTTTGTTATTTTATTTTTACCTACGTGACTTTACCGAATAGAACCAAAGAGTATGGATCCTTGCAGTCACGAAAGCTTCAAATCTAGAATAGTCTGTTAAGGCTATACAGGGAATCTTGGTCTTGTGGGCGGCAGTCGTGTAGTGGCGGGCGCACTGCACACACACATACAGACAGATTCTCCCAAAGACCAAAACCTAAGTCATCTCAACACTGTGTGAGGCTGTCTGCAGACAGGTGAAAAATGGGTCCTAAAGACAGGCACGGAGAGAGATGAGAGGGACACAAACACGGAGAGGCAAGGAGACAGAGTCAGACACAAGGAATGCTGCTGGTTCGTGTGCCACGTGTTGCATGAAGACGGGCATCTGAAACGGAATCCGATGAACCTCATGGAAAGACAAGGATAAGCAACTCCAAAGTCTGTAAGAGAACATGGCCGGTAATGCGTTGTAGATAGGATTAGGTAATACAAAGATGGTGCTGGCTAGAACGTGTCCAGCATGGGAGAGGACCGGCTAGCCACAGAGGCGTTGGAATGGTCTCCACTAAGAAGAAGCCCTGAGGCCAGGTGGTGGGATTCTGTTAGGGGGCAGATCATGGATAGGCCACTTGCGTGTCTTCAGTACAGCAGCTGCGCAAATCTGACAGGGGGGGTGGGGGGGGGGGCATTGGCGATGAGGTGTAGTTTGCATCAAACGGTTATGGTTGCGATGCGATGACATATTTATCTTGAAATACGGCACCGGTCGTAGGGGGCAGGTGTCGTAGGCGAGCGCTTATGAAAGCTGCCACCGCACGCCAGACGGGCGATGTGACCTCGACCACAGCCTGGTCACCTTTGTCTGTCCAGCGCTGGTGATCGCAGCACACTGCACCTGGTCCTCACGTTGTGCATGTGTGCGGGTGCTTTGCACGGAGTTGAGTCTGGAGTGCCCGGTTGTGTGTGATGAGTGTAAGGCATTGGCCACGTTCGCGACGCAAGGCCGATTCCACGAAAACACGCTTGATTAAAACATGTGCATTCTCAATAAGCCGTCTTGTCGGTTAAGGTTTCTTAATAAAAATAAATTAACTTGAACAAAAGATTAATTTCCATAGCAGCAGGGAAGGCTGTTTTTGTATTTTCGTATATATTTTGTAGGTGGGGTAGTGGGTATAGGGGCGAGGGGGCGTGGGTGTGTGGGTATGTGGGTATGGAGAGTGGCGAGTGGTAGCGCAGCGGTTAGCGCACTGCGCTATGAACCCGGCGATGTGGGGTTCGATTGCCATGCACGGTCAATACCAGTGACGAATATTGGAACCGGTCCTGGGCCTCCCCTAGGTCGACTCAGCCTCAAATGAGTACCTGGTGAGATGTGTCAACTTCGCCACTAGGGAGACAAAGGCGGCCGGGCGTGGTGCTGGCCAACCGCCCCCTCGTGTGCCGTGCCGGGCCTTCATAGCTATTTGCTAACAGTACTTGCCCCAACAGTCTGTTAAAGCTATACGGGGGAACTTTGTCTTTATTATGGAGTGCGGGGGGGGGGGCGGGTGGAGGGGGTTATAGCATGTAGGGGGGGGGGCGGGGGGGATTTCACAGCAGCTGGGTATGGCATACCAGTATAACTAATAGGACACACACACTGGAATGTACTCTCACAAGCTTTATGTAAACACATGATATCAATAATACATTGCCGTAGGCTCAAATCTATACAATTCTCTAATTACGTCGACTCGTGCGAGGAGGTTATTTACGTCGTCGTGCCCGTCGCTGCGACAAGAGACAAGAGGAAAACGCGTGCCCAAAAAAAAAAAGAGACATTTGTGCCACCTGTGTAAACATCCGTCATTTATATACCTGCGATTAATTGCGGTGGCTACAAAGGGACATGTAAGAAATGGGGCTTTCAAGCGGATTTTTTTCCCCTCTCCTCCTCCCTCCTCCTCATTCCCCTGCTCGTTACGTTGAGATTTAACGCAGCTCAGCGATCCGCTGAGCTGCGGGGGTCTTTTAAATCCGTGCTACGTAACAGCTGCGGTCAAATCACTCACTCCCACCAAATGTTTGTCAGTTCAGAATGAAACCTTGTCTTCGTGTGGATAAAAGGAGGAAAAAAAAAATCACAGTAATAATAATATATAGGGAGAGAGCGAGAGAGGCTTGCCTGATGTTTTGGGTTTCCAAGTGTTGGAGGATGGGTGGCTTTGTTCGGCTAGCTCCTCTCTCTCCCCCCCGGTGCTCGATTCGGGCGATGGGGCGCATTGTGTAAAGCCGGCCCCGGCGGAGGTTCGGGCACGAGGCCAGCTTGGAGGGAGGCCAGCGCTTGTCTCCAGCGAACAGGAGGTCGCTCAACTTCGTGCCTCCCATCCCTTACCCCCCCCCCCCTTCTTTTCCCTACAAAACCCGGCTCACACCTGTCACTGCGCACGCACGCGGCTGTGGTGGGGCCTCTTCGTGCTGGAAAAGGATTTTAATTAGCTGTCTCCCCCCCCCCCCCACCAAGCGTCTCTCTCCCCACTTACAAAAGTTCTGCTCGGTTAATTTGTAATTAAAATAATTCGCATTCCTCCCCGATGCTCACTTGTGGAGTTCGGGCCTTTGGCAAGAAAACGTTTGTGACAGGAGCAGCGGTGGGCTGAGGCTGCTGCTGCTGCTGCTGCTGCGTGCGCATCAGCTTGGGGTGGAGCAGCAACCTCTTCTCTACGGGATGAATGATGCGCGAAGCAAAAAAATAGGAATCGTGTGTCACGGTTGCTTTTGGTTTGGATTCTCTGTATTGGCCCTACGGTAACTCCACTTGGAAACTTATTTCGGGTCGAAATTGTGGCTTCCCGTGGAATGCTTTGCAACGATGCGTTCCCACCAAAAGAACGTCTTCTGGAAGAAATGTGTAAATCAAATCATCAGCCATGATTGATCCACTGCTGGATGTAAGCCTTGCCTTCACCGCTCCTACCCCCTAACCAAGCCTCCGCCACCGCCTTCCAAGATCCTGCGACGTAATAATCCTACCGAGCACCTGCACATTGACAGATTTAATTGATTTATCCCACCCGGTGAATCTCCTCTCGGGCGTATTTTATGCGTCGGCAAATATATATAAATAACAACACAAACAGGGAAAGGTCTGTTCATCACCAAAATAAAATATTCTTTCGCTAACACCCTCAAAATATGTGTTCACGAACACCCTTATTTTTACGGTAGCATTTATTTAAGCGGAATGCTTTGGACCGGTTTTGACTTTCCTTGAGTTTCATCAGCCGGGTGCGGCCCGTGAAATGTTATAGGTTTGGCATGTGTCTAAAACGCAACCATTCGCCCCACATCACTTGCGAAGTCTCCATACTTTTTGGCCGGATTCTTTTTATGTTTCATCGTGCGGGGGTGATGGGGGCTAGGGTTGTGGGTGGTGGGAAAAATAGAAAGAGGTTTCCCCTCCCCCCACACCCCCCCCCCCCCGTTTCTTCAAATTGAACTGTGTAATTTCACAGCGCATAAAGAATGTATAAACTATGACCGACTTCTGGGAATCCTTGGGTCACTGCGTCGTGTGAGTGAAATCGCACGGCGCCCGCGGTTCGGTTTCCCCCACGCCGCCCGGCGGGTCTAAGTGTCGCGACGAGAGGGGGAGATTGTGTGGGATTTCGCGCGATGAATGGCCCTTAAAGCCTCGAGGCATTGCTACCGTCGAGCCGTGGAAAAATGCGCAGATTTGGACTTTGCGCGCTTGTTACGTCGTGGGTCGCTCGCCACCCCCCCCACCCCCCCCCGTCATTCACGTTGCCGCGCTCCGCCGGCTTTCGGATCGGGCGGCGTTCCGTACGGGTGTCTACCGGTTGCCTTCGGTGCCAACCGCGGTGACGTCGCCCCCAATGCCGCGGCGATTGCCGATCTCCGGATGGAAAAGCGGCGAAGTGATTTGGCGTTCATGACGCCGATTCCGGGTTGTCCCCTATCCGTTCGAAACGGACGACGGCAGCAAAGTTTCCATTATCCAAATTTCATATCTATGCCGAGTTTTAAGCTTTTCTTTTGGGATCGATGCAACCAATCGGAAGCACCATTCTTCGACGTCATAGACCGATGGGGGCGAGTGCTGTTCCCATATTCTCCAGGTTACAAACACGTAAGGCGCATCCAAAACTGTTATCAACAAAGCTATACAAACCTGGTCACACACACACACACAGTGGATTATAATTATCAGAAGCACCACAAACTCTTTCTGTCCGATCATTTAACTGATCGACTTCTCCACCTATTTATCGGTGCGATTACCCAACTGGGCGGATATTGTGAAAATAGTTTGAGGAAAAAAAAAACGTCTGACCTGGTGCCACATCTGCTGCTGGATGGGAGGTGATGGGCAAGTCTTGGTGAGGTCATCGGCATCATCTGGGGGGTTTCTTGCCTTCGAGAGGTAGGATGTTGGGAGGCGGTCACCATTTTTAAAGGGGGGGTCAGAGTTATTGACCACTAAAAAGTATTTGTTTCAAAATTTTAGTTGATTAATCACCTTGTAGAATCGTTTCAGCTCTCATTATAGCAATGTCATTCACGCCTTTCTTGAGTCTCAAAGCTCTTTTGCAAGTAGGTCATGCCTTAGCAGTCCATTTACTGTTATCGTTATTTTTTTAAAATATTTTTTTTTTTCCAGATCCGGTTCTTCTTATGAGCATCGTTGTACGACGGTCGGTGACACCGATGTTTTGTACTTTTCAGACCCCGAAATTTCACCAAAATTTAAGTGCTGAATCTAAACGGATGTGAATTTTTGTTCTTGGTTTTACCTCCTGGTCTCTGGGCCAAGGACCCATCAGCTCGAATGCACTTAGGAAGCCAGTTTAATCAAAGGCGGCCTGAAACCTGGATTCGATCCCAGGATCTCAGCACACCTGATCCCTGAGCCCACCGGCCACCTCGTGAGAAAGTGTTTAAAGAAAAGAATGGCGGGGAGTTTGTTCGTTATTTGCGCTTGTACACAACGGCCAGCGGCGGTCTCCCTTAAAAAAAGAAATTCCCCACGACATTTTTTTTTTGGTTTTCAGCTGCATTTTTATGCGTGACTGCTTTGGACTAATACCACTTAAATCCAACGAAATCTGCCCTTTTAAGTTGAAATCTACAAAAGCATTTTGCCGGAATGTGGCTTGACTTAAAAGTATCTAAAGGGAGGCTTTTGTACAAATACCTGCGCAATATAGATGCGGCTTGCGCCTAAGACTTTAAAGAGCTGTGACACACGTGCGATTGAATGTGAAGTGTGTGTGCGCGCGCGCGCTGCAGAGTATTTTCGTTGGGACGGTCTCGAGTGAAACGCAACAGATGTCAGCTCCGAGCGTCTCCCGTCACGTTGGTTTTCGGCGAGAATGTTGCGCGCGTCTTCGGTCGGCAACGTGACGCAGCGGCGATGCACGGGTCAGGATCGGTGTTTACCCTCGGCCGGAATCGGATATCGCCGACGGGTTTGTGTTACGGCCATGGGGTGGAAATGCGTCCAGCTGGGAGACGGAGCGGCAAAATCGGTTCTTGTGCAGGTCCTGGACGGGATTGTTGCGTCGCGGGACTGTTTGGGGGTTGGCGTCGGTTTGGCAAGGCCTTCATCCGGCACTGTATTGAGCGCGACTGATTTGCGTTGATACGTCGTGCAATTTTGTTGTCGTGAACTCCGCAGAAATTTAGACGCGCTGTGTTCTCTTAAATAGAAAACATTTAGGTGTGAATGCAATCGTGAGCCAGCACCATGGCCGGTTCATCCAATCGCGATGTGTCCCAATTGTTCCACACCGAAATGTTATTCCGGTTTCCGTTTGTAACAGGTAAAGCAGTTTCTTAATTTCATCATCATCATCATCAACAGCCATTGTCTACTCGCTGCTGGAGGAAGACCTCCCTACGTCATTGCCATCCCTCACGGCCCGGTGCTGCTCTCGACTCATCTCTCGCTCCCGCACGCGTACTGCGGAAGAGTAGACCAAATTATGGCCCACGAGTTCTCTGGAATTTAGGAGGGGGTGGGAGGTCCTCCGGTTAGGAAAGAGCCCCCCCCCCCCAACTACTAGGGCACCCAGAGGCTCCGCGCGGCGTGCAGAGAGGAAACGCAATAAAAACAACAGCAGCAGCGGCAGTATTGTCGCATGACCCGAGGATTAAACGAGGATTACAAATAAATGGCGTTTACGTAACGCCGACGTGACTGCCGTTCACGTTCACGTTCAATTCGCCCGGGTGGTGGTGGCGCTAACTCATTTGTCGTCATCATTGCCGAGTGTTTTTCACGTCCCGTTACATTATGACGCAGGCTTGTTGATGAATCTGTTTATTGGACATTATGTGGGGTTTTTTTTTATTATTAAACTCAAGACTTTTTTTTTACTCATTTACCTTAAAAGCGCACCAACTGGTCTGCATTCCGACACTAAGTAGGACTGCCGGCTGAAACGTAATCTGTGTTTGTGTCCGATTGCTATGCCAATGCCTCGTTTAATCTGAACGTAAAACCTCTCCACGATACAGTATTGGCATTCAGCCGTAACGGCCCCTTACATTTTTCATTTCACTTAACCCCTTTTTATGTGTGTATATATACTTTTGTTTATTGGGCACGCACAACCGTCTTGCCCCTCTTCTTATCCCTGTACAATAAGACGCTGAAACGACAAATCGTTTGTCAAACCGACGCAAATAACAGCATCCTCTTTCAATGTCGTTCACCTCTCTTACCGCCTGCTGTTATTTCTTCCCACAAAAGTTGCGTGAGATTTCTTTTCCCCCTGCCCATCCCCCCCCCCCTCCCGTCAGGCTGGCTTACACCCTTACATATCCATCGTGGCATTATTAGACTTATCTTGTCACGAGGCGAGGCCTGTCTCTCTGCAGCGTCTATTTTCGCCGTGGATGAGATGTGAGATCTCAGAGAGAGGGAGCGAGAGAGAGAGAGAGAGGCTACGTCGCAGCGCACCTGGCCCGTCGCCTCCCTCGTCGCTTCGCTCCGAGCCCCGTTTATCGACGTAGAGTTTGCGGAGGATTTTGTTCTACCCCTCCGTCATTATCTCCTAACCGCCGCCACCCCCCCTCCTCCTCCGCCACCCCCCCCCCCCCACTCTGCCCGTGACCGCCAACAAAACCCCATGTTTACAAACGACTGCTTGTAAAATTGACCACCTTTGCGTCTGCCCGGCACATTGGGGGGGGGGTGCTTTACAATGTTTTTTCCCAGAGGCCGTGTGGGTCCATGATTCAGTAATAGACACATCTAGGCAATGGCTGGGTTTTAAGAAATGCTAAGGTTTTTTTTTTTGCGTTGTTCGCGCGCGCGCGGATATTTACGACGCCCGTAGAGCCTCGAGCGGTCCCACCACGACGGAGGAAGAAGGATTTTTTTTTCCCCCACCGTGCCAGACACGCTACGCACAGGTGAAACAAACTCTGTGACCGACTCTTTAATCGCTCTGAAAAGGTGTGCGGCCTGCCACACATAGTTTGCCTTTCCTCTTCACCAGTGGGCCGTTGTACACACCACGCCGTGTACTCGTTTTATTGTTGAGCTGACCAAGCAGAGGTACACAACGATCGAAGATGCAAATTGCCAATGACGTGCATGGCTAGGAGTACCACTCTTGTGCGGCAAGCACTGTGCCACCACAACGATTCCCCCCCCCCCCATAGCCATAGCCTCAGCTGACTATTGGAGCAAGTGCTGTTAGCGAGTAGCACCTATGATGGTCAGCATGGCGCATGAGGGGGGTCCGTGGCCACCGCTGTTTCCCCAGTGGCGATGTTGGGAGGACCAGGATTAATTCAGGTATTTGTCACCCATGTTGGCCGTGAGCAGGAAGTGAACTCGGATTCCTCCTCCAGTATGAATATTTATTTATACTGGAGGAGGAATCCGATGAGCTATAAAGCTCTTTTTCACAGGGGCACAGGGTAAGAACGTTACAACAAAAAAACAGTACACAAACACGACAGGATTGTAAAGTACAAGAAAGGTAAACATATCACCCACACACATATGAATAAAACGAAACCATCCCCATCCTACCAGACAAAGCCCACTGAGGTATTAACTTATTTTTCAAAATGCGACCTGGCCACAAATGACAACTCAACAAAGTTACTCATCATTTGGACATTTATAGCAGCAAAAAAAAAATCGAAACAGTCTCAACGCTAATCACTGCGCTACCGCTCCCCACTATGCCACAGCTTATGCGTACACGCGCACACAGGAGATGTCGTTTTTTACATCATGAAAGATTGTTTCAGGAGTCCAACTATAATTAATTTCTGCGGCGGTCAGATAAGCGTTATCCTTTAGGTTTAATATTCCTTCTAAGTTGAAAATGGCATCTGCCACGGGTGTTTTTGAACGTGCACCGGATGAGCCTTAACCACGCTCGAGGTTTCGTACGTGGATTTTTAGGGGCACGTTATGAACCGAGTTTTGCGGACGGAGAAACCGACGTTTCTTTAAATCTCTTTTTCATTCGGGCTTCTGTGGCCTCTCTCTAATTTTGTTAAACCCGCCAGGTTTTAACGAACGACACTATTTGCCATATCTGTGCCTGATCTCCGTTATTTCACCGCTAGCAGGACATTCAGTTATCCCGCCGATTTATAATGGGGGTTTTCGCGTAAGTTTAGGCTTTGCTTCGAAAGTACAGGCTAATTCAAGGGTGCGGTTGCCCCAGTATATCAGTTTATGTAACAAATCACCCCCCCCCCCGCATAACTGCTCATTATTTCCATGACGACAGTTGGTATTTCCGTGCTCATACAAGCTACGAGGTGGCCAGCATCCCAATTGGCAACCCATAGAGCCAACAGTGGAAATTCCATATTCCTATGGTAAGGGCTCGCGTCTTTCTGGTGCGAGCTACCGTTGAATTCCCACGAAGAGTTACGTACTGTTATTTTATTATTGACTTCAGAAGGGATGATGGATTTGACCTCTTGACCTTCCGATTGCAATTCAAGTGCCGCCCCCCCCCCTTGCCAATGCCGCCGACCGGCCATACAGATTTTTTTAAACACCCGTAAATCTTTTTCATCAACATTTAAAATCTTCCTCTGTTGTTGCGCCCAGCCCCCTGCAATAAACCAAACCTGCAGTGACTCCGTCTTGCCGAGCCAAGAAATAGTTACATATTTGGCTGCCTCCGAGGATCGTCATAACTTTTATGGGATTAAAGATATTATTATCCATAAACCTTTGAAACAGTCCAGCCTTGTCTCCCCCCCCCCCTTCTCTTCCCCAAACCGGGAGTCTTGTACTCTCTCGTTTTATCCTTTACGAACTATGGCAATGGTTAATCCTGTCCCTTTCTCAGTCATCCGCAAGTTATTTCTCTTTTTTTTTGCTGCGATCCACGTTAATAATTACGGGCAAGTGTTGTTTCTGCAGGTGTGTCTTAAACGTTTTAAAGCTGTGTAATCCCTAAATTATTTGGGATATACCAGATGCCATCTATAATTGCCATCCAAGTGGTGCAGATAGTACTTCTTGTGCCCCGCAGCTACATAGGTAACAGTGCTTAAGCTTGTATTTTGTATAATCGACGCACGATGTTTAATTACACCCACCATAATATTTCTAAGTTTTCTCTTGGTTCTGTCTGGATTTGTGTGGCCACCATCTTGTATTTAATGTTTTTCAATCCAAAGTTTAAAGCACTCTGTCTATCCATCCCTAACGGTTTTTGGTAGTGGAGTGGGGTGGCAATGGGAGGGGGTTGTGGTGGGTGGACAGGATCGTGGGGGGTGGAAGCCCCGCTAACTCTCGTAAAGACAATCCAATTTGAGGAAAACTTTAGTATAAAGTTACCATGCTGAACGAGGAACTTTCCCTCTCGAAAACCCGGCCAAATTGAATTGAACAAAGGTGTAACGAATAAAAATTTTGATTTAAAGCTTTCGTGTCTGCAGGGATTCATATTCTTGATTCTTTCGGTAAAGTCACGTAGAAGGGAAACAATAAAATACAAAAATATATATAGGTGTGGTGTGGTTTTCACACCTGATGATGATTGCTTGTGTTGCAGTCGAAACGTCGTGAGAATTGTATTGTTCTATATATTTTTTTAATTATTATTTTATTGTTTCCCTTCTACGTGACTTTACCGAAAGAACCAAGAATATAAAGGTGTACCGGCTTGCGTTTGGGATCCATCCTTGACTCTGAGCCCGTTCTGCAGCAGACTCAATAGCGGTGTTGTTGTTTCAGAGAGCCTACTTCAATGTGTGATCAATGTGGGATCAACGCACATTCGTGATGGACTGGACTCTTAAAAGTGCACAAGAACAAATGTTCTTACTTACTTACTTTTCTCCAAATCCTTCGAGACACAGAACAGGGCAAAAGGCTACTGGCATCGTCTTCCGCGCCGCCGCCAAAATGTACTCCTTTCGAAGGAAGGACGCGCGCCAGCTAAGCATTACGTCGTGATCCCTGCGTGCGCGCGTGGTTTTTCGTAGTCCTCATTTCGTGTTGTGTAAGAGAGAGCTGAGTGCCCAGAGAAAGGACTTGCTTGTTATTTTGGTGGAAAAATACCCGTAGCAGGTCACTCGACAACCTTGTGTGACTGCACTGCCACGCGACTGTGTGTCGCATGCAATTGATGATCTCCGTCTAAACGTCATCCAACAACCCCACCAACTGAGCCTCTTGAACGTGGCCGTGCACCACCACCACCACCACCGCTCTGCGAGTCACTTGGTCGTTACCGTCACCGTCGTCATCAGACTTTGTCCACTGCTGGATGAAGGCCTCCCAAAGGCTGGCGTCCGTCGCTCGCGTTCATGCTCCGGTGCAATCCGCCTCGCTCCTCGTGCGCATGGATTGATGTGGTCAATCGAGCGCTCGGCTTGGTCATCCTCGCGGGCGCATTCTCTATTCTTCTTCTTTGCCACTGGCCGTTTGAGTGCTGTGCACCCAACACATTCGTCAATACCACCGTGGGATTGAAAGGGAAAAAAAATATATATATAACAGGCGATGTTTCGGGCAACGGCCCTTATTCGTAGCACGTGAATGAATGGTGCTATGAAACGGAACCATTGCCTGGAACGTCACCTCCGATACAGTGAGGGAAAAAAGTATTTGATCCCCTTCTGATTTTGTACGTTTGCCCACTGACAAAGAAATGATAAGTCTATAATTTTAATGGTAGGATTATTTGAACAGTGAGAGACAGAATAATAACAAGAAAATCCAGAAAAACGCATGTCAAAAATGTTATAAATTGATTTGCATTTTAATGAGGGAAATAAGTATTTGACCCCTCTGCAAAACATGACTTAGTACTTGGTGGCAAAACCCTTGTTGGCAATCACAGAGGTCAGACGTTTCTTGTAGTTAGCCACCAGGTTTGCACACATCTCAGGAGGGATTTTGTCCCACTCCTCTTTGCAGATCTTCTCCAAGTCATTAAGGTTTCGAAGCTGACGTTTGGCAACTCGAACCTTCAGCTGCCTCCACAGATTTTCTATGGGATTAAGGTCTGGAGACTGGCTAGGCCACTCCAGGACCTCAATGTGCTTCTTCTTGAGCCACTCCTTTGTTGCCTTGGCCGTGTGTTTTGGTCATTGTCTTGCTGGAATACCAATCCACGACCCATTTTCAATGCCCTGGCTGAGGAAAGGAGGTTCTCACCCAAGATTTGACGGTACATGGCCCCATCCATCGTCCCTTTGTTGCAGTGAAGTTGTCCTATCCCCTTAGCAGAAAAACACCCCCAAAGCATAATGTTTCCACCTCCATGTTTGACGGTGGGGATGGTGTTTTTGGGGTCATAGGCAGCATTCCTCCTCCTCCAAACACAGCGGGTTGAGTTGATGCCAAAGAGCTCCATTTTGGTCTCATCTGACCACAACACTTTCACCCAGTTGTCCTCTGAATCATTCAGATGTTCATTGGCAAACTTCAGACGGGCATGTATATGTGCTTTCTTGAGCAGGGGGACCTTGCGGGCGCTGCAGGATTTCAGTCTTTCACGGCGTAGTGTGTTACCAATTGTTTTATTGGTGACTGGTCCCAGCTGCCTTTATATCATTGCCAAGATCCTCCCGTGTAGTTCTGGGCTGATTCTTCATCGTTCTCATGATCATTGCAACTCCACGAGGTGAGATCTTGCATGGAGCCCCAGACCGAGGGAGATTGACAGTTCTTTTGTGTTTCTTCCATTTGCGAATAATCGCACCAACTGTTGTCACCTTCTCACCAAGCTGCTTGGCAATGGTCTTGTAGCCCATTCCAGCCTTGTGTAGGTCTACAATCTTGTCCCTGACACCCTTGGAGAGCTCTTTGGTCTTGGCCATGGTGGGGAGTTTGGAATATGATTGATTGCTTCTGTGGACAGGTGTCTTTTATACAGGTAACAAGCTGAGATTAGGAGCACTCCCTTTAAGAGTGTGCTCCTAATCTTAGCTCGTTACCTGTATAAAAGACACCTGGGAGCCAGAAACCTTTCTGGTTGAGAGGGGGTCAAACACTTATTTCCCTCATTAAAATGCAAATCAATTTATAACATTTTTGACATGCGTTTTTCTGGATTTTCTTGTTGTTATTCTGTCTCTCACTGTTCAAATAAACCTGCCATTAACATTATAGACTGATCATTTCTTTGTCAGTGGGCAAACGTACAAAATCAGCAGGGGATCAAATACTTTTTTCCCTCACTGTGTAAGTTTTTCCTTTTCAGGCCACAGTGTTATCAACGAATGTGTTGTCTTTTTTTGGTTCGCTGTGCTTGTCAATGCAGCAGCATCACCAGCATCATTTAATTTAGTTTTTTACTTTAGTTTTAGTTTCATTTATTTGGTATAGCCCTGTGAGCCATTCGGTTCTTGAATCGGGTGCAACCGCAACAAACAAAAAAACAAAAACATGAACAAGAAAACATCTTAAAGTGACTAATTTGAAGACTGTGTGTGGATTGTTACATCGCAGGATTGTTGAGAGGTTGTGGTGGCTTGGGTTTAGGCCCTCATCCAGTAGTGTATTTACCAAAGCTAGTGCAATTGAAGATGATGGTGATGATGATAGAGTAATGCAAGTGGAATGAAATTAAGTCACGCTTGAGTGATCCAGCGGTTTCTTTCTGTTTAAAGTGTACTTTTGTTCAACTCGGTGAGTTCCCTTATTTAAATGCTGATACAGTTCCAAAGACCACACGCTTGTTAATAAGTGCCTCCAGAGGTTAGGTCAATAGGGCCCATATGGCTCGTGCTACGGAGGGAAAACGTGAAGGTGTGAATCAATAATTTATTAGAAGGCGCGCAAACCCGTGCTTTCTTGGCACGCAACTTTTTTAAGGAGTCCTATTTTTTCCCCCCCCTGCTCCCTCCGTTTTTTGTTGCTCAAATCGACACCGTCGGTGTCGCAACGTCACGGGGGGAGAAACATGTTCCGCCTGGAGCTCGCGCTCGAACAGCGAGCAGTCGCCCGTTGGAGAACGGCCCGTGGAATGTGGTGTCGCGGAACTTCGTCTGAGATCCGTGAAGTTATCACCACCTTTTAACTACATTTAGCGAACACTGTAATTTACCACGTCCCCCTGCACAGATCATTTTTCGCTGCATGGCAGTCAAACTAATCCAGTTAATTCTCAGAGCTGGAATTTTGGCATAAATGAAAAAAAAAACGAATTCAAGAGGAGAGGTAATAAAAGTTACGAAAATAATAATATTGAATCAGAATATCCACTTGTATCGCGCCGCGTAGTAATTGTTCACTCTCGCAGAGAGAGAGAGAGAGAGGCGTGGGGAACCGCAGGCAAGCGGGGGAAGGGGTCGGGGGGGGGCAGACACCCGATGAGCCGGCGCTAGCAATTGTCTCAAGCTCTGCGGTCCTCTGTACATTCGGGATGTTACCGGCAAATAAATGCGAATGTGATTTACACGTGGGAGGAATGCGGAGTGCCCGGTGAAAGCTCATGCATGCGACGGGACAATGCCCACGGGCAGGGAATTTTGGCAGCGTTTCCACAAGTGCTGGATTACAGGCCACGTGCATGGCCGCCACCACCGCCCGGCTACAAATGTCACGTAAAAAAGATAGAATACACGGAATGCTGTGAGACGATTTTGAAAAGCTTTGAGAAGTGAAATCGTCGAAACACAAAACAAAGATTGTTTAAGATGTCAGAACAAGCGATGGAAGCATAAAAGTAGCATAATGGGGGGTTGGATGATTGGTATTTAACAAATATCCTAGGGCAGAAAGATGGAATCATAACCCATGTTAGGGAGAGAATGTGAGAATTAGTGGTAGGAATGTTATGCATGTCTCTGTATCACAAAAAGGTACGTATCCCAGGAATAAAACCATTTTTCACGGGAAGTGGAGGAAGTTCCAGATGTCACACCTTACTAAATATACAGAGCATTATTATTGTATTATGTCTGATACATTTCAGTAAATATTGTCTGTGATTCTGAGGTTGAAGTGAATCAGTGGTGCTCATTGCTTCTCTTTCCTCGTCATCATCCTGCTCCTCTTCGTCCCTTCCTTCGATTCATCTTCCACCACTCCTTCTGTCCCTTCTCATTTTCATTCCCCAATCTATTTTATCTTCCTCCATTCCCTCCTACTTCTCATTCTCTTCCTTTCCCTCTCCCTCCTTTTCTTTTAACCCTCTTCCTCATTCCCCTCCTCATCCTTCTCATTATCCTATCACTGCCTCTCCTCACCCTCCTCACCCTCCTTCCACATCCCCTAATCTTCCAATCCCTCCTCCCCCCCCTCTCTCTTCCTTCTCATCTCCCTCTTCGTTCACCACCGGTACTCCACAGGTGTACGTGAATGTCGAGCTGGTGACGAGCATCGGCGAGGGCGGCAGCTTCGGCGAGCTGGCGCTCATCTACGGCACGCCTCGCGCCGCCACCGTCAAGGCCAAGACTGACCTCAAGCTGTGGGGCATTGACCGCGACAGCTATCGCCGCATCCTCATGGTAAGAGGCCTGATGGGAGACCTGGTGATTAGCCTGGTTAGAGGGCCGGTGATCGGCCCCTTGACAGGCCTGGCGAGAGGCCTGGCGAGAGGCCCGGTGAGAGGCCCGGTGAGAGGGCGATGCCATTGTGCACAGCCATATGATCTATTTCACTAAGACCAGGCACAGTGATATAATTGGAAGTGACAACGCGGGAAAGACATATCGCGATTCGTTTTTGCCTCCGTTGCTTCTGGTAGGCTCGCTAAGACGCTTTGGCCAGCGATCTTAGGGAACCGCTGGTTCATTCAGGTGGCAATGATGACTGCCAGTCGCCTCGTAAAAACCGCTCCATGTGGATCGAGTTTTTGTACACTCCTGGCAGTGCCTTGCCATGTCGCCACCCTCGCCCTTCATGTGATAATAATTGTGAGTTATTTAAGCAAGTACCCAAGAAAGTGTCGATGAGTCTCAATACTATTTTCAAGAAAGTCCTGCATTGGGATGTTTGAAAGCTTTCCATTTTAATGAGCATGTCGCATCGTGTGGGTGACAAGGGGACCATCCAGAGAAGCGCGCTCCCCACGCGAGGAGATGGCGCTTCAGAGGGTCCCCACGGATGGGTTCACAATCCCACTTGCTGTGCCGCCATCTCACGCCCACCGCAAGCGGAGGGAAGCAAGCGTCGGCCTGGAGTGGTTGGCATCATCGGCATTTGCCTCGATGTGCCACCTTGGTCTTGCTTCCCATAGCTCTGCATCACTGGCATATGCACGTATGGATCGCGCACTACTTAGTCGCCACCTCGCCGTACGTGTTCATATTAACGCCGCGCGATGATGGCTCTTTTGGATATATGACGGGGGGGGGCAGGGGGCAGCCGGTAGAAGGCTTGCATTCACCACAAATCGCCACCTCCCTTCCCAAAACAAATAAACCCTTCCTGTTTTTGCGCGCGCCGCTAACGCACGTGTGTGCGCGTTGCGCCACCGGCGGCGGTGGTGGCATCCGTTCATCGGCCGTCTCTCACGACGAAGCGTGCACCCCTTGTGCGCACGCACGCGCAACCCTTTCATAAATGATCCTGGCCATCGCCTCCGTAAGCCAGCCAGCCTCTCACCCACCCCACCCCAAACCCCTCCGCTCCGCTCCTACGACCTCTTCTTCCACCGCCGCACAGCCTGCTTGTGTTACCCAACTGCATAATGGGCTCCTGTATCACGCCACTGCCCAGTCGGGGCGTGCGGCAAACGCATTCACGGCTACAACGCACGCCTTGAGCCGTGTTCTGCATTGGCTCGCAGGATGAGATTAAGGTGTGTGACCGGGTGGCCTGGAGGTCAGAGTCGGCATCCGAAGAATCGGAATATTTTGTTCATGCTGGAGGAATCCCGTGAGCGATAAAGCTCTTTTTCACAGATGTCCTGTAGGGGCGGGTCAAAGTTTACATCAATTGAGCCCCCCCCCCCCCCACTGCACCGCCTTGGTTCATTTCCGGGTTTCAACCACCTATTTGTTGAGATTGAGTTCTCAAGTGTAGCGAGTTGATGGATCATGGCCCAAATCACCAACGGTGATAAATGGGTTTTGTTTTTTCGCTTTTAATTTGGAAGAATCTTCAGAGTGACACAAAACCACAGATGTTAGTTTTACTGTCATGTGAGTGGATTCCGTCTCTCGTGTGGCTTGTGGAAAGTGCTACTGCCCCGAGTGTAGGGTGACGGATAACTTAGAAGAGATCTCGAAAGTAATTCTAGGATATGACCACGTGCAAGGCCGCTCTCTAACGCGGTCCGATAGTGCACTGCTCTGTGAGACGAGACAAGACAAATCATTAGCGTTATTGTGTAGATAAAATTGATAAGCAGGCAATGTCAACTTTATATATCTCTCTGTCCACATGAAACATTTTAAGTGTTTTTTTGTGGCGTGTAGAATCTGCGTGGACAAATATTCATCTCGTGCCAGGGCACCGACAGCGCAATTTGACAAAAAATTGCGAGGGGAGAAAAAAAAGAATGAAAAGGATTAAGTTCGTGAGCTGTCAAAACCGTGAGCTCTGTGCAGAAGGAGCTGGTTACATAATCTCGCCACGAGCTGTTGGTTTGTCAGCCACTGCCACCACCATCAAGCCCAAACGGCCGTCCATCGGCAGGAGTTTTGCGGTGCGATGTTCGCCTAAAATGACTGCGAGTCAATCGGTTGGCAACCAAGCAGAGGGGGCGGCGGGGGTGGGGGGCTTGCGAAGTACATCCGATATTTCCTGAAAATTAAAAAGTCGCCCGAAACTTTCTCAGTCTGCTTGACACACTCTCCTGTGTGTGTGTGTGTACGCAATGCACACGCACGCACGGCCATAATCTCACCACCACCACCCGCCACCCCTCCCCTGCTCCTGCCTATTGACAGTTTTTCGCAGATTGCAGGAAAAATATTTGCCCGGTTTAAACATACTCCGGTGAAGATTTAGAGCTGTAATGGTATTTGTCCACTTATTAAACTCTGGCTGTCACCTGCTGTAGCAAGCTGGCTATCGGGCAGAAGGGCTCACCAGATAGATCGGAATGTTACCACTTTATGGGTTTATCTGCAGTGCATGGGCCAGATTTTGCTGAGCCATTTGTATACCCTTATAGCCTTTATAGGATATCCCAGGGCTCCAATCAGTGCCAGCAAAGCCACGAACAAACAGGGCATTAAAAGTTTCCCACAGCAGGTGCGGTTATGGCCGGTTATTGTTGGTCGTTGTAAATAAATCCCATGATCCCGTTGCCACACTTCAAACTTTACTTGGCTCACTTACCGCTCAGTTACTAGCGAATTGGGACTCACCCTTGTGAGGTTGTGCATTCAGCTCCTGTGGCTAATGTCAAGTTTCATTCCTCAAAATCACCAGCCATGAATAAGCATCAAGATCCACGATTGATCTTAACCGCTGCCGGTGGAAGGCCTCTCCAAGCCACCGCCATCTTCTCCTGCTCCCCTGTGAGCACCTCCTGCAGGCGAGCAGATTTCATCGCTCCATCTCCGCGGATGGGCGTCCTCCGTTGTTATTCTCGCTCATCAGAGAACCACCCCTTCTATCCCTTTCCCCATTCCTCCAGGGTTTAGTAAAATATCTGAGGACAGGCCATGAACCCCACGTGCTGCCATGGCATCTCTTGCACACATCTTGCGGCCATTGTGGACTCACTTCACATGAGTGAGACTTGTGTGCTTTGCGTGATCCACCAACCCTGCCTGCATGCAACCGACCATGCCCAGCCACCATAGGCAGGAGGGTTCACATGCATTCTGAAGGTGTCATCCGCAGTGCTAAGATGCATGGTGAATAGAATGGGGGGACGATTATAGGGGTAGCCACCGATGTTAGCCGTGGCGTGGGATTGGAACCCACGTTGCCGGGTTCGCAGAGCGACGCGCTATCCCCACCGGATAGCGCCACCAAAAACCTGACCGTACGCGCCCTTCTCCCGCAACCAGCGGTCGCTAAAGTTTTGGTTTTCACACGGGAGGCCGCGTGGCCTGTTGGCCAGTGGCGATATGTGGTGGTTCAGAGAGAGAGTTCGCCTTTTGTTTTACTTGCACTAAAAGTAATTTTTTTTAGCTCTTTTTCAGAAGCAACCTCGCCACAAATCATAGCTCAACGTAGCGGCTTATCACGTCGAAATTTCTACCGGTCAAAAACTCCAAACGCACGTTGATTCTAAATGTGGTGGGAAAAACCGGGAGGACCCGGAGAAAAATCCACGCGACCACGGGGAGAGACACCGCAAACGCCCAATTATTGAACAGGCTTCAGGGTCGCGATCGAACCCACGACATGCTGTATATGGGGCGAGGTAGTTAACATCTCACCACCGTGGCGCCCCTTTGGTGAAATCCCAGCCGGCTCACACCCCAGCCAACCTGAGCCCGTGGACGTTGTTTTTTTGCGGAACGGCCGCCTTTCCTGCATGTAACCAGAAAACGTTGTTTTCTTTGGAATAATCACCGGTATTAGATGACAAACACTAACACACTTAACTAAAATAAATAATGGCCAGGAGAGCTGCTTTTCATCCCCCCGGAAAGAAAAAAAAACGAGCAAGCGTCGACTGAGGCTGCAGTTTCTTGCAGGATTTGACTTGACTCCTGCCCCGTAACCTGTCGTGGGTTGCACGAGCTGTGGAATTTGCCAGCACTGCGGTGTAGGAAACCCATTAGTGGCCTCCAGTGTATGTAAACATGGCACTGTGGACCTGGGAAAACAAATGGTTTGGTCATTGGTGGCTAATAGCGTATACGTGTGTGTGTGGTGTGTCTGTTCATCCCTGTGTCACTTTTGTTCCTCTCTCCTCTGTTGTGTTTGTGTGTGTGTGTGCGCTTTGTGCGTGTGAGTGGTGTGAGTGTGGGGAGTGGTAGTATAGCGGTTAGTATACCGCACTACGAACCCAGAGATGCGGGTTCATTTCCCGCTCACGGTCAACACCAGTGACGAATATTTGAATCGGTCCTAGGCCTCCCCTAGGTCTATTCAGCCTCAATTGAGTACCTTTTGTGATGTGTAAACATCGCCACTAAGTAGACAAAGGCGGCCCGGCGTCGTGCTGGCCACCCACCCCCTCGTGTGCCGTGGCCGACCTTCATAGATGCTGGCTTACAGCACTTGCCCCAAAAAGTCTGTTTAGGCTGTACGGGGGATCTTTGTCTTTGTTGTGCGAGCGGTGGCAAATTGGTGAGCGCGCTGCGCTACGGACTGGGGAGACAAAGATGGCTGGACGTGGTACTGGTCACACACTGCCACCTTGGATGCTCTGACGGCCTTTATTGGTTCTCGAAAAGAACACTTGCCCCAAACAGCCTGTTGGGCTACACGGTGGACCTTTGTACATGTGCATAGTTGGTGGTTGGTGTGGCTTGTACTTCACCATGTCACGTGATTCCTGCCTTCTCTGTGTCTGTGTGCATGCACATGTGCTTTCGTGTGTGTGAGTGTGCGTGTGCGCAGTTGTGGGGAGCGGTGGTGCAGCGGTTGGCACGCTGCGCTATGAACCCGGCGACCCGAATTAGATTCCCGCTCACGGCCACCACTAGTGACGATTATCTGAACCGGTCCTGGGCCTTTCCTAGGTCCACTCAGCCTCAATTGAGTACCTGATGCTATGTGTATATATCGCCACTGGGGATATGAAGGCGGTTGGGCGTGGTGCTGGCCACCCACCCCCTCATGTGCCGTTCAGGCCTGCATAGGTGCTCGCTAAACAGCACTTGCCCCAACGGTCTAAGGCGATACGGGGAATCTTTTTGCAAGATTGTGGACATATTTTTGCGAGGTGTGTACTTGCGCGTGTCAATGAAAACGTGGACGTGTGTGCATGTGTAAGTGTGTATCCATAATCATCTGAACGCTGGCACAACTACATCTCTAGGTGTCTTCACGCTGGTGGCTTCTGTTGTGCATACCTTCCTGTGTGTGTGTCTGGCTTACCTATGCTCCATCCTGGGTTTAACCAGACTGGATTGTGTGAGGAGCTCACAAATCCTTGAAAGATCTGGATACAGTCCCATCAGTGAGCTTCTCTTGCAGTCAAGGCTGCGTTGACTGGGTCATGTAGCCTGCATGCCCATCCACCGCATGCCCAAGCAGATTCTGTTTGGACGGATAGAGGGGACTTAACGGCCGCGGCATGGGCTGGTTAAGAGATGGACTGGTGTGGTACCGGAGGATGAGTGGATTTACCGAAAGCTGGTCCCAGTGGTGTCCTCTGGGGGAGGAGGTTCGTGAACAACGCTCCTGGGCAGTTGAGGGCAATTGTTCTCCATCAATAATGGAGGGCAGAGGAGCGAAAAGGCAGCAAATTGGTACAGTGGGGAACACAGGTGGTGCATCTGCTGGTCGTCTTAGCCAACACATGGCACCTGGGTCTGTCCCGTGACCTCCTGGCAGCAGCGAGCCTTCGACACTTCACATGGCCTCAAGGTGATCCTAACCTGACACCAGCACCGGGCTTGCTGCTCTTGCGTCTCGAGCACGCACGCACGCAAGCACGCTCGCTCACTCGTGTGTGTGTGTGTGTTTGTCCCGCGAGTAACCCCCCGCACGCTTGGCTTTGCCGGCCCACAGGGCAGCACGCTGAGGAAGAGGAAGATGTACGAAGAGTTCCTCAGCAAGGTCTCCATCCTCGGTGAGTATCATACCAACACCCCCCCCCCCCCTTCGCCGGCCGCCGTTTGTCACGTCTGGCGAGCCGACGAGCGTCCGGTTTCCACGCCGCTAATTCTCGGCCGGGCTTGGCCTCGGTCCTGTTTCAAACGAGCCGGCTCAAAAAGTCGCACGCTTAACTGCAGCCGGCTCAGGGCGTTGTACCGAGCTGCGCTCGGGATTTCTCGCGAGCCGAGCCTTGGGCAGGAACGCCACGGCCGAGCGGCTCAAGGCATGTGCTGAGCCGTGTTGGAGACACCAACTGCAGGGCCGTGCCGCCGCTAAGAATACAACTTGCCGCTGTGTCGGGGCGAATCGTAAACAGGAATCTGTCTCCCGCGCGTGTAATTTAACTCGTGACACTTTTGGCACGCGTCATCTTCGACCGGCGAATGTGTTTTTGACGTGAAGCCCAAAGTGACTTGTACTCGAGACTAAACATTTCGAAGCCTCTCCCGCTCTCGCAGCGGCGGGCGTCCAGACGCGCGCGCGCACGCAAACGCACCAGGGCTGAGTTCGGACGCGGAGCCACACACGCGCGGTGTGACGGCCCCTTTGATTTGCGCAAGGAGTCTTCCGATTAAATAATAATACCGACTATAATCACCCAGGAATGTCCTTAACGCTCGTGACGTCACTGCACATCGACCATCTCCCCCTCATTAATATTCATGAGCAGTTGACGTCCTCCAAATGGACACCCCCCCCCACCACTCATTTATAATCATGAGCGGGTGACATCACTCAATATGGAGTACTCCCCCCCTCACTAATAATCTTAATCATGATAAAGTGACGTCACTCTACATCGAACGGCCGCTGTCATTCATAATCATGAGCAGGTGACGTAACGCCACATCGAACAGCCCCCCTCATTAATAATCATTAACAGGCGACGTCCTCCAAATGGTGACCCCCCCCCATCATTAATAATAATTAGCGGCTGACGTCACTCCACATGGGGGGCCGAGGCGCCTCCCCCCCCCTCCTCGGCGTCAACTTACAACCCTCACTACAAAGGCAGGACCACTCTTTGGTTCTTTCGGTAAAGTCACGTAGAAAGAAAATTTTAAAAAGGCAGAACCGTCACGTCACGTGATCTCCGTAACGCTATTGAGACACCAAAGTAAAAAGGACGTCATGATGAACAAGGGATTTCACCTTAAGATGAAATAGGTCTTTGTGACCGCGCCCTTACAAATTGCCCACGCATTAATGCAATGAATATATCACATCGCGGTCTGCTTTTCGCTTGCAAGTTTCAGATTGATTGCAATACACCCGTCCTTGGACGAGCAAAAGGCTAGTACTTTAATGTTCTTTGGAGCAACTGGCTTTTGTCAGAGTCATATAGAATTGATCACGCTGCCTCTTTGCCTATTTGGGTTTATTCCTGTGGCTGCGGGGGTCAGAGCACCTGAAACCTTGGTCTAGCATGCTTGTGGGAGTCATTAAAAATCAAAAAGTACTACTTTGTGAGAAGTGAATCATAATTACTCTGTGGAGCCATGTATTTTTCCAGAATTATTTATATACATATAATTTTACTGCCAGCATGGGAATGTGGAATTTACACTTGGCTTAGGGCTGTGACGGGTATTTGAGCAGGAAGATATTTCAGCCGGCACCATCTCCCACAGTTCTGCGATGTAGGAATCCATTTAGCGGCCACACGCTCTGCAGCACGGTTTCATCGCTCCGTCTCCGCGGTGAACGTCCTCTTGGGCGTTTCCTTTTTTTGGCGACCACTCCCAACGTTGGGCTTGCCCAGACGTGCGCGCGCACACACACACACAGTCCTCGGTGAGCTGAGCGCTAATGAAACACGGCCATTCTTGTGCGGTCGCTTCATCACACGAGCGCGTGAGATGTGCACAGGAGGTCGGAGGAGGCATTCCCGTGCCACCGCACGCTCCACCACCCCCCTCCCCCCATCTCCCTCCCATCTTCCTCCCTCCCTCGCCATCTCCTCCCATCCTGTATCGTCTGAATTTGCAATGCCATCCCAGACGGACGTTTTCCTACAGACTCGGACGTTAATTCCAGGAATCAAATCGTGGCCGTGCAAACAGAAATGCCTGCGTGAGCGAGGAGTTTGGACGGTGGTTCTCTTGTCGGATTTACCAATGTAAACAGTTATAAGAGTATATTCTTGGTTCTTTCGGTAAAGTCACGTAGAAGGGAAACAATAAAATAATAAAAATATAAAATAATAAAGTTATAAGAGTTCTGACTTAAAGCTTTCGTGACTGCAGGGATTCATATTCTTGGTTCTTTCGGTAAAGTCATGTAGAAGGGAAACAATAAAATAATTAAAACATATATAATTGGTTTATATTTTTATTATTTTTAATTATTTTATTGTTTCCCTTCTACGTGACTTTACCGAAAGAACCAATAATAGTTATGAGAGTGTTTCGTGGGAGGTGGCCCTGTAACACTGTGGGTTTTTTTTTAATTCTGGCTTCCGATGAGTAACATGTGAAATGGTCTCAGCTTGGTCACTCCGCTGTTTGCACACACAAATAAACTCCGTAGGTGTCCACTGCACAGTTCGTCATTTGTTTCCACACTCCTCTGACTTGTGCCAATATGCTCAAGTGGTGCCACATCATTTCTGCCACAAATCTCCTTAATCTCGCCAAGCCACTCTCTGTTAGGTCTTCCTCTCTAATCATTGCTTCGCCAAGATTAAAATAAAAATTTGGAATAAGCAAATTGCTTAAAAATGCGCTTGGATTTTAATGCCCGGATCGGCGCGGTCCCCGTAAAAACGCGCAGTGTGAAAGACTGATAAAAAATAAATCTATACGGGGCAGACGAGAGACGGTACAAATGAGGAGACCAGTGCACACAAGACAAAGGTTCAAACGAAACATTGTAGAAACATTAGGTGCACATGCTCGGGCTATATTCTACAACTGAACTGAACTAAATATTGATTTAAAGCTTTCGTGACTGCAGGGATTCATATTCTTGTTTTATATTTTTATTATTTTAGTGTTTCCTTTTCTACGTGACTTTATTGAAAGAACCAATAATATAATCTGAACTATTTTTTTTTATACCGGAGTAAGGCCCACTGAGCTGCGTAGCTCTTTGTCAGAAGCGAACCCTGGCAGTCGCAAATGACAGCTCAACGAAGTGGCTCATCGTCGTTTGGAAATGTAAAGCGGCCAAATACTCTAAACGTATGACGTTGATTCTAAATGTGAGGGGGGAGGGGGGGAACCGGTGGGCCACAGCGACCATGGGAAACGGAACATGCAAACTACCAAATATACAGCAGCAGGCGTCAGGGCTTAGGATCGAACCCACGACCATCTCCTGCGTACCGGGCAAGGGAGTTAACATCTCCGCGGCGCCCCGCGATCTAGACGAGGTGCCGTGAAGAGTTGAAGAGGTTTTTTTGTTGTTTTTTTAAACGCTACGGCTCTTTAAGTCTTTGGGAATAGCCCAGCGAGTGGCCGACGGCATTGTCGCTCGATTCCTGACATCCACGGTGTGAGCGTTCCGATCCACAATGCATTGAGGTCAGAGGGCTACCTTTTTGGTCAGTTCTATTGTCCTCGCAAGCAGGATTTACGGGCAATGAGTTCATTATGTATTGTCCCTCGGCTGTGATTAATAGCGTCGTTAAACGGTTCCGAGAGAAAATGTATTTAAATTCTCTCCCGTTCGTTGCTTATAATCGAATCGCCCGCTCCTTATCAAATCAAATGCATTGAATCGCCAAACAGACGAATCGATCATTGTCAAAGGAATGCATCGAATCGTCAGGCAGTTGATCTGGCCCAACTTACTGATCTGGCAGAATTGATCTGGCCCAACTAACTATTGAAGGGACCTCGCTTATCGTAGTCATGTGACCTAACCCTCTTGGGGGGCCATTCCTTGACGCAATGTCGTCTGCACCTAACCCAATAACTTTTAAGATACAATAAAAACAAGTGACATCCTATCCTACATTGTCACCCCCCCCCCCCCCCACCTCTTATACGTCGGTAATCAATAACAATCGCTAGCCTAATCCACTTGTGTTTTGCGTTACTTACGCGCGTGTGTGTGCGCGTTATCGAGTTGAACTGTACCCTGTCCGTTGGCACAATGATCGGGCGTTACAAAACAAACTCAAGTCGGCCACGAGGATTTGGGATCTCTCTCCGCTGCTGTCTCATTAGCAGCGATGAACAACGGCGGAGAGAGGAGATTCGGTCGGTGGGGGGGGGGGGGGCGTGTGTGTCTGTGTGAGAACAGACCCGGGAATTATTCCGCTCTTCGGGACGAATGTACCACAGAAGGGGGGTGGCGGTTGGGAGGGGATGGGAACGGGGGGGGGGGGGGGGTGCTAGACATATTTTAATCGTGATGCAGCCGAGCACAGCGATACATTAATTATTTAGAGCAAAGTCAACTTTGAGAGCGAGCTTGTTCCGTTCATTGGCTCGCTTAACGATCTGAAGTCTGCCGGTCAGATTTTTTGGACGTGCCCGTTTGTGAATTGCATGGTATGTAATCCGCAATTCCCCAGGAGAAACTTAGACGTGTACTTGTACAGTGTGTCGTCGTGTTTTGGGGGGGCGGGCGGTGGGGTGTGTGGAAATGAGACCCTTGAGAATGTACTGTATACACAAGGCGAGGAAGATTCTACGGGAAACTGAAATGTTCGTGACCTCGGGCTCGTTGCCATCACCCGCAAAAGTCCGGTCGCACGAGAGAGAAATTCGCGCGGAATTTCATTTTTTTTTAAATTGGTAACTATCATTTCCAAAGTTGGCTTCGACGTTGCTAACTTTAACCCAATGGTGTGGATTTTTTGGCTGAGCGGGTGGCTTGTTTACGACGCAGTGCTGGTTTTTTGGCCCGCGTGTCATTTCGTCTGACTTAATTCACCTTTTCCCACTGCAACGCATTCGCAGACCCACCATTCACCACCCCCTCCCCCCCAAATTGGTGAATACGTGAATGTGAACTTTGATCTCACCTTAAGATCCGACCGCGCGGCTCAGCGGCAGAGCTGGCGGCCTGCAAGGATAATGCTGCTGAGTTCAAATCCTGGTTAGAGGGTTGACTCAGCCCATCACCCGTGCTAGGTTCTATAAAACGAGTACCACTTTGTAGCGAAGTCAACAGTGGTTGTCTTGTAGATAGCCTTACACCCCCCCCCCCCCACTACCAGAGGAATGTAGAATCTGTGCATGTGAGTAGGAGGATCACCACACAGTGGAACATTTATTTTTTCTTCGAAAAAGCGAAACGGACCGTACGCCGACGTCACGGCAGCCACCAGCGCCCGTGCACCGCGTTGTTATGCGGTGTCGGCGCTTTAAGTCAGGGGCTTCAGAGTTCCGGCGGTCCCGCTTTAAGTCCCTCGCGGTGCAACTCGCGTTTCGTAAAAAAAAAAAGTGGCAGTCGCCTACCCCCCCCTGCACGCTCTCGCGCCAGTTGCCGGCGGAAGAGCCTCCTCATTCGAACCCGCACGAGTTGTGTTTGGTGTGCTCCTCCGCGTCGAGCGGGCATGTGCTGGAGGAGGTGGGCGCTTACCTGCCCGACTTTTTGCCCCTCCATCCGCTCGCAAGCCGCCAGTCGACACGAACACTGTTGTGCAACCCGTTGAAATTGAAAACTCATTTCCTTTCAAATTGCTTTCTGCACTTTAGTTTGTTGTCCTTCCCCCCCCCCCCCGCCCCACCTACGCACCTCCGATTAGCACGGTTGGCTACGTACGGTGCGAAAGAAGTTCGACATACGTGCAGACATGCCGCTGGGTGGACAGAGGCGGCGAGGGAGTGGATTCACGAAGCTTGCGCCCGTTGTTTCAACTGCTTCACCGGAATGAGGAATTCAGAATCGAAATCTTTACTTAGATTGGAGGAATCCGATGAGCTATGAAGGAAGCTCTTTTTCACAGATATCTATTAGGGGCGGATCAGCAAATTAAATAGAGAAAAGGTATTCAAGTCGCTGAATATAAATAGAAATAAAGAAAGTATATAAGTGCAAATTGCATAATTGGACCAACCACCTCTGGATTACAGGCCCAGTGCACTGACAATTACACCCCTGTTGCAGCATCCCTGTGTGTGTTGCAGACCGTCTTGTGTTTACACCCTGACATAGATGGGTGTAACCATCATCAGGCCGAGCGAGGTTTAGTTATGTATTAACGCACACACTTGTTTTTTTTTTAAGTATGAATGTGCATTTGTGAATACCTCAATGTGAACTTTGATCTCACCTGAATATCCGGCCACGCGGCTAAGTGGCAGAGCTGGCGGCTTGCAGTGATTAGGTTGAGTTCAAATCGTGGTTAGGGGATTGATTCAGCCCATCATCAATGCAGGGTTCTGTAAAATGAGTGCCACTTTGCAGCGAAGTCAACAGTGGTTGTCTTGTAGTAGACTCACCCCCACACCATAGGAATGTAGAATCTCCACCACTGGCACAGCGTTGTAAACAGGAGATGTTTACCAATTCCTCAATGCGCATGTGAGTAGGTGATCACTACATGCCGTGGTGGCGAGATTGGGCACCACGGTAGCGAGATGTTAACTCCCTCGCCTGGTATACAGGAGGTCGTGGGTTCCATCCTGACCCTGACGCCTGTTCTATATCTGGAGTTTGCATTTAGAAACATGCTTTTAGAGTATTTGCCTGCAATACATTGGCACATGATGATAAAGCCACTTAATTGATCTATCATTTGTGGCCAGGTCGCTTCTAAAAAAAAGCTAAAAAGCTCAGTGGGCCCTTACCTGTTTAAAAAAAGAGTTTGTTAGTTTTAATATCTTACCCACCTGCATCATCAGCCCTAGAGTGTGTCAGTTTACATATTAACATACATTGCTGCTTGCTACACGCATATACATACACATCTGCATCGCAATGTGAACGTTGTTCTCATCTTAATAGCAGTATTTTGCGCCTTGTTTCAGTGATAGTTGGTGGTGTTGAATTTTTTCGTGTTTCCCCCCCCCCCCAAAAGCTCACATTCTTGCATTTCTCAGAAGAGCCCTGTGTGTTTTTTTTCGTTTTTTTTCCATGGCACCAGATTGTTTGCGTGGCAACCAGCCTTTGAACTGCGCTGTCCGAAATATCTGCAGAAATAGCCCTTGCGAGGCGTAGCTCGGTGAACTGACACCCGGCATTACTTCATAAGCCACACGCATCCCACCTGGGCTGTTCGGCCTGGTTCCCTCCCTCCCTTTTCCTCCCGTCTATCTCTTGCTGCATTCCAAACAGCAGGCAAGCCTGACCAACGTCTTCAAATTCTTGTGTGAACTAACCGCATCAGACGCAGCAGCAGACACAGCAGCAGTCTTGCGCATGCATTTCATAGAATCGGCGAGGTCTGGCGCATATTTCAAAGCCATCGGCTACTCCCGCAAGACGTGGTGTAGGCCAGAGTGGGCAACTGTCATTGCACCTTTTGACAAGCGATAGTTTGACGCGGTTTGTTCACTGCGTTCTTCCCCCCCCCCCCCACCATGCGTGCCCCACGCTCGCGTTAATGCGGAGTATATATACGAACCACGGAAACGTGATTGTGGCCATGCAACCCAAACTAGGGCCGGTATAGCAAACCACTGTAGTCTGCGTTCCTTCAATGGAGCAGGAGGAGGAACAGCAAAAATGACACTCTCTCCTGAAGCCCTCTCATCGTGGCTGGCAGCAACAGCAGACCTCGATATTGGCTTTTAGCTCATGAACCACATTGCCATAAGCAAAAAAATATGTAATGTAGAGTGTAACACCAGAGTAGTTGTACATGCAAGACGTGATCTCGAGATGGCAAAAGGCATGATTGTGACCATCGGATCAGGCCTCCCATCAGACCTTGCATGTCACGTGATATCGCCATGCAGCCTTGTTTGAGACATGTGAGTTAATGCAGCAGCAGGGGCAACGAGACGACTGTGTTAGATAATTTCATTCGTTCTTAAATTAAATTTGTAATGGCAACCCGAGTTAGATTCCTGGCCGCAGATTAGCATGGGTGGCGAGTGGGATCTAAACCGGTCCTTCATACACCCCCCCCCCCCTCCGTGACTCCCGCTCTCCACCTGCCGTTCATCAACCCGCACCGACCAGAGTGGTGAAGTATGGTCAAACAAACCTTACGACTGACACGGCATGGGGCGGGGGGGGGGTGGTCGGGGGAGGCCTTCGCCATCCAGAAGCGGATTGACACGCAAGGCTGTAAATTCTGTTAATTATCTTGCTGCAGATATTCAGCGTTTACAGCGCCGCATTGCCGTTGTGGTATGTTGGCAGTAAATCCGCTCAATAACCAAGAATACATTTTCGTCGTGTCCATTTAAAGTAAGGTTTTTGTGTTTGGAGTTGTTTCGCGTGGCGCCCAGCCGCGCCAATGCAAGACAGTAATTTTTAGTGGCTGACGCTTCCTAGGCAAGCGCTCTATTTTAAGACGAAATGAGCTCACAGTTTATTTCACGTTATTGGATCCAAAATAGATCGCTTATGAAATTGTCCGGCGACCTCTACTGCGCGATACATTTTGGTGTGCCTCCTATTTGCAGAGGACAACGACATTGCTGCACACTGATTGAGAGACCTCACCCCCCCCCCCCCCCCCGGCCACGTAGCTCAGCGATAGAGTGAGCGGCTCGCAATCAAAAACCTCACGGGTTCAACTCCTGGTTTGGGGGTGGGTTGACTAACCCCATCATCCCTGTGGGGTCGATAAAAACGAATACCACTTTGTGGGGGGGGGGGGGGTAGTCAACAACACTTTTTTTTCTTTGGATACTCTCGGCCCCGGCCATAGGAAAGTGGAATTTTCATAGGGCTGTTTGGCAGTAGAGAGGTCACTGACACAATGATATAAGAGGTCAATGCGTTTGACCTCTTATATCATTGTAACAAAATGCGACCCATCTCCGGCTCATTATGATTGAGAGTTGTTTTCAATTTTTTTGTTTAAATTTTTTGTCTTATTTTATTTTTACCTACGTGACTTTACCGAAAGAACCAAAGAGTATGGATCCTTGCAGTCACGAAAACTTCAAATCTAGAATTGAGAGTGGTTGTCCGATGGTTTTGAGTGAGCCCCCGTCATAGGAATGTGTAATGTCCATCTTTGGCTCGGGGGCCCACCAGTGAGGGATGTAGGTTGTGGGCGGTCGCGCTGCAGCCTGGATCTCCGATATGGCTTTCGGGTCGTGCCGCGTGCTATTTTGGGCACAATGTCCGACGTTTCGCTCCACGTGCCGGGAGCTTCTTCAGGAAACGTGCGTTTCGGGTGTTTGTCCGCTGTAAATGTCCACACGATGAAAAGCCGCTTCGTTGAGCTATCATTTGTGATAGCTCCGTCGCTTCTGAGAAAGAGCTACATTGCTCAGTGGGGCCTTGCCTGGTAAAATAAAAAAAAATTGTTCATATTTTACATTATACAATGATGATATTACTCACCGCAGCCGCACACTCACCAGAAACTTTTTAAACTTTCCATTCGTGCATCGTCATCGTCGTTGTCACGTATCCACATCTGGCTGCTTCCATGGTTTGTGTGCCGATGCGTTTGAGGGTTGCGGCACCCCCATTGGGCTTTCGTGGATGATCGAGGCGCGGGGGATCTTTGCACGTGGGGTCTTTCACGAGGAGGAGGTGTTTGATTGCGATTTCTTGCCAACTCCCATTTCTGCTCTCCGAGCCTCATCGTCGGGGTTGAAGTTGCACCGTCGAATGGTTAAATTAGTGGGGTCCCATAATGATTCCTGTGGCCGTTGATTAGTGCGGCCAACATCTCGGCAACCTTGTTGCACTTCGCGCGCGTTACACATGACAAATTAACCACAATACCTTGCTGATCTCGTCAAGGAGCTATGCACCATCATCACGCAAACTCCGGTCATCCTCGCAGCGGCTTTTGGCTTGGCCATCGAACAAAGGCAGTCACCGTATCGCGCGTTTTCAGGGGCGCTTCTGCGGCCGTCTGGAATGCTCTTCCTTCCGATATTAGGAAGCCACTGGAGCCATGCACTTTTAAATCTAGATTGAAAACTAATTTCTTTAGTACTGCTTTTTGGATTTAGTTTGTTGTCCTTCCGCAGCACCTACGTACGGTGCAAAAGAAGTTCAACATACCTGCATACATTTGTCTAACACCCTGGAGGAGAGCGTGACTGTTGCAACAACAACAACCATAAATCTTCCGTCCATTTTCAGCAACCGAAGCATTTTTGTTGCTGCGCACCTCGGCAGCTGGAGTGAATGGCTCTGTAAAAGCAAGAGGCTGGATTTGTGCTGCCATTATCCATCCTCTTGCCCTATAACCGTGGGACGGTTTAAGCCAACCGGCGATTTGCAAGGCCCTCGTAGTGCGCAGAGCCCCTCTCGGCACGGCACGGCACGTCCACCGCCTCCTCCCCTCGTTCGCCGCGCTGCACAGCGCCCCCCCCATCCCCTGCCGCCCGCCTGCCCACCCCCCCCTCCCCAAAAACCACCACCGCCACCCACAGCCATCCCCTAGCAATTCCCCACAAAGTACCGTTAATGATGGAGCGCAGAACCCTTCTTCCAGCGTGTAATCCCTTCCAGCACCCTGTCAGGAGGTCAAGCTTCGGATTAAGCGAGGCTGCTGGGGGGGGGGCTTTAGTTGTCCTCTACAAATTAAATTGCGTAAACTTTTGCCGGCCGCTCGTCGGCGCGCGCATTCAAACGGGCGGGCTTCTGTGCACGCTTCTGCGCTCCCAGAAGCGTGCACGTTTATAAACAGACGAGCGTCTGCCCGCCGTCTGCGTAGGGAACGGTGTGAGCGGCGAGGCCGTCTCGTGATGTGTCCCTTTGGAGGGAAAGGAGGCGGAATGAAGAGGTGGTGGGTGCCTCAAAAGGTTTTTGCCGATGCTCTCGAGATGGTTGTGGAGGCGAAACTCGAAGAGGGTTTGGGTAGTCGTTGAGATGAGAGGAGGAAGTTTCAGTTACAGGAGACCCACAGACGCACACAGAGACCCACAGACTCACAGAGAGCCCTGCAGACCTACACAGACCTGCAGACTCGCACAGAGACCCGCAGACTCGCACAGAGACCCGCAGACTCGCACAGAGAGCCGCAGACTCACACAGAGACCGACAGACTCGCACAGAGACCCGCAGACTCGCACAGAGATCGACAGACTCACACAGAGACCGACAGACTCGCACAGAGACCCGCAGACTCACACAGAGAGCCGCAGACTCGCACAGAGACCCGCAGACTCGCACAGAGACCCGCAGACTCGCACAGAGACCCACAGACTCGCACAGAGACCCGCAGACTCGCACAGAGACCCGCAGACTCGCACAGAGACCTGCAGACTCGCACAGAGGCCCGCAGAGTCGCACAGAGACCCACAGACTACTCACACAGAGACCCGCAGACTCGCACAGAGACCTGCGGACTCGCACAGAGACCCGCAGACTCGCACAGAGACCCGCGGACTCGCACAGAGACCCGCGGACTCGCACAGAGACCTGCGGACTCGCACAGAGACCCGCGGACTCGCACAGAGACCCGCAGACTCGCACAGAGACCTGCGGACTCGCACAGAGACCCGCAGACTCGCACAGAGACCCGCGGACTCGCACAGAGACCCGCGGACTCGCACAGAGGAACCCGCAGACTCACGTGGTGGGGGGGGGGGGGGAATTCTGCCCGATTCTACCACACTTGGCCCAAGACGCCTCTGAAAGAGACAGTAGTTAACCCACACTTTACCCCACCGCACGCGACTGCCGATCGACCTAACCGTGGTGTCGCCCATTCAAACCGCTGGGTTGACGACGTTTGGCGGCGCGAGTTTAGGGAGCTTGCACCGTCACCTCGGCTGCCGAGCCGGGAGATCAAATTCAACCGTCACCCTTTTGGATTTAAAGTCCACGCGTGCTAACCATTAAACCGCATTTAGGATTCTGGTCAGCATTGGTTTTCCGGTCATCCTATGCAAATTTTTTGTTGGTTGTTCACTTGCGACACTGCAACAAAAAGAAGGGGGGTCTTGGGCCTTCAAATCACTTTATAACTGTTGATGTTATTAGTGCGAAATTGCACAGGTGAAGAAGGCCGTGGTTTTTCCCACCCTAGTATAAATACTTTACCCAAGGTCACAGCTAAATAAACAGCGGTCTGTTTTTTTCGTGTGTTCTTCGGGGGGGGGGGGGGGGGTCACGTGAATTTTTTGGTGGCGCATTCCTCTGCGAGTTGTCCTGTCTTGCCTACAAGTCTCTGTGTGTTCATCGGAATGCTCTTTTGCTTATCATTCTTCTTGACACTTTGATTTGCCCTCTTTATCGAGGCCCTATATACCTATATTTGGTTTCAGCTTCTCTCTACACTTGTTTAATCTCTGTCAGCTGAATAATAATAACAACAAAAATTTGTATTCCGTATAGCGTCATGCTAATTGCATTTCACGGTGCTGTACAATTCATATGTAAGGGGATAAATACTACTTTTCGGAAGTTATTAAGGAAATGAAAACCCTCCGAAAATAAAACAATGAACTATCACGAAATTACATGAATGCAAAAGGTGGATTGCGAGCATAATTCGTTCCGGAAACGTGTTTGTAATCCAAAGCACTCGTATATCAATGCACTCGTATATCAGTTGTGATCACGTGACGCTCGGCAGACAAAGCGTATACGTACTACTCGTATTGCAAGACCTCGCTCGTTTATCTAATTAATGTTTATTTAAAAAATTAGCTTGTCTTGCAAAAACACTCGCAGATCAAGTTACTCGCAATCCAAGGTTTTACTGTATATATATTGATATTTTTGCGTTGTCACAACAGCAATTAGTCCACTCAGTTGCATCCCAGAGAACAAACCCAATTTCTCGCACAAGCCACGGAATCCTTCACAGGAGGGGTGATAATCTTCTTTCATTCGTTTGGCAATCATTCATTAATTCCTTCGTCGATGTAGTCGCGTGGAGGTCGAAGAGACTGCAAACTGGCCGGAGCGCTCCCTCACTCTCTCGCGCTCACGCTCTCTTTCACTCTCTCTCTCGCTCTCTCGTGCTCTCGCTCTCTCGCGCTCCCTAGCGCTCGCGCTCTCTTCCTCTCTCGCTCTCTCTCCCACGAACTTTGAAGTTGCAATTAAGTTGTAACGTGCCAAGCAAGTGGTGTCGATGCGATCAGGAAGAGGAGGAGGTCGCAGTGGGTGGGACAGGTGTACGGGGATGAGAGGAGTGTGGCTCACCGACGCAGGCATCAAAGTGAGGTCAGAGGCCAGGCGGGAAAAGTTAAAGCCAGACGGTGGCGATCATGAGGCCATGAGGGGCAGATATAGAATGAAAAGTGGCAGGTTTACAAAAACTGAAGAACCTAGCGCAAGGAAGGAATTGATGGCTATGCGTGGCACTTTTTAACACCATTGGTTGTGACGATCTCTGGAACTTATTCCATCACTTGGTTTTTCTTTCGTCTACTAAGTGTTAAATAAAGACGTTAAAGGCAGAGTAATTTCCTGCTTAAATGAGCATTGAGGCGGTGCTCATCTTCTGTGCACAGCCTTGAGCCAGTGATGGAAATTCCACTTTTCTATGGCGGGGGCGAGTACTTCCATAGGACAGCCATAGGACAGACCCTGGAGGGACGATGGGCCGAGTCAAAACCCCTGACGAGGATGCGAACTCGCAACCTTCCTCCCGCGAGCCGCTTGCTCTCCGGCTGAGCCGCTTGGCCAGCCACTGCACGCGTAGCAGGTGCATTCAATGTGTTCTCCTCTGCTATCGAATCATGAGCACCTCATCAATGCTCATTGGAGCAAGAAATCACCTCTGACTTTTTAATTTCGACGAAACGTTTTGCTTCATTTCCCTACCCCCCCTCCCTCCCTCTTACATCCGTCTCCATCCACACTTCTTCAGAATGCTTTGTGTCTGAGAGTTTGACCGGGGGGGGGGGGGCGGGGGGCAGCCGTTGCTGCTGCTATTGCTGCTGCTATTGCTGCTGCTGCTGCTATTGCTGCTGCTATTGCTGCTGCTGTTGCTGCTGCTATTGCTGCTGCTTCTATCACTGTTGCTGCAGCTGTTGCTGCTGCTGTTGCTGCTGCTTCTATCACTGTTGCTGCTACTGCTATTGCTGCTGTTACTGCTACTGCTGTTGCTGCTGCTTCTATCACTGTTGCTGCAGATGTTGCTGCTGTTGCTGCTGCTTCTATCACTGTTGCTGCTGCTATTGCTGCTGCTGCTGTTGCTGCTGCTGTTGCTGCTACTTCTATCTCTGTTGCTGCTGCTGCTATTGCTGCTGCTACTGTTACTGCTGCTTCTATCACTGTTGCTGCTGCTGTTGCTGCTGCTGTTGCTGCTACTTCTATCTCTGTTGCTGCTGCTGCTGTTGCTGCTGCTTCTATCACTGTTGCTGCTGTTGTTTCTGCTGCTGTTGCTGCTTCTATCACTGTTGCTGCTGCTGCTGCTGCTATTGCTGCTGCTACTGTTACTGCTGCTACTTCTATCTCTGTTGCTGCTGCTGTTGCTGCTGCTGCTTCTATCACTGTTGCTGCTGCTTCTATCACTGTTGCTGCTGTTGCTGCTGCTGCCGCCACTGCTGCTGTTACAACAAGGCCCTCATGGCAGCTGTGGGGCTTAGCGGAGAGCGCTTAATTACGTGCGGGGGGGGGGGGGGATTGCATTGCGCGTCTCTCGCACGCCCGCCGTAATCCCCGCCTCTCCACGTCCTCCGCCACCCCCGCCAAAGCTGCACGGTCGTGTCAAAACAAAGCGTTCTCGACGCACTGCACCGATTCTGGGGAAGGGAACGCGGGAGATTTTTTTTTTCTTCGTCCGTTCATTCATTCATTCAATACGCTCCCTATTATTGAGAGAGTGTTTGCAATTAGCGACTCAAAGAAGCGCGGCGCCCTCCGCGGTTCGCGTCTCTGTTGGGTCGGGTGCTTCTTAGCCCCCTTTCACTTGGCCGTGTTTTGTTTTTTTTCATTTCGCAGGGAGAGGGTGAAACAGAATGGCCGCTAGCTAAACTACAAAAACACAACAACCCCCTCCGCGTTCCTTTTCTCGTCTTTCACGTGGCGTGAGATTTTCAACAACGGATTTTCTGTTTGATGGAGATCCCCCCCCCCCCCTGCCGGGGGGCTTTTTTGACGGGGAATCTCACAAGAGTCTTAGCGGATTTTTTTTTGTATTACTATGATTATCGTCGTCGTGCATATTTTTGGAAATGTATGAGCAATGGGGCGGGTGAGTTTAAAAGTTGCTTTGTACGCGCGTTATTGATGTTGCGCACGTGCTGTTGCGCCTGGGAAGGCGACGATATGGTGAGGGCGACGCTCCAGCACCGTCTATCAATGCCGCGTTTCTGGCATTGTGCTGTCTGTTTTGCTTTCTGATTGTCGAGTTTTACTGTGGGGCTCTCCGTCTCTCTCTCTCTCTCTCTGTGTTGCCACATCCTCTCTCAAAAGAAGTCGGCGAGCGTGATATCCCTTTCAGTCAGCTCTGTCTGTGTATGTGTTTATCTATGCGGGGAGCGGTAGTGTAGCGGTTGGCGCGCTGCGCTATGAACCCGGCGACCCTAGTTTGTGGGGAAATACAACAAACTAAACGCACAAAGCAATGGGGTGTCGATGTCGATTTAAAACTCATTGATATATACTCACGACATTTACATTAGGTAGCCCCCTCTCCCCAGTTGCATCCAAACGTTTCACATTGCCTACGTGACTCTTTCACCCCGCCGGCCTCTTAAGCACCTGCTATATTCCCGGCAGGCGCCGTGGTCGGAGCACGCAAATCCACGGAACGAAATATTTGAATTCCTGAAAAGAGTCGCCGCTCCTCGTGGGTCCGTCCGCCGCTGGCCTCCGCCGCCGGAACGTGGCGCTCTCACCGCCGGGGTCATTGTCCACCATTGATAGGAGTGCCGGGACGCGCTTTGCGCGCGTTTGATCAGGGACGCTTTGACTTCAGTCACAAAGATTGCTGACGGCCGCGGTCCTTTTGATACAACATTTTTACGGTGCTCTTGAAGTCAAAGCCAGATGCTGGCGAGGAACTGTGAGAATGGACCTCGGAGGTCAGTTCGCTGGAGGAGGGGGGGGATCTAGCAGAGGGAAAGAAGCGATGGTGATGTGTGTGTGTGGCGGCATCAGCGGCGTTGAGCGTGATGACCTTTTGACCTTTGCTGTCCCTAGCGTTGGTGCTGGCCAACTGGGGGGGGGGAGGGAGGACCCTGACTGAGATGACAGTAGAGATGTATGCAGCAAAGACGGAATAATAAGAGAAAGAGATGCACACCTGAAAGATATATAATTTATATTAACTACACGTTCATGATCTTGTTTTGCATTTCAGTTTTTCATGATTTTGGGTCCCCTTGAGCTATCCCATGTATCGGTTGCCGTTAGCGAGTAGCACCTATGAAGGTCGGCACGGTGCACGAGGGGGTGGGTGGTCAGCTCGACACCAGCCGCTTTTGTCTCCCCAGTGGCGATGTTACACCGCACCAGGTACTCGTTTGAGTTTGAGTCGACTGAGGAGAGGTCCAGGACCAGTTTAGATAATTGTCACTGGTGTTTGCTATGAGCCGGTATCGAACTCGGATCGCCGGGTTCGTAGTGCAGAGTGCCAACCGCTACACTAACGCTCCCCATACATACAAATAAAAGAGACAGAGATCCCCCGGTATAGCCTTCAACAGACTGTTGAGACAAGTGCTGTTAGCGAGCACCTATGAAGGCCGGCACGGCACACGAGGGGGTGGGTTAGCCAGCACCACGCCCGACATACACCCAAACACAAAGACATACACACACATGCACGTCCATGTGTCTGTGCTTAGCGTGGGAACGGACATTCATATATATATATTTTTATTGTCTCCCTCCACAGAGTCTTTGGACAAATGGGAGCGTCTGACTGTGGCCGATTCCCTGGAGCCGGTGCAGTTTGAGGACGGCCAAAAGATTGTGGTGCAAGGAGAGCCGGGAGATGACTTCTTCATCATCACCGAGGTGAGGCGACAGTGGCGTGCGTCGGCGGCATTGACATTTAAAGATCGCTCAAAGTTTCGCGATCGGCCGTAGGAAAAGTTTGCTGTCCTTCAGCCCGCACCTCCCGATTATCGCGTTGCCAGAAAAGGTTTAATCTGCATACATACACGCCGCACTTTCGACGCTCTGGCCACGCGGGATATCGGTTGGTTTCACATTCGCCTTGGTTCCAATTCTATTTTTACGGGAAGTGTGTTTTCTCACGTGGATGGAGTACCGTTTATTTTCCGAATTTCACGATTGCGCCTAAAGAAAAAAAAAATTGTTCGCGTCAATGCATGCGAAGCCACACTTGCAAGCACGGCACATTTTTACCAGATATGGTCTTCATGCGGCAGTGTTGACGCAGCCAAAAATGGACACGTCAAATGAAAGCAAATATATGAAATTAACTTGCAGCGGGCCCCTACAGCCACAACTCCCAGGGCCCAGGCTGTTAAATATGAAGAGAAAGCAGACTCGCAGTTTTGCTTTCAGGAACATTGTCAAAGTCCAAAGCGATTTCCTGCTCGATGAGCATTGAGGCAGCGGGTGGAGACTCCTCATTCTTATGGTGGGGGGTGAGCTTATCCATTGGATAATCGCCGTTGAATTCCCCACTGAGTAATACTATTTTATCGACCCCGGAGACATCATGGGCTGAGTCAACCCTCCCCCCCCCGCCCCCCCCCCAAACTAGTATTTGAATTCGCAACCTTCCGTGAAAATAATCTCCATTAAATTCCTCCGTGGTCTCACAATTCCATCGTTAACTCTGACAACCTCCTCACATTCTGATCTGCGTACTTTCATGAAACTTCACGGGACTGCGTTGGCATGTTTCCTTTATCCGTGAAGGCCTTCCTGGGTCTCAAGACCCTTGGTCCCGTGAACCATCCTGCATCCCAGGTCCTTTTTTGCGTAGATTAGTTACGAAATCGAGTGGGCTTGGGTGGGACACGTCGCTAGACGGGGGTTGACTGCTGATGGTTAAGAGTACAGGGGCTCTCCTACTTGCGAGCATTCGACTTACGAACTTTCAGAGATACAAACAAACTTGTCCCTATGTCCAGTTGCCTGTTCGGACCAAGAGTCGTAGGTTCAACTGCCGCGCAATAGATGGCGGTGGTAGCATCTTCATCTGCAGAACATGAAGAACCATCTCAAACCTATATAACCTCTGGCTGCAGTAGCTCTCTCGCTATATATCTTCCTGCCTGAGCAGTCCGCCTGCTGTATTTTTTCACCTGAAGACGATTGCTTGTGTTGCGATCGAAACGTCGTGATTTTTTATTGTTATTTTTCTATCTACGTGACTTTACCGAAAGACCCAAAGAGTATGAAGAACCAGTGACATCTGCATATACGGGAGATTATACAACTTTTAAAGTCATTCCCCATGTTTAGTGGGCACGCCATACAACACGTTTGGAAATCGACAGGAGTAAAGTTGGACTTTCGAACAAATCGACTTACAAACAGGAAACCTCATTCGTAAGTAGAGGAGTCCCTGTATCAACGGAGCAGCAGCCAACGAATGGAAGGTGCCCAAGGGTAGTAATGCCCTTTGAGGAGGTGGAGTGATCAAATAAGTTATAATGTGCGGGTGCTATCAGGTGGAGATTGTTACATTGCAGGATCGGGAGAGGTGGTGATGGCTTGGGGTGATCGGCCTTCACCCAGCAATGGCTTGACCTCGGCCAATGATGATATCGGCGTGTTAGGTTGTGGGAACACACCAGAGGCTTTCCTGATCCACGATGTGGTCGGCGAAAGCGTTCAAAAAGCCGTCGGCAGCCACCTGGGCGCACCACCGCCTACCGGCCACGCACGCGGCCTCTGCGCAATCAACGACCATCTCCGTTGCAGTCAACCAAACCCCATCGCCTTACAAACTGCGCGGCGGGGGGGGCGGCCGGTTGCAGGTGTGTGCCTACCACCTGATTACGCGGCTGGTGGTTGGCGCGGAGGTCAACAGGTGACGATGGGAGGGGGACGCTATCCCGCATGTCCTCAGGGCAAAGGTTTTCAAAGTTTTGTTTTTCGCCGAGATAAAGAGATACGCGTAGAGATAGGCCGTCAGATAAATAGATGGGTATCTTGATAGAGAGATAGATGTGACCTTTTCGCGTTATTGTTTGCGTTTGGCGGGAAAGCTGGTGCCTTGCGTCAGATATATATGTGTATTGTAAAATAACGACGGCGCGTTTTTTTTTACACGTCCGTGCCGTGTGACCTGCGGAGCCCCCGTGGCGAGACAAGCGACGCAGCCGAAACGATGTTTTCCACAGCTCGTTGTTGTCGTCGTCATCCTAGCGGGCAGGCGGGCGGGTTTTTGTAAGCGTCGTTGATTCAATTCATCATCCAGCCGCGTTATAATGCGCTTCCGCACGGGCTGTCATCACGAGCTCCCTCCACCTCTTCCGATCTCCCGCCACAGTCGCTGCCGTTGTTATTGTTAGATTCCCATTGTGCCAAGTCCATGTCTGCTCTCTCTTCCCCGTCTGCTCCTAGGTCAGTTGTTCTCAAACTTTTTCTTTTGCTATGATGCCCCCCCTTCCCCCCACTGCCCCCCCCCCCCAGTTGAAGACCACTGGTCCCCTGCGGCTTGCGCCCCACCACCACCCCACCGCTGTCCCTCCCCTTCCCCAAACTCCCTAAGCCCCACAAACACAACGAAGGCTACCCAGGCCACGATACAGAGAGATCACATGACCATGCCTCAATTCGTCAACACGGTTTTCGTGAGGCACTTGTTTGACCTTGCATCTCATTTTGTTTGGTGTTGGTACCGTAATTGTTTCATATTATGTATTGAGTGTGGCTTGTGTTAGGCATTTGCTGCACCTTGTGGATCTGTGCCTTTTGCCACCGCAACGTTTGGCGTTCAAGTTCTCCGCGCACATTCCAAACTTCACCTGCACGGTATCCATGCCAGGGCAGCCTGTGCCCCCTCCCTGAGAGGCTGAACCCATGCTATCCTAGGTCTTCCTCTTTCCCCTATGCCCGCGTGTGTCAGTCTCCGTTGTTTTCAGGGGCAACCCCTTCGTGGTACCCATTCCCGAGCAGATGCCCCGAGCCATTGTGATCTCGTCCCCGTCGCGACCTCCTCATTGCCAGCTTTCATTGGCCGGTTGATTAGTGGAATTCGTGGCGCGGGCCCTTGCATCACGAGCGCCGTCGGTTAGCGGCCTTCGTGAGAGTCCACGATTTGTTTCAATGAGAACGTTCGCAAGTGGCAGCCTTCACCGCGCCCTCGCACGCGCCGCCCGGTCACCGTCGCCTCCCGTGGTGCGTCGACGCCATGTCATCATCTGGCGAACGAAAATGCGGACTTGCTCCGTCGCGTAACGCCACCGAGGGATTTTTTAAATAAAATATTTTTTTAAATATATAATTGTATTAACCGCCGGGGGCGGGGGGGGGAGTGGACGTTGCGCGTGTTTGTTTTTTGCTCGACGAACGGCGTCCGCACATAATGCACCAACACCTTCAATGGAGAATTGGGACAATTTCACAGGGGGCGGGAGGGGGGCGGGATGGGAGGGGGCCGAAGGTGAGGAGGAGGGCTTGGAGGCTTGGATTAAAGAGCTTGAACGTTGCGTCCGCAGTTGCCAGAGTACAAGGTCTCAGCTCTATTATTATTATTATTCAAAAGAGGTTTTGTGACATCAGCAGTTTCCAGGCCCAATCTGTAAGCACGGAAACGTTCATTTGACACCCAACGCCTGCGCAGACGTTTGCTTTTGCGAAATACGAACACGCCTGGTGTGTACACAACGTTACAAAATGTGTGCGCCGCCGATCAAAGTTCCTTATTTTGAAACGGATAAATAACTAAATAAATAGCTGCGCTGAGTGAAGAAGCCACTTCCTGGTGACAACGAAGGAAGAAATTATCGCGGTGCGTTCGTCACAGTCGGTCGATCGCCACGATGGAGACACGTTAACTACCTCGCCTAGTTTAACACGTGGGAGGGCTTTCGCGACCAATATTATTCATAATAAAGGTTTTTGGGTTAGGTCGCGTTATTTATAAATGTGTCGTAACCCTCCACCACCCGACACGGCCAATCAGCAAAAAAGTGTCACGTTGACAAAAGACAAAATTGTTCACTACTTCAGCCCACCGGTGTGTTGAAGAGTGAATCCACAACATTTACAGTTTGAGTACGACGTTTCGCTGCTAATTACATCCATGATCATCGGGCAATTCGCCAAAATGGTAAAGTCCTCACTTGCTCCCGGTCTTAAATAGAGCAGCAGGGTGACGTCATCATTTAACTAGTATACAGGAGGTTGTGGGTTCGACCCTGATATCTGTTTTTTTATTTCGAGTTTGCATGTTTCTCTCTGTGGTCACGTGGATTTCTCTCTGGGTCCCCTCTGAACTTTCCCTCCACATTTAGAACCGACATGCCTTTATAATATTCGACTGCTGTACATTTCTACGTGATAAGCCACTTCGTTGGGCTGTCCTTTGTGGCCAGGTCGCTTCTGTAAAAGAGCCGTACAGCTCAGTGGTCCTTAACGGCTAAGATAAATTTTTGTTTAGTTTAGGCTGCGCATGGTGGGATAAAGTGTGGGTACTTCTCACCCCTTTCGAGACGTCTGGCCGATGTGGAAAAAGGGCTCTCGGGTTGAGAAAGGACCGTTCCACCAGCAGCGGTGTAAGCAAGGAATTGCAGGACTTGCACCTTTACCTTCATTACAGCGGCACGTTTTCTACCCAGGGGAGCGGCGCAAATCTCCACCGAGGGAAGCGAGAATCGGTGCAAAGCAGTGGCGCCGGTTCAATGATGCTCAGTTCGATGATCAGCGGCTTATCTCGACAAAGCGGCACGTTTCAGCACAGCCAAACCTAGCCGGTGGCCTGAGAAACCTGAGGAGAAACCCGACGCACCTCGTGGCGGTGAAAATAGCAAACGACAAGGCCGGTGTTTGGTTAAAAATATATATATTTATAAAAAATTGTATTTGGGAATCGCGAAAACCATCCCGATTTGTTCCACAGGGCAAAAACTGCGTTCGTCCTGGCGGAATTCCGTGACCTGGAACAGAGCCTGGGGTTGTCCTCCTGCGTGGGCATCGCTGTGGTGCAGTTAGGCACAATTGTTTTTGCACCCAAATGCCCTCTGAGGTGCAGGGATAATAAACAAAACACCATAGTCGCACCATAACTTATATGGCATGCTGTGAATAGCCCCCTTCCCCCCCACCTCCCCCACCCCCGCCAGTTAACCAACAGCCTCTGGCCAACCTAGGCCATTCCTGGGCTCCCATTAAGTGGCCATGGAGAGATCTGTAGCTCATTATTAACATTCCCCAAGACGAGGGCTATTGAGCGGCAGTTGTATTTTATATCTGATTTGCCTAGTGTCGGCATTTTAAACAAAACAGATTATTAGGAGTAGGCCAGGTGCCTCGAGGCGCAAGTGCTGTGTCGGGGGTGCACTGAGCCGGTACCAATAAGAGCCTGGGTTTGAGTCTGGGGTTCAGCCAGATCCTCAGATGGTGCAGAGTTGAGGGTCGCAGCCCTTTTGGCCAAACGCTGCACAACAAAAACCCATGCTGTTTGAGTCTTTTTTTCTCTATTATCATCATCATCAATCCACTGCTCAATGGAGGTCTCTCTCACGGGCTGGTGAAGGTGAGTGGTGAGCCTCAGAACCGGTTTCGATATCAATCGCCGCTGTTGTGAGCCGGAGCTGGCAATCAAACTCGGCTCTGCGGGTTCACGGTTTGTCATTTAACGTCGCCGATTCCGGGTCTCGGGATAATAATAGATTGGTTGCCAGGCGCGAGGATCAGTTGTGTGCAGTGCATGTAGCAAACTGTGCACCACCACCCTATTGTGGATAATAAACAAACGACTGGCTTCTCAAGTAGTTATTTGACAGCATCTTCCGGGACCATTCTGTCCTGCAAGGTGATGTTATACTACCCGCTGCAGGAGTTCCCAACGTCGTGTATTTGGTTCGACCTACGATACCAATAGCACAATTGTAACGGGGAAGATGTCTTTCCAGACCCTTCCGTTTTCGTCCAGTAAAAACCTTTTTTGTTGAACGGAATTCAAAAAGTCAAGAGTGATTTCCTGCTCAAAAGAGCATTGGGCGGCGCTCATTTCCTGCTTACAGTGGAAATTCCACATTCATCTGGTGGAGATGAGTCTGTCCATAGGCACAACCACTGTTGATGTTCTCAGCAAAATTCTGCCCGTTTTATCTACCCCGGAGGAATGATGGTCTGGGTCATCCCCCAACCAGGATTGAACTCTCGACCTCTAGATCGCGGGCCGCTCGCTCTAACGATGAGCCACCTGGCCAGGTCTAGTCGCAAAGTTTGAGCCGTAGTCAGAGTTACTGATATTAGCCGGGTTTACTGATAGTTTCTGGAAAAAGGTGAAAGAGAGATTGTTATAAAGTGGTATCAATTTTATTGACCCCCCCCCCCTCCCCCATAGGGATGATGGGCTGCTCTAGAAGAGGAGAGCTTTTGTCACCAACATTACTGACATTGCTAAACTCGGTATATTTGCCAACAGCACTGCCCTTGAAAGGAGAAGAGTATATAACAGACGACGTTTCGGGGAATGACCCTTCTTCACAGCACGTGCCATAAGTCACCTGTTACTGGGTGTTGACGAGTGCGTAGAGTTGTGTTGTTGTCGTGCGCATGTGCACCACTCCCAACGCGGTAGCAGCAGCATCACCCAGTCACGTCTTTTAAACTCGGTAGGCTGACCACATGGCCGCGTGGGTCCGCCAACTACTTGCAAAGCATATATGCAAAGGAGGAAAAAGATTTGCAACAAGAAAAAAAAGTTAAAATATTTGTTTAAAAGTAGGCAAACAGCCCTAACAAATGCCACAATAATCTTGACCCGCAGTAAATGGTTCTCGCTTGAGTGGTTTCGTAAAGCCATTCATCACGACTGGCTTCAAACGCAAATATAATCAGTGCCCTCGGGACGACGACGTGACACTCCACTTGTTCAAACCCACAGAAGAATTGAGGCAGCTTAGATACCCTTTGATTTTAAAAGAAATAAGAGAAGCGACAACATTAAACACGAATCGATTCCTCTTGGTTTTTTTTGGGCCCCTTCTTGGCCCACGTATTATTTATACGACACCAGTGTGTATATATACATATAAAAAAAACTATATGATGCCTGTATATTTGGAGTTTGCATGTTCTCCCCGTGGTCACGTGGATTTTTTTCTCTGGATCTGCCGGGTATTTCCCCCCCTCCACATTTAGAGAGGCATGCCTTGAGATTATTTAGAGTAATTTGGTGCTATACATGTCCAAATGATGGGCCACTTTGTTGAGCTATCAATTGTGGCTAGGTTGCTTCTGATAGGATGGGGATGGTTTAATTTTATTTGTATGTGTTTGGATTATTTTTTTCCTTTCTTGTCCTTTGCACTGTACTGTTTGTAATTGTAACGTTCTTACCCACCCCTACTGGACATCTGTGAAAAAGAGCTTTATATAGCTCATCGGATTCTTCCTCCAGTATCATTCAACATTCTGATTATAAGTCATTGATTCCTACGCGCGCAATTCGGTTGGTTTCGCCGCGCGTGTAAGAATCCCACGGCGTGGTGACGCCCGACTGCGTCTGCGCGCGGGGGTTAATGCGCTGGCGTGGGTATTAACGCAGTGCAATCAAATCACAAACCCCGGGAGCAGCTGGCCCTCGTGTGCGCTGCTTGACGTATTACAGCGTAAGCCGGATATAAGCACACCCTTGTATAAGCACGTTCGGAACAGTGAGTGGGCTTCGGCAGGCTACGCGTCACGGCTAGAGGGGATGGCGGACGGTGTCGAATAATAACGGGGCGCAGTGCGGAGCCGAGGAATGGGGGTGTTTACGCCAGCCGCGGAGATGGAGCGACGGAATTCACCTCGTGCATTTTTAACATCGCGAGATCGTGAGAGGGGTGGCTGCTGGCGGGCGCGTTGTCGAGGCTTTCGTCTAGCAGTGGATTTACCGTGGCTGATCGTGATAGCACAGTTCTCACGTAAGCAGCACATCACAAAATGACACTGGTGGGGTTGAAGGCAAAGGGCAACTTCTCGCACACACGCGCACACGCGCACACACGCGCACACACGCAGTTTTGGACGTAAGCACGCCTGGCCTTGGTACCGAGAGGGGTGCTTATAAGGCGTCTTCTATCATCCTCGTTCGGAGAGAACGCGCACAGAGGTTTGCGGTTCGAATCTCGCGGCACCCTGGTTAATGCCCTGGGTGATTTAACCAATAAATTCGCGCCCTTTTCCTTCACGGTGGACGTCAAGGGCATGGCCACGCGTGCCGGTGGGGGTTGGGGGGGGGGACGTCATGGGTCCCAATTTGGAAACTTTGATCATTTGCCCGCAAAGTATTTAATGTTGGGAGAAAAAAAACGACGCAAAGCAACGTCGCTTCCCACTGAGAAAATACCGCGGGTGAAGCGTAGTCCCTCGTCTTCGCGCGACAGCCGCGGTGAACTCGTAATTGAATTTCCCCGGGCAGGAAAAGGTTGCACCGCCGGCATCACGACAGCCCTTGGTTAATGAGCAACAACGCCTTATGACCCCTGGGTTGGCGGGCTTGGCAGAGAGGGGGGGGGGGCGGTGGTGCTCGAGGTTTGTGCTATGCTGTGCCGTGCATGTGACTGCGTTTATGTTTTTTGGCACGCGGCTATAAATAACATGAAAGCGCACGCCACTTAAAAAAAGAAATATCCCCTCGTGATTTAACGTGTGTCTTTAAAGATTCCCCGTCACACACCTCAGCCGGTCACAGCCGTGCATCTTTTTTGAATTTGGTATATATTAAAGAAAAAAGCAGCGAGTTCTCCCCGCGGGTGCTTTGCTTGGAGGGGTGGGCGGGAAGGGGGGGTCGAGCGAATAACTTCAGATCGGTCTTTAAAACTTTGAGCGACAAATTTCAAAGCGTTTGTGTGTAAGAGTGTTCCGGGAGCGGGCTCGCGCCCGTCGCGTGCCAAATGGGGGAGGTCGCCCCAACTTTTTATTATTTCGCAAGACCGGCGCTACCAGATGTGCGGGATTGCCCATGGTGAATTATCAAACCCGAGTTGAAATAAATATGAACTTGCTTCACTTGACGCGAGCAAGGTGGTGTTTGTTTGTTTTTGCCGCTTCTCGCGATTGCGCGGGAGATTTTGTTGGGTTCGGGGCTCGCGGAATGATCTGGCCGAATTTTTGTGTCGTTGAATCCTCCACCACCCGACACGTAGGCGAACACGAATGCCCACAGCACCCTGTGTGGGACATCTGCAAAAGACGTCCCTCAATAACGCGCTGCGTGATCCATTTGTAGATACCTCATTCACATAACGGTGGAGATGCTGTATGGGAAAACTACCATTTTATTACCAAGCCTATGTTGCCTTTCCCACTAATCCCAATAGACTTATACAAAAAGTGTATGTATTTATTTGAACTCTCTCCTCCTGTGTAAGATACGGAGCCATCGCTTTCGCAACACAGCATTCAGTTCTCCCCGTTGAGAAGAAAGTAAAGAGGAAGAGGTCGTGAAAACTCGGTGGGGTGTCTATAAATGGATCAACCTGAATATTTCACCGGTATGGTTTTAACACTAAAACCGGAGGTGGGGGGGGGGGGGTCCTCCTCCCCCACCTCTCCCTCCCTCCCCCTACCCCCTCCTCCTTTTCTTTCACGAAACGAAACGTTCGGCCCTCTTTGGGACCCTTAATGAGAATATTTATCCACACCGGGGGAAGCCGACGAGCAATGGAGGATCTTTTTTTTTTCCCGTACAGCATAGCCCGGAGAAAATTGCGGCATCCTTGAGCGTTACGATGTGTCACGGCGGGGCAAATACCACTCGCTGCCATATGTTGCAGCAATCGCAAATGTTCTGCTACAGTGAGGGAAAAAAAGTATTTGATCCCCTGCTGATTTTGTACGTTTGCCCACTGACAAAGAAATGATCAGTCTATAATTTTAATGGTAGGTTTATTTGAACAGTGAGAGACAGAATGACAACAACAAAATCCAGACAAACGCATGTCAAAAATGTTATGAATTGATTTGCATTTTTAAAGAGGGAAATAAGTATATGACCCCTCTGCAAAACATGACTTAGTACTTGGTGGCCAAACCCTTGTTGGCAATCACAGAGGTCAGACGTTTCTTGTAGTTGGCCACCAGGTTTGCACACATCTCAGGAGGGATTTTGTCCCACTCCTCTTTGCAGATCTTCTCCAAGTCATTAAGGTTTCGAGGCTGACGTTTGGCAACTCGAACCTTCAGCTCCCTCCTCAGATTTTCTATGGGATTAAGGTTTGGAGACTGGCTAGGCCACTCCAGGACCTTAATGTGCTTCTTCTTGAGCCACTCCTTCGTTGCCTTGGCCGTGTGTTTTGGGTCATTGTCATGCTGGAATACCCATCCACGACCCATTTTCAATGCCCTGGCTGAGCGAAGGAGGTTCTCACCCAAGATTTGACGGTACATGGCCCCGTCCATCGTCCCTTTGATGCGGTGAAGTTGTCCTGTCGCCTTAGCAGAAAAACACCCCCAAAGCATAATGTTTCCACCTCCATGTTTGACGGTGGGGATGGTGTCCTTGGGGTCATAGGCAGCATTCCTCCTCCACACACGGCGAGTTGAGTTGATGCCAAAGAGCTCCATTTTGGTTTCATCTGACCACAACACTTTCACCCAGTTGTCCTCTGAATCATTCAGATGTTCATTGGCAAACTTCAGACGGGCATGTATATGTGCTTTCTTGAGCAGGGGGGCCTTGCGGGCGCTGCAGGATTTCAGTCCTTCACGGCGTAGTGTGTTACCAATTGTTTTCTTGGTGACTGGTCCCAGCTGCCTTGAGATCATTGACAAGATCCTCCCGTGTAGTTCTGGGCTGATTCCTCACCGTTCTCATGATCATTGCAACTCCACGAGGTGAGATCTTGCATGGAGCCCCAGACCGAGGGAGATTAACAGTTTTTTGTGTTTCTTCCATTTGCGAATAATCGCACCAACTGTTGTCAACTTATCACCAAGCTGCTTGACAATGGTCTTGTAGCCCATTCCAGCCTTATGTAGGTCTACAATCTTGTCCCTGACATCCTTGGAGAGCTCTTTGGTCTTGGCCATGGTGGAGAGTTTGGAATCTGATTGATTGCTTCTGTGGACAGGTGCCTGTTATACAGGTAACAAGCTAAGATTAGGAGCACTCCCTTTAAGAGTGTGCTCCTAATCTCAGCTTGTTACCTGTATAAAAGACACCTGGGAGCCAGAAATCTTTCTGATTGAGAGGGGGTCAAATATTTATTTCCCTCATGAAAATGCAAATTAATTTATAACATTTTTGACTTGCGTTTTTTCTGGATTTTGTTGTTATTATTCTGTCTCTCACTGTTAAAATAAACCTACCATTAAAATTATAGACTGACCATTTCTTTGTCAGTGGGCAAACGTACAAAATCAGCAGGGGATCAAATACTTTTTCCCTCCCTGTAAGCAGGCTCAGCTGTGTAGTCTCAGGCCAAGGTAGTGTAGTGAGGCAGCCCCACCTCCCCCCCCCCCTCCCCAAAAGCCCTTTCAGTTTCAGCCAACGCATATTTTTACAAAACTTTGGAAGAAACATGTGGATTCAGGTTTTTGCTTTGTATTGTATGACCGAAGCAGTTTAACACCAATATTATCCACAATAGAGGTTTTTTGGGTCAGATCGCTTAAATGTATAAATGTGTGTTGTTAAAGCCTCCACTGCCCGACAAGGCCAAATCAGTAAGGTTTGTCACGTGCACAAAACTTGCCAATTCTTTCCTAGTTCAGCACAGCCGGTTGTGTGTTGGAGAATGAACCCACGACGACATTTACAATTTGAGTACCGTGAAGTTTGGCCGATGATTTCAACAACCAGCATCATGAGGCGACAGCCAGAGATGTGGAGAAATGCTCCTCCTGTTTCGGTCTTAAATAGAGGAGGGATAAATGTGATGTCATCACCTCTGAGCCAAGCAGGTGCGAAGACCAGAGGCAGAAAGGGGGGGGAGGGGTTAATGTGTGCGTATAATTATTCATCGGGTAATGCATATTACTCGATGCATATCACCCAACCGATAATTGATATCCATTGTAACTTATATCGCATCTTTGCTTTACTCGACTCAAAATAACAGTGCATTACATTTATATAGCGGCCTTTATACAAGGTACTCACATCGCCGACTAATCAGATAGCATGGAATTGGTTGTGCGGGGGGATGGGGGGGGGTTGATTCCTTATCTGCTCCTTTGTGTGCATTGGCATCATCGGACGAGTGTCACGGGCCGGCCGTTCCATCTGGGGGGGGGGAGTTGGGGGGATTCCCTGGGTTTTAATGGTGGCCTATCTATATAACAGGTGGACTCATCTGTATCGCCTCATCTCTGTATCTATGTTTTAGTTTCTTCTGCAGAACTCCGCCTTGACTTTTGCACCAGCTGCAATGAATTCGGAGTCGTTTTAAAGCTGGTAATGGTCATTCGAACGGGTGAAAATTAAAAGAAATATAAATCCCTATGGCCCGAGTATTCAAAAGATTCGACCTTCCCATTGCTTTATCCGCTGCACCATTTGCAATGGCTTGGCACGAAATGCAAAGCCCGTTTTAAAATCGTGGACCTCATAAGTGTGTGTCTGGAGGGACGTTTGAGGGAGGGGGAAGGGGGCTATGGCAGCCGTTGAACCTCGGAGGAGCTTCTCACTGTCTTGTAAAATCTCGTGAGTGGTGAGGGTCAGGTGGGGTGGTGAGTATCAGCTCAGTGGTGAATGTCTTGAGGGTCTGGTGAGTGACGTGCGAGTGTCACGTCACCCCATGCCTACGGCGACGACAGGGCTGCCCACTCGTATTTGTATAATCGGGTAAACAAATACAGCGTCTTTTCTGGTACTGTGCATCGAGGCTTGTCGACGTATAGACAGACAACCCATGGATTGTCGTTTGTACTCATGTCATAAGAAATGTCAATGTGTTTCCCTGCTCAAACAAGCATGTGGGGTAGTGTTCACGTCGATTACTGCCACAGGCCAGCGATTAAAATTCCATATTCCAGTCACTCCATCAACCATCCACTGCCGATTTCCCACACAGTGGCACTCGCTTAATTGACACCAGAAGGATACAAATAACTTAGCAGACCCGTACGCCTCCTTCACATATCCGTCCCTGCACTCAATAAATCAAAGGATTTATTTTTTGTTCACTTTACACCCCTCACCAGCCCACACGGCCTTTTGGAGGGAGCTCATCCTTGCGGCACCATTGGTCCAACACAAAGAAAAGCGCGGGACTGGTTTCAACATTCAGAGTCTCATCGCCAGGACGAGGCTTTACTTTACTTGAACCAGCACTGGTGAACTGCCAGATGTTTATCGGCAAGGGCCCCGCCCCCCCCCCCCGTTAGATACGGGGTGCGGCCGAGCTACGTTTACCCACCGTGCCCACAGTTTAAAACTTCTTCCCTTGCTCGAGGCGCGGCAACGGATGCACGGAGACGCGCGGGGCTGCCATTTGATCTCGCGAGAAGACGCACAGCTGCTCTTCATCCCCGCAAACGATGGGAAGAGCCCCCTGTAAGCGGTCACGCCGGGCAGAGCCGCCGTGCCCTAACTCTTTACAGGTGTTTATTATGGGCATAAGCCCGCCGCCACCCCGCCCCCCCCCCCGCCCCGCAATCTTATTAACTGAAGTTTAACCAGAACCACGCAGTGACCCCCGCGCGGTAACGAACCCGACGCCGCCGGGGGCGTACGTTTCTCCCCGCTTTGCGCGCCGGGCAAGCGTGCGTCTTGCCGTAGCCATGTCCGTGTTTTGCAGAGTGCGCTGGATAGGTTTCACCGGCGGTCGTTGCGGTTAAGTGGATGAGCCTGTAATAGTAACCAACTATGGGTTAATTTTTTTTTTATTATTCTTATCTCACCAGGTAAGGCCCACCGAGCTAGCAAATTATAGCTCAACGAAGTGGCTTATCACGTGGAAATATATAGCAGCCACATACACTAAATGGGGGTGGGGGGGGGGGTTGGTGGGACTTATACCATTCCTAAACATTGCTCTCATGCGAACGGAACTCTTTCGCACGGCGACGTTGCGTCGGTGCTCTTTGGGACGCTCCTCATTGGAATCTGGCCAAGTCGATCAAAGGCTTGGTCAACGCTTGGGAAGACACAAATGAGAGTGTATTTGCACACACGCGTTAGCGCGTGTGGCCCCGGCCGCTAGCCGCCAGCTTCCGTACCGTTAATGAGATGATTTCGAGGACAAGTGCACTTTGGAAACCTCGTTGTACGCGTGGCCAGATTAACATGGTCCACGTCGAAGGCTCGGGAAAGCTGAAGTCGAAGGCGCACGCAGCCAGGGGGAATTATTTTTATTATTTACGGTGGATCAAAACGGTGAGATCAAAGACGCTAACGAGAGCAGGATGGAGTGAGTGCTCGTGGATGAAGGCGTTCCAATTTGCAGAGAGGAGTCAGCTGAGCGACTGGTAGTAAGGCCATAGGAATGTTTTTTTTCTCGTCTTTGAATTACGATGACATCATTCATGACCTTGCCACAGCGGCTGAAGTTTTTGTTTGTTTGAAGAAATTGCTGTGGGGAATGATTGATTTACATTTGATTAATTCGCCTTGAGTCAAATATGCTTGACGACTTCATAAAACAATTGCATAATGTAAATGCATACAGGAACACCTTGCACTTTCGTTTGGTGAGGGGCCAGAGCATGGACGATTGTCAAAAATGAACGAATGTCGAAGCCGAGCCTTTATTTTTGGTCGCACATTTATTTTGGCTGGCGAAAAACGTACGTGCAAATAACTACAGTAACTATATAACACATGCAGGCGAAAAACGTACGTGCAAATAACTACAGTAGCTATATAACACATGTGTGCGAAACCTAAATAAACAGAAATAAAATAAAAATAAACGTAAGAATAAATAAAAAACCTAAATAAATGAACAAATTAATACCTTTAAATATTTGTATTCTTGCATAAGTGGACGATGAATAATATTGGTGATGAGTACAGTATTAATATATGAATAAACACAAATATAAGAGATGCTCACTGAACGACTTCTATTCAAAGACTGAACGAAAAAGACGGCGCGTGGCGCGAACTTGGTGGAAGTTTTGGGATGAAATCGGACGAAGGAGGAAAGCCGCGTGGGCGAAATGTGAAATGTGGTTATAGTTGAAAATTGGCCGAAAGAGCGAAGCAACGAAAGTCAAGTGGGCGAAAGTCAAGGTATCGCTGTACTTAGGACCTTCCCTCCTATTAGGCCCCCACATAGCCTTAATCTGGGCCTGGTTGTGCGCTGTTGTCCGTCTTTGTCTTGCAGCCTGCACGCATTGTCCTCCTGTGATGGGCTTTCTCGTGATTCACAGGAAGCTTTGGATGTGAATGATTTGCCCCAGGCTACGTGCGTGTAATAACGACCGACGCACGTGGTTTCTTCTTTTAACAAGAGCCTTTATTTGGACACGACACGATTCCTAGGCCCGGACTTTGGTTCTTGGTGCTCGATATTCGTCTTCTCTCCAAGCGTGCCCTCCCCTCGCGCTATCCCCTTATTTATATCCCTCGAGCCCCCCTTCATGGACGGTCCGCTCACCCCATTTCCCTCAGCCAATCCTCGTTCTCCTTCTCCAGCGGTTGTCAACCGTTTCCCCTTACAGCCAACCCTCGTTTCCCACATTTTGCGTTTGAATTTCTCTCCCAATCATTCTGTTCTTAGCCAGTCTTCTTTGAGGCCTCCCTGCACCAATCAGAGGCCTTTGACACACTTTCCTCACCGTCCGTCTGCACGTGTGTACCATGTCGGGTAAGTGGCCTGTTCTTTCGGTCATCACACATGTATCTATGTGTGTTGAACTTCGTTCGCACCGTACGTAGCCGCCAACAGTGCTAATCGGAGGTGCGAATATGACGCAGCGCTTGCTTATTTTTGCCAGGTAAGGTCGCTCTTTTTTCAGAAGCGACCTGGCTATCGCAAATGATAGCTCAGCGAAGCGGCTTGTCACATGGAAATTTATAGCGGCCAAATACTCTGGAGGGAAAAAGCGGAGGACCCGGAGAAAAATCCACGCGACCACGGGGAGAGAGAGAGAGAAAGAAACAAGCAAAGTCCAAATATACAGCAGGTGTCAGGGTTGGGATCGAACCCACCACCTCCTGTGTGTACCCGGCGAGACGGTTAACATCGCGCCCCAGAGTGGCGTACAAATATTTCATATTGTGTCTGTCGTAGACCTTGCAGGTGGTCCTGCCGAGTTGCCTCCACGAACGGACGGACGGACGGACTCCAAAACCAGCGCTTTTCATGTCTTGCGACGTCTCAAAGCAGAAACACATTTGTGCGTCTCTCTCTGTACGCGTTCTTTGAGGCTGTTTATTTGAAATTGTTTTGGCCAACCCTCAAACAGTGCAAGGTGAAGATGTTTATTAGCTGGGCACACATCAGACACGACTGAAAAACAGGACTGGAAAAGCGAAAGTCGACGTCATTTGCAGCCAGGGGCAATTATTGAAGGTGGATCGGGATCAAAACGACGAAATCAAAGAGGCTAACGAGAGCAGGATGGAAGCGGGCGCCCGTGGATGGAGGCGTTCCAATTTGCAGAGAGGAGAATGTTTGCAGTCGGCGCATTATTACCTGGATCGCGAATGCGGACACCACCAAAGGAATCGGGATGGGATGCGAAAAAGGACGCGGAAGAAGCCTTGGAGGGATGATGCCGTGCTTGGGAATTCCACTGAGAGACAACAACAACAACCGCCATTCGCCACTAAGTGGCGGTGACGTCACGACGACGCTTGTGCCAGGCCGTGAGAGACGTGAACGGAGGAACAAACGCCGATTAGAGACGTTGTATTGAGCACGTGCGCCACGGTGGCGAGATGTTAACTGCCTTGCCTGGTATACAGATGGTCGTGGGGCTCGATCCTGACCCTGACACCTGCACATTTCGAGTTTGCGTGTTCTCTTTCCTCGTGGTGGCGTGGATTTTTCTCCACGTCCTTATGGTTTTTTTTCTCCACATTCAGAAACGTGCATTTACAGTAATTGGCTGCTGTAAATTTCCACACGATGAGTCACTTCATTGGGCTATCATTTGTGGCCAAGTCGCTTCTGAAAAAGAGCTACATAGCTCAGTGGACCTTACCTGGTTAAATAAAAAAAGTAGTTTAATAGTTTAAATAAAAATTGCTTAGTTTTAGTTTTAAAGTGAGCGAGCCTGGGCAGGGGATGTCTTGGCTAGAAGGGGAATGATGGCCGATGGATGAGACGGGTGACGAGAACGGGAGCCGCATGCCGCATGCCGCGAGGATGACTTGCCGCAGAGCACTGGAGTGACGAGATCGGCTTGTGTCCCAGGAGTCAGATGGATTGTCACATCGGTGTGGGATGGCGACGAATTGGTGGGAAGTCCTTCGTCCAGTGGTGGAACGATGACCGTATTTATTGGGCTACAAATGCAGCCTCACACAAAAGCCTTATGAGACTTATGAAATAAATTTTCCGTTCTACCGCTATAGATTTTTTTTCTCGAAATGCAAATTGCGCCGGCGGTGCGTCACGTCGTCGCGAGGTGAAAGTATCGGTCCTGAACTCTTGCAACGAGTTAATTAACAACCCTCTTGTCGGAGAACGTCCCTGAGTGATTACTTCGTAAAACTACTTCTGGAATTACCTTCAATGGGTCTTTTATCCACGCTCATAACGTTGAAATCTTAAGTTAACATTCATATCTTTGGGCAGTCATTCGTGAATATGGCAAGCTCATCAGCTCGCTACACTTGATATAAGCACGGGCAGCTAAAAACTTGGATTTGATGCCGGTCGTAGCTGCCAGCGAATTGTCGTACCTAAGTGTTCAAGATGCGTGGATCGCTCTCCTCCACGATGCTGGCGCGTGCCCACGCAGTTGGTTCACGTGACGCCCTTGTCAGGTGGAGGAGGGTGCATGACACACCTTACTCATGCGATCAGGACCCAGAAACCAACAATGAGATGGGCGGTAATTCCATCGTTAATTTAGATTTCGCTCTTCGCCTATTATTTTGGAGATCTTAGCCACTCGTCACTCGCAAATCCTGCAAGCTTCCCGGATCGCGAAAGGGGAAAAAGCAAATTTTGCTCGGCATTAACAAATTTTTCAACTTCCCCGTTGGAATGCGCTGTTTGTTACTGTTCTGGCTGCCAGAAACTCGAAACCTACATATCTGTTGAGCTGTAATCAATTTAAAGAAATAACCATTTCTAGACATCAAAGACTTGTAGCATTGTATTTTGAAAAAGTGTGCTGCGTGATTGCTCATTCCCCCCGCCCCCCTGCCCCTCCCCCGCACCCATTCCGCCTTCATCTTCGAAATAAAATCCGCCACATATTTACACACAACTTCAAAAATCTGGAGCCGGCTTTACGGGAGCATTACCGGCATAATTTATTAATAATGCTCGTATTGCATTAGGCATTTCCAGATGAATGTCTGGCACGGGCTTGCCTCCTGTAGAATGCGCCCGAGCTGTCCCCCCCCCCTCCCCGGCCCCCCCACCCACCGTTATAGCGCCGCATCCCCCCACGTGCAAGCGTGCGTGCTGTTGCGTAATACCCACGCAGCGCCCCCGGATCGTCAAGGCGAGCGCCGCTTGCGGTGACACCAATTTCGCTGCAGGTGCGAGCGGAAACATAATCTCCCACTTTTTATTCTGTCCACCACATCTGACAAGTTTTATCTCGTTAATCTGATAAACGCAACAAGGCTCGGGAGGTTTAATTTTTTTTATTTTTCCGTTGGTCCTTGTTGTTGTTGCTCGCACGCTCCCAACGCCAAGCGCACGCATCATCATTTGTGGCCAGGTCGCTTCTGAAATAGAGCTATATAGCTCGGTGGGTCTCACCTGGTCAGATAAAAGGCTTTCGTTTTCTAGTCGAGTTTTAGGAGTATTTTCAGAAAGTTTACGTCGGAAGAAATGATATCGAACCGAAAGGGGCGAGTATGACCGAAGCAACGAAGATGGTGAAGGAGAGACAGCGGTGGAGGGAGCTGATTCATCCACGTTATCGCTCCCTTTAGCTGATGGGTGAAAAAAATCAAGACATTAATAGATTGGTGGGGGAACACACGGGGCAGAGCAAACTTAGGCGGGCGCAACGGGCAAGCCAGACTCCACGAGCAAGACGGACAATGCACCTGAGACCCAATGGGGAAAGACGAGGCGGTAGACCTCGGACAAATGAGATGAGCAATACAGGTAGGGCAGTACCAAGAACACAATGAGTACGAATGCGACGGGGGTGGAGAGGCGGCGCAGTGGTCAGCGGTTTGCGGTTGGCGGGCGCGTGTGGTTAGCACACTTTGCTGTCAACCCGGTGACCTGTGTTTGATTTCCGACGTCAATGGCGAGTGATAGCTGAACCGCCGGCCTGGGTCGGCTTCCTTCCCTTCAGCAACCCGTACTTACCAGCGTCGTGAAGTAGGGTCAAACAACTCCCCCCGTTACTGACGCAGCTTTGGGGAGGCCTCCTTCCGGCGGTGGTTTTGCCAGAGGTCAGCCCACGATTATGGCAGCGTGACGAAGTATGGTCAGACAACTCGCATGGCCAACATAATGTGTGGAAGGCTTTCATCAAGCAGTTAGTTGACAGAAAGCCGCACATTTGTACCTTCTTTCGTTACAAACTGTGCAGACCGTACCGATGAGATGGCGGATGCACAAGAAGGATAAGGTGCAGCACTGAAATTGCTTGACAAAATAACCATCCTTCTGTGGGGGTGTTTTGGCCTACTCTTCCATGCTGGCCTCACGTCTCGCATGAGGCCAAAACGACGGCGAAAACAAGGTCGATGCGAAAAAATATTTTCTTGGAACGAATCAAAAACTCTGAATCGTCACGATCGATCCATCCATCCATCGATCGAAAGCGTGGGTTTGCGGAGATCGCGAGGAGCGAATCGTCCTCGCTTCCGTTAGGCCGCACGTTTCAACGCTCGGCTCATTGGGCCACGGTTTACTAAGCGCGGGGTTCCTGCGCGCGGCCGTGCAAGGCGCCGCTGCGCCAGGCTAGGCCGTCCGGCGGGACAGCGTGCACCAACAAAGGGCCGGGCGGTGTGCAGGTGAGCCGGTGAGCCGTGGGACATGGCGGCGGCGGCGGCTCGTGCTTGTTGATTTTATGCCCTGCACGCAGCCGCCTTCCACTGCTCGCCAGATCGTATCAGCGAGATAAGGCCTACAACGGTGTAGCTAGAGCAAAGTAGGTGGCGCTGACGGACGTGGCTGAACGTACGTGTATAAAACAAATTTGCGCGTTGGATAAATAACGTAGGTAAGTGCACATTCGTGTTATTGTGTTTTTAACAGTTTACAGTAACAGGATCGCTTTCCCTTTTTGTGAGTTCTTTCATTGGGGTTTGTTTTCTCCCCCCCCCCCTTCTCCCCGTGTGTCCTCAGACCAACTCCGCCCCCTTCTTTTCATGTGCCGTGATTGATGAAGCTCTGACAGGTTCATGTGGCAGAGGTTTTTTTTTATATATATGCATTCATAAAATCCACCGCTTGCATTGGAAACACCTGCATGTGATGGCAGCCTGGGTAGATCGGCAACAGCAGCAGCAGCTGCATCAGCAAGTGGCTTTTGTCACCTCGGCGCCACGGTGGAGAGACGTTAACCGCCCCGCCCGGTATACCGAAGGTCGTGGGTTCGATCCCGACCCTTGACGATGCCTGCTGAAATATTTGGAGTTCGCGTGCCACTCTCCCCCGTGGTCGCGTAGACTTTCCTTCGGCTCCTCTGGTTTTCCCCCTCCACATTTAGAAACGTGCGTTTAGAGTATTTGGCTGCTTTAATTTTCCACGTGCTAAGCCGTTTCGTTGGGCTATCATGTATGACCAGGTCGCTCATGCAAAAGAGCTGTGCAGCTCAGTGGGCCTCACGTGGTAAAAGAAAAAAAAATAGTTTATAGTTTAAACCTCGGCAAAACTGTCTGCTCCTCCTCCATCCAGCAGTTGCATCTGCAGGAGAGAGAGAGAGACCGACTTATTTGCTCGAATTCTGACACCTGCCTCTGCCCTGTCTCTCGTGCGCGTGTGTGTGTTTTAACCCTGCAAACAGTTTAAGTCAATAAGTGTTGTGGCAAGAAATTGATGCCTCTGTGGGAGTTGGGGAGAGCGAGCGTTGGGGGCCGGGGAGGGGGCGAGGATTTAGAGGTGGGGGGGCCCTGGGGGGGGGGGGACAATCGAGAGGGGGGGGGGGGTTGCTTGGAGTGTTTCCAGAGGCAGTTAGCGGACGTCTCATTCGATTACGCGATGCGCGTCTCTCGCCTCCTCGTTCCGGGCCAACGCGTTGATGTTTTTTTTTTATTGCGGACGCCGCCGGCAGGGATGCCCAGCCGTGTCTCGTTGCGTCGAATAACAACAAAAATTCAGCGCAGTGTTCTCAATGCCCGCACCTCCCCACCGTTCGGCTGCGTACGGCGCGAAATAATTTCCACACATTTGGCCACCCTTGAGCCAGAGTTGTTGCCTTGGTGTGGTCAGGGACTTCTGCTGTTGATGTTTTGCTGCCTTGCACCAAGCTTGCATTCGGTGTACGGCAAGTCGCCAGGAATCCATGTACTTGTGCCATTTGTACTTCTGTACTTTATCACGCCCCTGTAGCGTTTTTTCGTCGTATCGTTTTGTCGATGTAACTCGCTGACCCCGCGCCCCTACTGGACCGTCTGCGAGAAAGAGCTCCGTAGCTTCATTGGATTCCTCCGCCGCTCTTGCAGATTCAGCATGCATGTTGAACCTCTTTCGCACCGTACGTAGCCGACCGTGCTGATCGGAGGCGCGGGTAACCGCTCGCCGATTTATTCGGCGGTCCCCGACGAGCTTCGCTTTGGCTGCCCTCGACGGCCCTTACGCACGCGTTGCCGTGCGGCGCTGTTGAATGCGACGCTGTTGAATGCGGCGCTGTTGAATGCGGCGCTGTTGAATGCGACGCTGTTGAATGCGACGCTGTTGAATGCGACGCTGTTGAATGCGACGCTGTTGAATGCGGCGCTGTTGAATGCGACGCTGTTGAATGCGGCGCTGTTGAATGCGGCGCTGTTGAATGCGACGCTGTTGAATGCGACGCTGTTGAATGCGGCGCTGTTGAATGCGACGCTGTTGAATGCGACGCTGTTGAATGCGGCGCTGTTGAATGCGGCGCTGTTGAATGCGGCGCTGTTGAATGCGACGCTGTTGAATGCGGCGCTGTTGAATGCGGCGCTGTTGAATGCGACGCTGTTGAATGCGGCGCTGTTGAATGCGACGCTGTTGAATGCGACGCTGTTGAATGCGACGCTGTTGAATGCGGCGCTGTTGAATGCGACGCTGTTGAATGCGACGCTGTTGAATGCGACGCTCTTGAATGCGACGCTGTTGAATGCGACGCTGTTGAATGCGACGCTGTTGAATGCGACGCTGTTGAATGCGGCGCTGTTGAATGCGACGCTGTTGAATGCGGCGCTGTTGAATGCGACGCTGTTGAATGCGGCGCTGTTGAATGCGGCGCTGTTGAATGCGACGCTGTTGAATGCGGCGCTGTTGAATGCGGCGCTGTTGAATGCGACGCTGTTGAATGCGACGCTGTTGAATGCGGCGCTGTTGAATGCGGCGCTGTTGAATGCGGCGCTGTTGAATGCGGCGCTGTTGAATGCGACGCTGTTGAATGCGGCGCTGTTGAATGCGACGCTGTTGAATGCGACGCTGTTGAATGCGACGCTGTTGAATGCGACGCTGTTGAATGCGGCGCTGTTGAATGCGACGCTGTTGAATGCGACGCTGTTGAATGCGACGCTGTTGAATGCGGCGCTGTTGAATGCGACGCTGTTGAATGCGACGCTGTTGAATGCGACGCTGTTGAATGCGGCGCTGTTGAATGCGACGCTGTTGAATGCGACGCTGTTGAATGCGACCCTGTTGAATGCGACGCTCTTGAATGCGGCGCTGTTGAATGCGACGCTGTTGAATGCGGCGCTGTTGAATGCGACGCTGTTGAATGCGACGCTGTTGAATGCGACGCTGTTGAATGCGACGCTGTTGAATGCGGCGCTGTTGAATGCGACGCTGTTGAATGCGACGCTGTTGAATGCGGCGCTGTTGAATGCGACGCTGTTGAATGCGACGCTGTTGAATGCGACGCTGTTGAATGCGACGCTGTTGAATGCGACGCTGTTGAATGCGACGCTGTTGAATGCGACGCTGTTGAATGCGACGCTGTTGAATGCGGCGCTGTTGAATGCGACGCTGTTGAATGCGACGCTGTTGAATGCGACGCTGTTGAATGCGACGCTGTTGAATGCGACCCTGTTGAATGCGACGCTCTTGAATGCGGCGCTGTTGAATGCGACGCTGTTGAATGCGACGCTGTTGAATGCGGCGCTGTTGAATGCGACGCTGTTGAATGCGACGCTGTTGAATGCGGCGCTGTTGAATGCGACGCTGTTGAATGCGACGCTGTTGAATGCGACGCTGTTGAATGCGGCGCTGTTGAATGCGGCGCTGTTGAATGCGACGCTGTTGAATGCGACGCTGTTGAATGCGACGCTGTTGAATGCGACCCTGTTGAATGCGACGCTCTTGAATGCGACGCTGTTGAATGCGACGCTGTTGAATGCGGCGCTGTTGAATGCGGCGCTGTTGAATGCGACGCTGTTGAATGCGACGCTGTTGAATGCGACGCTGTTGAATGCGACCCTGTTGAATGCGACGCTCTTGAATGCGACGCTGTTGAATGCGACGCTGTTGAATGCGGCGCTGTTGAATGCGGCGCTGTTGAATGCGACGCTGTTGAATGCGACGCTGTTGAATGCGACGCTGTTGAATGCGACGCTGTTGAATGCGACGCTGTTGAATGCGACGCTGTTGAATGCGACGCTGTTGAATGCGACGCTGTTGAATGCGATGGCGCGAACGTGGATGCACGGCGTTCGAAGTAAATATTCTCTTTTGACGTGCGTGGTGGCTGCGGTGGCGGTGGCGTGGGGCTGACGGAATGCGCCGCAGCAGCCTGCCTCGTTCGCGCTTTACAAATTCAACTTGTGCAACAACCTTCCCGTAAAAAGCGTTGCGAAACGCGCGCAAAGTAATAATAACGCTGCCGCGGTGATGAGATCCTTTGCACATAATAATAATAAAAATATTATGTTTTCCGGCAACAACACGAACCGAATTAGTCCGGCGCGAAGCGACCAAACCACGAAGCCCCCACAGTTAAAAAAAAAACTATAAACTTAACGTTTTATTTTTACCAGGTAACGCCCACTGAGCTATATATAGCTTTTTTTCAGAAGCAACCTGGCCACTAATGATTGCTCAACGAAGTGGATTATGTGGAAATTTATAGCAGCCAAATTCTCTTAAACACACATTTATTCTAAATGTGGAGGGGAAAACCGGAGGACCTGGAGAAAAATCCACATGACCACGGCGAGAGAGACATACACACACCAATTATACAGGCGTCAGGGTCGGGATCGAACCCACAACATCCTGTGCACCAGGAAAGGTAGTTAACGTCTCGCCAATTGGTTGTTGTGCTCTCCTTCAGTGACCGGGGCTGAAGAGCGCACACATTTACTCTGCTCTGCTTGAGAATGCACTTTAATCGTGAGCAGCCGAACCCCAGATTTGCTCCCAGCATCTTGTTGCCGCTGACTCAGTGCCCCGGTTCCCTGGCTCGTGTTTTTAATGCAGAGGGCAGAGGTCTGAAATCAAAATGCACGAATAATTTCCCAAATTCATCGCCTGCAAGAACACTCTTGGGCCATTCAAGATGGGCGTTCCAAGGTCGTTCATTCCGATATGCCTGGCGTGTGCCATATATGTATGTTGAACTTCTTTCGCGCACCGTACATTAGCCAGCCGCGCTAATCGGAGGTGCGGGGGAAGGACAGCAAACTAAACACAGAAATTAGTTTCCATTCCAGATTTAAAATTACACAGCTCTCACAGTGGCTTCCTATTATGGAGAAGTTGCAAATCACACCACCTTTTTCCTGTCCAGAAATCATGTTGTGTAATTGTACAGTGTTTGTTACTCATTTGTTTAACACCCCGCGATGGCTTTTCTTCTGCCACGTGAGTTCGCCAGCGTTTACAGCGAGTGTTAAGAGTTGGTTTACTGCAAGGTTGTATCTTAACGCCTTATCGGACAAGGCCGAGGGCTTAGCGCGCGGCAGTGGTGACGGTCAGAATCAGAATATTTATTACCTCACCTGAAGACGGTCGCTTGTTGTTGCGATCGAAATGTCGTGATCTATTCATTTTTTCTACCTACATGACTTTACCGAAAGAGTATTTATTGTTCATGCTCGGGGAATCCGATGAGCTATGAAGCTCTTCTTCACGGATGTCCCAGGAGGGGCACGGGGTCAGAACGTCACAACGACGTACAATGCAAAAACACAACACGAGTGGCAAGTATAGGAAAAGTAAACGAAACACTTTAAAAAAATATACAAAGAAAACTAAACTATTTTCGCCTTACCAGTAGAGCCCACTGAGCTATTAAAGCTTATTTTTTTCAGAAGCGACCTGGCCACAAATGATAATAGCTCAACAATGTGACTTATCACGTGGACATCGCAGAAGAACAATGTAATTAATTAACGGTCACGTGACCCCCCCCCCCCCCCCATGCAAGGCCGCCACGATGGGAGTCAGGCCTCTCCCTGCGCCGTGTGTGCTGTTGAGTGCGTTGGAGCGTGCGCCATCGGGCCGTGCTGAGCATGTCTCTCCCTCCGCTTTGCCGCCCCCTTGGCGCGTGACGTCGCAGGGCTCGGCCGCGGTGCTGCAGCGTCGCTCGGAGAACGAAGAGTTCGTCGAGGTGGGAAGACTCGGGCCGTCCGACTACTTTGGTGAGAGACGACTCGCTGGCACGCAGATCGCCGAGTTTCTGCCCACCGATCGCCGAGTTTCCCGTCCACCGACCGCCGAGTTTCGTTCGCACGTTTGGTGTTGCGCCATTGTGGTGTTGCGCCCGGCTATATATCGCGGTGGCGCTACGTTTCCGCAGGCGCATGGTCTGCGGTAGTTTGGCATGTAGCGAGGGACGAAGTTTGCTACGTGTATTCCCAATTGACTGTTTTGTGGGCAACTGTTGAAATCTGGCAGTATTTTGGACCATGACGCTCGCAATGGCCTACTATGTTCGAACGGCGTCACCAGATCTTTAACGGTCCCCCATTTGATGCGGACGGCGCGTAGCATCTGAGGGTTAATTCACCCGCAGTATTAACCAGGTCGGCCTGCCCGATTCGAACTGCGAACCTCTACAATCAGCGCACGAACGCTCTTCCGCCGGGCCACGTCAACTACTTTCACAGCCGCAGTCCGGTCATAGTAAACTAAACTATTCAACATTTTTTTTCTTCTACCCAGGTAAGGCACACTGAGCTCTTCTTCACGAGCGACCTGGCCATCATAAACGACAGCTCAACGAAAGTTGGCTTATCGTCAACGTGGAAATGTATAGTACTCTAAACGTGTGTTGAAAAACCGGAGGACCCGCAGAAAAATCCGCACGACCACGGGGAGAGAGAGAGACATGCAAACTCCAAATATACACCAGGCTTTAGGGTCGGGATCGAACCCATAACCTCCTGCATACCAGGCGAGGTATACAGGAGCTTCTGCAAATGCTCCCTAAGTTGATAATCTGAGAAAATAGAAACGTATGGAGTGGGGGAGGGGGGGGGTAGTGGTGGGTGCGGGTGGGGGAGGGCAGAGCCTGCCCGACGAGCGTGTTGATTCACGCGTCCGCAGCGTCACGGCCTGCGTTTGTAAACGTCCACGCGGTCGTGTCGTCTCTAAACCACGGCGCCCTCCCGTGCACGTTGTCGTCGAGTCCCCAACGTCACGTTGGCAGGTAGCGATTGATAGAAACGCGCACAAAGAAGAATAGGAAGGTGTGGGCGGTGGGGGGGGGGGGGTGGGCTGTGGCAAGGAGGGGAGGGGGGGGTGCTCGAGTCAACAGTGCAGACGCGTCCAGTCGGTGGGAGGTCCAACAAACGTGAGGAGCAGCGGGAATGAAAGCCCGTGGCCCTCCCATTGAGCAGAGGTCAACCGGCGGCGGGGGTGTTGACGGAAGGGGCATGCTCGGCGGAGCGGGTAGAGGGCACATGAAGGGGGATTAGATTGGGGGGGTGCAATGGCAGGGGGTCGGTGACGTCAAGTTCACGTCGCAGCCTCTCTCGGCGACCGGACCTGGAGAGACCGGCGGAGGTGAGCCGAGGACTTGATGCGGTCTCGTGGACGGGTCTCGCCCGCGGCGTTCCGGATCATTAGGGGGTTTGGAGGTGAGGGGGGGCGGAGGGATGTGGGCAGGCCATAGAGGAGCGAGAGTCGCTTGTGTTCCAAGACAACAGGCGATGAAAGTAACAGATGGAGGGTCTCAATAGGGAACTGGAGGAGGAGGAGGTGCGTGCGTGCCTGCGACGGTGGTGCGCTTGGGAGTTTTGTGTCGAGGAGGGTGGCGAGAGAGCGCGGCCTCGAAGCCGGGGGCAGCGAGCGGTGTCGAGCTTCCCCGTGCGGCTGTGGGGATTACGTACGGGCGGTGAGACGTAGGAATATGACCCAGGAGTGTAGGGGAAGGGTCGAAGTTCTGAGCCCAAATTGCGTAGCAGCAGGACAGCGCGTGGCGAGACCTATCGCTCGCGTTATCGCGGGGCAGGGGAGACAGAGGCGGCCTGGTGCTGGCCACGCCACTATTATTTGGATTATATTAAAACATTTATTACACTTTCCTTTAAAGCAACAGTTGGGAGTTGCCAGTAGCCTTATGGTATGGTCAGTTGGTGGTACAGGATGTGTGTGTGTGACTAGATTTGTGTCACTTTATTGAACACCGGGTACAGGTTTGTGGTGAATCTTGCTGTCCGGAGCATCTTATAATCCGGAGATTACGGGAACAGCACTCGCACCACAACAGTCTGTGACGCAGGAGATGTGCTCAGGATTTTCGGATTGATTCGAAAACTAGGCCAAGCATTGACATTTCGGATGATCCAAAAATTATCCTCGTTTTTGTATTTCATTGATCCAGACGCTGGAAGAAGACGTCACGAACGCCGCGTCACTTCCCCGCTTTCCCCATCAACAGTGGGGGTCGCGCGGCGTCGGGTGACGTCGCAGTCGCCTCGCGCGCGTTTCGCACGCGAGGCGTTCGACGTGCCGACGGTTGTTACTCTTCGGCGTGAAAGGAGAACCGTCCGAGGAGAATAAGAAAGAAAGAAAAAAACAATCAAAAAAATAAACTGTCCGTCGAAACCCCAAGCGTTTTTTTTTTTTTTTACAAACCCGATCGATCGATCGCTCGCTCGTCCCCTGTACGAGGCCATGGCGGCGCGAGTGGGAGGGTGATGTCTCCATGTCCCGTGTGCCGTTGTCTCCGTGGGGGACGCAGGCGAGATCGCGCTGCTGCTCGACCGGCCGCGCGCCGCCACGGTGGTGTCGCGGGGGCCGCTCAAGTGCGTCAAGCTGGACCGGCCGCGCTTCGAGCGCGTCCTGGGGCCCTGCTCGGACATCCTCAAGCGCAACATCCAGCAGTACAACAGCTTCGTGTCGCTCTCCGTCTGAACCGTCGGCCGCCGGCGCCGCCGCAGCCGCCGCTGGTGGTGGACCCCGTTGCTACTTTCTCCCCCCCGCCACCACCTCCTGCCCCTGCCCCCCCTGGCCTCCCCCGCCTCGGCCCCCCACTTCTCCCACACCGTCATCTTCTGCTCCTCCACCTCCGACGACGGCGGGGCGGTCGCACGGAAGCCGTCCGACGCCGAAGCTTGCCCGCGGGTTGCTGACACGGGCGCTGTCGGCACGGGGGGTGGGGGGGGGGGGGTGGACGCCGACTGTTGGTGCGTGCCGGTAGTCGCATGCGGCGCGGGGGGATCTAGGCGTCGTGGCGATTTGTCAACCGCTGACCGCCACCCCCTCCCCGCCCCTCACCCCCGCCGATCGCCGCCCAGTGACTCGTTTGTGTTATCCGTCTCGTCTGTACCGCTTGGCTCGTTAATTCCTTTCCCTCGTTTGTTCCGTTGGTCTTGTGTTCGGTTCTGTTCGGCGTCTCAGAATGATTTTTTTGCCGTAAATTGGGCGACAACGACAAGGGTTCGATCGTTTGTGTTTTGTCGTACCTCTCTCCCGCGTCCTTTCTCCGGTTGACACGTTGCGCTGTCCGTAATCTCTGCCGCGCTTGCAACTGTGTCCCCGCGGTGCCGGCGTCTCTGGCCCGCTGGCCTCGTCTTGTCGTACGTCTCGTCTCGTCTCCCCCGCTGCTGTCTGTGCCTCATTCTCGTGTCGTCTGCGCTGTCTGTCTTGCACTGTCGCCTTTGGCGCTCACATTTTGTTCCCCTATCCTGAGGGTCAAAAATGCGACGGTTGTTTTCGTTGCGCAGGTAAACAATTGATTCTCCCGCTCACCGTTCAAAGCGTTTTAATTTGAGCGTGAGAATCGATTGTTAACTGGATGATGACTCTCCACCGATATACGCGGCTCAACTCCACACCATCCCAGCTCCATCGTTTCAAACCCCCCCCACGCTCTGGAAATTCACTCCCCACGTCCTGGAAATTTTACCCATACACTGTGGAAATTCACCCTCTGGCTAGGCCCTATGACGCTCTCCAATATGATCTATCTCTTAATTTTTTTGACATTCTTTAAAAAATAGGAACTTGTTTCTCGCATTTCTTTTTTTGTCTAAGCAAAGATGCCAGCTGTTGGCGTGATAACTGCGGAGTTCCGGGTACACTGGGAGATCTAATCTCACGGAACAGAACCACCTGCACAGAGATATTGCGCACATTACCAAAGGTATCTGAATCAGTTTTACAATGGTTTTTACTGACACGGAGCGTCATGCCTGCCATGCCTCGTGTGGGCTATTGTGCTTGCTCGGGCGATAAAAGGGCTTTATTGGGCTGCGGCTATCAAATCAACTTTGCGCTCTTGACCATCTTCGCATGCAAGCTGCGGTGGCGATGGCTTCAGGGTTAAAACCCATCTCTGGCGAAGTGTCACTCGAGGTGAAGTGTGGGCGCACCTGACGGTGATCCGATCCGCACCTCTGCCGCTCCTCGTAGTTCTGGCTGGCCGGGCTTCACAGGCAAAGGGGTTTTGACAGCGTTCCCAAGAATTTTTTACGTGCATGCGTGCGTGCGTGCGTGCCAGCCATTAGTAGCACAGAGCGCAGGACACGGAGCGAAGGAAAAGGAATATTTTTTTAGGTGACCCGGGGGGGGGGGGGCGGTAGGGGGTTGGGGGGGGTGGAGGTGGTGAGGAACGGGGGGGGAGGTGGTGTGCGTGGGCGTGCTTGCATTTAAAGTGAACACAACGTGTCTTCTCAGTTATTGGGCCGTAATCTGAAGGGTAAAGCTGGGGTTAAGGTCGCTAACCCTTACCACAATAATCCGTGTTCTCAATCTGAACCACTCTTCGCGATAGCGAAGCCGACTTTGGCAGTCTGTTGCCATTCGCCGGTCTCGGGGTAGTTTTTTGTTGTTGTTGTTTAGCGCTTCCCCGCTTGCACGCTAGCGTGTCGCTCCCCCCCCCCCCCCCATCACTTCGCGTGGAGAGAGAGATGGGGGGGGGGGGGGCGATGGGCGTTCTACACGCGCGCCGTCATACCGTACTTCACGCACGCCCTCCGCGCAGAACCCCCGAAGCTCCCTCGGGGCTCACTATTCGGACTCTCCGGCTTCTGCTGGAGTGCGCGAGCCCCCATTGACCTTGCTCGCGTGACATTTTCTTACCCCAAAATTTTTGTAACACCCTCACCTCTCGGCGGCGGGTGGGGGGGGAGGGGGTGTAGCGTGTTGTTCGCCCATAAAGTCATAAAAGACGGGTCTGAGCCGTTGATGAGCAGGCGCGCGTGAGTCTTTGCTCCCACACCAGGCAGGAGGTGTAAGAGCCGTCAACATCGCTGGTTGGGCGCCACGGTGACAAGGCGCTAACCACCTCGCCTGGGACGCACGAGGTCGTGGGTTCGCTCCTGACCCAGGCACCTGTTGTGTGTTCGGAGTTCGCACGTTCTCCCCGTGGTCGCGTGGATCTTTCGCCCCAGTCCTCCGGTTTTTCCCTCCGCATTTATAATCGACGTCACGCGCTTCAGAGTATTTGGCTGCTGCTAAAAATGTCTGCACGACGATGATAAACCCACTTCGTTGAGCTGTCATGTGTGATAGCCAGGTCGCTTCTAAATAAAAAAAAAATAGACCCACATTGCCTTACCTGGTAATTTAAGAATTAGTTTTATCAGCGATGACGCGCGCAAGCCTCTTTCTCGAGCACGATCGATTATTTTCTTGTGTCGTGTTCCATTGTGACGCCGCTGTTATTCCCCTCCCCACCTCCTTGGCGGCTCACTTCATTTTTTTTTATCCCATACTCTCTGGTTCTTTCGGTAAAGTCACGTAGGTATAAAATAACAATAAATCACGACTTTTCGATTGCAACACAAGCAATCGTCATCAGGTGGGAAAACCACAGCAATTTTTTTGTTTTGCTGAAGTGGAAGAGAGATGCCGTGGTAAGAGTTATATATAGGTAAGAGAGGGGGGAGGGGCAAGGGAGGGGGGTAGGTGGAGCGTTGCGTGGACGCTAGGAGAGGGATACGTGAGGCTGGACGGGGGTGGGGGAGGGGAAGTGGGCGGGGCTGGAAGTGGGCGGGGCTGGAAGTGGGAAGTGGGGGGGATACAACAACAACAACGTCACTGCAGCAACAATGCCAATGAAGCCAACAATGACAATGCAGCAACAATGCCAATGAAGCCAACAATGCCAATGGAGCAGCAATGCCAAACGCTGGGGATGCAAATTAACTCGGCAAAATAGACTAGTGCCCGGCAAATATGATGGAACAACCATACGCAGTTAAGGTTTTACCTGGTTCATAACATCCTTCCAGTGATTGCTCAATTTGTATCCATCTTCTCGGTTGAAGTTATGTCTGTGTTTATATAATTTTTTTTCCCCTCCAGCCTTTCGTTGGAGACGCACGTGATCACGGGGAACGTGCATAGCCTACGGTTTATTTTGTTTCCCTCTGCGTCTTGCGGTGGTTTCCCAACCCCCCGCTCCCCAAGCCCCCCCCCTCCCCGCCGCCCCCGCTTATATAAAATAAGAATCCCGACGCCCGCCTCTGCTCGTCGTTGCATGGAGCGTCATACTCCGGCGCGTAGGTTTTATTACGCTCGTTTTAAGTTTTTTTTTGCATTCTACTTATTTGCGTTCCTATTAATCCATAAGGTCCGGGGTTCGTACGCGAAGTATGATGGTAATTGATAATACATAATAATAATAATAATAATTCGGTGTCGCTGCTTGTAGCGTCACGCAAATCGCCTCCGTTACCCGAGCAACCGATCGATTGCGCGCGCAACAGAATCGCTTCGCTTTGCCGTCGTCATAATCCCACTTGCAACTGCCTTGTCCACGTGTGAGCGCGCGTAGTAGTTGTGCAACGAGGCGGCGGCGGCGGGGGCAGCCCGAATGCGACCAAGGGAGGGCACGTGACGGGCCGAGCGGACCTCGCCGCGTGCCCGGGGCGTGCGCCTCCCTCGCCGCGCGCAACCCGGTCGCGGAGACGATGCGTTGTTGCGCAACTGATGGGCCCCCCCCCCCCCCGGGTGCACCACCTGGGTTTACGCGTGGTGGGGCGCGTGCACGTTTCACAGGTGAGCCGGCGCTGAAGGATTTGAGCTCCCCCTTTTTTGGCCCTTGCACGGCAAGGAGGCAGCGCGGCGGCCGGAGCCCTCGGGAGATTTCGCCGCGTTTGGAGCGAATCCCTTCATCCCGTGCGCCTTTGGAGCCGCTCTGCTTTTGGTTGTGCATCCAGTGTCCTGTGTGTGTGTGTGTAGTGTCCTGTGTGTGTGTAGTGTCCTGTGTGTGTAGTGTCCTGTGTGTGTGTGTAGTGTCCTGTGTGTGTGTAGTGTCCTGTGTGTGTGTGTGGTTTCCTGTGTGTGTGTGTAATGTCCTGTGTGTGTGTGTAGTGTCCTGTGTGTGTGTGTCGTGTTGTGTGTGTGTGTGGTTTCCTGTGTGTGTGTGTGTGGTTTCCTGTGTGTGTGTGTGTGGTTTCCTGTGTGTAGTGTCCTGTGTGTGTGTGTGGTTTCCTGTGTGTGTGTGGTTTCCTGTGTGTGTGTGTGGTTTCCTGTGTGTGTGTGTAGTGTCCTGTGTGTGTGTGTGTGGTTTCCTGTGTATGTGTGTGTGGTTTCCTGTGTGTGTGTAGTGTCCTGTGTGTGTGTGTGCATGCAGTATCCTGTGTGTGTGTGGTTTCCTGTGTGTGTAGTGTCCTGTGTGTGTGTGGTGTCCTGTGTGTAGTGTCCTGTGTGTGTGTGTAGTGTCCTGTGTGTGTGTGCATGCAGTGTCCTGTGTGTGTGTGTTGTGTGCATGCGTGCGCGCCGGTGGTGAGCGGTAGTCTTGCGGTTAGCGCTACGGACCCGGCTGCCCGAGTTCGATTCCCGGCTCACGGTCAACACCAGTGACGAATATCTGAACCGGACATGGGCATCCCCTAGGTCGACTCGGCCTCAAATGAGTACCTGGTGCAGTGTGTAAACATCGCCACTGGGGAGACAAAGGCGGCCGGTCGTGGGGGTTGTCCCCACAAAGTCCGTTAAAGGCTATGCACAGGGGATCTTTGTCTCTGTACGACCATATGAGCTGGTGCGCGCGTGAGTGGTTATTGTACGAACGAGAGGTAGTGTGTTTTATAATTGACGAATGCGTTGTGTTTGTACGACTTGTTTATCGACGCGTAATCCTTGTTAATGTGTGCACGTGCGTGCGTGCGTGGTTTTATGGCGAGCGACGGTGCGCGGTGTCGAGTGCAACGTGTCGCTGCAGACCGGGCGCTGTCCAGCGTTCTCTTAATTCCCAGCCACTCGCAACAAACAGCGGCGATCAACGAGTTGGAACCTGACCTGCCCTGACCTGACCTGGGCCTGGGCCTGGCTCTCGTCGAGGTCAACTCGGCCTGAAACACGAGTTGACTACCCGGTGCAGTCGGCGCGAGCACGGACGCGTAAATATAAATGTTGTGTCGTTGAATCCGCCGCCACCACCCGACACAGCCGACCGGTAAGGTTTGTCACGTAAACAACACGTGGCAATCGTGTTATTGGTTCTCTCGGTAAAGTCACCACGTGGAAGGGAAACAATAAAATAAAAAATATATAAAACAATGAAATTCTCACGACGTTTCGACTGCAACACAAGCAATCGTCATCAGGTGGGTAACCACAGCAAGAAAATTTGAAAAAACGTGTCGGTTTAAAAAAAAACGCCACTTTTTTTCAAATTTTCTTGCTGTGGTGTTGCAGTCGAAACGTCGTTAAAATTTTATTGTTTTATATTTTTATTATTTTATTGTTTCCCTTCCACGTGACTTTACCAAAAGAACCAAGAATATGAATCCCTGCAGTGACGAAAGCTTTAAGTAAAAATTTAACGTGGCAATCGGTTACTAGTTCGGCACACCGGTGTGTTGGAGAGTTTAACCCACTACAGAATTTACAGTTCCGAGTACTGTGACGTTTTGCCGGTAATTACAACAACCAGCATCATCAGGTGACAGCGAACACACACACAACCGGAGTGCTGAACCAGTCACGAATTTGCACATTTTGCTTACGGTGACGAACCTTTGCTGATATTAGTGACGCATCTATACTTACGGGATCTAACCCCCCTCCCTAAAAAAAAAACCTCTTGGTCGCGGCAGCCCGACTACGTGATAAACGATGCAACCCGTGTCACCTATTAGTGCTGTGCCTGGCTTTTTAATTGATATCTGCTCGTTAACCGCCCCCCCCCCCCCCCCCCAATGCCTTCCCGATAGTTTATCCGGCGTAAAAGTGTGGGGGTGGGGGGGGGGGCGGTGGAACCTTCGTCCCCTTTTCGCGAGACGTCCTCTTAGAATCGCGCGTGTGCATCGCGTGTTCATCGCGTGTTCATCGCGTGTTCATCGCGTGTGCATCGCGTGTGAATCGCGTGTTCATCGCGTGTGCATCGTGTGTGCATCACGTGTGCATCGCGTGTGCATCGTGCTTACTGGCGGGTGTGTGCGGTGGGTGGGGGTGGGGCAGAATGCTAGTAAGCGTGCGCTAGTAAGTGGAATGGAGCGGTGTAAGTGGTTAATGATGATTTAAAAAAAAAACCCGATATATAATGACAAGAAGAGGGTAGAGGGGGTTTCGGGTGAAACATGAGGACACGCAGGGACCAGGCGATGTTTTTTTTTAATTGTGCGGTTTTCGCGCGCATCCAGAGCTACCCGCGCAGAACTAAGTATTGTCGTGGGGCGCTCCGTTGCTTTTCTTATTGTCCTGCTCCTCCTTGCCCGTTCGTTAATGATTGGGACCTCTGTTTTGAAACTCGGATGGCGTCGCAAAGTCTCACGCGCTTGGTTGAGTTTGCTTGCTCGCCGTGCGCGAGTGTGTGTGTGTGTACGCTGTATATATAAACAAATATAAACCGGTACCGCGATGCAAAATAAAAGGGTTACAAAAGATGTGAGCGTTAACTTGATAACACCAACGCATTCACTCGCTGACGTGTTAGCGTGGTTGGCTGCGCACGGTGCGAAAGACGTTCGACCTACAGACAAAACCATACGGAGCGCAGGCACGACATCAGCGCCTCGGGTATTCATGAATCAGGCTCGGGAGAGGAACGTCGGTGATCGCTTAGTTTATTCCCGAATGAGATGGGATCGACTCACTCACTCGACCCTCACTCACCCGACTGTCACTCGCTCACGCGACTCTCACTCGCTCACTCGACTTTTACTCGACTGTCACTCACTCGACTCACTCTCAACTCGACTCACTGGACCCTCACTCGACTCACTCTCAACTCGACTCACTGGACCCTCACTCGACTCACTCTCAACTCGACTCACTGGACCCTCACTCGACTCACTCTCAACTCGACTCACTGGACCCTCACTCGACTCACTCTCAACTCGACTCGCTCACTCGACCCTCGCTGTGTGAACGCGCTCCAGCTGTCCCCTTCGGATCACATTCCGCCCGTTCCCGGAATGCGAGATTTTTTTGTGTTCCTCCCCCCCGATTCCCCCTCCCCCCGCCCCCCCCCCCCAAAAAAACCGCTCCTAAATCCTGGTTCATCGAACCGAGACATGAAACAAGCAACCCCCCCCCTCCGCCCTTCGCCCGACGTTATTCTAACATATGGTCGTCTTAGTAACCGGGTGAGCATTTGGACCCCAGAGCCCTGTGTGGCAGCCTAAACAGCAGATGTGATTGTCTGGGAAATGTTTCTTAGCGTGGGTACATTTAATTATTTTTTTAATATACATACGCTATGTTTTTTTTTGTTAAAGAAATGAACTGCCAAGTATGCCTCCCATAAAGAGCCGGACACGCGGTTTTTTTTTTTCCGCGGTTCGGTTTACGCGGCTTAATGAAGTCACCCCTCGCTTGCACCAACGGCCCGCGCCATGTGCCGCCACCGCCGCCACCGCCGCCACCACCACCGCCACCACCACCGCCACCACCGTCACCACCACCACCGCCACCGCCGCCACCACCACCACCGCCGCCACCACCACCGCCACCACCACCGTCACCACCACCACCACCGCCAGCAGCAGCAGCAGCTCCAGCGTGCGATCGGTTGAACAGCCTCGCACTGCACTCGCAATTCCAGAACGCGCCGACTCGATTCCTAATTCCCGGCGCGGCAGTTAAAACAACGGTGCGGGCGGGTGGGTGAGCGGGCGGGTGGGCGAGCGGGCGGGTGGGTGAGCGGGTGGGTGGGTGAGTGTGCGGATGAGTGGGCGAGTGGGTGAGCGGGCGGGTGGGTGAGTGTGCGGATGAGTGGGCGAGTGGGTGAGCGGGCGGGTGGGTGAGTGTGCGGATGAGTGGGCGAGTGGGTGAGCGGGCGGGTGGGTGATCGTGTTTTCGCTTTGTTTACCTCAAGACTTTTTTTTCAGGAGGGTCCTGAAAAGTTTTCGCAATCGAGGATGATGTTACTGCTGCTGCTGCGGTGATCCCAATTGAGTAAATTTTCGGGTATATTTTTTACATTGGGATATTTTTGCCCTCTGGTTAGAATGTGTGAAGTTTTTTTTTGCTATCGGAGCAAATCCGAGAACCTGAGACCCCGGAAGGAAACTCCCCACTCAGAACAGGGGGAGAGACAAACTCAAAGGCACCCGAGTCTGGAATCGAACCCAGCTACCTTCTTCCTGCGAGGCGCACGTGTTACCACTGCACCACCACCGTGCCATCACACCTCCCCCCCCCCCCACTCCCTTTCACACCGCCTCTGTCCACCCAACAGCACGAATGGCTTCAGCACAGTCGAACGGCAGCTCGCGTGCGGTGGGGTGTGGGTCCTCGCCACCTGTTGCAACAAACACTTTCGTGCAGCGTGGAAGAGTAGACAAAGCACCCTCTCTCTCCCTTCTTACTGCCAGAAGTGGCGTGAGCGAGCACTTCCAGGGCTGCGCCTTGGTCACGTTTCCCTTCGTGGGGAACTCGAAGGCTGTCACGGGTCGCGAGATATTCACGACCTCGCCTGGTATGCAGGAGGTCGTGGATCCAATTTGACCCTGACGCCTGCTGCTGTATGTTTGGAGTTTGCAGTGTCTCTCTGTCTCTCTACCCGTGGTCGCGTGGATTTTTTCTCCGGGTCCTCCGGTTTTTCCCCCTCCACGTTTAGAATCAACGTGAGCTCAGAGTTGTATTTGGCTGCTATAAATGTCCACACGATGAGCCGCTTTGTTGTTGAGCTATCATCATTTGTAATAGCCGCTTTTGAAAAAGAGCTGCATTGCTCAGTAGGGGCCTTACCAAGGTAACAATCTACAAATAGTTTAGTTTCATACGGTATTTTTTTTAGGTTTCAACTCCAGTGACAATTCTGGATGTAATCCCTGAGCCACTCGCCGTTGATCGCTCCCTGCAGGGTCGGCCCCCCCACCCCCTGCTCACTCATCACGCCTTGGGGGCATTGTCAATGCTTAATTGGTCCACGGAACCCGCGCTCTTATCCAGCGGTGGTGCCATTTGCAGCAAACATCCCACATTCCAGTGGCCGGTGCCATTGTCTCACGACAACAACAGCTTCCCCACGCACGCACACACACACGGTGATAGTCATCTTATTGACCCCAGCGGGAGCACACAGGACGGATCACTCCCCCCCCCCCCTAACCAGGAATTGAACTCAAAAAACCTCTCGTTTTTGGTATGGTCCCACCACCCCAACCACCCGTATCACCCCTAGCCCCCCACCACCCCAACCACCCCTAGCCCCCCACGCGACTAACGTCGCAATCCGCGCCTCGCCAAGTCAGTGCGGTCTTAGCGCGGCACTTGCTTCGTGCTGTGTATGTTTTGCCATTGTTTTGTCGCGCATTCCACATATTCTCCCGCACGGTATCCATGCTGCAGCCTGTGCCCCCCACCCCCACCCCCCATCCTCCCCCGCCCCACCAACTCGAAACAAGTGGAATACCAGAATCAAACCCGAAGACACAGCGGGGGGGGGGGGGGGGGTGGGGGGAGCTGTACAGCGCAGCCACAAACCGCTTAGCAGTAGCACGGCCAGTAACTTAGTAAACCTTGTGATCACTGCAGTCCATTGGCGTGACCGCAGCTCTGCAAGCCGCCCGCATACAACTCTGCGTGGTCATCGTCGATCACGTCTTCTCGCCGTTTCCGCGATTGATTCCGCCCACTCCCCCCCCAACTTGTTTCGTGTGGCCACAGGACACGCGCGCGTGATGAATGTCACTCGCCGCGCATCGGAAGCTCAGCGGGGTCTCTCGATGGCCTGGACATGGGCGTCTTTTGATTGGCCGCACGCCGCGCGTGACACGGGCCGCTGTGCACTACTACTGCTGTTGTTATGCTGATGCAGAGGGCAGTCACGGCAACAATGCATTGACGCCTCGGAGCTCTGCTCCAGTGTCCGTGCGTCTCTCGCCTTCGCCTAACCTGGCACTGACCAGCGCGGTGAAGTATGGTCAAACAACCCACCACCCGCACAGCTTGCGGAGGTCAACGTCCACCGTCCGGCAGTGGATTGACACGCAGGGGTTGTGTATGTGCACCAAATGTAAACCAATTTGATGTTACATTTAATCTTAAACCAATCGATACGCTGTCCTCCCCCCCCCCCCCCCATATCGCTATCCCTTTCGCTGCTGATTTGCCTGCAGCATGCCTGAACTATTACGTGACTCGGGGCCACAGCAATATTCAGCCTCTCCCCCACCCATCGGTAGATACTGAACACCCAAATTCACCGCAAGGGAGAGAGAGAGAGGGATGCTCTGGAGCTCGCGGAAAGCTTCACTTTGATGTCTTCGCGCAGAAAACGGAGCGCGCAATGGGCCCTAAAATGACTGCCGCTGACTCGCTTCACCCACCACGCCGGGTGGGTGGGGGGCGCAGAAGTTCGCGTCGCCCAAGTGCCCTTGCCACGAAAAAGTACGCGAAGGCCATACGGGGGGGGGGGGGGGGGGGCGGGGGGGCGGGGGGTTGGTGGTCTTTGCCCTTGGTAGATCGTCCCATGTTTATCCGTGGCACTGTTTAGGAACGCAACACCGATCGTTGTGCGAGTGTTGGGGCGTGATGTCCGGACGTCTTCGCTCCACGTGCCGGGGTTTTAGAGTTGCCACCTGTCCGGAATTTGACCCGGACAAGTCTTTGGGAATCGGCGTCATCTGCGATCAGGCGGCAGGGATTTAATTTGGTTATCGAGATCTGGTGCCGGTGTATCGCTGTGTTGAAATGTATTGCGGGAGACTGCTCCGCAGGTGTTGACACTAAATGTCGTGCTCGCTGAAAAAATGAGACTGATGCACAGTGCTGAGACTCGATCGAGTAGCTCGCTGAGAGAAGAGTCCCAAGTTTATTTGTCGTTTGGGAGGACTCAAGCGAGCGGAGTGAGTCTCGTTTAGCGAGAAACGAAGCTGCGGTGGGATTCATCGATGTGACGAATGCAAATACGGCGACGGAAGCGATGAAGCGAAGAGACATCAGGCGCAGAAAAAAGGCAACTTTAATGAAGCAAGATGGGGTCGCAACTGCAGGCTGCTGCTGCTTCTGCCTCCCTGCTGTCATTTCAAATACCTGACTCGAGTCTTTGAAACTCTCCGTGGGCCTGACGCCACCCCATCTCGCCTCTCTCATCTCCTTCCATGTCCCCACCTCTCGTCCTCTTCGTGTCCCAATATCTCCTCTCTGCCTCTCTCTCTCTCTGTTCCTCTTCTCTGTGCCCAGTCCCCGTTGTGTCGGTCCTTCTCCCTTCTAGCACCCCCTCCACTGGAATCAACTTGCCCTATACATCGAGCAGCACTTGCACCATAGTCTCAACACTGCCATAGACGCAACACTGCCATAGACTCAACCCTGCCATAGACTCAACACTGCCATTGACTCAACACTGCCATTAGACTCACCACTGCCATAGACTCAACACTGCCCATAGACTCAGCACTGCCCGTCCATTAAGGCAGTCCCTCTCTTTAACCTCCTTCCGTCCCTCTCTTAAAGCCTCGCCTCTTCTTCATCGCCCATTCCCAGCCTCTTCACCCCCCCCCCCTCGCTACACCTTTCATGTCGCTCACAGGTGACAACCCTGCCTTGTCCTACGCGGATCGCTCTCGGAGGACGCGGAAAAATGATGAACCTCGTGCTTTTGGAGGTCACCACCACCACAACACGGCGTGAGGCCCGGTGCGGATCGCCGGCGTGAGGCCCGGTGCGGATCGCCGGCGTGAGGCCCGGTGCGGATCGCCGGTGCGGATCGCGGCACGTGGTGAATGGTCGCGGCGCAGTTAAGGAGCGTCCAGGCCAGCCGGCCAGCGCCCGATTGATCACAACGGGCTGTGAATTGTCGCAGCGACCACCGCGCGCGTCGTGCCTACGTAGCGTTGAAGATATTTGGTGATCGTGCGTCACCCAACAATTCATGCAGGAGAATTGGGGGGGGGGGTTGGGATTTTTGGCATGAAATGAATTGGAAAATGCAAATTTCACACCTTGAGGGGGGGGGGGGGGGGGCGAGGGGAGCGGATGGGGGCACAGACATTGCCTGAAGTCCTTCGATGTATACGAGGCGGATCTCGACGGTGCCGCGTCAGAGTCTCCGACACGACTGTTACTTCGTTACTCGCCCTCCGAGGTTCCTTGCTCGCTCGCTGACTCACCCGCGCCGCTCACCCACGCCGCTCACCCGCCCCGCTCACCTGCCCCGCTCACCCGCCCCGCTCACCCACGCCCCGCTCACCCACCCCGCTCACCCCCGCGCCGCTCACCCGCCCCGCTCACCCACGCCGCTCACCCACGCCGCTCACCCGCCCTGCTCACCCACGCCGCTCACCCGCCCCGCTCACTCGCCCCGCTCACCCGCGCCGCTCACCCGCCCTGCTCACCCACCCTGCCCGTCCGCACGCAACTCACGCAGTCCATGCTTTGAGTAATTCTCTCCCCTACGCTGGCTCCAAGTGATGTTTGGCCAAGCAGTGGCGTCGTGCTTTTGAAGTCTCCTTTTTTGCCAAGAAGGTTTTAATAAAGATGGAGAAACACGCGGGCGGGCGGCCGGGCGGGCGAGGGGGGGTTCTCTCTTGCCCCTTTGATCAGGCCACGAGTTGAATTACGGGCGGCGGCTGCTGAAGGCGAGCGGCATTGAGATGAAGCCACGCGGCAGATCAGTAGGGACACCTGCAAAGACAATCGCCAATGTCTTGAAGAGAGGCGAGGGGAGGGGGTGGTGGTGGTGGTGAGATGGGCGTCGAGCGTTAGTCTCGGTGACGCCGATCTAGCGCAGGGCAACAACGGAGAGAAAAAAAAGACGCTCGCTCGCGTGCACCCGTGCCTCGCCGCTGTTGCATCACGAACCTCGACGTGGCGCGGAGTCTCCAAGTGGAGCGAAGACGCGGCGCCAGAATGAAGCGGCGGCGGCTCGGGTCTCGCCTGCAGCGACACCGCCACCCGCCGACATCGCCACCAAAGACAAAGATCCCCCCCGACACGGCCTCGATACTGTTGGGGCAAGTACTGATTAGGCGAGCCGCGTCTACGAAGGCCGGCATGGCATGGGGGGGGGGGGGGTGGGGGGTCAGCACCACGCCAGGCCGCCTTCCCCTACCCAGTGGCGATGTAGATCGCACCGGGGACTCATTTAAGGCGGAGTCGACCTCGGGGAGGCCCTGGGACCGGTTCGTAAAATCGTCACCGGTGTTGGTGGCCCTGAGCGGGAAATCGAACTCGGGGCGCCGGGGTCGTTAGCGCACTCGTGCTGACCGCTGCACCACCGCTCATCTCGAGGCACCGATTCGGAGAGCAACGGTACGCGCAGCCCTGCAGCCGTGACCCCCTCCCCCCGTTGTGTTCGGGAGGTGGGGCCGCGGCGTGGTGTGGGGGGCATATTAATACTTGGGGGATGGTGGGTACGACACGGTCCGTGTTGAATTTGAAACAAATGCTAAAAATCCTGCTCTGCCTCTCACCCCCCCCTCCCCATCCTTCCTTGCGTGTTCCGTTCAAGGCTGCGATGTTCATCATCGCTTTGTTTGCCACTCGATGTGAAATGTTGCACCAACATTGCTGTTAAACTTGACTGAAAGGGTTTACGTGCGTACTGCACGGTGAACTTCTTCCGCACCGTACGTGGTCAACCGCGCTTATCGGAGGTGCGGGGGAAGGTCAACAAGCTACACACACACACACAAAAAGCAGTTCTAAATAAAAATGAGTTTGTCAATCTAGACGATGATGATTTAAAAGTGCGAAGCCGCAGAAGCAGCGCATCTGAACGCACGTGGGATCGGCTAGGGGGGAGTTGGGGGTTGAGCCTTCAGCAGTGGGGTGAACATGGCTCCACGACCTTGCCGTGGGATCGTTGGAGAGTCGGCGTGGCATGGCCAGAGGGCTGTTTGTGGCTGGGATGTGATGTGGCCACAGAGGCCGGGTTAATTCAGTTCCATGTTGGGTGGGTTGAAGATTCATCGTGGTGGGGGGGGGGGGGGGAGGCGGGAGGGGTTACGTTTTCTTAGGGGGGCTATTTGTAAACGGTTATTGTTTTAGGGTGCGCGGGTCACGTGCGTTGTGCTTGAATGGTTATAGGGTTATGGCTGTAGGGTTATGTAAAAAAACGAAAACCAAGTTTATGGTTATTGTCGCCGGCCTACAGAGTCGAGCGGTTACTCTGTAGATGAATCCGCTTCGGGATTGCGGTGCCCCCGTATACGCCGCTCGTCAGATGGACGAACCACGCCGGTGACCTTTAACCCGGGGAGAGCACCCCGTGAACACGGTGAGCCACTGTCACGTGCTTGACGTTCAGCGACGACTTCCATCGGACGCGAAGCGACGTGCTGCTGCTGCTGCTGCTGCGTGAGACATTGGCGCTCATCTCCTGTTCAGATACCGGCGCTGGAAATTCCACATTACTATGGCGGGCGCGAGTATACCTAGAGAATAACAAGGACAACATCCGCTGTTGACTTCCGCCCACAGAGTGGTACTCATTTATATCGACCCCTCCCCCCCCCCGGGAGATGGATCCTTGCCGGAGTCAAACCGCCCCGACCAGGAGTTGAACTCGCAACCTTTATGATTGTGAGCCGCTGCCCTCTGCCGCGAAGCTACCTGGCCGCGTCGTCAATCAAATATATATATAGGCCTCCTGTCAATCCACTGCTGGATGAGAACGCGCAACATTATGATATACAACGTGCGGTCAACAACGAACTTTTGTAGCAATGTTGCACTTCCTTCGCACCGTACGTAGCCACTGCCGTAACGTCGGACTTATTTCTGTGACATCCTCCTTCCAGGGTCCTCCCCCCCCCCCCCTTTTATTTTCTCCGTCGCGATGCGAGTCGCACCGTTTGCACGATGCTGCGACGTTCGGTCACCCGGTCGATCCACCCGGTCGATCCACCCGGCCGCGAAATCGAACACTCCGCGTGCGTGCCACGTGTTTGAGTGCAATCATCTCGTGGCTATTCCAGACCAGCATTATCCAGCAGTATCAATTCGACAAAAGCAAAACTCCACACCGGTTTGGCCATTCAGCGTCTCATCGGCAGAGAAGGGCTCACTTGCGTGGCTTTCTACACAAGCAGAACTCTGGCCCGGTTTCAACATTCAGTGTCTCATCAGCAGAGTCGGGCTCACTTGCGTTGCTTTCTGCCCAAGCAGAACTTTGGCCCGGTTTCAACATTCAGTGTCTCATCAGCAGAGTCGGGCTCACTTGCGTTGGTTTCTACGCAAAGCAGAACTCTGGCCCGGTTTCAACATTCAGTGTCTCATCAGCAGAGTCGGGCTCACTTACGTGGCTTTCTACGCAAAGCAGAACTCTGGCCCGGTTTCAACATTCGTCATCTCATCAGCAGAGTCAGACTCGGGGTTTGTTTCTGGCGGGTGCTGGAATTCGGCGCGTCTTGTCTGGATTACGGGGGGGGGGGGGGGGTGGTTTAGTTGGGACTCCCCCTGATATGAGTCGCCCCAATTGTCATTCGCTTCGAGTGTGAACGCGCGCCACACCCAGACTAAGCAATTCAGCATGCACAACATCAACGACGCATTCACTCACAATATGTCTATTGTTTCTGAACCGTATACAGCAGAGACACACGCGCGCGCGCGCTCGCACGCGAACATAAACAGACGCACGCATACCCACAGATATAGACAAAGATCCCCCCCTATATAGCCTGAACAGACTGTTGGGGCAAGTGCTGTTCGCGAGCGGCACCCGTGAAGGCCGGCACGGCACACGAGGGGGTGGGTGGCCAGCGCCACGCCCGACCGCCTTTGTCTCCCCAAGTGGCGATGTTTACGACACGCCGCACCGAGTACTTATTTGAGGTTGAGTCGACCTAGGGGAGGAGGCAATCTTTGCCACTGTTATTGATCGCGAGCAGGAGTCGAACTCGGGACGCCGGGTTCATTGCACAGTGCGCGAACCGCTCCACTACCACTCCCCACACACAAAGACTAAGATTCCCCGTATAAATATTAACATACTGTTGGGGCAAGTGCTGTTAGCGAGCACACACACACACTTACATACACACTTTCACAATTGCACAACAACAACACCCGCCATTCGCCACTAATAGGGTGGTGACGTCACCACGGTGCTCTGTGCCAGGCTAGGTGCACCTTGAGGCCACATTAAGTGGGAATAGGGTTTTCCCCTTTTTTCTGGCAACAAAACAGGTGTTAAGTATTTTGATTTAAAGCTTTCGTGACTGCAGGGATTCATATTCTTGGTTCTTTCGGTATTGTCACGTAGAAGGGAAACAATAAAATAATAAACATTTGTATTGTTTTATATTTGTATTATTTTATTGTTTCCCTTCTACGTGACTTTACCGAAAGAACCAAGAATATAGGTGTTAAGTAGATAAAACGCCATACTGAAACCTTTTACAAGGAATTATGTCTGCATTAACCACAATACTTGTGGTCAAAATGCAACTAATAAAACACACTGATAATATACGCAAGACAATGCATATATTATCAGTGTTTTTTTTATGCAGACATGATTCCTTGTAAAAGGTTTCAGTTTGGTGTTTTAACAACTTAACACCTGTTTTGTTGCCAGATACAAGGGGAAACACCTATTATCATATTTTGGTACTGACAAAGGAGGTCCCATGATGTAGATGGCAGGAGGTCACGGGACAGACCCAGATGTTATGGGTTGACTGACTGAGATGACTGGCAGATACACCACCTATGCTCCGGCCTGTACCACTTGTGATAGGATCATTGCCTCCACCTGCCTAGTAGCGTCCTTCCTGAGCCTCCTCCTCCTCCTCCTCCACAGAGGTCGATCTTGACACCGCTGGTACCAGTTACTAGTCCACATCCTCCTGTACTGCATCAGCTCCATCTCTTCTCCAGCCGGTGCCGCGTCCGTTTAGCCCCCTCTAACCAGCGACGTGACCCATCCAACGTATCCTCGTCTGCGGGAAGAGCTCACTTATGGCACCGTGTCAGGATATTTCAAGGATCTGTGAGCTCCGCGCCGTGTGATCCAGCCTCGTTAAACCCAGGATGGATGTTGTCCCATGTGTCGTGCAGCTGCTCCTGCAAAAAAAGGAGGCCCCAGGTGTTGCGAGCACGCGAAAAGGGAGGCCAATGACTGCTGGCGAGAAGAACCTGGCAGGAGATTCGTCGGGAGCGACAGGCCAAAACGGCTTCAGGACGCAAATGCAGCGCAACAGCCGATGGCAAGGCAATGCCACCCGGGGGATTGCAGAGTGAGACCGCCGCTGCCGAACTGGAACTGGACGCGGGGTCCAGATGCAACAACTCCTCCAGCCTCTGCACCAGCACCCCATGACCCATGGAAGTCGAGGCAGTGGAGTGCTCAATTGACGCGTGGTAGGCAGGCATGTGCTTTGTCTTAGTGGGTGGCGGCGTTGGTGGTGGTAACTAGCTCCACGTTTCGCAGCAGGGTCTCCAACTCCCTCCCAGAGTTAGTAACACTTAACAGGTCATAAGCATGCGCCTTGACACAGTTGACCAGGAGAGAGTCATCCCTTGACCACATCCACGCATCGATCAGCCTCCCCATTGTATATCCGTGCAAGATGGAAATTCCTCCGGTGCAGCCGTGGACAGCTTCTCGGGCTCCGTGCTGATGGAAGATGCTGCGTGCTGTAGGGGGCCGCCAGAGGACGTCCCTCTTGCTGCCCAAGGTAAACAGTGAGCAGCTCCGACTCCTGGCCACCACCGCGACGACCGTCCTGAATGATTGTGAGCAGAGGGCCTGGGACTCCGAAAGCCAGGAAGGATAACCCAGAGCCCCTGGCCTATTCGTGTTGTTGTGGGCCCTGAGCAAGATGAACAAAGCAGAGATGTAGGTCCCGTTGAGATTCCCTACACCTCTGCTGGAGCAGGCGGATACAACGGCGTTTGGTGGATATTTTTCCGGTACGGCCATCGGAGGCTAAAAAAGGCAACCGGGCAGAACCCTCTTGGCAGAGAGCCACGAGACTCGGCGAGCCTTCCCCGAAATACGAAGCGGAGACATCCTTCGAAGGCCACCCCTTGCAGCCATATCTCGAGCTGCTTCAGAAGGCCTCTCCCTCTTACCATCCCGCTTCAGTTGTACCGCACACAATCAGCACGTCCTTCAGGGACGACGTCCACAGGACTCATTGCGCACACACAAAGCGCTCTCCACACACGAACCACAATATCCCTTTGCTGATCTCGTGAAGGGGCATAAACCATCGTCGCGCGAACTCCGCTCATCATCCTCGCAGCAGCAGCAGCAGCGACTTTTAGGCTGACCATCGAACAGAGACGGTGGGTCACCGCATCGCGCGGCGCTTTCAGATGCGCTTGTGCGGCCGTCTGGAACGTTCTTTCCTTCCGAGGTTAGGACGCCCACTGGAGCTGTGCACTTTTAAATCATCTCGATCGAACACTCAATTTTTTTTCCGAACTGCTTCTTGTGTTTAGCTTGTTGCCCTCACCCCCGCACCCCCGATCAGCAACGGTTGGCTTCGTACGTCGCGAAAGAAGTTCAACATACATGCGGTGCGCACAGCAATAGACATCGCTACGTACAACATCCTCAGCGCCGTCCGGCTTCAGGGTCCTCCCTGCGATCGCACATCTCTGGGCGCCACCTCAATGCCTCTGTCGCTCACTCGCCCTCCTCCTCCCTGCACACCACGCACGTCCCACCCGTCACGACCTCCTCCTGATCCTCGTCCTCCCTGCACACCACGCGTGTTCCATCCGTCACGACCAGCTCATCCCTTCGTCTTCAATGATCACGTGTTCGTCGCTTCGTGCGCAGTCTCGCCCGCGTCCTGTTGCGAACCGTCCAGTCCATTCAACAAAATAGGATGGAGGAGGCATCGTCGTAGTCATCATCGTCATCATCATTATCATTATCGTCATCATCATCATTATCATCATCATCATCGTCACAGCAGCGCGTCACCACTCCGCTACTCCTGACGGAATTCACGTGGCTCATCAACCACCTCCGTGTCAAGCTACAGCTGTTGCGGCACGGTGACACCAGCCACGCGAAGAATCAGGCGGCAGATTCAAGAGATTCGGACCGAGACCCATAGACTTACACGGTGGCGAGATGTCAACTATCTCGCCTGGTATGCAGGAGGTTAGTGGATACGATCCCGACCCTGACGCCTGCTGCTGTAGATTTGTAGTTTCTCTCTCCTCGTGGTCGCGTGGATTTTTCTCCGGTGTCCTCCGGTTTTCCCCTGCACATTTAGAATCAACGCCACGCGTTTAGAGTATTTGGCTGCTATAAATTTCCACACGACGATAAGCCACTTCGTTGAGCTATCATTTGTGGCCAGGTCGCTTCTGAAAAAGAGCTACATAGCTCAGTGAGCCTGACCTGGTAAAATAAAAATAGTTGCTATTTAATAGATTCGAATACAGACCCATACACTCGCATAGAGGCCCAAAGACTCACACAGAGATCTTTAGATTATCACTGAGACCCATAGACTCAGAGATCTATAGATTTAAATACAGACCTCTTGGCTCGCATAGGGAGCCATAGAATCACACAGAGATCTATCGATTCAGATACATACCCAGAGACTCGCATAGAGACCCATATATTTACACAGAGATCTTTAGATTATCACTGAGACCGATCGACTCACTTAGAGATACAGTATATATTCAGATACAGACCCACAGACTCCCATAGAGAACCATAGACTCACAGGGATCCATTGAAGGAGGCATCGTCACAGCAGCGACGATTCACCATTCCTCTACTCCACACGGAATCATCTGGGCTCATCAACCAACTCTGTGTAGAATCGCAGCTTTTTGCTCTTAGAGTCTGCAGTCAGCATCAGCGGTATGCAGAAGAAGATAATGTTTAAAAAAAAAACCGATGACTTCATGAAAAATAAGAATAGGTTTTACCCTTTCTGGCAATAAAACAGGTTCTCTGCTGTGACGCTGGTGACACTTGGCCATAAAGAAAGCTGCTGTATCTGGTGCAGGCCAAATCAGTTTCAAAGACAATGCATCATTTATTATAATCAGAGCTTGTTTGTTGGCATATTTCACGACAAGCGCGTGTGATTAATGCAGTAATTTAATTCCTTGCAGAAGGTTTCTATTTGGTGTTTGAACATCTGAACACATTCCTGTGTTTGTTGGCAGAAAGAGTAAAACCTATTCTTACTTTTCGTACTTTGATACTGGCAAAAAAAAAAACCTCTAAAAAAGCTCCCGCGATAAACTATTACCGCGTTGGAGTCTTCTAACAAATACATACCGAGGACAAACAATGGGCGTGTCGATAGCCCCAGATCCATAACCGGAGATTGTGGCCGTGTGCGTGCTCAGCCCCCGGTTCGAGTCGCCCCTTCTTTAATTTTTTTTGTTTGCACGGCGGTCGCGATCGCGCAGGAAAATAAAAAAAAGACATAAAAGACTCCGTTGACGTTCTGCCGTACAGCTCCGCAAATCGCAGCGACACTGCGCCCTGAGAATATCACTACAAGGCAGATTGAATTCCCACACTTGTGCAACACAGCCATTAGGTGCGCCACGTGACTTCGTTTCTGGCCGAGTGGCGGTGGTGGCGGTGGTGTTGGTGGAGTGTGGGCGAGCAGGAGCCGGGTTTTTTTTTGCCAAACTGTGTATAGGGGTGCCATGGTGAAAAACCCTCAACAATGGTCGCTTCGTATTTTGTGTCAAATCATAATAAGGACATTCGTAACAACGGTGACGCGCGCGCACACACACACACAGAGAGAGCTAGCGAGCGGTTATCGCGTGAAGGATGAACGCTTGGGTGCACTCACCGGCTGTGTCGGCGAAGGGCGAGTGCCCCGAGAGATAAGGAAATTATCCAGGCGCTGATTTCAGCCACAGGTCGGGCCGCAAACTACAAAGTGATCCTTCGGCGTTTTAAATGTCAAGTCTCGGTGGAGGGGGTGGGTGGGTGGAGGGGGTGGGTGGGGGGGAAGGCCGGGGGAGAGGGGAGGTGGGCGATTCAAATCTGATTTCTTGCTCGCAATGAGAATCCCAGGAGGTTGCTCGTCGCCTCGGTTTTGCACAGCCCCGAGGCGCGGTGGTCCACGAACACAAAGTCCCGCCACTGAATCGCATTTGCACGGTAAAATAATCGTGATAATAATAATCATCACCCTGCAGTCACCGCACGGCTGGGACAAAGACCCGAGATGAGGGTACGACGCCGCCGCGTGCCGTATCATTCCGCGGACTGTATCATAGCGCTCAGCCGCACGGCTCAGAAACTGTGCTGTAACGGCCGTGTTCCGCGTTATAACAGGCGCATGCTACGTTATAACAGGCGCGTTCTACGTTACAACAGGCGCGTTCTACGTTATAACAGGCGCATGCTACGTTATAACAGGCGCATGCTACGTTATAACAGGCGCGTTCTACGTTATAACAGGCGCGTTCTACGTTATAACAGGCGCATGCTACGTTATAACAGGCGCGTGCTACGTTATAACAGGCGCGTTCTACTTTATAACAGGCGCGTTCTACGTTATAACAGGCGCATGCTACGTTATAACAGGCGCATGCTACGTTATAACAGGCGCGTTCTACGTTATAACAGGCGCGTTCTACGTTATAACAGGCGCATGCTACGTTATAACAGGCGCATGCTACGTTATAACAGGCGCGTTCTACGTTATAACAGGCGCGTTCTACGTTATAACAGGCGCGTTCTACGTTATAACAGGCGCATGCTACGTTATAACAGGCGCATGCTACGTTATAACAGGCGCATGCTACGTTATAACGGGTGCATACTGCATTATAACAGGCGCGTTCTGTGTTATAACAACGAGTTCGTTCCGTGTTATAACTGCCACGTTCTGCGTTATAACGGGCGCATTCTGGGCGCGTACTGGATAATAATGGTCACGTTCCACGTTATAACTGCCGCGTGCTATGTTATAACGGGCGCGTTCTGCGTTATAGAGGGCACGTGCTGCGTTGTAACGGGCGCGTATTCTGCGTTATAACAATGTGCGAAAAAATGTGTTCCCCAAATGGAGGAACTGCGTTACAGTGAAGACGCGTTGTGCGAACGTGCGTTAAGCGAAAAAAGTTACCCGAGATATGGTTTGTCTGTACCGCACGAGGTGGCGTAACTTTAGCCGGGTCCAATTTCTCGAACGTGTGGAGATTTCACGACATGAACTCTCGTTGGCCGTGGAAATGAATTTTATACCTTAAGTGGAACCGATGTCTGCCCCTGCCAACAGATTACTGCAGTGGTGAAAATTGTAATTTATTATGTCAATGACAATGATTTGATTTACAGTGAGGGAATAAAAGTATTTGATCCCCTGCTGATTTTGTACGTTTGCCCACTGACAAAGAAATGATCAGTCTATAATTTTAATGGTATGTTTATTTGAACAGTGAGAGACAGAATAGCAACAACAAAATCCAGAAAAACGCATGTCAAAAATGTTATAAATTGATTAGCATTTTAATGAGGGAAATAAGTATTTGACCGCTCTGCAAAACATGCCTTAGTACTTGGTGGCAAAACCCTTGTTGGCAATCACAGAGGTCAGACGTTTCTTGTAGTTGGCCACCAGATTTGCACACATCTCAGGAGGGATTTTTTCCCACTCCTCTTTGCAGATCTTCTCCAAGTCATTAAGGTTTCGAGGCTGACAGTTGACAACTCGAACCTTCAGCTCCCTCCACAGATTTTCTACGGGATTAAGGTCTGGAGACTGGCTAGGCCACTCCAGGACCTTAATGTGCTGCTTCTTGAGCCACTCCTTTTTTTGCCTTGGCCGTGTGTTTTGGGTCATTGTCATGCTGGAATACCCATCCACGACCCATTTTCAATGCCCTGGCTGAGGGAAGGAGGTTCTCACCCAAGATTTGACGGTACATGGCCCCGTCCATTGTCCCTTTGATGCGGTGAAGTTGTCCTGTCCCCTTAGCAGAAAAACACCCCCAAAGCATAATGTTTCCACCTCCATGTTTGACGGTGGGGATGGTGTTCTTGGGGTCATAGGCAGCATTCCTCCTCCTCCAAACACGGCGAGTTGAGTTGATGCCAAAGAGCTCCATTTTGGTCTCATCTGACCACAACACTTTCACCCAGTTGTCCTCTGAATCATCAGATGTGCATTGGCAAACTTCAGAGGGCATGTATATGTGCTTTCTTGAGCAGGGGGACCTTGCGGGCGCTGCAGGATTTCAGTCCTTCACGGCGTAGTGTGTTACCAATTGTTTTCTTGGTGACTATGGTCCCAGCTGCCTTGAGATCATTGACAAGATCCTCCCGTGTAGTTCTGGGCTGATTCCTCACCGTTCTCATGATCATTACAACGCCACGAGGTGAGATCTTGCATGGAGCCCCAGGCCGAGGGAGATTAACAATTATTTTGTGTTTCTTCCATTTGCGAATAATCGCACCAACTGTTGTCACCTTCTCACCAAGCTGCTTGGCAATGGGCTTGTAGCCCATTCCAGCCTTGTGTAGGTCTACAATCTTGTCCCTGACATCCTTGGAGAGCTCTTTGGTCTTGGCCATGATGGAGAGTTTGGAATCTGATTGATTGATTGCTTCTGTGGACAGGTGTCTTTTATACAGGTAACAAGCTGAGATTAGGAGCACTCCCTTTAAGAGTGTGCTCCTAATCTCAGCTCGTTACCTGTATAAAAGACACCTGGGAGCCAGAAATCTTTCTGATTGAGAGGAGGTCAAATACTTATTTGCCTCATTAAAATGCAAATCAATTTATAACATTTTTGACATGCGTTTTTCTGGATTTTGTTGTTGTTATTCTGTCTCTCACTGTTCAAATAAACCTACCATTAAAATTATAGACTTATCATTTCTTTGTCAGTGGGCAAACGTACAAAATGAGCAGGGGATCAAATACTTTTTTCCCTCACTGTAGTTGTTGAAAGTTAACACCTAACAAAGCAGAGTCGTGTACACACAACAACAACCATCATTCGATACTAAGTAGTGGTGACGTCACTGCAGTGCTTGTGCCAGGCTAGGTGCACTTTGAGGCTACGTGAAGTGTCGACGACTCGCAGGCAGGAGGTCACGGGACTGACCAAGATGCGCCACCTGCGCTCCCTACTGTGCCAACTTGCTGTCCTTTATCCGCCCGGCGCTCCGCTTGTTGTTGTGAGCGTCGCTCCTCCGTCCTCTGTTGTTGCTGGAGGGCGACTGCTTCTAACTGCCCAATAGCGTCCTTCACGAGCCTCCTCCACAGAGGCCGATCTTGACACCGCTGATACCAGTCGTCGGCAAGTCCACTCAGCTCCACGTCCTCCTGTACCACATCACTCCATCTCTTCTCTAGCCCGTGCCGCGCCCGTTTAGCCCCCTCGATCCGGCCAAACAGAAGTTACTTGGGCACGCGGTGGCTGTGCATGCGGCTGACGTGACCCCGTGTAGCCGTAAGCCAGAGTTGGCAGCAGCATCAGCAGCATCATCATCGTCCTCATCATCATAATCGCCAATGCCATTTCGTTTTAACATCCTCAGCGAGACAAATGAATGTCAGATCTATCAGTGCGCGGGAGGGCCTCCGTGGGTCCGCGAAAGGGCATTGCGATTCGGTGGAAATTGGCGCAGTCACAGGAGGTCTCGCCAGCCAGGGTGCAAATGAATCGTTGTCCTCACCAGAAACGCTTGGGGTGGGGGTCGGGGGGGGGGGTCGGGGGGGGCGGGGGACACCGCTGTGCCAACCACGGTGCCCACAGCGTTGTGGGAAGGAGGCCGCTTGCAAAAGATCGGCCGGTGCCACGTCAAATCTGTCGGGACGACGAGTAGCTCGGAGCGGTCGACTGCACGCTGCTCTGATTGAGATAGAGAACATATATATACACTACGAGTAAACTGAACTCGTGTTTTATTTTTATTTGACAAGGTAAGGCCCACTGAGTTATACTGTTTCGGTATTTAATAGAGGTTAAAAAAAGTTAGATCGCGTAAATATAAAAGTGTCTTCGTTGGTTCTTTCGGTAAAGTCACGTAGAATGAGAATAAAATAATAAATTGATAAAACAAAATAACACAATAAAATTCTCACGACGTTTCGGCCACAACACAAGTGGCCTTCATCAGGTGAGAATTTTATTGCGTTATTTTATTTGATTAGTTTATTATTTTATTCTCATTCTACGTGAATTTACCGAAAGAACTAAAGAAGATGAATCCTTGCAGTCACGAAAGCTTTAAATCGAAATATAAAAGTGTCGTGAAACCCGTCGTCACCACCGGACACAGCCAATGAGTAAAGTTTGTCACGTAAACAACACACATTCGAGTACTCGAATTGTAAATGTTGTGGGTTTACTCTCCAACACACCGGTGTGCTGAAGTAGTTACGAATTTAATAATCATAGGGTTTTCCCCTTTTTTTCTGCCAGAAAAAAGGGGAAAACCCTATTATTATATTTTGGTACTGGCAAAAGAGGTCTAATGCTATAGTTACGAATTGACATGTTTTATTTACGTGACAAACCTTACTAATTGGCTGTGTCGGGTGGTGGCGGGTTTAACGACGCAATTATATTTATGAGATCTACCCCAAAACACCTCGATTATGGATAATATTGGTCGCGAGAGCCGACGAGGTGTTCACCTGTATAGGTCTTGTTCAGAAGCGACCTGGCTATCACAAATGATAGCTCAGCGAAGTGGGTTTATCATCATCATCATCACGTGGGAATGTATAGCAGCCAAATGCTCTGAACGCTTGACGATTATTAAATTATAAATGTGGAAGGGAAAAACCGGAGGACCTGGAGAAAAATCCACGCGACCACGGGGAGAGAGAGACACACACACGCATGCAAACTCAAAAGATACAGTTTAACACGTAGCGGGCGACAGGGTCGGGATTGAGCCCACGACCTCCTGTGCACCAAGCGAGGTAGTCAACATTTCGCCAACTCTGTGCGCGGTGGCGGTAATGGAGATATATATTTTTTGGAGGGGGGGGGGGAGATTTAACAGAAGATGTGAATCAAGAAATGAAGGAATAAAATAAACGAAGAGGAATGGTTGTTGTTGTCGTTATTGTTGTTGTTATTGTGCGTGTTTACCCGGGAATGCTTCACCGGCTGCCGTGACCCTTTTGCAGGAGGCTCGTGGCCAATCTTTCACAGCAGGGCGGGCGATGATTTTTTTTTTAGCTGCGCCCCGGTGAATCTAAAGGAGTCGCATCTTCTCCGTCCCAGCGTTTAACGAGCTGAGATAGTCTACCGAGTTGCAAGTTGGACAGGGCGCACACTCAAAGGATTGTTCTACTTTCGGACATCTCAGGAACATCGGTGATAGACTCGGGACATATCAATTCCAGATGTTATAGGCACGGAACAATGTGGTTGGCCCGGATGCAAGCGGTGCAGAAATGGGATGCGTTGCATCTATCGGTGTGGAGTTTTGAGAGTTGTCACACCTAGGGGGATTTGCTCCCACAATCAGTCCACGGTCCATCCGCTGCCCGACGGAGTCATCCCCCCCTCCACCCCCCCTCCAAAGCTGTCACCATCTCCACGGTCGTGGCAAAGTTATCGTTCCATTCCGGCATCTGTACACCGGCTGATATCCGTCGCTCCATCTCCACAGTGGAGGGTTCTTTTCTCTCGGAAGCGTCTCTCTCTTTGGGCTGTCACTCCGACGTTAGCCTTGACCTTGGTGAATGGAATTGTTACTTTAATTAATTGTCATAAAATGTTTTGTCAGGAATGAAAGTGCTATGTAACCGTCTTATCCGCATTCATGAGGTGCACTTTTTATCCCTGTGCTTTAAAGCAACATTTGTCGGTGCGTTATATAATTATCCACTAGGTCCGTGTGTGTGTGTTTATGTGTATGTGGAGCGGTAGTGTAGGGGTTAGCGCGCTGCAGTTACGAACCTGACCACCCAAGTTCGATTCCCGGTCCTGGGCCTCCCCTAGGTCGACTCAGCCTCACATGAGTACCTGGTGCGGTGTGTAAACATCGCCACTGGGGGAGACAAAGGCGGTCGGGCGTGGGGCTGGCCACCCACCCCGTCGTGCGCCGTTCCTGCCTTCACAGGTGCTCGCGAACAGCACTTGCCCCACCCACAGCCTGTTAAAGGTTATTGTGGGGGGGACCTTTTGTACTTATTAGTGTGCGCGCGTGTGTGTGAGACAACATTTAAATAACTTTATTGACACCGGACACAAGTATAAGATGCGTCTCATTTTCGCGCCACGGTGGCTACGAGATGTTAACTCCCTCGCCAGGTCTACAGGAGGTCGTGGGTTCGACCCCGATCCTGACGCCTGCTGCTGCTGTATATTTGGAGTTTGCGTGTCTCTCTCTCTCTCTCTCCCCGTGGTCACGTGGATTTTTTCACGGGGTCCTCCGGTTTTTCCCCTACACATTTAGAAACGACATCGCCACGCGTTTAGAGTATTTGGCTGCTGCTCTAACATGTCCACACGATGATGATGAGCCGCCAATTGTGTTGACCTATCACTTGTGATCACCAAGGTCGCTTCTGAACAAGAGTTGCGTAGCTCAGTGGGGCCTTACCTGGTAAACACCCCTATAAACGACTAATCACGAAACGACGACGGCTCCATAGAGCCCAGTGTGTAGTGTAGTGTATAGTGTAGTGTATATTGTTGTGTAGTGTATAGTGTAGTGTAGTGTGTAGTGTATAGTAGTGTAGTGTATAGTAGTGTATAGTGTAGTGTATAGTGTAATGTAGTGTATAGTGTAGTGTATAGCGTAGTGTATAGTAGTGTATGGTGTATAGTAGTGTAGTGTATAGTAGTGTATAATGTAGTGTATAGTAGTATATAGTGTAGTGTATAGTAGTGTAGTGTATGGTAGTGTATAGTAGTGTAGTGTATAGTAGTGTATAGTGTAGTGTATAGTGTAGTGTATAGTAGCGTATGGTGTATAGTAGTGTAGTATATAGTAGTGTAAAGTAGTGTATAGTAGTGTAGTATATAGTGCAGTGTATAGTAGTGTATCGTATAGTAGTGTAGTGTATAGTGTAGTGTATTGTAGTGTATAGCGTAGTGTATAGTAGTGTATGGTGTATAGTAGTGCAGTGTAGTGTATAGTAGTGTAGTGTATAGTAGTGTAAAGTAGTGTATAGTAGTATAGAGTGTAGTGTATAGTAGTGTATCGTATAGTAGTGTATAGTAGTGTAGTGTATAGTAGTGTATAATGTAGTGTATTATAGTGTATAGCGTAGTGTATAGTAGTGTATTGTGTAAAGTAGTGTGGTGTATAGTAGTGCGGTGTATAGTAGTGTAAAGTAGTGCATAGTAGTGTAGTGTATAGTAGTGTAGTGTATAGTAGTGTAGTGTATAGTAGTGTAAAGTAGTGTATATAGTATAGTTATAGTTTTGAGTTTAGCCTAAAACCATTTTTACTTTTCAGAGCGTCTTATAATCCAGAGAATCCGGTCAAACGTTGGGTTTCACATGAACCTCCATTGTCATCAGTCGTCAAGTTGCCCCTCGCAAAATTCCACCGCCTGCCATAGTAATGTGGAATTGCCACCCGCTGGCTCAGGGCTGTACACGGTAGGTGAGCGCCGCGTGAACGTTCGTTTGGGGAGCAGCAGCAGCAGGTGTTGAAGGGTTCATGGTTGCGTTAACCCTTATCGCTTGCACCTTCAATAGTGCTGATTGTTGCTGGCCGCAGGCAATCAATGACTTTGGAAAAATCCGTACTGTATATACTCAACGATCACTCAACCACTAATCTTAACTCCTCATTCCACACACACACACACCACCACCAACAACAAAGGCAAATATCCCTCGTATAGCCTGTAACAGGCTGTTCAGTCAAATGGTTTTAGTGAGCAACTATGAAGGCCGGCACGGCACACGAAGGGGTGGGTGGCCAGCACCACGCCTGACCGCCTTTGTCTCCCCAGTGGCGATGTTCTACACACTGAACCAGGTACTCATTTGAGGCTGAGTCGATCTAGGGGAGCCTGCGTCGACCTAAGGGGGAGACCCAGGACCGGTTCAGACAATCGTCGCCGGTGTTGGCCGTGAGCGCGAATCGAACCCGGGTGGACACGTTGGTAGCGCAGCGCGCTAACCGCTCCACCACCGCTCCCCATACCACCACCACTATCCCTCTATCCACCACCACATCCACCCCTCCCTCCCACCTCTCACTCGCTCAACCTTCCTCCTCCCCTCTACTTGGACTCTAGACTCGCCCTCCCTTCTCCCCTCCCCACCACCGCCCACCCTCCCCATCACAATCACCACCCCCCTCCCTCCCCTTCCACCCACCTTCCCCATCACAATCAACACCACCTCCCTCCACCCACCCTCCCCATTACAATCACAACCCCCTCCCTCCCTCACCCTCCACCCACCCTCCCCATCACAATCACACCCCCCCCCACTCCCCATCACAATCACAACCCCCTCCCTCCCCCTCCACCCACCCTCCCCATCACAATCACCACCCCCCTCCCTCCCCCTCCTCCTCCCATCTCCGCTCACGCGCTATAAATGGTAGCCGAGTCGACTCACTGTCATCTGCGCGCCCCTTCCACAGGAGAGACGGCGAATAGCGAAACTCCACCAACTCCTCCTCTCCGTCCCGAAGCCCCTCTCCAGCATCACAGATCCTGCTGCCGAACCACATTGCCGCTAGGGGCCCGGATAGCATCAACCTGCACGGTGGCTTAGTAAATCAGACATTATGCAAACACGAAGAGAGATCTGAGTGCGCGTGCGTGTGAGAGAGAGAGAGAGTTCGTTGCACGGCTGGATAGAACTCTGAGCGCAGCGTAACGCTGACAACAAAGACAAAGATCCCCCGTATAGCCTTGACGGACTGCGTGGCGGGGGGGGGGGCAAGTGCTGTTAGCGAGCGAGCAGACGCGCGCGCGAAGTAGCAGACACGAGGGGTGGGGGAACGTACGCGCAGACTCTCAACACCCACCCACACACGCGCGCACACAGACACGCACACATACACACACACACAGACACGCACACACATACACACACACGAGTGTATCGTACACTCGAGCACCCCACTTGCGACAGACACACATACACACACACACGCGCGCGCATACACACATCCACACGCGCACGCAGAGGGGATGGGCAAGGCCAGACGACGAATCTCCTCGCTGCCGTTGTAACTCAACTCACACACCCACGCCGCCAATGTTAAAGCGGCAGACGTTTGGGCGAGCAACGCTCATTTTGGCGAACGTCTCAGCTGGTCGGCAGGAGGAGCTGCTGCAGCTGCTGCTGCCGCTGCTGCTCGTGGTGTTGGTGACTGCCTGCGCTACTTGGTAGTAATCCGCAGCACTGTTGATGTTCGTGGATCCTCGTCGTGGCATCGAAGACGACCGAGGAGGAGGAGGAGGAAGGGAAGCGTGAGCGTGGCGTGGTGATCACAGAAGCACTTTTCGTTGTATCGCGTGAACGACCGACGGCGCGCTGCAGCAGCCGCCAGCAAATTACAGAGTCGGGGAGAAGCCCCATCCAGCAAGTGCGCTGATTCTCGTTTTTCGCTGGTGGTGGAGGAGGAGGAGGAGGTGCGTTGGGAGACGGTCGCGCACGCCTCGCCGAGTAGTTTGTGCATTGCAGCGACGAGCCTCGTAGGCGCACTCGCTGGGCTGGTGGCCTCGTTCGTTTGGTGCCACCGAAGCAGCGGTGGTGGGTGGCGAGCCGAGGGGGGGGGTAGTTGGAGGGGGTTTGTCGAGGCTGCCGTGAAAAGGATTTGATTCTCGCCTCCAACTTTCGTCACGAGATTCGTCGAGCGCGCGGGGTTGGAGAGAGGGGGGGGTGGGACTGAGTTGGAGTAGCGAGGAAGGAGGAGGAGTTGGTGGTGGTGGTGTCGAGGCGCCTCGTGTTTCCCCCTCTGTGTGAGTCGGGGCTGTGATACGGCGCAGTGAAGGATCGAGTCGGCATCAGCGGCATCTCTTTTTGTTTGGGGAGCGTTTCAATTTTTTTTGTTTCACCGCCACCACACAAAAAAAGCAAAGCTGCCGACAACAGATCAACGTAGAGAGAGAGAGAGGGGAGAGTCTCACTTTTTGCGGTTCGAGTGGAAGCGACCACATTAAGATCCGAGCGTTTCCCATTGAGATCGAAGTAAGAGTCGCGCAGAGGCGGAGAACAACAACAACGACAACAACAACAACGACAACAACAACGAGTGAACGTCTCTGGACTCGTCCCCGGCAACGTCAAGTGCTCGGATTGAGAACGCTCGACTGTTGCTGGTCTGAAAGCAACGCGCGATAAGACGCCGATTTAAATCTCCTGGACTCGCCTGACCCCGAAGGTTCAGCTTGAACCATCATCACCATCATCAACCATCGTTCATCCCGAGCGTTCCTATTCGAAAGCGCTTCGATTGAACACTCCGCTCCGATTTTTTTTTAAAAAAAATTCTGATCCGGAACGATAAGAAGATAAGACGTGGCTGGCGGAGACGCCATGAGACACACGTCCCAGGGAGGAGGAGGAGGAGAAGGAGGTCTGTAAGGTTTTCGGAGAGAGAATCCGAGACGAGTCGAACGGAGGAGTTCGCGAGACGAAGAGCGCGCGAGAGCGGTGGCCACGTCTCGCCATGGATCTGCGGACCCAGCTGCTGATCGCGCTCTGTCACGTGTGCTTCATCGGCGCCAAGGTGAGTGTGGCTGAGAGCGAGTTTCAATGGAATCGGAGTTATGATGATGATCATCATCATCATCAGCAGCGGTGTCGTGATCATAGTCGTAACAGCATTGCCAGTGTGATGGTCTCAATTAGTCTGACTTTGTAACACGCATCACACTTAACCGCATCGGAATCGTCGTTACAATCATCAACAGTCGCAGTCGCGGAATCGGCATCATCAGCAGCACCATAAGTCGTCGGCAGCATCAGCAGCGGCATCATCATTAGTATCATGCAGCAGTGGTGTTATTCTCGTGTGTAACGTCATCGTCGTCATCATCATCATCATCAGCTCAATGAGCAGCAAGACTGTTACACACATCCATCAGTAGCATCATCCTCTATAGATTGCTCATCAGCAGCAGTAATAGCAGCGACATCGCCGTCGGCAGAAACTTCTGTCCCAGCAGTAGAGGGCAGTGTGAAACATCATCAGCAGCAGCGGTTGTATCATTCGCAGCAGGAGCAGCATCATTATCATCATTAGTAGCATCTCCATCATCCGAAGCAGCAATGATATTAGCATCATGAGTTGCATCATGATAAGCGGCAGTGATGCGAATGATGAAAATTAATTTTATGCTGATGTTGATGCTGCAAATGATGTCATTGCTGCTGATGATGATGTTAGCATCTGATGATGATGTTAGCATGTGATGATGATGTTAGCATCTGATGATGATGTTAGCATCTGATGATGATAGCAGCATCATCAGCAGCAGTGATGATAATTATGAAATTTTATTTTATGATGATGTTGATACTGCAAATTATGTCATTGCTGCTGATGATGGTAGTATATGATGGTGATGGTATCATCATCATCAGATGATCAGCATCATCAGCAGTGATGATCAGCATCATCAGCAGTGATGATCAGCATCATCAGCAGTGATGATCGGCATCATCAGCAGTGATGGTAGCATCATCAACTGCAGTGATGATATCATCATTTGCAGCAGCATCATCATTAGCAGCAATGACATACTCTGCAGCATCAACATCACATCTTAATTTTCATCATTTTCATCAGCATTATCATTATGACCATCTGAACAACACCACCACCAACATCATCATCATCGGTCATTATCGATCCACAGCTGGATGAGACTCCCTCTCTGTCGACTATTCGGCGCTCAGATATCAATCACCGGGGCTTCTGTTTTTTATTCTCTCACTCTGCTGATACCCATCGTACAACATTTCGTTTGCTTTTTGTGTCTCGACAAAGCCCCTTTGACGCACCACGCTCTACACAAACGCAACGTGATGCCCCCTTTGTCACTCCACTGCTGGATAAAGGCCGTGCCGGTCGTGGGGGTTGTTTTTGTTGTTTGGCCATACTTCTCCGCGCTCGTCAATGTGAGCTGGCGAAGGAAAGTGGCCATGATGTGTGGTGGAGGTTAATCTATGATTGGGACCGGTTAGGACATCACTCTATACAACTATAAACTATGTTTTTTTATTTTACCAGGTAAGGCCCATTGGGCTGTACCGTTATTTTTCAGAAGCGAACTGGCCACAAATGATAGCTCAACGAAGTGGCTTATCATCACGTGGACATTTATAGCAGCCAAATACTCTAGACGCGTGATGTTGATTCTAATTGTGGAGGGGAAAAACCGGAGCAACCGGAGAAAAATCCGCGCGACCACGGAGAGAGACGCACACTCCAAAATATGCAGTAGGCGTCAGGGGTTGATCGAACCCACGAATCCCTCCTGCATACCAGGCGAGGTAGTTAACAGCTCGCCACTGATGTTATCCGTGGCACCCGGGATTGGGACACAGGTCACTGGGGTTTTTTTATTCACTCACCCACTGCGTCACCGCACGGCAGCATTTGATGCGATACAAGCGGCCAGCTCTGGACCGGTTTTGACACGCAGTGTTTCATCGGCAGCAGCGTCTGCCTTTGCTTGAATCAAAGCTGGTGACTTGGCGGCTCTTATAGGCAAGAAACCTGTCTTTACCACGCGTGTCTTAGTTCGACGCGAAACGTTTTTTTTAGAATTATGATACGCAACACTAACAGAAGCTGATGTCACCCACGGCGCTTGTGCCAGGCTATGTGCATCTTGAGACTATGTGCGTGAAGTGTGGATGTCTCGCTGGCATGAGGTCATGGAACAGACTCAGGTGCTATGGGTTGACTGACTGAGTTGACTGGCAGATGCACCACCTGTGCTCCCCGCTATGCCACATTGCTGCGTTTTATTCTCCCGGCGCTCCGCTCGTTGTTGTGAGCGTCGCTTCTCCGCCCGCCGCTGTTGCTGGAGGGCGACTGCCTCCAACGGATCAGTGGCGTCCTTTACGAGAGGTCATGAATATTATTAACTAAGAAGTCCCGAAACTTCAAGTGACTGGCTATGCAGCTTCCGGACAGCATTACGCATCTGACGAAAAGATAATGGCACTCGACTGATTCGAAGTGAGACCTCCACTGCCAAACCGGAGCTGGGGCATGAGCACACTGCCCAAATATGTAAACTCCTCCACTCTCTCCACAACTGCCCCATCCATTACTCATTGGAGAGTTGTGGGGGTGGAGTTTTTGATGACACAGTGCCCAGGTGCCTTGGTTTGGCGAAGGCTGGTTTGTTTCCACAGAAGGTCCCCACAATTTCCCCCTTCTCCGAGTGACCAGCAATTACCAAGTCATCAACATATACACCGTGGTCAGCCGGCAGCGAGCTGTCCTCAACGGGTTATCGATCAGCCAGCCTCCCGTATTTTTTTTGTCAAATCCATTGCAAGCGCCATAAAATCCTGCTCGAAATATGTGGTCACACAATCCGTTCGGTTTTTTTTTTCCTCCTTCGGGGACCCGGAGAACGTCACGTCACTTTGTTGGCGGAACAGCGACATTGGCCAGCCACTCGCAGGTGGGGTGGTGGTGGTGGCTACTTCATCATTTTGAGGCTCCACAACCATCGTAGCTTGGCCTCCCACCCCCAATTGCCCCACGATGTTGTTTGGGCTTAGGGGGTTCCACCCTTCTGCAAGACCTCACAGAAATGCTCGGCAAACTACAAAAAAAATCTGCAGACCGCACCTTTTGAGGTCGGAGATCAGAGAGGGCCATTTCGTTACCCGTAATGAGGACAGCGATTAGGGGGGGTGGTGCTGCAAGTCGCCTATTGAGTGAGTTGCGTTGAAGGGCGAGTTGCCATTGTGGTGGGCCACCGACGTTGCCCGTGGACAGACCAGCTCCACGGACGGTGGTTGCTGGGTGTGAAGGACATGGGGCCCGCATTCTCTGCTCAGCCACGACACAGTACAGCCAGGGGTCCTTGTTTTGGCCCAGCGTGCACGAGAAGATGAGCCGGATGTGGATGCGCCGACGGCGGAAGAGCGACTTGGTGATTACAAGACCATGGGCTGCATACTATTTAATTTGAACTGTATGTATTTTTTTACCAGGTTAAAGCCCATTGACCTGTATAGCTCTTTTTCGGAAGTGACCTGGCCACAAATTATAGCTCAAAGAAGTGGCTTATTTATCATCGTGTGGAAGTTTATAGCAGTCAAACACTCCGCACGCATGTTGTTTCTAAATGCGGAGGGGAAAACAGGAGGACCCAGGGGAAAATCCACACGACCACGGGGAGAACACGCAAACTCCACATCTACAGGCGTCAGGGTCGGGATCGAACCCACGACCTCCTGTATACTAGGCGAGGTAGTTAACATCTCCTAGCCACCGTGACACCTAAATCTAGCATTCTTCTGCCGTTGTTGTTTTTTTTAGCTGATCTGGTCCATCCGGACCAATAACTCCTGCCAAAGTGTTATTACGACCCATTCGTGTTTGTTCAAGTCACCCAATAAGAAGACTCGTATCCAAAATTAGGGGCCGGGGGGGGGCACTTTAGCCAACACCTGGGGCAGGAGGTCATAGAAGACATCTCTGACTCATCAGCCTTGCCCCCGCCAGCAAGCACAGGCAGCCTCGCCTGCTGTCGATCGGCAGGCGAGACCACGGAGGCCCGGGGACTCGCAGCCTCCCACACCGCACCAATGCGCTCCCACATCACCCGTCATTATTTGATTCAGATGAAGAGCCCCTCCATGTTGATTGTTATTATCCTGCCCCAGAGTGGAGGACTGTTAACCAATCTCCGCCCCCCCGTCCCCCCCCCCCCGTCAAAGTGACGGCAGCCCCAGAACCGGTCCGCTAGGGCCTCCTGTATTCCACAGGGGCCCAGGTGGTAACCGGACTAGCTCCCAACAAAGGAATGGCAGCCTCTTCCCCCCCCCCCCCCCCCAGTGAGCTTTCATGAACAATTATCTGTTGTTCCTGGCGGCTACCCGACCGGAGAGGGTTTCAGTCCTCTGGCCTGTCCTGTCCCCTCGGGGTCTCCGGAACATTCTTTACATTCGTTTTTTTTAAAGTTTGTTCCAGGTAACTTGGAAATTACATCTCGAACCAGCCCAGAGCACCACCCCCCACCCCACCGTCCTCCTCATTAGCCACTGTGGTGTAAGTGAGCACGCAACGAGGAGGATTATGATCTTTGCAAGTTAGAGAAAGCTAAGCAGACGATAGGTCTCGCGACCCATAGCCATCGTACGCCCTCATGGGAGTGCATATTTTAAAAAAGCATTGATTCTGAGAATAGATTTCGCCCTTTTTTCTGGCAACAAAACAGCTGTGTTAAGTTGTTAAAACACCAAACTGAAACCTTTTGAGAAGGAATCATGTCTGCAATTAACCACGATACTTGTGATCATAAGACAAACAAAAAACACACTCTGATAATATGATGCATTGTCCTTGAAACTGATTGGTCCATACCAGAGACGGATTTCTTTTGAGCCTCGTCTTAAACGGTGTTAGACCAGAGGACGCCAAAAGGGGCAAACCTATTCTCATATTTTGGTACTTGCAAAAGGGGGTCCCATGATGTAGCATTGATTCTGTAGAAGTCAACTGTGGACTGGCTTTGACATACACGTACAGTGACTGCGTCTCATCAGCAGGGTTCAGCCTCGCTTGAATCAATGCTGGTGACCTGCCAGATGTTAGAGACAGCTCCTGGTATGACGATTATTGCGTGAGCCTTTCGCCCAGTGACATTGCATTCAACGCAGTGCCAATGCCATGTGGTGTAACAGGGGGATGAGGATTGTTTGCCAGATATGCAATATACACCTGTTGAGCAACACTGACACAAACACACACGTGTGTGTACACATGCACGCAAAAGAAAAATATCCCCCTGTATCGCTTTAACAGACTTGGGGCAAGTGCGGTTAGCGAAGCACCTATGAACGCCGGCACGGCACACGAGGGGCTGGGTAGCCAGCACCACGCCCGGTCGCCTTTGTTTCCCCACTGGCGATGTTTACACACCGCATCAAGTACTAATTTTGAGACTGAGTCGACTTAGGGGAGGCCCGGGACCGGTTCAAACAATCGTCACCGGTGCTGGCCGCGAGCGGGAATCGAACTCGGCTCGCCAGGTTCGTAGCGCTAACCGCTACGCCACCGCTCCCCACTCACTGACACGCACACAGATTAACACACACACGCACGGAGAGATTAAGACACGTAGACACACATGCACACACATGTAGAGAACTCTGTATATAAACAGGGCTGGTGGAAAAACAAGTAGGCTCCGTTTCCAGTCGGACCTGTTTGAAGGAGAGCGTGCGTGAGGATTTGAGATGAGAGAGAGAGGCGAGAGAGAGAGGGGGGGTAAGAGAGAGAGGCGAGAGAGAACAGAAGGAATCGAGAGGGTTGAAGGGAGAGACGGGAGGAAGGAGAGGATGCGAGATGAGAGGGGCGGATGGGGTAGAAAAGATACAGTGGCGTCGCTACCCAGGAAACTTTGGTGTAACGTTGGGCCAACGTTGCCTCAAAGTTGTCCCAACGTTGCCTGAACTTTGCCTCGACGTTGGCATGTTTACTGGGCAAGGAGTACGCTGGGCGTTACAACCGCATCGTGGCCCCACGGGCCGGAGAGATTATGGCGACGAATAGGTGGGTGGAGGGGGTGGTGGAAGGGGGGTGGGGGAGTGGGGGGTGGACGAGGGGGTTGGTAGAGGGGGTGTGGTGGAGGAGGAAATTGGACAGAGGCAATTGGGGGGGGGTCCATTTAATTCGCTGTACCCACCGCCCATGGTCACCACACGGCACTCAGAGTGCACAGAGGAGTGAGCGGAGAGACGGAGGCGACGAGGAAAGGGTTGGTGGTGGGTTGGTTGGGGGGGGGGGCAGCGGGGAGTCGTAGAGAAGAGAGCGGATGGTGGGCGGAGGGGAGTGCGAGGGAGGAGAAGCGATACAGGTGGGGGGTGGGGTCGGAGATGGCATGGATTGGAGTCGGAGAGAGAAAGAGTTTAGAGGGGGGGGGGGAGAGGAGAAGAGAATCATTGGGGTTGAGGGGAGGAGGGGTAAGAGAGAGGTGAGAGATGTAAGTGAGATGCAGAGGAGAGAGAGATAGAAGGTAGAACTTGGGGGGTGGAGGAGAGAGGGGGGGGGGCTAAGAGAGAGATAAGAGAGAGATAAGAGAGGGCTCTCGCTGTCCCGTCACTCGTGCCCGTGTGAATGCGTCACTGCCAGGTGGCGCATTATCTTCCTCGAACATCTCCTCTCTTTGCCTCTCTCTCTGCCCCTCTCTCTTGGCCTCTCTATCTCTCTCTGCCCCTCTCTCTCTCTCCCTGCCCCTCTCTCTCTGCCCTCTCTCTTGGCCTCTCTATCTCTCTCTGCCCCTCTCTCTTTTCCTCTCTCTCTGCCCCTCTCTCTTGGCCTCTCTATCTCTCTCTGCCCCTCTCTCTCTCTCCCTGCCCCTCTCTCTTTTCCTCTCTCCCTGCCCCTCTCTCTTTGCCTCTCTCTCTGTCTCGCGCTTTTATATTTTACTTTCGTCCGCCGACAATTTCTGGAGCCAGCTCTGAGAGCTGCTCAACGTAGCTCTCGGCGACCCGAGTTCAATTCCCGATCATGGCCACCAACACCGGTGGCGATTATCCGAACCGGTCCTGGGCCTCCCCCTAGGTCGACTCGGCCTCAATCGAGTATCTGTTGCTGTGTGTTAAACGCCACCACTAGGGAGACAAAGACGGCCGGACGTGGCGCTGGCCACCCACCCCCTCGTGTGCCGTGCCGACTTTCATAGCTGCTGGGTAACAGCACTTGCCTCAACAGCCTGTTAAAGGCTATACGGGTTATCTTTGTATGTGTGTGTGTAAGTCTGCGTCTGTTATCTGATAAGTGGTGACAATGGATTCAAATGAGTCCTCCGCGAGCTTTGATGGTCTTTGTGATGCTCTAAGCGAAACTCCGAGTAGCAGGTAATCTCAGTTGTTGGTGACGTGGGCTGATGGCGGTGGTGGTTGGTGGTGGTGGTGGTGGGGAGCGGTGGCTCAATGGTTCGATTCCCACTCAAGGCGAATTTTTGAAACTGGTCCAGAGCCCCCCACTCCACCCACTACCCCTACCCCCACCCCCTCCTTGGTCGAGGTCAACTCGGCCTTAAATGAGTGCCTGGTGCAGTGTGTGGTGTACTTTAGCATTGGGGAAACAAAGGCGGCCGGGCGTGGTACTGTCCACAACTCCTGCCTCCCAGGCCCCTTCGTGATAGTGATGATGGGTATCGATGGTTGTCATGGGGTAGTAATGTTGGTTATGGTCATAGTAGTAGTTTTGATGATAATGGTAGTTTTGATGATAATGGTAGTTTATGATGATGATAGTGACGACGATGGTTATAAGAAACGGTCGAGATGAGACTTTGACCGTGGTGATGGTGAGGACGGTGGTACCAATGGTTGTGATGATAATTCCGGCGGTGATGGCGATTTATTTATTTCCATCATTTTAGCTTCTTTGCCCAGGGAAAGCCTCGCCGAGTCTCATCCAGGTCCCTGTCACATTCGTCGCAGGAGGGAGGCGTCGATTTGCTGTCCCATAAACACACTCGTCACCGCTAATTTCGCAGAGAACGTGGTGCAAATCCCATGAAAACACTCCCGCAAAACATAGATTCCTACTAATACGCAACTCAAGAATCGCAAACATGTCGAGATTCCAACCGAGTAATTTTTTTTCGGTGTCATTTTGTTTCAGCGTTCGGGGGTTGTTGTTTTTCGCCCGATACCAGTTACATTGCACGTAAAAAATATTTTTGTTGTTTGTTATTGGGTTACATCGCGTAAATGTAAGTGTGTCGTTAAACCCGCAGCCACCCGACACAGCCAATGAGTAAGGTTTGTCACGTGAATAAAACATGCCAATTGGTGACAAGTACAGCACACCGGTGGGGGTACAGAGTAAACCCACGACATTTACAATTCCCGTTGCGACGTAACCTCGTATCGGTGGGTCTATTTTTTCCATAAGCTATGGCAGGAAACCGGAGAAGCTGGGGGTAAACCGTAGCAGAAATTCGGAGAGAGCGGTCGTACAAACTCCACGCAGGCAGCCGCCCGAATCGGGAATCGAACCCAGGCTCTCGTTGCTGTGAGGTTGCGCTGCCTGGCCGATTTGACTGGCGGCGGTCGTGGTGAGCGGTGTTGTAGTCGAGCCTACGGCGAGTTTGTCAATGTACACGTCCCCGTTTGTTAATTCGCGAGCCGAACGCCCCACGGATGATTAATATGAGGACTTCACGGTAAGAGCTGTCGCTCCCCCTCTTCCCCTCCTGCACCCCCCCCCGCTCTCTCGCCCACCACCCCCGCCCCTCTCCTGCACCCCCCCCCGCCTCATTCTGTGAACACGATCCCAGAATCAATTGGCCATCCACTGCATTCTTAGAATTTACGTTTCACAGTCTTCGTGAACAAAAAAAAACAACTCGGTGATGTCGCCTTCCAAGAAAGTCAGCAATTACAGCCTTGCACCTTACACCCCGCACCCCACTTCTCACCGTCTTAAGTCTCGCTTCGCCGTACAATTAATCCCTGGGGGGGGGAAACAAAAAAATGTCATTCCCCTGGCAAGCATGCCTCGCCGTTTTTCACTCGTTCGTTGTCGACACGATCAAACGAGACGGCCGGCCGGGAAACGTTTGGGCCCAACGTTGACCCAACGTTTCCCCAACGTTTGTCAAAAAGGTGCCCCAACGTTGGGCCCAACGATGAGCCAAACTGTGGCCGGCATTGCGGTGGCCGCACGTGATCCCGGCGAAAGCCGCTGCCCAACCGCTCGAATATTTCGGGCAGATGTTACATCACCATGGCCTCGCAGCAGTGTGAATAATATAAATAATTCGCCGCAAAGTTGGAGCGATTTCTTCCCCCCCCCCCCCCGACGTGCCAACACGCACCACCCTAAGGCCTCAATTGGCGCGTTGAGGCATCGCTCATTCGCATGCCCCGAAGCAGCGGTGGATAAAATCCACATTCCTATGACCGGGTTGGTGTCGAGTCCATCCATAGGACAGCCACTGTGGGGCTCCTAGACAAAAAGTGGTACCTGTTTTATCGACCTCGGAGAGATGGACGACGCCACCGAGTCGAACCCGCGAACCTTTCACGATTCGCAAGTCGCTCGCTCGGCCACCTGCGTCCCGCCCGGCCCGTTATGATACTGTGGTTATCACCAGTAAACACGGGATTTTGGGACAAAGTTGACCCAACGTTGCCCCAATGTTGCCCCAATGTTGACCCAAAGTTGCACCAACGTTAGCCCACCGTTGTCCCACCGTTGTCCCACCGTTGTCCCACCGTTGCCCCAACGTTGCCCCAACGTTGCCCCAACGTTGCCCCAACGTTGCCCCAACGTTGCCCCAACGTTGCCCCAACGTTGCCCCAACGTTGCCCCAACGTTGCCCCAAGGTTACCCCAGCGTTGACCCAACGTTGACCAAAAGGTGCCCCAAAACGTTGCCCCAACGTTGACTCAAACTTGGCATGTTTACCGGGTTTTTTTGTTGCATCGCTGATCGTCCTTTTGACACGGGTTCCCTTTTGCTGCAACAAGTAAAGTTGCTCGTGAACCCAATGGGGGGAGGAAGGAGCCCTTGCGATCGCAACACAAGGGGGGGGGGGGGAGGGGGCGTGATGTAATTTTTAAGAATATTTTTCAGTTTGTTCTCAGTGAATGAGTAAAATATGGCCGCAATAAAACCTTGGCGTGGTTTACGAGGCAATGAATCGAGGAATTTTGTAGAGACGGGGTTTGTGCTGTGTCATAGCGGCAGTGTCCGGCTGACAGGGAGCGTCACCACATCATCATCCCCACGTCATAATCACATCATCATCCCCACGTCATAATCACATCATCATCCCCACGTCATAATCACATCATCATCCCCACGTCATAATCACATCATCATCACCACGTCACAATCACATCATCATCACCACGTCACAATCACATCATCATCACCACGTCACAATCACATCATCATCACCACGTCACAATCAAATCATCATCACCACGTCACAATCACATCATCATCACCACGTCACAATCACATCATCATCACCACGTCACAATCACATCATCATCACCACGTCACAATCACATCATCATCACCACGTCACAATCACATCATCATCACCACGTCACAATCACATCATCATCACCACGTCACAATCACATCATCATCACCACGTCACAATCACATCATCATCACCACGTCACAATCACATCATCATCACCACGTCACAATCACATCATCATCACCACGTCACAATCACATCATCATCACCACGTCACAATCACATCATCATCACCACGTCACAATCACATCATCATCACCACGTCACAATCACATCATCATCACCACGTCACAATCACATCATCATCATCACCACGTCACAATCACATCATCATCATCACCACGTCACAATCACATCATCATCATCACCACGTCACAATCACATCATCATCATCACCACGTCACAATCACATCATCATCACCACGTCACAATCACATCATCATCACCACGTCACAATCACATCATCATCACCACGTCACAATCACATCATCATCTCATCATCATCATCACGTCATCTCAATCACGTCATCACATCATCATCACGTCATCACATCATCACCAACATCACTACATCATCACCAACATCACTACATCATCACCACATCATCACCAACATCACTACGTCACCGAATCACCGCTTCACCACATCACCACATCACCAACCGAGTCAAGCCCGTACAGCTGTAAAGAAGGCCCGGTGCCCGTAACGTCGGGGGCACTGCCGCATACGTTTGCCCGTTTGCGACGGACGACGCGAGGGGTTGAGGTCTCATTGTGAACTCGATCGGCAGCTAAGGTGCGGTGGGGTCAAATGTGGGTACCCTCACCCCTGCACAGACATCTGGGTGCCACGGTGGCTGGAAGATGTTTACAACCTCGCCTGGTGTGCAGGGGCTCATTGTTTTGAACCCGACCCTGACTCCTGCTGTACATTTGGAGTTTGCGTCTCTCCACCCACCCCCCCCCCCCCCCTGGGTCGCGTGTATTTTTCTCCGTGTCCTCTGGTTTTTCCCTCCACATTTAGAATAAAAAACCTCGCGCGTTTAGAGTATTTGGCTGCTCTAATTGTCCACGTGACAATAAGTGCCTTCGTTGAGCTATCATTCGTGATATCCGGGGAGCTTCTGAAAAAGAGCTACAGTGAGAGAAAAAAGTATTTGATCCCCTGCTGATTTTGTACGTGACAAAGAAATGATTAGTCTATAATTTTAATGGTAGGTTTATTTGAACAGTGAGAAACATAATAATAACAACAAAATCCAGAAAAACGCATGTCAAAAATGTTATAAATTGGTTTTCATTTTAATGAGGGAAATAAGTATTTGACCCCTCTGCAAAACATAACTTAATACTTGGTGGAAAAACCCTTGTTGGCAATCACAGAGGTCAGACGTTTCTCATAGTTGGCCACCAGGTTTGCACACATCTCAGGAGGGATTTTGTCCCACTCCTCTTTGCGGATCTTCTCCAAGTCATTAAGGGTTCGAGGCTGACGTTTGACAACTCGAACCTTCAGCTCCCTCCACATATTTTCTATGAGATTAAGGTCTGGAGACTGGCTAGGCCACTCCAGGACCTTAATGTGCTTCTTCTGAGCCACTCCTTTGTTGCCTTGGCCGTGTGTTTTGGGTCATTGTCATGCTGGAATACCCATCCATGACCCATTTTCAATGCCCTGGCTGAGGGAAGGAGGTTCTCACCCAAGATTTGACGGTACATGGCCCCGTCCATCGTCCCTTTGATGCGGTGAAATTGTCCTGTCCCCTTAGCAGAAAAACACCCCCAAAGCATAATGTTTCTACCTCCATGTTTGACGGTGGGGATGGTGTTCTTGGGGTCATAGGCAGCATTCCTCCTCCTCCAAACACGGCGAGTTGAGTTGATGCCAAAGAGCTCCATTTTGGTCTCATCTGACCACAACACTTTCACCCAGTTGTCCTCTGAACAATTCAGATGTTCACGGTGTAGTGTGTTACCAATTGTTTTCTTGGTGACTATGGTCCCAGCTGCCTTGATCATTGACAAGATCCTCCCGTGTAGTTCTGGGCTGATTTCTCACCGTTCTTATGATCATTGCAACTCCACGAGGTGAGATCTTGCATGGAGCCCCAGGCCGAGGGAGATTAACAATTATTTTGTGTTTCTTCCATTTGCGAATAATCGCACCAACTGTTGTCACCTTCTCACCAAGCCGCTTGGCAATGGGCTTGTAGCCCATTCCAGCCTTGTGTAGGTCTACAATCTTGTCCCTGACATCCTTGGAGAGCTCTTTGGTCTTGGCCATGGTGGAGAGTTTGGAATCTGATTGATTGCTTCTGTGGACAGGTGCCTTTTTTATACAGGTAACAAGCTGAGATTAGGATCACTCCCTTTAAGAGTGTGCTCCTAATCTCAGCTCGTTACCTGTATAAAAGACACCTGGGAGCCAGAAATCTTTCTGATTGAGAGGAGGTCAAATACTTATTTCCCTCATTAAAATGCAAATCAATTTATAACATTTTTGACATGCGTTTTTCTCGATTTTGTTGTTGTTATTCTGTCTCTCACTGTTCAAATAAACCTACCATTAAAATTATAGACTGATCATTTCTTTGTCAGTGGGCAAACGTACAAAATCAGCAGGGGATCAAATACTTTTTTCCCTCACTGTATGTGCCCTCCATCTGCTGTACGGACAACATCGAGACGATAGTTGGATTCGTCCCTAACGCCTCTCAAAGTGTCTTTTCCCACTGAAGTCACAGCTGCCGTGATTCTGTTTTTGAGGTCATCCAGATTAGTCGCTAATGGTGGCACAAAAACACCACGGTCTTTTGTGCCACCATGCTCTTTGACATTGGCGGACCAATGCCAAAACGCCGTTGAAACACACGCTGCACCGCAATTACGGATTCAGCCTTGCTGAACTACAGAACGCAAAACAACTTGTGTTGCGGGGTCACCATCTTGCGAATGACTGAGGCTAGGGGCTGTTTGTGCACTGGGAGAGACATCTACCAGTAATCGTTTGAAACGCGATGTTCCTGCCCTTTCAAGTGGTAAGAGTATCATTCATGGGCGGTTCGCGGTTGCAGAGATATAGCGATTTCAAATCGGGTCCATATTTTGAAAACGCCCTGTAATATGTTCATAATGTTGTTAGTGTCTTTACGTATTCGTGTCCGTTGTTTAAAATATGAAGCAAGTTTTTTAGGGTGACGAAGAGGGTAACTTTCGACGCTACCGGAAGGCATGCAGCCACTAACGTGTACTTCCTGTACTCGCTTAACGACCAAATCGCTTTAGCGAACCAATTGCCACCGTGAAGAGGAAGAAGCTCCTGCCGTCGCTTAGCTCGGTCTGGCCAGTGCGGACGAGTCGGCGAAAATCTCTCGCGCCCCCCCCCCCCCCCCCCCAGGAAAGAGCCCAGTGGAGGTGCCTCCGGCGGGGGGAGTCCCTGCCGCCCTTTACCGCCCGTCTTTACCACGCGTTTTGTGATGCTCGTGAAGGTCACGGCTGATGTGTGGCCGCCTGGCTAGGAGGGTGGTCGGGGGCTGGTTTAGGGATAGGTGTGGTGGAGTGTGGGGGGTACGGCGGGCGATGTTGAGGCTGGGAGAGGATGGGTGGATGTGAGTCGCGAGGTCTCAACATCTGAGAGGTCATGGGGTTGAGTGGCTTGAGGTCAACACGCGCGCACGGAGAGACGCCGCTGAAATGATTTCGACGCGGATGTGTCCGTCGTTTCGGCACCCTGGGGGGTGGGCGGTGGGGGGGGGGGGCTGTGGCGGAATTGGATGGGAGGGGGCTGTCGCTGTTGAGTCCGCGAGCCGCTCCGAGTGGCGATGATGAGAGGGCGAGGCAGGCAGATTGGTCGCGGTGGAGTGACCCTGAGTGAGAGTTGCGTCATTCTTGACAGACAGCCGCCGGCCTTGCTACCGCTGCTATTCTACTCGATGCCTGCGTGTCCGCAGTTCCCGTGTCCCCGGAAATAGCAGTAAAGGCGCAGCCCCTGCAATATGTGCGCCGCTGCCGGAACGGAGCCTTCTAGAGCCCCGTCAATGTTTACTGGCCAACTTTTGCACACTGGCGGTTCGCGCGCCAAATATTGTCTCGCAAGTGACGGCATCACATTTATCCCTCCCCTCTATTTAAGACCGAATCAGGAGGAGGATTTCTCCACAACTCTGGCTGCCGCCTGATGACGCTGGTTGTAATTGCGGGCGAAGCGTCGCGGTTAATGGAATTGCAAACGTTGTGGCTTTACTCTCCAAAACACTTGGTGTGCTGTACGAGTAACTAGCCGGCACGTTTTGTTTACCTAACAAACCTTACTAAACGGCCGTGTCGGGTGGTGGCGGGTTTAACGACACATTTATATTTACGCGATCTAACAGGAGAAACTTTTTTCATGGATCTTTCACACTGGCTAAGTTTTGTCTCGAAAGTGGTGGGGAGTAACCACACAAAACCTGCCGATCGACCGGTTGGGTTTTCGGTTGCACCCATTGAGTCTCCTGGGTGGGCATGGGGTTTAAGAGGGCCGGATAATATTTATGATGATGTCGGTGGTGGTGGTGGTGGTGGTGATGAAGATTTCCGCTCATCGGTGACGATTATCTGAATGGGTCCTGGGCCGCCCCTCGGTCGACTCAGACTCAAATGAGTACCTGGTGTTGTGTGTAAACAACATCGCCACTAGGGAGACAAAGGTGGCCAGGCGTGGTGTCGTCCACCCACCCCCTCATGTGCCGTGTCGGCCTTCATAGGTGCTACTCGCTAACAGCACTTGGCCCCAAAGTCTGTTCAAGCTATACGGGGGATCTTTGTCTTTGGTGATGTAGATGATGTTAATGGTAATGACGTTGATATTAATGATAATCACAATGGTGACAATATTAATGAAGATAATATTAATTCCCATCATGAAATTAATTAAGATAGTAATGGCATCGATGATGATATTAACGACGATTTTGCCGATGATATTCACGACGATGATGATGATGATATGAATGACGATGTTGACGTTTATGATGCTGATATTAATGATGATGATGATATTAATGATGGCGACGATGTGTCCGCAGGAGCCAGAGATGCCGCAGGCCGTGATGGACGTGCTGTCGCGGGCTGAAATCCACAGCATCAGCGACCTGCCCTTCCTGCTGCCGTTTGACTCCGTAGGTAAAGCTCAGCCTTGGTTACTTTTACACAACACAAAGACAAAGATCCCCCATCGCGTAGCCTTAACACATTGTTGGGGAAAGTTCTGCTCGGAGGCAGCACCACCGAATGAAAGCCGGCACGGCACACGAGGTGGTGGGTGGCCAGCACTGCGCCCGGCCGCCTTTGTCTTCCCGGTACTCGTGTTTATTACCCACCACCCTAGGTACTCATTTAAGGCTGAGTAAACCTGGGTGGTGGTTAAGGGGGGGAGGGATCCAGATATGATGCTGGGAATGGATCTCGGGTCGCTGGGTTCGTAGCCGCAGCGCGCTAACCGCACTACACGACTGCTTCGCGCCAACACCAGCACCACCACAACAACCGCCACCACCACCACCACCGTCATTATCATCCATCATCATCGTCGCGAGAACGGATAACGTCACCGCGCGAGAGTGGCAAGTGAACTCACGTGCGTCTAGAGGGACTTAACAACAGCTGTGTTTGTGTATCAGTGGCACTCGTGCCGTGCCGAGTGCGTGTTGGGTGCGTGCACGCGCGCGTTTATCTCTCAAGGCGCTCCGCCACCTCGCAGGGGTGTGCGGGGCGGGTGGGGGGACGGCGTAGGGATGAGTCTGCAAGAGTCACGTAAATTTGTCCCTTGGGGGCAGGGCTCTGGGCAGGGCTCTGGGCAGGGCTCTGGGTAGGGCTTTAGGCTGGGCTCTGGGCAGGGCTCTGGGCAGGGCTCTGGGCAGGGCTCTGGGCAGGGCTCTGGGCAGGGCTCTGGGCAGGGCTCCGGGCAGGGCTCTGGGCAGGGCTCCGGGCAGGGCTCCGGGCAGGGCTCTGGGCAGGGCTCGGGGCAGGGCTCGGGGCAGGGCTCGGGGCAGGGCTCGGGGCAGGGCAGGCCTTTGAGCGTGCGGTAGCGCTGGGCTCGTAGACAGATTTTCAGTGTGCAGGCGGTGGAACTGCAACGTGGGCCCGCGGGCGGCGAGGAGACCCAGGAGGGGAGTTGGACAGCAGGCAGCGCGAGGTGGATGGTGCTCATTTGATTTCTTGAACCAGTGCACAGGCAGAGCTGGTCCAGGGCATGGCCAGTGTGGTGCTGGGTGATTAAATGAAGAAAGAGAGAGAGGGGGAGGGGGGGAGTGGGGGTGGGGGGCTTTTGTTAGAGCCATAGACAGACAGAGAAGAGGGCTCGGAGAGAGTTACTGCCAAGCAGAGGGAAGGCGACAGAGCGAGAGAGAGATACACAATGAGACACGCAGTGAGACAGACAGACAGACACTGGGGGTGGGGGGGGGGTGGGGGAGGGGTCACTACTCCACGAGAAAAAAATTCCACAGCGCCAAGTCTACAACTGCCACGCGCGTTTATTACTGCAGATTCAACAGAACTTTTTTTTTTCCGGCCGGGTGGCATCAGATTGTCAGAGACGCCGATGAGACCGGGTTCGAATACCGGTTACATCCACCGCCTGCGTTGAAGCCGGCTGTCACCGTTGCGTCACGAGTCGGCGGCCAGCAGGGCGCGGGCGCCGACGAGTCACGGCAAGGATCCACGAACTCGCACAGAGAGCCGTAGACTCGCGCGGTGAGGACACGTGCACGGCGGCAGGCGTGGGCACGCACCACGTGACGCCGCGACGGGGGTGGCAACCGGTTGGCGCAAACCGCTCGCAGGCCCGGTTGCGGAGGCGTTCACGTGTAAAGGCGATTCGGGTGCGCGCAACCGATTGCGAGTCGCGCGTGACCGATTGTGAGTTGCGCGCAACCGATTGCGAGTCGCGCGTGACTGATTGTGAGTTGCGTGCAACCGATTGCGAGTCGCGCGCAACCGATTTGCGAGTCGCGCGCAACCGATTTGCGAGTCGCGCGCAACCGATTTGCGAGTCGCGCGCAACCGATTGCGAGTCGCGAGCGACCGACCGCTCGGCGTTGGGGACCCGGCGGGCAGTCGCTTCCGCGGGGAGAACGCGACCGGTGCCGGTTGTGGTCGCGTCGACAGGATTTGCCGCGACGACCTCTTGACCTTGACCTTGGCGTCTTCAATGGGGAGAATGGGGCAGCCGTGTGTGTGTGTGTGGTGGCGGGGGGGAGGGGGTGCATAGTTGGGTGGATTGTGGGGGGGGGGGGGAGGAGATGGAGGGAAGCGAGCACGACGCAGATCTGCACCGATCGTTTACCGCGCTGATGGAACCACGGATCTCCCCCCCCGCCCGCCCCGCGAACTAGCTGGGTAGCTGGCTACCCGGGACTTTCCGCGTAACAAATGAACGTTGAATCGATTGCTTGACGCTCACCGTGTCGACAAACACCCCCCCCCCCCCAATCACACGCCCCCTCTTCCAAGCTCTTGAGCTCACGACGAGGTGGAGCTCACGGCTCTCCTGCCTCACTTCGCCTCTTCAAAACAAAAACGAACGTCCGTCAACATTGGCGAGAGAGCGAGAAAAAGAGAGCGGGGGGGGAGCGGGAGGGAGCGAGAAAAAGAGAGCGAGGGAGAGCGGGGGAGAGCGAGAAAAAGAGAGCGGGGGAGAAGGAGAGCGAGAGAGGGAGAGCGAAGGGGACGCGTTGGACTTTAACCTGCGCGTTCCACTTCACGCGCCCCGCGGAAGCAAACACAAGGGAACTGGTCCTGAATCACATGGCCACGTCTTTCGCCACCTCTCTTATTCTCGCCCGCCTTTCAGGAGGGGGTGTCCGCTCTGGTGGGGGCGGGGCGGGGGGGGGCAGAGGGGCAGGGGGTGGCCTTGTTTGATTCCCTCACGTGTGTCTGTGTTTTTTTTTGCTTTGTGCCAAACTCTCACGGACTTTTAGAGCAGCAAAAGCCCCACCGACTCTGCTGATGAGACGCTGGGTTTTTTTTGTTGCACGTGTCAAAAACCGGACCACGGTTTTCTTGCGTTGAGCCCAATGCTTGCGAATGTGCCGCGTTCATTGCTGACGCGTGCGTGCTGAACTTCCTTCGCACCGCACGTAGCCGACCGGGGGAAGGACAACAAACTAAACACGAGAAGCAGCATTTCTAAAGGAATGAGTTTGTCAACCGAGATTTAAAAACGCATAGCTCCATCGGCTTGCTAACATCGGCAGGAAGAGCGTTCCAGACGGCCGTAGAAGTGCGGTGACCATCTTTGTTCGATGGTTGAGCCAGAAACCGTTTCATTGTGCTGCTACTCCTGCTGCTGCTGCTGGAACGACAACGCGCTCCCACAAGGCCGTGTTGCTGCTGGGATGTGTTAAATGACATAAATACACGACACTTTAATATTCCATTGGGGAGGGACAGATCCGGGAAGGACGTGCGAAGAGTCTGGGTGCTTTCTTCCGTCGCTTCGCGTTCTCCGCATGCGATGGCAGTAGATGCACCGAGTGTTGACCCCCGCTCGATTCGAGAGGTGGCGTTTACTCCGATTGCCGGTTCGAAGCTTGGGTGGTGCTGATTGTGGCTGGCCCACTTCACGTCATGGCCCCATGGGCCCCGTGCTCGGCATGCAAGCAATCGGTGCGATTTGAAGGCAAAGTCCGGTTTCTGATTATGTATAAGTGGGGATCGAGTGTTGTTCCCACGCACACGGAAACGGAGAACTGGGGCACTGGCTTTATGCTCTCTAGCCGGTAGAGTTTCTGTGTGTGGCATCTCCTTGCATTCCCCCGCACCCCCGCCTTCACACATTACGCTACAAATGTCCACGTGATGATGAGCCACTTTCATCGAGCTGTCATTTGTGGCCAGGTCGCTTCCGAAAAAAATAAGCTCGTAACTCAGTGGGCTTTACCGGGTAAGATGACATTTTTTTAAAAAATAGTTTTGAGTGATTTCCTTACCTTCCCTCTGCTTTGCGCTCCTATCGTGTGTTTTTTTTGTTTTGTTGTGACCGTTCGTCGTTGTGACTTTCTCACGACGCCCTCCGGGACACGGGCGGCAAGACGTCGCCGCGCGCCGTTCGGAACCTCCGCCGGACTTTTTCGCGAAGCCCGTCTCGGAAGTGAGGGGCCGTCGGATCCTTGGTCGGATCCATCGTCGGGCAATCGCACGGGCCGCGTGGTGCGGGTGTGGTGAAGTGCGGGTGGGGTGACTTGCGGGGAACACTGCAGGCCCCTTGCCCAGGACGCCTGAGCCCAGCGGGGAAGAGTCGGCCACAAAAGAAAAAAAAACCCATCCTGGAGCTCGGTGGTCGGAGGCCCCTTCCTTCCGTCAATGGTGGTCGCGAACGAGCAGTTGCGGAGCTGCGCCTTTGTCTTTGCCTACCGTCGTTGACGTCACGCGCGCCGCGGCCGGACGCAGCGAAGTCCGGCTGCAGATGTCCTCCCGCTGCGGCGTGACGTGAAGACCCGGGAGACGCAGCGGGAACGTTTACCGTGAAGGGAAGAGGGCTTCACAGCTCATCGGATTCCGCCAGTCCGAATGAGAGATTCTGACGATTCCGAAGGGCCGCACGCTTGGCCGGATGATTCGCTGCGCTCGGACTGAGGCCGTCCTCAACCCCAACCACGCGCGCAGACGATGGCAGACCACAAGGGGATGATCACGCGGGGACAGCGACCCGCCCGTAGCGGCGTCAGCCGAGGGCCCCATCGCAAACGACGGATGCCACCTTTAAATGATCGACTGCTCTGCCCCTTGAGGAATCGTCGCGCCGAGCGGGCAACGTTTTTTTTTCCGTGAGAGATTGAGTGGGGCGACTCGGCGAGAGAGAGCGGGGACGACTTGGAGATAGAGAGAGAGAGAAAGGGCGACTCAAAGGCGCCAGGAGAAGCCACCACAGACGGGATGGAAGGCAGCACCAGTAGAAGCCACGTGAAAAAAATATCGCTCGTTTTCTTTGTTTACACATCCCATAAGCCGGGTTCGGCCTCATGCGAGTGCATCATTTCTACAGCACTGGTTCGGTGACGAGTAAAACTCTGGCCCGATTTCAACATTCAGTGTCTCATCAGCAGAGTCGGGCTCACTTGCGCTGGCTTCTACACAAAGCAGACCTCTCTGGCTTGTTCAGACCGGCGCTGATGGTTTACTGCCCGATGTCTGGAGGAAAGGACCCCCCCCGTGCCCTACCCCCCCCCTCCTCTCTCTGTGTGTGTGTGAGATGCGGGTTCCTCCTCGTTGGACGCAAGAGCGCCACTTTGTCTCATCGTCAGTGTCGACGTGGGACGATGCCACGTGGCACGCGCTCTCCGGCACGCCTGTGAAGGGCCGCCACTTTGGTGCACGAGGGGGGGGGGGGTGGGTGGCCTAACGCCACGCCCGGCCGCCTTTGTCTCCCTGGTGGCCAGGGGTACTCGGCTTAGGCCCAGTGGACCTAGGGGAGGCCCGGGACCGGTTTCAGATGATCGTCGCCGGGTGTTAGCCGTGAGCGGGGTTCGAAACCCGGCTTGTGCCGAGTTCGTAGCGCCGCGTAGCGCCGACAGCTGCGCCACCGCTCCCCGCCACCCTCGCCGCAAGCGGTTGACCTCCCCTCGCAGCGCGCCTCCGTGGACTTGTTTCTCGCCCGCGCGTACGATCAGCAGCCGTGGTCAATCCACTGCTGGATGAATGCCCTACTCCCCAAGCTATCACTACCATCGTCATCAGCTGTGGTCAATCCACTGCTGGATGAATGCCCTACTCCCCAAGCTATCACTACCATCGTCATCAGCCGTGGTCAATCCACTGCTGGATGAATGCCCTACTCCCCAAGCCATCGCTACCAGGTGTCAGGGTCGATCCCGACTCTGACGCTTGCTGTATATTTGGAGTTTGCGGTGTCACACTCCCCGTGGCCACGTGGATTTTTTCTCCGGGTTTTCCCCTCCACATTCAGAATCGACATCGCGCGTTTAGACTACTTGGCTGCTATAAACTTCCACGTGATAAGCCACTTCGTTGGGCCATCATATGTGGGCCAAGCCGCTTCTGAGGAGGAGCTGCATGCAGCTCAGTGGGCCTTACCTGGCGAAATAAAACACATGATAGTTGTGCTATTTGTGTAGGGAGCGGTTGGTGCAGCAGTCCGGCGCTCCGCGTCACGAACCCGGCGTGGCCGATTGCGATCCCCGCTCGCAGCGCCAGTGACGATCATCTGAAACCGGTACCTGGGCCCTCCGCTAGGTGGACTCGGCCTCAAATGAGCAGTACCCGGTGCGGTGTGCAAAACATCGTCACTGGAGAGAGACAAAGGCGGCCGGGGCGTGGCGCTGGGGCCAACCCAACCAAACTCGGCCTGCGCGGGGGGGGGGGGGGGGGGGTGCACACTCGCGAACGTCGCTCGCGCCCCGGCATTCTGCTGGAGGCTGCGACAGGGCACCTTTTGTGTTTGACGCGTGACGCTACAGGTGTCATCGTCGTCCGCCTGCACCCCCCCCCCCCCCCCTCGTTATCGCTCTGCCATTTCACGCGCGGTGTCACCTCGTCACCGTGGGACCTTATCGCACCCCCCCCCCCTCCCCCGCTCGCACCCTTGCTGTTTGAGTTCACAAGGTGCCCTATTGTTTGGCGGGCGCTATACCGCACGGCGCTGCCTCCAGTGCAATGTTCATATCAACACGGAGCCCCCCCCCCCCCCACACACACACACACACTGGGTGGACACTCACGTCCATAAAAAAACACAAAGATCCCCCGTATAGCCTCTAACAGAGGTGTTGGGGCAAGTGCTGTTAGGGAGCAGCACTTGCCCCAACTGGCATGGCACACGAGAGGGGGTGGGTGCGTTTGTCTCCCTCGTGACGATGTATACACGGCTCACCAGGTACTCATTTGAGGCTGACTCGACCTGGCGGAGACCCAGGAGGACCGGTTCAGATCATCTTCACCGACGCTCGCCGAGGCTGGGGAATCTTTAACTCGGCCCGTTGCCGATTTTCGGCGGGAGAGACAAAGGCGGCCGGGGCTGGCTTGCCTGCGTGCCCCAACAGTCCACGGAGGCCGTAATGGGTGTCGCGCGTGTGTCGAAACTTCTTTCGCACCGTACGTCGCCAACCGTGATAATCGAAGATGCTGGCTGGGAAGGACAACAAACTTAAACACACACACACACATCAGTTCTAAAGTAAGGAGTTTCACTTCGGCCGGCGGGAAGATTTAGAGAGGACGCCAAAAGGCGGGCTAGGCTCAAAAGAAAGCCGCCTCTGGTGTGGACCAATCAGTTTCAAAGACGATGCGTATATTATCAGAGTGTTTCTTGTTTGCCTTCTGACCACGAGTTTTGTGGTTAATGCAGACATTATTCCTTGGTAAAAAGGTTTCAGTTTGGTGTTTCAACATCTTAACACCCGTTTTTGTTGCCAGAAAAAAGGGGAACACTTATTCTCAAGATTTAGAGAGGATGGATAATTCATATTAGAGGGGGGGGGGGGGTTGTTTTTAGGGGTCGGCTGCGTAAATTTATAAATGCGTTGTTAAACGTGACGACCCTTACTAGTTGGCTGTGTCGGGTGGTGGCGGGTTTAACGACACATATTTTTACGCAATCTAACCCAAACAAAATAAACCTCTTATTATGGATGATATTGGTCGCGAACGCCGACTACCTGTTAGGATGGATAAATCGTTGTCTTTTATTTTGGGGGGGTGGCTGGGTAGGGACGGGCGGTCTTTATTTGTTTGGGCTGGTGCGGTGCCAGATGGAAACCGAGATTGGGTTATCTGGGCGATGCGAGGAAGACGAGCGCGGCGATCTGTCCCTGCTGCTGCTACTGCTGTGCGAACAAACCGGCCAAAGGAGCAGCAGCAGCAACAACAACGCCAGTGGCGGCGGCTGCCCACCACAATGGGCCGCTTGTGCCGCACCAAGCCACCACCCCGCCCCCCCCCCCGAGCGAAGTTTACAAAACGCCACGGCCCAGTGAATGGATTCGTGGGGCGCCCGGCACGCAGAGAGACAGAGACGGACATAGACGGAGACACAGACGGAGACACAGACGAATACATAGAGATGAAGAGACACAGACGGTGAGACGGAAGACACGGAGACACAGAGATGGAAGAGACACAGAGATGGAAGAGACACAGAGATGGAAGAGACACAGAGATGGAAGAGACACAGAGATGGAAGAGACACAGAGATGGAAGAGACACAGAGATGGAAGAGACACAGAGATGGAAGAGACACAGAGATGGAAGAGACAGAGAGATGGAAGAGACAGAAAGATGGAAGAGACAGAGAGATGGAAGAGACACAGACACAGAGAGACACAGACACAGAGAGACGCTCATATATCCAGCTCGGCTCTAACAATGGCAGTGGCCACATTGTGTAAGTGACCACCGCCTTCGTCTGTATGTATTACGTCTGGACGTGTACGTTGAACTTCGTTCGCACCGTACAGTAGCCAACCATGCTAATCGGAGGCGCGGATGATGGTTAACTCCAGCAACGAAGAAAAGTCCTCCGCTGCTGATGATGCTGCTGCTGACGACTCCTAAATATCGAGGGATTACCCCAATCACACACACGAAAAATACAAATAAAATAAGAGTAGCTCGGTTTTCTACGGCGCAAATTCGCGCAATGCCTCAAAGCGCGCGGGTGGCGGTGTCCATCGGTAGCGAGTCGTGGGGTTGTTTGCCTCTGAGGAGCGAACAACAACAACAAGACAGAACGGGGAAGAAAAACCACGCGCATGCACGGAGTCTCGGACGGTTTCCCCACAACGACGGTCAAGTTCCATCATAAGACGACGATTCGTTTGACCGATTTGGCCAAGTTTCTACACAGTTAACCCCCCCCCTCCCCCTCCAAATCGGCGGCAAACGAGACATTCTCCTACAGCTGCGATCCCATTGGACAACGACGACGATGATGGCGATGGTGGTGATGGTGATGATGGTGGTGACGACGATGACGGTGGTGGTGGTGCCAACGACGACAATGGTGATAACGATGACGATGGTGGTTACGATGATGACGATGATAATGATGGTGGTGACAATGATGATGTTGGTGACGATTATAATGATGGTGGTAATGGTGAGGGGAGGTGGGGAACCTTTGTCTTTATCTCGTAGAGATTTTGTGGAATATGGGGGTGATGCTTGCGTGCGTGGGCAACAACAAAAACCGCAGTTTTATTTTCATCAAAGTCCAACGATTCGCACCATCCCTCGCCCTCCGCTAGCGTGGGGTTTTATTGCGCCGGGTTTTGAAAAAGCATTTCTATAAAATAAAATAAAACACCAACGCGTCGGGCTGATGATTATACACGAAGGCAAAGATCCCCCGCATAGCCTTCAACAGAGCGTTGGGGCAAGTGCTGCGAGCGAGTAGCAGCACCTATGAAGGGTCGGCACGGCACACGAGGAGGGGGTGGACCAACACCACGCCCGGCCGCCTTTGTCTCCCCCAGTGGCGATGTTTACCTCACACCGTGCCGGGCACTCATTTGAGGCCGAGTCGACCTAGGGGAGGAGGCCCAGGACCGGCTCGGAGATAATTCGTCACCGTTTTGTCGGCCGCGAGCGGGAATCGAACTCGCGAGTTTGCCGGCTTGGTGACGCGGCGTAGCGCTGACCGCCCCACCGCCGCTCCCCCACGGGGTGGCTCGCACGGTTCTGTGACATCACAGGCGGCAAGTTAACCCGATGGCGGTGGCTCAAGGGCGCAGCCCTGCGGTCGCTTGGCTCGCCCCACTGCTGCCAGAAAGGGATGCCCACTTAGAGGAGGAGGAAGCTCGAGAGAGGGAGAGAGAGAGAGAGTCCCTGCTCTAGTCGAAGGCGTTTGGCCTACTCTTCCACACTGGCCAGACATCTTGGAAGGGGTGGGGTGTACCCCTCCCCCCCCTCTGCCCATCCCACATTCTACTGTTTTGGCCTACTCGTCCACTTCCGGCCTCCTCCTCCTCCTCCACGCTGGTCAAGACACCGTGGAAGGGTATTAACCGGGGCGGCCGCTGGGTTTCGAACCCCGCGAACCTCTGCAACGGCGCGCTGCCGCGCGGACCTCGTCGCCGCCAGGAACCGGGATTCAAAAGCCGGACTCTCCCGAGAATCCGTCTCGTGGTTTAGGAACCCGGCATCACCCGGGCCACATCGAAGTAAAAGATCCCCCCCTGTTATAGCCGTGACAGACTGTTGGGGCGAACCAATCCCCTCGTGTGCCGTGCCAGGCCTTCACAGGCCCTCGTTAACAGCACTTGCCCCAACAGACTGCGAAGGCTATACGGTGGAGGTGGGAGGGGGGGAGGGATCTTTGTCTTTGTAAGCTACAGTACATACTTAACAAATACGACCTTTGGAACTGAAACAAAACGGGGCGGTAGTTTTGGAATGTATGGATTATGACCGCCTTCCACCGACCGACTCGGCCGCTTTCCGGGCAGGCGCACAGAGATGCCTAGAATATTCAACACCGCCACCACCATCATCACCATCATCATCATCTTCATATCCGTGGCCTTGAGCCAGCGGTGAAGGTCCACGTGCATTAATAACAATAACAACGATAACGACCACAGCCTCACGGAGTCGTGAGAGCGTTGTACAGGAGGGGAGGGCGTTGTTTAGCCGGGACGTTTCGTAATTGTCTCGACAAATTGCTAAATCTACCGCTTAAAAAAATAACTAAAAAAACTAAATGGAGTAATGAAAGTAGGATTTTACACATCCCATCAGCCGCACGGTAAAGCCACCCCCCCCCCCCCGTGCGAGTGAGCATGTTTAACGATGGCACTGGGGCGGTTTCGGCGCGTAGCGTCTCATCAGCAGGGGCCAAATCTGGTTCGAACCGAGCGCTGATGAAGCTGCCCCGAATACTTTGCAGGCAAGAGGCCCTCCCCCCCCCCTCTCTCCCCTCCCTGTGATGTCACTGGGCCCGAGGTTCGACTCGGAGTGATCCCATCTTCGGCTGGGACGACGGGGAGATTAATGTTTGCGTTGGGGGGTCGGATGTCAGCCCTGGGCCCCCGAGGTGGTGGGGCGCGGGGTTGGTTACGTTACACGACGGTCGGTCGTGGCAGCGCGGGACACTTCACCCGTTATGTAACGCTTCGCTTGCACTCGCTCCCCGATTCTTTATTTTATTCTTTAATGGAAATTTTCGCGTCGCTTTCACGCATAGCTGCCAACGACATCGCCGCATTCCGTTCCGGGGGGGGGGGGGGGGGGGTGCTATGCTCTGAAAAAAACCGTGTGTGTGTGTCTGTGCGTGCGTGCGGAGCGGTGGCGCAGCGGTTAGCGCGCCGCGCTACGAACCCGGCGACCCGAGTTCGATTCCCGCTCGCGGCCACCAACACCCACTGACGATTAATCTCAAGCGGTGCTGGTCCTCCCCTAGGTCGACTCGGGGACCCCCCCCCCCCCACCTCGTGTGACGTTTCGGCCTTCAGAGGCGCCACTTGCTAGCAGCACTTGCCACAGCAGTCTGTTGAGGCTACACGGGGCATCTTTGTCTCGTCTGGTGGGAAGGTCCACGTTTGACCAGGACCGCACCGTGGAGCGATCGACTCTGCTGCACTGAACTCAAAACTTGCCAAGGAGGGGGTGGAGGGGGGGGCGTAGAGGTGGGGGCGCTCCTGAAATGTTATCGGGATTATCGGGATCTCAAGGGGGCGGGGAGGGACGGCGGGTGGGGGGGGGATACCCACACCCCCCCAGTGCCGCATGAAGCTAGTGCGGGGCCTGTAGCATATGTTATAAAGTGGCCCTAAACAAATATTAAAACACGCACACTTTTTACTTGCACAGTAAAGTAATTGTATTTTTTTCATTTGCTATACAGCCAGATAATACGACAAATCGCTAACCTTAAACACCCGGTCGTTCATAAAAGTTGAAGGCAGTGTAGTACTATAGTAATAGAGCAAGTGCAGAATCGCTGAACCGGAATTGATAGCTTGAAAGCATTTAGCGTGGGGCCTTTGAAAGTGCGGGCCCGTAGCTACTACTACACGTGTAGTAGCTACTGCTACACGTGTAGTAGTAGCTACTGCTACACGTGTAGTAGTAGCTACTGCTACACGTGTAGTAGTAGCTACTGCTACACGTGTAGTAGTAGCTACTGCTACACGTGTAGTAGTAGCTACTGCTACACGTGTAGTAGTAGCTACTGCTACACGTGTAGTAGTAGCTACTGCTACACGTGTAGTAGTAGCTACTGCTACACGTGTAGTAGTAGCTACTGCTACACGTGTAGTAGTAGCTACTGCTACACGTGTAGTATCATCCGGCACTGCACCCCCCTCCCCCTCCGCCTCTGGAACCTCCTCTGCAGAGGTCGCCCCCCGCTACGCCGAACGATCGACGCTCGACGCCGCTCCACCACGGAGATGCGGGGCGATGTGGGGGGCGGGGGCGGGGGCGGGGGGCGCCCGTAGGCGGATGGTCAAAGCGACGAGTCCTGGCCGGGCAGACATCGGCAGGCACTTGGCGTGGTCACTGCCCCCCCCCCCTCCCCCCCCCCCGGGCTCGGTCAGTTGCCCTATTGAGCACAGCCGCGAACCGCTCCTGATAAAGCGGTTCATTTGACCCCCTTGTCGTGAGAACACAGCAGCCACGCAGAGACGGGCCCCGGCACGGGATTGTGCCTGTCGCGTGTGTGTTTAAGAGACGCAGACTAGTACACCTATTCCAGAGCCCCCCCCCCCCCCCGTCATTATCCGTCTGGCTTCTTGCTGCGCGCCCTTGTGTCTCCCTTGCCTCTCTGTCTCACTGTGCACCGCGCGTGTCCGCGCCGAGCTGTTTGTCTCAAGCAAGCCCTGGCTGCTGACGCGAAACTGAGAAATATGCGAGATTGCTGCGGAGGTTTGTTTGCGTTGAGCCGACGCCACTGAAATGACTCGCTCCGGGAAAAAGCCGTGCGGCTGATGGGATGCGTCCAAAAAAAAAAAGAAAGCACGTGTGCCCTTTTGTTGACTTTTATTTTTTAATGCGGAGGGACAGACGATGAGAATTTGACGTGCGTTGTTTAATTATTTAATCCATCACCCACATTTAGATACGCGGCGTGTGACCTCTGACCCGTGTTTGTAGTGGTCAAGGCTGATGTGGACCATCGCAGTGACCCAGTGTTGCCACACCGGCAGTAAAAACCTGGGACTCTCTGTCCAGGAACCATAAAATGGTTTTATGAACAGAATAACTGCGAAGTTTGTGTCTGTGTGCCCGTGTGTGTTTGTGTGGAGTCGTGTGTGTGTGTGTGCGTGTGTGTTGAGGGGCACGGCGGTGCAGGTGTTAGCGCGCTGCGCTACGAACCCGGCGACCCGAGTTCGATTCCCACTCACGGTGGCGATTATCTGAACCAGTCCTGGGCCTCTCCCGAGGTCGATTCAGCCTCAAACGAGAACCTGGTGCGGTGTGTGAACATCGCCACTGGGGAGACAAAGGTGGCCGGGCATGGTGGTGGTCACTCACCAGCTCTTGTGCCGTGCCGGCCTTCATAGGTGCTCGCTAACAGCACTTGCCCCAACAGTCTGTTAAAGTTATACGGGGGGGGGGTCTTTGTTGAAGTCGTGTGTGTCTTTGTCTTTGTACGTCCGCGCGTGCCTCACCCCTTGTGGCCTCCTGCTCGTGATTCTTTGCCAAGCCTTATGGCCTCAAAGTGCACCTAGCTTGGTACAAATGCTGCTGCAAGTGTCTCAAACCGGCCAGGTGGCTCGGCGGTCGAGCAAGCGGCTCGCAATCGGAAGGTCAGAAGTTCAACTCCTGGTTGGGGGGTTGACTCAGCCCATCATCCTTCATGGGTCGATAAAATAAATACTTTGTGTGTGTGTGGGGGGGGGCGGGGGGGGTATAAACATGAGTTATTTTGTGGATGGACTTGCCGCCGTCATATGACTGTGGAATTTTCCACCAGGGGCTCAGTGCTGTAAGTAATTAGATCAGAGTACCATTGCCTCAATGCTCATTTGAGCAGGAGATCACTCTGCCTTGACTTTGGCTGCTGACTGGCCAATACTGCTGTGGATCATCATTGCGTGTGTGTGTGTGTCTAACGTCGTGTTGTCATGCTGTCCACCGGCGTGGTGAGGTATGCACGACCGCACTTCATCACGCTGTCCAACTCCATGACGCGCATCGGTAAAAAAATTGCGTCCGCACCTTGACCTGGACGTGGGCCCTCCCCTGGGTTGGTTTGGCCGTAAATGATGACTGCTGGCCACTGCACAACACCCATGCTTGCTGTCCCTGACCTTAATAGGTGCTCACGAACTGCCCTCCCCTTGACAGCCTTCAGAATGAGAATATTGTACTCATACTGGAGGAATCCGATGAGCCATGAAGCTCTTGTTCACAGATGTCCAGTCTTATGTGGCTATACGGGGGAGGAGGGAGGTGGGGGGGTTAGTGGCAACACACCTTCGTCTTGACGCCATGTTGAACTATCGATTGTTCCTCCTGCTATGCAAATTAACTCTTGCCTTGTTGACGACATTCTACCCAGAGTACTACTCGTCGGAGAGCATCCTGCGACCGAGGAGCGTATCGCACACACGGAGCAGGGACAGCCCAGGTGAGATGCTCGCGCACACACGCACACACACGCGCACCTGTACCTGCTCGCACGCACTCACCTCTGTATGGATGAGGACAAGGATTTGCATTGACGAGCAAAGGGTGCACCCGTGACGCACACGCCACGTGCTCGTGTGCGTGCGTGCGTTTACACGAATGTCAGTACTGGGGAGACAAAGGCGGCCGGGCATGGTGTTAGCCACCCACCCTTCCATGTACCGTGCCGGCCTTCATAGGTGCTGCTCGCTAACAGCACTTGCCCCAGCAGTGTGTTGAGGCTAAACGGGGGTATCTGTGCATCTTTGTGTGCGGGGAGCGGTTTTCGTCGTGGTTTGCACGTGGTGTGCTACCAGCACCACGACCCTGAGCTCTCGTAGGGTTGTTGCTAAAAAGACCTGGTCCCGACATTCAACATCATAAGCCCAACGTGTGCATCTATAAGCGCTGATTTTGGTCGTTTTTTTGTCACCTGTGCACTCGCACACTCAAATCACTCACTCACGCACCCACTCACCTACTCGCCGACTCGCTCACCAATCCACTCGCCCACTCACTCACTCCTCACTCACCCACCAATTAAATCACCCACCAACCAACTCACTCACCCACCCATCCATCCACCCACTCCTCACCCACTCGCATCGACCTACCTACTCACAAATCCACCCACCCGCCCGCGCGTAGAGGAGGCCCAGATCGCGGCGTGCAAGCCGCGCAACGCGAGCGTGGAGATCCCGCGAGCGCTGCTGGACACCTCCTCCGCCAACTTCATGCTGTGGCCGGGCTGCGTGGAGCTCCCGCGCTGCTCGGGCTGCTGCAACACGGCGGCGCGGCGCTGCACGCCGTCGCGCATCCACACACGCCAGCTCAAGGTGGGCCCCCCCCTCCTCTATGCCCCCGCGTGTGTGCGTGTGTGTGTGCGTGTGTGCGCACCGTTCCACGCGTACAACAACAGCCGTCATTCGCCACGAAGTGGCGGCAACGTCACCACGGCGCCTGTGCCAGGCCAGGTGCAGTTTTGAGGCCACGTGAAGTGTCAAAGGCTCGCGGAGGTCACGGCACAGACCCGAGGTGCCATGGGTTTGACTGACTGAGAGATGACTGGCACCGCGTCGCATACTCGGCGTTACGTACACACATGGCGTGTACAGTGGTGGCAGATAAACATTCGGGGGGGTCAGCCCCTGCAATCCCTTTGCTTTTCAAAGGGAGCCAAAAATATCCCCTCCAGAGTGTCGCCCTCCACCACCCACCACCCACCCCTTCTATCTCTTTCTTACCCGCGTGGGTGCCACGATTTCCAAATCAGCGACGACAACAAAATCAAAGGAAGATTACGCGGGGAAATTTTTTTTTTTTAAACGAAAAATAATCAAATCTTAAACCGCGCTTCGACGAGAGGGGACAAAGGAGGCGAGGGACCGTGGCCGGGCGTTTCCCTCGACTGACGTCGATCAAGGGCCACCGATTTAATCTGCAAGAGCGTCGCCGTCGTCGTCGCCGTCGCCGTCGTCGTTGGTGGCGGCGTCGGGACCCCCTTTTTTTTTGTCGTCGCGCGATTTTACTTCTCGAAAGTCGTGTTGGAGAGCGAGAGAGGGAGAGGGAGGGAGGGAGACCTTGGCTTGAAGGCGGCGACGTGACGCCGAGCGTGAGGCGGAAGCCACTGGGAAGTTGGGTTTCGAGTGTGGATTTTTGTTTACGACGCGATGTGAAGTATTTTATTCCCGGGATTTCTCTCCAACGCTTCGGATCGTTGTTACGGGACGCGACCGCGTAAGCGCGTCGTCGGCCTGATGCCACGCGGGCGCCACCTGTGGCAGGACACCCGAAAAGAATCGCGGAAGTGTCGTCACTGTAAGCGAGTGATGTCACTTCCTGTGACGTCACACTTTCGGAATACTCCGAAACAATTTTTTTCTTTTTTTCCCCCTCCCTCCCCTGATCATGGTGAAAGGTTTCGGAAAAACGCGCGTTTATTTTCGGAGCGATCGAACCACAAAAATCAACGCCCAATCGTAATCCCGATCGCGAGATGCCGGCAAACGCGTGAAATTTCTGCGATGGACGACATGTTGCCGTGTGGCGGCGGTGGTGGTGGTGGCGGCGGCGGCTAAGCTGCTGCATGTGGCTGCCTGTAATCTTGCACTGCTGTGGAGGCAGCAGCGAGGGGTTCGTGTATCATCGCACAGACGGTTGTGAAACTCCCCTCTCTTCCCGTGGCGGGCGTCGAGGAAGTGCCATACTCTGGCTCGCCAGGAGAAGGCGGTAGAGAGAAGTGGACTGATCGCCATCTGTTTCCATCTGTAAGGGGATAGCGTGCTGCTGCCGTCCCCTTCGCGCAAGGCGTGGGGTTTTCTCCCAAGTGCTCCGGTTTCCTCCACCACTTGTATAATACATATACAGCTGGTAATTAATTGGCTGCAAACATCTTAAAGTAAAAAAAATAACAATGCGGCAGGACCCGCCTGAAAATGAGCCCTATGGCTCTCCTGGTGGCGAGATGTTAACTACCTCGCCCGGTATACAGGAGGTCGTGGGTTTGATCCCAACCCTGACACCTGCTGTGTATTTGGAGTTGCGTGTTCTCCCCGTGGTTGCGTGCATTTTCTCAGGGTCCTCCGGTTCCTCCTGTTTTTCCCTTCGCATTTAGAATCAGTATTGGGCTGCTATAAATTTGCACGTGATAAGCCAGTTCGTTGAGCTATGATTTGTGATAGCCAGATTGCTTCTAAAAAAAGAGCTTTACAGCTCAGTGTGGGGGTTACGTGGTTAAAAAGTGAGTAAAATAGTAAATAGTACATAAGTACATATTCATAATAAAGGTTTTGGGTTAGATCGCGTTATTTATAAATGTGTCGTAACCCTCCACCACCCAACACGGCCAATCAGCAAAAAAAGTGTCACACTGACAAAATACAATTAGTTCACTACTTTAGCCCACCGGTGTGTTGAAGAGTGAATCCACAACATTTACAGTTTGAATACGATGTTTCGCTAGTAATTACATCCAGCATCATCGGGCAATTCGCCAGAATGGTAAAGCCCTCACTTGCTCACGGTCTTAAATAGAGCAGCAGGGTGACGTCATCATTCAACTCATTTCAGGTGCAGTAATTATATAATCGATTGCTGACCAGTCAATGGTTTTGATTAGTAATGAGTTGTAGATTAGTAATTAGTTGTAATGTGTGTTATTATGATTATATGCTACATTAGTAATCCGTTAATTAGTGTGTGTTTCCCCTATAAGGAATTGTAATATGTATTATTTAATAATACGCTTCCAAGCCGTGCTAAGCCTATAGCTATCAGAACGATTAAAGTTATAAAAACAAGAAAAGCAATAAGTACATGTGCTAAATTCTTTTAAAAAGTGATAGTATAATTGCGTGAGACCACACATGGAGAGGAGAGGTGACTGGGAGGGTAGGGGAGGGGGTACGGAATGATTGGTGGGACGTCGTAGGCCGGTCTCATGCGGAGTCGGGAATGTCACGGCGGGAATGTCCCCTGGAATGTTCGTGCCTCCGGGTCGCCCAGGAACACTTCTGTGAGCGGGCGTGAGCGAGTGAGTGTGCATGAGCAAGGAACTGATTTATCAATTAAAACTTTAAAACGGATGCTCTAGGATTAGTGTGGTTGGCATGGGCCCTGGTGCAAGAAATACAACTATTTGGGCCTCTCCTGTCCAATCTCTCCTCACTCCCGCCCTCCCATCTTCGTAGCCCAGCGCCTGAACCCCTCTCGTAGGTGCCAGTGGCAATTGCACCGCCTGCACACTCGGTCGTTGGCAACGCCCGTGGCTTGCGATGTGCTCACGACAGCCGCGGCGGCGGCGGCGTGGAGATCGATCATGAGCGATTCGTTCAAAAAAGGCGACGTGCGTGACACGGTATCCTGCATTCATACGTAGGCCGGCAGAGTGGTTCAAAAACTCCAGGAAAGAGCACGGGAAAAATAAAAACAAGAAAAGCAAGAAACAATACCAACGAGAAGGCCCCACCCCCCCCCCCCCCCGCCAAAAAAAAAACGAGACGACCAAAAACTCACGAGACCGATTCCTGAATCTAATCCTGGCTCCCAAATGATGGTAATCCATTGCATCCGCAGACGTCGGTTTTTGTTACAGTTTGCGCGGTGCTGCCGGTTGCTTAATCTCAGGCGAAGCAGTCCGGAACATTCCGGTACAGTCCGGTACAGTCCGGTACAGTCTGGAATATTCCGGTACAGTCCGGAACATTCCGGTACAGTCTGGAGCGCTGTCCCGGGATTTATTTTGACGCCCGGCCAAATCAATATCGACTTATTTTTTTACATTTTACCCGTTCATTGCATTACGTTCATTTACGTTCCAATAATATAGAAAAAGTATTATTGATAGGCGACCTGTAGTGGTAGTGCCTTACGTCGGGCGAGATGAGCAGCTGGCTGGGTTGGTGGGTGGGTGGTTGTGAGCAAGGTGGGAGGGCTGGGTGGGTGAGTTGCTGGGTGAGGTGGGTCGCTGGGTGGCTGGGTGAGGTGGCTGGGTGGGTGGATGGCTGGGTCGTTGGCTAGATCAGCAGCTGGCTGGGTTGGTGGGTGGGTGGTTGGGAGTAGGGTGGGAGGGATGGCTGGGAGGCTGGGTGGGTGGGTTGCTGGGTGAGGTGGGTCGCTGGGTGGGTGGGTGGATGGCTGGGTCGTTGGCTAGATCAGCAGCTGGCTGGGTTGGTGGGTGGGTGGTTGTGAGCGCGGTGAGAGGGATGGTTGCGAGGCCCGCTGAGTGGGTTGGGAGTGCTGGGGCATATCTGTCGTGCCATGCTGACGGTTGCCGTACCAACAGCGGGGACAAAAGACGATTCACCACTCTGCCCGGAAGCCTCTCCACCTCACAGACAGGCATCGTGGGTGGGTGCCAGCCGCGTGCTGGGCTCGTGTGCTGGGCTCGTGTGCGTGTGTGGCAGGGCGCTTGATATCAATCAATTAATTCATGTGTAATTAATTAATTATTACCCCCCCCTCCCTCCCCGCCTCCACGTTTCTGTTAAAAGTCCTGAAGCCAGCAGCTGCTGTGTGGGCCTCCGCTGTAGTAGCGCTGCGAGGGGCCGTTCTTCTTCTTCTTATCTTTCTTCATTCTTTCGTAGATGCGGAGCAACGACTACAATTTGACATTGTAAGTTGGGTCAAGCCCCGACAGGCGCGACATGGAGACCAGCGGTGCGTATCGACGCCGCGATGTCGTGTCTGGGGATTGGGTCGCATTGCGGCGATCTGCGTCGTGTTGTGGATGAGCCACCACGACGATGGGTCGCCACGATGATGGGTCACCACGACGATGGGTCACCACGACGATGGGTCACCACGACGATGGGTCACCACGACGATGGGTCACCACGACGATGGGTCACCACGACGACGATGGGTCACCACGACGATGGGTCACCACGGCGATGGGTCACCACGATGATGGGTCACCACGACGACGATGGGTCACCACGACGATGGGTCACCACGACGATGGGTCGCCACGACGATGGGCCGCCACGACGACGATGGGTCACCACCATGATGATGGGTCACCACGACGATGATGGGTCACCACGACGATGATGGGTCACCACGACGATGGGTCACCTGGACGATGGGTCACCACGGCCGCACCGCTACCGGAGCGTTTTTAAGTCCTCCATCTTGCGCATCAGGGCATCGTCCGCGCATCTTTTTGCCGGCTTGTGATTTGTGCGGCGGACAATCGTGATGATGATGATGCGGCCAAGGACGAAGGGCCGTTGAGTCGCCACGACGATGGGGCCAGGGGGTCGCGCGTCTCCTCGCCGGCGCCCAGCCCGCCTCGGTTCCCTCGCGCGGGGCCGAGTTGAGCGGCCCGAGTTGAGCGGCCCGAGTTGAGCGGCCCGAGTTGAGCGGCTTCGCCATAGGGGCGCTTGAGAGCTCGAATCCTGGCCGCGGTCACGCCGAGACTCTACCCGTCATCCCTCCTGAGGAGTTGGTACCAAAAACATTGTGAACGCCACCCTCGTGATTGTTCTATAGAGAGACTCACCCCCCCCCCACCCCCCAACCCCACTCCTGCCATAGGAATGTGGAATTTCCACCACTGGCTCAGGGTTGAGCACGAAATGCGCGTTTTTTGTTGTTGCGAGAATTCACTTAAGGTTTGTGTTTGACTCGTAAGTAGACTCATTGTTTTTGGTTGAGGCCACACCGCACAAGTAAATTATTCTATGTTTCTCTCTCTCGCTTGTGACCTCCGTGGATACGCAACGGGTTATCAAGAACAACAACAAAGAGTCTGGTACGGACGTTTCGATTGGTGGTGACAACCACCAGCATCGGCATCGTTGTCATCATCATCGTCGTCATCGTCATGATCGTCATCGTCAACGTCGTCATCGTCGTCATCAGGCCATTTGTAGGATGCGAAGCGATCTCGCTTGACCACTTTTGTTTATTTTGTAGGGTGGTGGAGGGTGTACGACACACGGTGGCGTGTGACTCTTCGCGCAGCGATTTGATGCCCCGCATCCTCCCCTCCCGACCCCCCCCCCCCCCTCACAAAATGTTTCAATTATGAATTGTAATATCGACCGTGAAAGTTCGCGCGTTAGCTTGTTGCTGTTTTGCTTGTGCGGTGGCCCAAAACGCCAGGCGGCCAGCAACAAGCAGCACGATCGCAGTGGTAATTATCTGAGAATCGGAGTGCGCGTCTGTGACCTCTGCCCCCACCGGCCCACTGCCCTGCCCCCAACCCCGGCCGCCTCTGAATGCCGTGATTTATATTTTCTTCTTCTTCTTATGCCCGGGTGTCATCGTGGGTCAGTGTGTGTGCGCGCGACGATCAATCAGGAGGTCACGGGGGGTTCACATCCCAGTCGGGGGTCGACTCGGCTCATGGTCGTCGTCGTCGTCGCCACCACCGCGGCTCGCGCTGCTGTTGCTGCTCCTGGAGACGGCGAGATCGATGGTCGATGTTCGGTCGCCGCGTCGATGGGACACCCATCGCGATTTCTCGCTCAACCGAGTCGGGCCGCGTGTCCGCTGCTCCTCGACGCGGTCGCCTGCCGGCTTGACCACCAGAGTAGTGAGATTGTCGCTGTTGCTCTGCATCTACATCAGCCGTCGTACGAAAGAAGAAGATGATCATCACCATCCCTCGGGGGGTGGGGGGGTCACAGATGAGAACCGATCTGTGTGTGGTGTGTGTGGGGGGGGGGGAGGTGCACTGCCACCCTGGTGGAGTGGAGGGTTTTGGCCCAGGGGTTGGCAACCAAAGTAACAAGCAGATGCCATTTTTGTTCGAATTCGATACTAGACTCAATATTTCAAGAGCGTGTGAATGCATCCGTGCGTACGCCACGTCACGCCACGTCACGCCACGTGACGAAGCGGTCCGTTAAAGAGCGCGGCTGGGCACGAGCGATTTCCCACACATCGAGATGGACGAGGCTGAGTGTGAGAGCCACTGCACCCCCGATCCAATTCACTCGAACACTCACTGGGTCAAGCAGCAGTCGCTCAAATCACCAACTCATCCGCTCGCTCGCTCACTCATTCACCCATCCACTCACCCTCCAACTCACTCAACCCCCCACCCACCCACTCGCTCACTCATTCAGCTATCCATTCACCCACTCGCACACACGCGCACCCTCTCACTCACTTGACCAACGCTCGCTTCCCAACCCACTCGCTCACTCAATCATTCACTCGCCCACCCGACATTACTCGCTCGCCTGCGCACTCCGCACCTCTTGACAACCTCACGTGTTGCCTCGTTTGGCAACACGTGACTCATCGCCCGGGCTTGTCCGCACGTGATGTCGCACGCGGCATCCCAGAAGACGTCACACGCACGTGCACGCAGCACAGAGCACTCTCTGTTTCATTCCTTATCCCCCCGGGTCCTCAATGGGCGCCCGCGTGGTCACACCCAAAGGGTCCCATTTCATCCGCCCAGTCATTCTTTTGTTCGTTCGTTACGTTTTGTCGTCGTTCAGTCGGGGCGCAGGGCGTGTCACGTGGGGGGTTGATGCAGGACCCCCCCCCCCCATCCCCCGCCGCTCTGTACCGCGAGCACGGCCGCCTTTATCGCTGAAATTGAGCACTTCCGCGGACAGGCTCGGTCCCGCTGAGCTTCGGAGATGTGACGAGGTGGAGAATCGATCTGGTCTCACCTGGCCGCTGTTGGGCGGATTGTCGAGGCGCAGCCCCGCAAGTGGCTTTGCTCGCGCTACTGCCAGCGGAAGGGGCCTCTCCGCTGGAGGAAGCTCGAGAGAGAGAGCCCCCTCGAGTCGAGCGTGTTTGGCCTACTCTTCTTCCATGCTCGGCAGGACGTGTGGGGAGAGGTGGGGAGTACTGCCCTACACTTTACCCCCACCACGCGCGACCTGCCGATGGACCATTTGCGGTGCACACGTTTATCCGCCAGGGTGGCAGCGTGCCCCCGCAGATCTGTGATTTCCCCCCCCCACACCCCCCATGGATGGAGTTGATGGTGATCATGAGCCGAGTTTACCCCCGACTGAGATGTGACACCCCCCCCCACCACCCCCTTCACGACCTCCTGATTGATCGTCGCGCGCACACACTGACCCACGGCGACACCCGGCCACAGGAAGAATAAAATATAAATCACGGCATTTGGAGGCGCCGAGGGGGTGGCTTGGAGGTCAGGGACGCTGAGCCGGGAGACCGCCGGCACCCTGGGTTCGAATCCGGGTTCCGGCCGCTGCCGGCGATTAAACCGAGCTCCCAAGTTGATGGACTAAGCTCGGTCACCAGTGACTGGCACAGAGATCCATCGACTTACACGGGAACCTGTGGACTTACACAGATACCTTTAGAGTCACACAGAGATGCATACGCTGACGTAGACCAAGTGGTGATTAAACCGGGTTCTCAAGCATAGCGAGTTGGTGGTCTCAGCCCGGCCCACCGGTGGCTGCACAGGAAAAAGAAAAACCCAACGCGTTGGATTTTTGTTGTGCGATTTACGTCGCCCTATTCGCTCGCTCGCCCGCTCAATAAACCCGCCGCTTGTGCTCTGCGCTTGGCCCGCGTGCAGGTGGCCAAGATCGAGTACACGCGCAAGAGGCTGCGCATGAAGGAGGTGCTCGTGAAGATGGAGGAGCACCTGGAGTGCCGTTGCGAGTGCGTGCCCGAGACGGCGTGCGGAGACCTGGAGGGTGAGTGACTCGCTCGCTCACTCACTCGCTCGCTTACTCGCTCGGCCGCTCACTCACCCATCCGCTGGTTCACTCGCCCACGCGCTCACTCACTCACCCGACCGCTCAACTGCTCACTCACCCGCCTGCTCACTCGCTCGCTCACCCGTCTGTTCGCTCACTCGCTCGCCCATCTCACCCGCTCACTCACTCGCCCACCTGCTCATCCGTTCACTCACTCACCCGTCCGCTTGCTCACTCGCTCACGGCGCGAGTAACCCCACCCACCTGCACGCAGTCGGCCCAGGGGTGGTGCTCATTGCGGCGCTTCGGGACCCGAAATCCAGCAGCCCGCCCCAGTGAATACCGCGGTGCGCATTAACTCAACCTTGTCCCAAAGTTGCCATAACGTTGGCCCAACGTTGCATGTTTACTGGGCATTTCCTGATCTCCGAAACGTTCTGTGCCCACAGTCTACGACAGGGACGCATGCAAGTGTGTGCCAGCGCGCCGCAAGAAGAGGAGGCGCCAGCTGTGTCAAGACCACATGGGCCCCAAGGGTGAGTGTGTGGCACCGCGACAGGTGCCAAGCCAGCCCTGGCACGCAGCACTCCGCTCGGACAGAACCGCAGAACACCACGCGGACAGCACCGCTGCACACTGCTGCGGACAGAACCGCAGAAGGCAGAACCACAGAACACCACACGGACAGAACCGCAGCACAGTGCTGCGGACAGAACCGCAGAAGGCCGAACCACAGAACATCGCGTGGACAGAACCGCAGAAGGCAGAACCGCAGAACGCCACGTGGACAGAAACGCAGAACACAAAGCGGACAAAACCGCAGAAGGCAGAAGCGCAGAACGCCACGTGGACAGAAGCGCAGAACGCCACGTGGACAGAAGCGCAGAACGCCACGCGGACAGAACCGCAGAACGCCACGTGGACAGAACCGCAGAACGCCACGTGGACAGAAGCGCAGAACGCCACGTGGACAGAAGCGCAGAACGCCACGCGGACAGAACCGCAGAACGCCACGTGGACAGAACCGCAGAGGACAGAACCGCAGAACGCCACGCGGACAGAACCGCAGCACACGGCTGCGGACGGAGCAAATGCCTTGGAGGATTCCCCGTCGGGCATGGCGCATGCGCTGCTCGCAAAGCGCGCGGTGTGAACGTCTCTCGCGCCCCTGCTGGGCCGTAACGGAGTCGGCGTGGCGCAGAGAGATATTCGGTACCCAAGGGGTGGGTTGGCAAACGCGGAGCGGCGGATATGGGGCCATCTGTTTAGTACGTACGCATGGAGGGGGGGTTAACCCAAATGCGTACGCGTGCGTATGGGGGGGGGGGTCTACTGACAATGTACGCATAGGAAACGGGGGGGGGGGGTGAAGCCTCGATAATAATTTGTCTGCATTGGCCTTCAAAAATGAGATAGAGTCCGTTAATATTATTAATCCTTGATCGTTTCTGCGTGGATTAAATATCGTCCGTTCTATAGAATTCGGGGGGGGGGGGGTGTGTGTAAAAAGTCCGCGTGCGTACAGGGAGGGGGGGGGGGGAGGGCTCAAGTTGTTGACAGATTTGTGCGTACCTACTCAATGGATGGCCCATAACCGCGTCGTGGGGGATGTACACGGGGTCCTCCCGGGGTGGGGAACCTGAGGCCTTGGGAGTCGCCGCGTGGCTCTGGAAGGACCGACGCTTCGTGACGCGTTCATTCTCACGAATGCGCAACGGCGTGGCGTGCTCACCGCGTGCATCGCGCGGCGCTTGCAAAGATGTGGCCTTGTGTTTTGTTGCCGTTCGTTTACCCAATGCGACCAAACGAATGTCTCTTCTTGTTACGATTGGTTGCGTGGCGAATGTAAGTGGACGACGACGATGATTGTCGTGGCAATCTCCGGGAGATGTCGGTACGACGTCGAGCGCCGGCATCGCCATCCACCGTCGGTGGCACCGCACCAACGAGTCGCGTCCCTGAAACCCCCCCCCCCACCACCGCCTCTACCCCCCCCCCCAAACCCTTCGTGGCACCAACCAAACTGGAGGGTCCGGCAGGGGAGATTTTTCATTTTTGAAAAAAGTGGCGCCGCTGCTGCTGCTGCCACTGCTGCTGCTCCTGCTGCTGCTCCTGCTGCTACCACTGCTGCTGCCGCTGCTGCTCCTGCTGCTGCTGCCGCTGCTGCCGCCACCGCTGCCGCCACCGCTGCCGCTGCTGCTGCCACTGCCTGGCGCCTGGCACTGCGAGCGGTGCTGCTCTAGCGAGAGAGAATTCCGAGATTTGCCGGTGGCCACCTAAAACTTTCGGTGGTGGCAGCGGTCCGGAGTCGGGGGATAGTAGGGGGGGCTGGGGGGTTGTGGGGAGGGGGGCACGGGGACATGGGTGTTGGGGCAGTGCCGGATGATCCTCGTAGCAAAAGTAGCTACATATGTAGCTACGGGCCCCGTATTTTCAAGAGCCCTGCGCTAAATGCTTTCAAGCTATCAATTCCGGTTGAGTAATTCTGCACTTGCTCTATTACTATAGTACTATACCGCCTTCAACTTTTATGAACGACTGGGTGTATAAGGTTAGCGATTCGTCGTATTATCTGGCTGTATAGCAAACGAAACATTACAATTACTTTACTGTGCAAGTAAAAAAACATGTATTTGAATATTTACGTGTTAATTTTCAATTTTGGGCCCTTTTATAATAACATATGCTACAGGCCCCGCACTAGCTTCGTCTGGCACTGTGGGGGGTTGGGGGGTGGTGTACGGATACATCGCCGCGTCGACTGGAGTCGTTGACCCGTTGATATTCCCCCTCTGTCTTGTGGCGTTGGTGTAGCCTAGCGGTGGTGGCTGTTTGGGTGTGGGGGCTGCCATGCCAGGTAATGGTTGTGAACCACTGGGTTAGGTGACGCTGCTGCTGCTGCTGGTGGTGGTGGTGATTGGCGATGACCCAGATGTCCGCACGCCAGACACACACAGAGAGAGAGCGAGATGGAGAGACCGATGGAGGCCTTCCTGGATAGGTAAATTGTGGCATTGAGAGGTATTAATTGATTGATTTTATGTGCTCAGCATGATAATTTATTTACGTATTTAGATATGTACGTGTGCGTTGAACTTCTGCGTCTGCGTGTGTGTGTGTCTGCGTGTGTGTGTGTCTGCGTGTGTGTCTCGGTCTCCCTGCAGGTGTCAGGAGGAGATGAGGCCCGTGGTGACCGGCGTGGCCTCCGCTACAGAGACCCCCCCCCCCCCCACCTCCTGCCCGCGTTAATTGTATTATTGCAATATATATTAATAATGTTTCACAATTTGTATTGTATTGCTACTATTAATATGAATGATGACGATGAAGACGACGATGATGATGACGTCAATGGCGATGTTATTGCTTTGGAAGACGACAATGTGCGACGCTGAAGCGATTTTGCGGGCGGCGCGGTTTTGTCGAGGGATGCGGCGAGTCAGCCTGGAGAGAGGTGTGGGATTGAGCGGGATTGACTGGGATTGCGTAGGATTGTGATGGTGTGGGATTGAGTGGGATTGCGTTGGATTGAGTGGGATTGCGTAGGATTGTGATGTGGTGTGCGATTGTGTGAGATGGGGGAAGTTCGGTGTGACATCGTGTGATATGGTGCTGAAATGTCGTGAAATGTGACCTTGGAGCATCTCAACTCCATCAGTCTGGGTCTCATCTTTCACACAACCACGAACGGACGGCCTTTGACGGCAATGAGCAGAACACTCGCGGATAATGACGTAAACAAATTTTGACCAAATGTTTAAATTATTATATTATTTTTCGTGTTGTTGGAGTGTTCGAAATGTTCATGTGCATGCACGTGTGTTTGTCATCACCTAGGTCGACTCGGCTTTAACTGGTGCGGTGTGTGTAAACATCAGCACTGGGGAGACAAAGGTGGCCGGGCGTGGTGCTGGCCACCCACCCCCTCATAGGTCCACCGTGATCGCTCTCAGCGCTTTCCCTCAACGGGCTTTTGTTTAAAGGCTAAAATGGGGATCTTTGTCTTTATCAAGGTTGATGACTTATAAAGATCCCCCATATATCCTTCACATGCCGTCGGGGCAAGTGCTGTTAGCGAGTAGCACCTACGAAGGCAGGCACACGAGGTTGTGGGTTGCCAGCACCACGCCTCACCGCCTTTGTCTCCTCCCCAGCGGCGATGTTTTACTCCACACCGCTACACCATTTGAGGCTGAGCAGACCTAGGCGAGCCCCAGGACCGGTTCACATAATCGTCACCGGTGTTGGCGGCCGTGAGCGGGAATCGGTCTCGGGCTGCCGGGTTCGTAGCGTAGCGCAGCGCTAACCACGTGCGCCACCGCTCTCCATGACACATGTATACACACACACGTGGGTTGCGTGGTGAAGCGGTTGATGTTTTGAGAATCGGGAACGCTGTGTTTGTACCTCGGTGAGAGCCCCCGTGAGACAACGCGTATCCCCCCTTTTCATGCAATACTCATTCATTACCGTTCTAATAATATTGTTCTTGTATATTTCAATGTAGTCGCTGTTTTAACGTTATTCCTGTGTTATGGTATATTATCACGTGATTGATGTGTTTTAAGGTTTCGGCGTTAAACCGAGCCGGGTATACTTTGGTGCTACGTGTTTTCGATATATCCCGTTCTCAAAACCTTTCTGACCGTACATCACGCCTGCGCAGGTGTGTGTGTGTGTGCGCGCGCGTGTACATTTGTGTGTGCATACGTTTGTGTATATGGGGGAACGGTGGCGTAGCGGTTAGCGCGCTGCATTATACAAACCCGCCGTTTCCCGATCTGAACTGCTTCCGGGGCCCCCCCCTGGGTCGACTCAGCCTTAAATGAGTACAGGAAGTACCTGGTGCGGTGTGTTTGTGTGTAAACATCAGCACTGGGGAGACAAAGGCGGCCGGACATGGTGTTCGCCACACCACCCAGCTCATAGGTGCGCTCGGTAACGGTACTTGCTCCAACCCTCCGAAGAGGCTATACCGTGGGGAGTCTTTGTGTACGTGCGTGTGTGGAGGAGCGGTGGTGTAGCGGTTAGCGCGCTGCGCTACGAACTCGGCGACTCGGTTTCGATTCCCGCTCACGGCCAACACCAGTGACGATTATCTGAACCGGTCCTGGGCCTCCCCTAGGTCGACTCGGCCACAATTGAGTACCTGGCGCGGTGTGCAAACATCTCCACTGGCAAGACAAAGGCGGCCAGGCGTGGTGCTGGCCACCCACCCCGCCCCCCTCGTGTACCGTGCCGGCCTTCAAAGGTGCTCGCTAACAGCACTTGCCCCAACAGTCTGTCAAGGCCGTACGGGGGGATCTTTGTCTTTGTTTGGACACATTCTTTACCCGTCCCCATTCTCCCCGGCGACATTGACCCCCTGCGGACGTCTTCACGCCGCGCTACCAATACACGTGAATCGTGCTGCTCGTACGCTCCCACCGGAATGTTGCGAAGCGATGGTATTTAAAATAAAAAAAACCTCCCACGTGCGTGACGACGATCGTACGTCAACCGAGTCAATCGGCCGATAACGCAAATCCTCGTTTTTTAAAAAAAAATCTGAAACGGTGTCGCAGCGTCCCATTTTGCGCGCTTCTGGCCCCGAGTCGAGCCCTCTTATTGCGTTCGTCCGCTCGTCGTGTTCGAGATGTGAGCCTTTTATTTTTTGTGTATCGTTCGTTGTTCTTCACCCCCCCCCCCCCCACCGGCACCATCCGATCAGCGCGGGTGGCTACGTACGGTGCGAAAGACGTTAAACGTGCGTGCACGCAACGCATTGCAACGCATTGCAACGCAATGCATTGCAGCGCACGCAATGCGTTGCAATGCATTGCGTGCGCGCGTGCAGAGGCCGTCCAAGCTGCGCCGGTTGACATCCAGCACGGGCGTTTAGCCGATGATCGCCAAGTAGGGCGATACCCGCGGCGGCACCGCCGCTCCAAACCACGCCGGCCATCACCGTCGGCTTGCATTGTCGGCGGCTCGCCGCGAGACGAAGGAATGGTCGCAGTGGGCAGTGCACCACCCTGTGTCGGGCGCGTCGTGGGCCCGCAAGAGGCGATGTCAACTGTCGCAGCCACTACACTCGCTCCTGATTGGTCTCATTTACTCGTTGATGCCACGGAGGGACAGATATTATCGTACACGCGTTGTGGTTTTTTTGTCCAAACCGCGTCGCTTGCGTTGTAATCCTGCCAACGAATTCGCAATGCATAAGCCGAAATGAGCCGAATTATACACGGACAGCCAAAAAGTATAACCGCGATGCGCGGGTGTTTTTTTATATGCTGGTGCAGTCATTGGTAACTGGGCAGATGCCACGAACTTAGCTCCCGCTTCGGAAGGCCCTCTTCGATGGCAACTTGGTCCACGTGAATATTTACATCGACGGGAGGTGTCGTTGACAAAGGGCACATTAGTCCTCTGTGCGGGTCAGTGGCTCTCTCCGTAGAGAGAGCCACTGACAATTGGTCGCCCGAGCTAGTACCGTAAACTGGACGCATATCGGGGGAACCCGGCTGAAACATCACGGGTGGAACAATCCCCCAGATATCGAACCCATCATCTCGACAGGTCTCGGCTGGTGATCGAAACAACACCCGTTTACTTAAGAAAAGCCCACATTGAGGCGGAGGATTCTTTTTTTTTGCAGGAGGGGGTCCTGCTTTGAGACGTTTCGCCGGCATATACATCAGCACTCGGGAGGAAAGTGGAGCAACCCGGAGGAAGGTAGTCAACATCTCGCAGTGGTGAGATGTTGACTACCTCGCCTGGTGTACAGGAGGCCGGTGGGTACGATCCAGACCCTGACGCCTGCTGCGGTATATTTGGAGTTTGCGTCTCTCTCCTGTGGTCGCGTGGATTTTTCTCCGGGTCCTCCAGGTTTTCCCTCGACATTTACAATCAATGTCACGCGTTTAGAGTATTTGGCTGCTATCAATGTCCATATCATTTGTGATAGCCAGGTCGCTTCTGAAAAAAAACAAGTTTAATATATATAGCTCAGTGGACCTTACCTGGTAAAATAAAAACAAAGTTTACTTTTCATTAAACAAAACCCGGCGGGAGAACATACAAACGCCACACAGACGGAGCGCCCGAGTACGGAATCGACAGCCAGGGGCCCTGCCTTACCAACAACCGCACCGTCAAAAACCGCCACCGCCGCCACCACTGCCGCAATCACCACCGCCGCCACCACCAACCACCGCCGCCGCCACGGCCGCTGCGTCTCTGCCAAACTTTGCCAAATCGTCGTCGTAGGCGAACGCGGCCAGGGTTTCGATCTCGCCAACTGCTCTTGGCACGGCGGTGGTGACGGCGGTGGCTGCGGCGACCGCCGTCGTGGCGGCATCTAGGGGAGGAGTGGAGGGGAGGGGAGGGAGGGAGGGGTGGGGGTCGCGTTAAATCTAAAGACTCGACACGGGGTTCGTCGCGCCGTTCGCGCGATTCCGTGGGGAGCCTCGAGCGATATCCGCACGCGCGCATTTTCGCGTCGCCTTTTGGAGCGAAGTCGTCGTTTACGCGTCGCCGTCCCATGATTGCCAACTCCTCGTGGTAAACGTTTGGCACTTACCAAGTCGGCGAAGAAGATGATGACGACGAGGATGATGATGGTGATGGATCTGAAGACAACGACGACGTCAAGTTGTTTTCCCAGCCTGCTTCACTCATGACCCCTCGTCGTGGTCAGCTGATGATGATGGCACATGGACTGCAAGGGTTAAGGAAGATGATGATGATCATCATGATTGATGATAACAATGACGAGACAGCGTCAATATCTACTTGTGGTGATCTTCACGGACAGTTGTGTGTTTTTTTGTTATTGTTATCGTGGCCAGCTGATGATGGACTGCAAGGGCGATGTTGAACCTGGAAAGCCCCGATAATTCTGCCAAGATGAGCACATTGTTGCGTGCAACCCAGGCGTGACATCGAGAACGTGCCGGGAAGAGACGCTCAACGCGAAGAGCTTGCACCACCCACACAGGGACACTGGGACAGGACACGGAGACGGGACACAGAGACAGACCCACGTGCCGCGGACAGTGGCGTGCAGATGAAGACGCGCAAGGAGACTCCAGCGTGCGACCTCTGCGATCGAGAACGTTTGAAGGAGAGCTGCTGCTGGCGTTTGTTGGATTATTGTTGTCGTTTGCTTTCGTTGCTGCGCGCGATTTTTGTTTTTGTTTATTTTTTTGCGTTTGTTTATAATAACCTTTGAGTTACTTTTTGTTGTTGTTCAGTTCGTATTTTCACTCGGTCCGTTTCGCCGTGTAGCAAACAACACAACTATACAGTGTGTGTGTGTGTCATTTGCGTTGTCTCCGTTGGGAGCCCTCTCGCCTGGGTTAAATAAAAAGGAGCTGAACTGAGATGATGGCTTTGTGGAAGTCTCCCTCCTTCCCCCTCCCTGCCCCCTCCCTCCCTACCCCACTCCCCTCTCTCCCCCCTCCCTCCTTACCCCTCACTCCCCGATTGTGAGATGCGATTTTCATGATCTACGCAAATCCAATGTGCTTCAAAAAAACGTTAACACTTATATGGGGCTCGCTTTTTTAAAATGGAAAAAGAACGGATACTAATACACGGTAACATTATAATAAATGTGCGTCAATAACTTCAAAAGTTGAAAGAGTCTCCGCTTGTTCGCCATCATTGTCAACGCATTGCCTGGAATCTTCTCCAGGTGCTCTTCAAGAGCCCGGGAGGCAGCAACACATGTGACGTGATGTTGTTGCAAAATTCTCCGAAGTGTTAACAATTTTTTGAAGCAACCTGTTTAATCATTTAGTCTATTTTTTTTTACTAGCGAGGGTTGCTGCTGCTGTGATGCCATGGTTAGCACACTGCACTTTGCAACGCAGATATGGCCGGTTCGATCTCCCGGAATGGCAGTGCAAACAATGGGCACGTTCCTTAACCCCCCCCCTCCCCCCGACTCCACAATGGGCCAACATCACCACCACATCGGAAAACTCCACCACACACAAACGCACTACCCCCCCACCACCCCCCGTTACTGTTCCCACACCTACAATGGTAAGCGACGTTTTTTTTGTGTTTTACGACTGTTTTTTTATTATTATTACCACTACGATTATTATTATTATTACATTCAAACTATAGGGCTCTAGGCTTTCTTTCCGGAATTGCCCCCGCGTTTACGCCGCCGCTTAAATGTCACCCGTTTATGGGCCATGAAATTACCGCCCCTAATATCATTGGAACGCGAGAGGAGTGCGGCCTGCGTCGTGTTTACCCCCCCCCCCCACCACATCCACAGCCACCCTCGGCCCGCTCTCCCCTCCATTCACCTCCTCCTCGCCGCGTTTGTGCAGTTTCGCTGTTGTTGTCGAAGTCCACGCCTTCTGTAATCAACGCGGATAGGCTCTCAACATTGCTTTGCTTCGGTCAGGGTTGGCTGCCCGGCCAAATTACATCACGGACCGAATGGGGGGGGGGGGTGGTGGTGGTGAAAGCGGTGGGGGGAGGGAAAGGACCGTGAGAAAAATATAAACAGGGGAGCGGGAGGGGGGGGGTTCACCTATTTCTCTTTGGCACAACCACCCTGGGCGGTTTATATTTACATTGGATAATCGCCATGCGCTCAAATGTCACGATGCCTGCCCGCCCGCCCCACACGGAGACGCAATTACGTGCCCCCCCTCCCCACCACCCCCCCCCCACGTTCTTCTCCTTGCCCCCTTCCGACTCCCCCCCCCCCTTCTCCTCCTACACCTCCTCTCGAATGTTCCCGTTGACGAGCGCGCGGCATCGCAAAGAGAAGCGAGGAGGCGTGCGGGCGCGCGCGTTCGCTGCGTGCGGTTGGCTCAAACGACGGGGTGTGGGGGTGTGTGGGGTGTGCAGGGTGTGTGGGTGTGTGGGTGTGTGGGGTGTGTGGGGTGTGTGGGGTGTGTGGGGTGTGTGTGGGTGTGTGGGGTGTGTGGGTGTGTGGGGTGTGTGGGTGTGTGGGGTGTGTGGGTGTGTGGGGTGTGTGGGTGTGTGGGGTGTGTGGTGGTGTGGGGGATGTGGGTGTGTGGGGTGTGCAGGGTGTGTGGGGTGTGTGGTGGTGTGGGGTGTGTGGGGTGTGTGGGTGTGTGGGGTGTGCAGGGTGTGTGGGGTGTGTGGGGTGTGTGGGGTGTGGGGGTGTGTGGGGTGTGTGGGGTGTGTGGGGTGTGTGGGGTGTGTGGGTGTGTGGGGTGTGTGGGGTGTGTGGGGTGTGTGGGTGTGTGGGGTGTGCAGGGTGTGTGGGGTGTGTGGTGGTGTGGGGGGGTGTGGTGGTGTGTGGGGTGTGTGGAGTGTGCAGGGGTGTGGGGTGTGTGGTGGTGTGGGGGGGTGTGGTGGTGTGTGGGGTGTGTGGGGTGTGTGGGTGTGTGGGGTGTGTGGTGGTGTGGAGGGTGTGGTGGTGTGTGGGGTGTGTGGAGTGTGCAGGGGTGTGGGGTGTGCAGGGGTGTGGGGTGTGCAGGGGTGTGGGGTGTGCAGGGGTGTGGGGTGTGTGGTGGTGTGTGGGGGGTGTGGGGTGTGTGGGGTGTGTGGGGGTGTGTATGGGGTGTGTGGGTGTGTGGGGTGTGTGGGTGTGTGGGGGGTATAGGGGTGTGGTGTGTGTGAGGTGTAGGGATGTGTGGGGGTGTGGGGGTGTAAGGATGTGTGTGGGGTGTAGGGGTGTGTGGGGGGTGTGTGGGGGTGTGTGTGGGGTGTGGGGGTGTGTGGGGGTGTGTGTGGGGTGGGGGGGTGTGTGGGGGGTGTAGGGGTGTGTGGGGGGTGTAGGGGTGTGTACAGGATCTTCACCTTTGCTCGTTGCGGAACGGTGACGTCAGTGGTTTTGCACGGCGCTGCAGCGGCAAGGAACCCCGAATCCGAGTTTCGCTTTGGGGCGTTCAGCCGGTGACGAATATCCCGAACCGGTTGCCCGTGCCTCGCCTCGGTCGACTTCAGACGTCCGCTGAACGACCACCCCCGGGCGAGTCAGAGCTGGAGTCGAACCCAGGTTATCAAGGGGTGGGCCGGTCATCTTCGCGTGCGCTGGGTGTTCAGGCGTGTGGAGTGTGGTGTCTCGGCGCAGTCGACGAATGAACGCACAGCGATCGCATTATTTTAACGTTCTCTTTATTGCTGAAAGTACCGTAGGTCCAGCTAAATCGAGTAATCACGTAGCAAGTACCGACGCTAACGAAAGAGGTTTTAAATCGTTGCTTAGATTAGTGTTTAGCAGTGTAGGAGCTTGTTTTTGTTGTTGTTTAACAATGTAATGTTCCCAACATTTTGTTCCGATTGTGCTATCTGGGTCGCGTCGCGAGATGTTAAAAGAGCGGTCCGCGAAAGTTGACAATACAGAACTACCTCCGAACATACATTCAAGTGAGCCGTCGTTCACGCAGTAGCGGGCAGCACTTTTAAAATACCGTACATACATATACGTGTTGGTCAGCCACTCGGAGTACGGTGTGACACCACCATCCACCGCTTAAGGAACTGCCGATTGATTTTGTAAATGCGGGCTGGAGTAAGAAAAAAACAAGGATAAAACAACAACAGACACGCAAAAACGGCCTGGAGAAGCATTTGCGATATTAAGTTTGTATTGTTGGATTTTGGTGAGATTCAGCCAAGCCAATGAGCCCCATCGAGTGGATATGGGGGACCTCACACAGTGCACAAAAGTCAGGGCACATCGGGTTATTTCGCTGATATTAACACTGGCATTAATTGTTTATTCCCGAAGTTAATATTTTATCTATGATCATTATTAATATCGGGGTTTCTTCTTCTTCCTTTTGAGATGACATTTACAAATTGTAATAAAATTCACGAAGAATGTGTGCCGCACAACCCTCCGTCACCTCACACGGCCAGTCCATAAATCTGTCACGTGAAACAAACGTGCCGAATGTATCACTGCTTCAGCAACAAAGACAGATACAAAAATCACCCGTATAGCCTTAACAGACCGTAGGGGCAAGTGCTGTTAGCGAGAACCACCTATGACGGCCTGCACGGCACACGAGGAGGTGGTGTGACCAGCTCCACGGCCGGCCGCCTTTGTCTCCCCAGTGGCGATGTTTACACACCGTACCAGGTACTCATTGAGGCTGAGTCGACCTAGGGAATGCCCACCACCGGCTCGGGATAATCGTCACTGGTGTTGGCCATGAGCGGCAATCGAACCCGGCTCGCCGGGGTTCGGAGCGCAGCGCACTAACCGCTCCACCACCGCACCTCCACCACCGCACCTCCACCACCGCACCTCCACCACCGCACCTCCACCACCGCACCTCCACCACCGCACCTCCACCACCACACCTCCACCACCACCGCTGCACTACCACCACTACCACCGCACCACCACCGCTGCACTACCACCACCACTACCGCACCACCACCACCGCACCACCACCACCGCCACTGGTAATGTTGGGGACAGCGATCCTATCGACTCTCGCTGCCCATCTTGTCTAACAGACATCTTCTCGTGTTGCCCATCTATGTCATCACCGAAGCTGTACATGCGATAATCACTGCGGTCAGGGAGCCGATAGATGCTGTCAATCAGAATGAGGCTCTTAATCGATCCTGGAAAAATCCCATGGGCTTTGAAGCTCTCTTTTTTTTGACAAATGTCCAGTAGAGGCGACTCAGAAAGTTACAGCAGCAAAACAATAAAAAAATCGATATGAGTGCAAAGTATAGGAAATGTAAGCACATCACTAAAAATAAATAAATACGTAAACTAAACTATTACTTTTTTTATTTTACCAGCTAAAGCGCACTCAGCTATTAGTTATTTTGTCAGATGCGAATTGGCCCACAAATGATCGCTCAACGAAGTGGCTCACCATGTGGACATTTATATAACAGCGAAACAATGCTGCCGCCCCCGTAGCTTTAGTAGTGGACATCAGTGCAAAAGAGCTTCATAGCTCATCGGATTCCTCCTCCAGTAAAAATAAATATCAACATTGTGATTCGGCGTGGTGTGTCGGCTCGTCCCGTCCCTCCGCTCCGAGGTGATAGGAGGTGATGGGGGGGTGATAGGAGGTGATGGGGAGGGGGGTGATAGGAGGTGATAGAGAGGGGGGTTGATAGGAGGTGATAGAGGGGGGGGGAGGGTTGATAGGAGGTGATAGGGAGGGGGTTGATAGGAGGTGATAGGGGGGGTTGATAGGTGATAGGGAGGGGTTGATAGGAGGTGATGGGGGGGGGAGGGTTGATAGGAGGTGATAGGGAGGGGGGAGGGTTGATAGGAGGTGATAGGGGGGGTTATAGGAGGTGATAGGGAGGGGGGTGATAGGAGGGGATAAGGAGGGGACGGGTGATAGGAGGTGATAGGGAGGGTGGTGATAGGGAGGTGGGGGGATTATAGGAGGTGATAGGGAGAGTGGTTGACAAGGGGGAGGGGGCGATAGCTGCGGGGTGATGGGGGGGGGCGTAAATGATCATTATTATCGCCGTGGCTTGATGGTCACCACGCGGTGTCGTGGTGGGCGACCACGCCGGGCCCTGGGTGGCCGTACGAGAGGGCCGGCACGGACCAGCCGGGCGCGCTCCACGTGACGGCGGCCGCCGGCGTCGAGAACCCTCGCTCCGCCAGGATGGACTCGATGCTGAACGAGATCCGAGCGCTTGTTGCGTTCGTCGTGCTCCTGTTGCTGCTGCTTGTGCTGCTGCTGCTGGTGGTGATATCGTCCTCGTCGTTGTCGTTGTTGGTGATGGTGGTGATGGACGACCCACAATGGAGACCGTCTTTGTCCGCGAACACAATGGACGATGCAGAAGAGTTTATGATGCCTGTCCCTTGCTGCTGATGATGATGATGGCTATGTTGGTGGTGATGGTGGTGATGATTTAGCTGTTGTTGCTGCTGCTGATGATGATGGATTTGCTGGTCATGCTGCTGATGATGATCATAATTGTGTTGTTCCTTTTGCCCTTGCTGCTGCTGGTCATGATAGCTTTGCTGATGCTGCTGCTGTTGATGGAGGTAATTAATATGCCGCTGCTGATTACTTTGCGTCTGTTGATCTTGGTGTTGCTGCTGCGGATGACTATGCTGATACTGATGATTCTGCTGATGATGATTCTGCTGATGATCATGAGTCTGATGTTGCTGATGATGATTGCCCTGTTGCTGCTGATGCTGCTTATGAAGTTGCTGACTGCTGTTCCCACGACAAAGCATCCTACTGCTGTTCTGCTTCTGATGCTGGTGCTGATGATGCTGCTGCTGCTGATTATGCTGTTGCTGATGATGCTGCTGCTGCCTCCTCCGCCTACGAAAGTTCCCATTCTCAAATAGTTCGAACATGTTTTCACATCCTGCAGAAAATGTCCAAAAATTCCCTTTGCCCTGACCGCTTCCTCCTGGCCTTGGCACCTGTGAAGACAACGACAAAGGTCCCCCGGATAGCCTTCACGGAACGTTGGGGGCAAGTGCTGCGAGCAGAAGCAGAATCAGAAGTTTATTATCCGAGTAAATTGCCCATTGAGCCATGACAACTCCGTTTTGAAGGGTGACTCGGCCAACAGACAAACACGGCAGCGAGAAGTTAATAAACTAAATATACAAAATATATATAAAGTTGAATTCAACCAAATGATCTTGGTTGTTCGGGCACCCGGTAAGGATGGCCCCCGGTAGACTCCCCCTGGAACTCTACCGGGCAGCAGCAGCAGCAGCGACGTCCCATTGGGCAAAGGCCCCGGGGCCGGCCCAGGACCACGCTGCTGCTGGCGGTGGGACGACGTCGCTCGGCTGGCCTGGACACTCCTGGGAATTCCCCCAGGACGAGCTCGAGGCTGTGTATAATGTAGTGTATAGTGTAGTGTATAATGTAGTGTATAGTGTAGTGTATAGTGTAGTAGTGTATAGTGTAGTGGTGGGACGACGTCGCTCGGCTGGCCTGGACACTCCTGGGAATTCCCCCAGGAAGAGCTCGAGGCTGTGTATAATGTAGTGTATAGTGTAGTGTATAGTGTAGTGTATAGTGTTATAGTGTAGTAGTGTATAGTGTTATAGTGTAGTAGTGTATAGTGTAGTGTATAGTGTTGTAGTGTATAGTGTAGTGTATAGTGTAGTAGTGTATAGTGTAGTAGTGTATAGTGTAGTGTATAGTGTTGTAGTGTATAGTGTAGTGTATAATGTTGTAGTGTATAGTGTAGTGTATAGTGTAGTGGTGGGACGACGTCGCTCGGCTGGACTGGACACTCCTGGGAATTCCCACAGGAATAACTCGAGGCTGTGTATAATGTAGTGTATAGTGTAGTGTATAGTGTTGTAGTGTATAGTGTAGTGTATAATGTAGTGTATAGTGTTGTCGTGTATAGTGTAGTATATAGTGTAGTGTATAATGTTGTAGTGTATAGTGTAGTGGTGGGACGACGTCGCTCGGCTGGCCTGGACACTCCTGGGAATTCCCCCAGGAAGAACTCGAGGCTGTGTATAATGTAGTGTATAGTGTAGTGTATAATGTAGTGTATAGTGTTGTAGTGTATAGTGTTGTAGTGTATAGTGTAGTGTAGTGTATAGTGTAGTGTATAGTGTAGTGTATAGTGTAGTGGTGGGACGACGTGGCTCGGCTGGCCTGGACACTCCTGGGAATTCCCCCAGGAAGAGCTCGAGGCTGTGTATAGTGTAGTGTATAATGTAGTGTATAATGTAGTGTATAATGTAGTGTATGATGTAGTGTATAATGTAGTAGTGTATAGTGAATAGTCTAGTGTATAATGTAGTGTATAGTGCAGTGTATAGTGCAGTGTATAGTGCAGTGTATAGTGCAGTGTATAGTGTAGTGTATAGTGTTTTAGTGTATAGTGTTGTAGTGTATAGTGCAGTGTGTAGTGTAGTGTATAGTGTAGTAGTGTATAGTGTAGTGGTGGGACGACGTCACTCGGCTGGCATGGACACGCCTGGGAATTCCCCCAGAAAGAGCTCGAGGCTGTGTATAGTAGTAGTGTATAATGTATAGTATAGTAGTGGTGTATAGTAGTTTATAGTGTAGGAATAGTGTATAGTAGTGTATAATGTAAAGTAGTGCATACTGTATAGTATGTAGTGTAGTAATAGTATATAGTGTAGTAATAGTGAATAGTATGTATAGTGTAGTAATAGTGTATAGTCGTGTATAGTGTAGTAATAGTGTATAGTATGTATATAGTGTAGTAGTAGTGTATAGTGTATAGTATGTATAGTGTAGTAATAGTGTATAGTATGTATAGTGTAGTAATAGTGCATAGTATGTATAGTGTAGTAATAGTGTAGTAATCGTGTATAGTGTAGTGTAGACGTGTGTATAGTAGTGTATAGTGTAGTAGTAGTGTATAGTGTAGTAATCGTGTATAGTATGTATAGTGTAGTGGTAGTGTATAGTGTAGTGTAGAAGTGTGTATAGTAGTGTATAGTGTAGTAATTGTGTATAGTGTGGTGTAGAAGTGTGTATAGTAGTGTATAGTGTAGTAGTAGTGTATAGTGTAGTAATCGTGTATAGTGTAGTGTAGAAGTGTGTATAGTAGTATATAGTGTAGTAGTAGTGTATAGTGTAGAAGTGTGTGTATAGTGTAGTGTAGTAGTGTGTATAGTAGTGTATAGTGTAGTAGTAGTAGTGTATAGTGTAGTAATCGTGTATAGTGTAGTGTAGAAGTGTGTATAGTAGTGTATAGTGTAGTAGTAGTGTATAGTATGTATAGTGTAGTAGTAGTGTATATTGTAGTAATCGTGTATAGTATGTATAGTGTAGTAGTAGTAGTGTATAGTGTAGTGTAGTAATGTAGTTCTAGAGTCTGTCGCTAGGAGAAAGAGGAGTGCAGACCGCTGCTGCCGCCGCGACCTTCACCGGGACAAGCGGACCGAGCGAACGAGCAAGCGATCTCACAAAACAAGTGCGCACATTGGCACGTGTGTCGTTTCGAGCGTCCGCCAACCGATTCCTCCTTAACGGAATAACGGCGATGGCAGAGGCGGCGATCCCCGGAGAGGAGACGTTGACCGGTCGTGTTACAACGCCTTCGAGCCAAGTGTGTTTGCGTACGGCATCTCAGAGTCGTGATGGGAAACAACCAAACAAAAGAATCAGGCGCGCTTCGCCGATTGTCTGGGATGTTGTTGTTGTTGTTTGTAACGAGCGATCTTTGGGCAATTGCCCTGTCAATATGGGCATGCCGTCGGCCGTCCAGCCAGCCTCGCCAGGGACGGGTGGATTTGAGAAACCAGCGAACGAGGGAAGGAACGCGGCCCAATGTTTGGCCGGTCGCGGGTTGATGGGGTAGGTTGGGGATGGGATGGGATCAGTGCCGGATGATCCCAGTAGCACAAGTAGCTGCATATGTAGCTACTTGTGCCGGATGATCTTAGTAGCACAAGTAGCTACAGATGCAGTAGCTACACGCCCCGCACTTTGATGGGACCCGCGCTAAATGCTTTCAAGCTATCAATTCCGGTTCAGTGATTCTGCACTTGCTCTATTACTATAGTACTATACCGCCTTCAACTTTTACGAACGACCGGGTGTTTAAGGTTAGCGATTTGTCGTATTATCTGGCTGTATAGCAAACGAAAAAATACAATTACTTTGACTTAAAGCTTTCGTGACTGCAGGAATTAATATTTTATTTTTATTATGTTTTCTCTACGTGGCTTTACCGAAAGCCCCCCTCCCCCCCCCCCCAAAAAAATACAATGACTTTACCATGCAAGTTAAATAAAATGACGTGTTTTAATATTTACGTGTTTTGTGTTATTTAATTAAAATTTAGGGGGGGGGGGGCCTTCATAACAACATATGCTACGGGCCCCGCACCGGCTTCGTCCGGCAACTGGATGGGATTGCGGAGCGCGTGGCACGTGGCGCGTGGCACGAACTCGCCTTGCGGAAGCAGCTGTTGAGGGAGAGGTTGTGCCGCACAGAGTTTTGCCACGCCTGCTGGCGGCAAGCGGTGCCCGAGCGGTAGAAGGGGAAGCTGCAGCGAATGAAGTCGTAGATGTCGGCGAGAGTGAGGCGACGCTCTGGGCTCTGCCGGATCGCCATGGCGATCAGAGCCACGTAGCTGCGTTTGGTTGGGAGGGGAGGGGGGTGCACAGGGAATCGGAATCGTCAGAATATTTATGCTGGAGAAAATCCGATGAGCTGTAAAGCTTTTTTATTTGCACAGATGTCCAGCTGGAACCGGTGAGAGAGAGAGAGACGGCGAGACAAGCGAGCCACGAGGTGGAAGAGTTTAGGGGTTGATGCACAGAGAATCAGAATCATCAACATATTTATGCTGGAGAAAATCCGATGATCCGTAAAGCTTTTTGATTTGCACAGATGTCCAGCTGGGACCGGTGAGAGAGAGAGAGAGAGACGTCGAGACAAGCGAGCCACGAGGTGGAAGAGTTTAACACGTCCGTAGTAGGGCCTTCGCGACCAATATTATCCATAACGGAGATGTTTGGAGTTAGATCGCGTAAACATAAATGTGTCGTTAAACCCGCCACCACCCGACACAGCCAATTGCTAAGGTTGGTCGCGTAAACAAAAACGTGCCAATTAGTTACTAGTTCGCTGGTGATTATGAAGGTGTAAGAGGTGAGTGGATTGGTGGATCACGAGGATAATTGTGGAAATCTTATGGAACACACACGGAGGGGCGGGCGAGAGGCGACGCATTGTACGCCGCGAGAGACGATCTAGAAGGGGTTGCTGGATCACGGACAGATTCGTGAAAACTTCAGAATCCCACACCTAAACATGTTAAAACCAATCACCATTCATCACGATCATCCCCATCATCACGATTCTCACCATCATCACGATCCTCTCACCATCATCATCACGATCCTCGCCGTCATCACGATTCTCACCATCATCACGATCATCCCCATCATCACGATCCTCTCACCATCATCATCACGATCCTCTCACCATCATCATCACGATCCTCTCGCCATCATCACGATCCTCACCACCATCATCATCACGATCCTCACCATCATCACGATCTTCTCACCATCATCACGATCCTCTCACCATCATCACAATCCTCTCACCATCACCACGATCCTCACCACCATCACGATCCTCTCACCATCATCACGATCCTCTCACCACCATCATCACGATCCTCACCATCATCACGATCCTCACCATCATCACGATCCTCTCACCATCACCGCGATCAAGCGACACCTGCCTCTGCCCCGTGACCCTCATCCAATGAGCCTTCCCACACATCACGTGACCTCAAAGTGCCCCTAGCCTGGCACGAGGGTCGCCGTCACTCCTCCGAGTGGCGGCGACTGGGAGCGGTGGTGCAGCGGTTAGCGCTACGAGCCCTGCGACCCGAACTCTGATCCCGGCTCGCAGGCCCGCATCGGATCTGTACCTGGGCCTCTCCCCTAGGTCGCCTCAGCCTCAAATGAGTAACCCGGTGCTGTGTGGAGCAAACGTTGCCACGGGGGAGACAAAGGCGGCCGGGCGTAGTGCCGGCTAACCCCACCCCCTCAGTGTGCCGTGCCTGCCTTCATAGGTGCTGCTCGCTAACGGCACTTGCCACAACAATCTGTTGAGGCTATAAGGGGATCTTTGTATTGTGTGGTGTATGTATGCATGCGCATGCGAGTGTGCACGCACGGTTTGTGAGTTTTTGTGTTGATGGTGATCGGGCCTCACTCAATAGCTGCTCCGCGAGCAGCGTTTGCCCCAACATTCTGCTGAAGGTTATACGGGGGACCTTTGCTGTTGTGTGTGCACGTACCTCTGTGTACTTGCACATACCTGTACGTACCTGTGTGTACTTGCACGTACCTGTATGGCGGTCTCGATCTTTTATCGTCGCCGTCTTCCAACCCATCATCGTCGTCGAAGTTAAAGCAGTTGTAAGGGTACTGGGTGTGGTTGAACATCGTGGGGCGGCGATGATTGATTCGGAGGATCACGTTGCTGCTGCTGATGATGATTGTGATGAACCGTCATCAATATTAAATGATGCGCTTAAGACGGAATCCGTGACGAATGTGAATACATACTGTGATGATGGTGATTGTTATTTTGAAATGTAATGACTGGTACTGCAATGTGTAATGACGAAGAGCTCCGTGTTTATTGATACTGATAAATTATAACGATGAAGGTGATGATGATTATAATGAAACTTCGCGACGGATAATAACCAAAAGTTGTGATTATGATGATGATGACGACGATTTTTGATGATTATTTATGTGGCAATATTAACATGCTGCTGCTTATTGCGACCTCTCAAATAATGTTGGTGATGATGATGATGTTGATGATGTTGGTGGCGATGATGATGGCATTGATAAGAGCGCCGCCCAAAACTGCTGCGACCATTAATGCCAAGGTAGATGATGATAGCGATGGTGCTGCTGATGATGTTGGTGGTGATGATGATGGTTGGTTTGTTGCAGATGCTGTGTGGGATGAACGGGCAGGGGCAGGATGATCACACGTGGGGCCCTGGAGTTACTGAGTGAGCGCAGAGCGTCGCGCGGGGTTTATATCGAGGGGAGCGAATCCGCCGCAAACCCCCCCCCCCCCCTCCACAAGCCCACAAAGACAAAGCTCCCCCCGTATAGCCTCCACATAGCTGTTGGGGCAAGTGCTGTTAGAGAGCACCTTTGGTGTTTGAATGGCCACATCGGTGACGCGCGTGTGAACTGATCCCCGCATATCGCGTAGGTCGACTCAGCCTTAAATTATTTACCTGTCTGTGCTGTGTAAACAAACGCGCACGCACACATACATAAAAGGTCGGCATTGGGGGAGATAAAGGCGGTCGGGAGTGGTGCTGGCCACCCACCTCACCTCGTCGCGTCCCGTAGGGCCTTCGTTGATTGTCTCGGCTGAGTCGACCTAGGGTTAGGCCACAGCACAGGTGCAGAGATTCGTCATCGACGTTGGCCGTGAGCGCTCCCCTCACACGTGAACACACACAAAGACAAAGATAAAGATTCCCCGTATAGCCTTAGACTGTAGGGGCAAGTCCTGTTAGCGAGCACCTATAAAGGCCGGCACGGCACACGAGGGGGTGGGTGACCAACACCACGCCCGGTCGCCTTTGTCTCCCTAGTGGCGATGTCTACACATTGCACCAGGTACTCATTTGAGGCTGAGTCGACCTAGGGGAGGCCCAGTCCCGGTTCAGATAATCATCACCGGTGTTGGCCGTGAGTGGGAATCGAACGCGGGTCGCCACGTTCGTAGCGAAGCGGAGCGCTAACCGCTACACTACCGCTCCCCACACGGGAGCATACACACACGAAGACAGACACACACACACTTTGACGCGCACTCGCCTTCACATATTTAATGTATAATCATGTCATGCATGCATGCACACACGCTCACACACACACACGCGCACACAATGTGACACACGCTCCCACACACGAACACGCGCACACACACACACGCGCGCGTACACGCACGGATACATACGCGTGTAGTAAAACATATAAACAGAGACAAAGACAAAGATTCCCCGTGTAGCCTTTACAGACTTTTGGGACAAGCGCTGTTAGCGAGCACCTTTGAAGGCCGGCACGGCACACAAAGGGGCGGGTGGTGCAGCAACACATCCGGCTGCCTTTGTCTCCCCAGCGGCGATGTTTACACACCGCACCAGGTACTCATTTGAGGCTGAGTCGACCTAGGGGATGCCCAGGCCCGGCTCAGATAATCATCACCGGTGTTGGCCGTGAGCGGGAATCGAACCCCGTGTGGCCGGGTTCGTAGCGCAGCGCACTAACCGCTACACACAGTCCCACGCACACACGCGCACACACAGTCTCACGCACACACGCGCACACACAGTCCCACGCACACACGCGCACACACAGTCTCACGCACACACGCGCACACACAGTCCCATGCACACACGCGCACACACAGTCCCACGCACACACGCGCACACACAGTCCCACGCACACACGCGCACACACAGTCCCACGCACACACGCGCACACACAGTCCCACGCACACACGCGCACACAAAGTCTCACGCACACAGCGATACCAGCTCCCTTTCCCACAGTCCGGGCAATTCACGCACTCAGGGGAGCGAGGAGGAGAGACGACGAGGAACGAGAATGTGTGTGTGTGTGTGCGAGACTTCGTGGGGGGTGTTTATGAAATGCGTTGGTTCGTTGGTGACGGCTGGTTGAGTTGATGTGCTGGCTGATTAATTGGTCAGCTGGTCAATCGATTGGTTTAGTTGGCTGTCTGTATCAGGCTGGCCCAGTAATCACGGCGACGCTGGGGCCAGTGGTTGGAACCGTTGGGGATCAACGTTGGCCCAACGTTCCAAGTTTGTAGGGTTGCCCTGGTCGATGGGTTAATCGTTTTACCTGGTTGGTTGATGGATTCCTCGGTGAATTCATTATATTCCATCGAAGGAGCGCAGACTGCACTGGTTTACTACAGGGTCCAGTGAGTGTGGGGATGATTGATGGCGGGGTTTTGTAATTTATTCCTTTTTGTTGATTCGGGGGGTTGTAAACATAACAACGGGGGGAAACAAAGGCGGCCGGGCGTGGTGTTGGTCACCCATCCGCTCGCGTGTTGTTCGGGCCTTCATATGTTGTGCTCGCTTGCTCACAGCACTTGCCCCAACAGCCTGTATTGACTATACGGGGGATCTTTGTCTGTGTCTTTGTAGCTGTCCACGTGTTTGCGCGCGCGCGCGTGTATGTGTAATGTTGTGGAGTTCACGGCCAACACCAGTGGCGATTATCTATACCGGTCTTGAGGCGTCCCCTAGGTCGACTCAGCCTCAAATGAGTACCTGGTGCGGTGTGTAAAACCATCGCCACTGCGGAGACAAAGGCGGCCGGGCGTGGTGCTGGCCACCCACCCCCTCGTGTAGCCGTGGTCCGGCCTTCATAGGGGGTGCTACTCGCTAACAGCACTTGCCCCAACACACGCGCTCACAAAGACAAAGGTACCCTTCCCCTCCCCCCCCCGTACAGCCCTTTAGCAAACTGTTGGTGTGGCCAACACCACGCCCCGGCCGTCTTTGTCTCCCCAGTGGCAATGTTTGTTACACATCCGCAATAGGTACTCAATGTTAATGTTGGCGGTGTTCGTTTTAGACGTATGCCGGGGTCTGTCTCTTCACCCGGCACGCCACATCCAGTATACATCCAATACATCCTGTGGCTGTGGATACTATTCGCGGCGTTCCAAAGATCCGGAAAATATTCCGTGAGAAATTAAAACCTCGGTTATAATAACTCCACGTCTCTCTCCCCGTACAACACGCGGTAGGACCCTTTGCTTTGCCTTTTTCACCACGCTCAGGGATTCTTCTTCTTCGTACTATTATTATTTTGTTAAACACAGCCACAGGCTCTCTCGTCATGTGTGGTCTGGGGAGGAGAGAGAGTTCACGGAGAGGGAGGGAGAGAGAGGGGGCAGCATACGGGAGAGAAGTCTGGAGCGTTAACAGTGGGTGCCCGTCGTCCACGATCAAACCATTGCTGGATGAAGGCCTCCCAAAGCTGTTGCTCACACTCTGGTGACACGCAAACAACGCTAACAAGTGGCGGTGGCGTCACCACGGCGCACGTGCCAGGCTAGGTGCACGCGTGAAGTGTCAAACGCCCGCTGGGAGGAGGTCACGGGTGCCATGGGTCGACCGACCGAGATGACTGTGCCAACTTGCTGTGTTTTTAGCAAACTGTTGGTGTAGCCAACACCACGCCCCGGCCGCCTTTGTCTCCCCAGTGGCAATGTTTGTTACACATTCGCAATAGGTGCTCAATTGAGGCTGAGTCGACCTAGGGGAGGGGTGGCCCAGAACCGGTTTTAATATTCGTCATTGACGTTGATGGCCGTGAGCGGAAATCGAACCCGGGTCACCAGGTTAGTAGCGCAGCACGCTAACCGCTCCACGATCGCTCCACGACTATACACCCACTACTACACAGCTACTAATACACACTCACTACTACACAGCTACTAATACACACTCACTACTACACAGCTACTAATACCCACTACTAAACACCCACTCCCACGCACCCACTAAAATCTTGATTACCGCTACCCGCTCTACCTTACCGCTCCCCACACACAACACTGGAATTTAAATTTAAAAAAATTCCAGGCAAGGCCCGCTGGAGCTATGTAGCTCTTTTTGCGGAAGCGACCTGACCACAATTTATAGCTCAACAAAAGTGGCTTTTTCGTCATGTAGACGATTTATCGCAGCCAAATAAAATCCACACGACCAAGAGGAGAGAGACACGCAAACTCCAAATATACAGCAGGCGCCAGGGTTGAGATCGACCCCCACGACCTCTTGTATACCAGGCGAGGGAGTTAACATTTCGCCAAAGTCTCTCACACACTCACATGTACGGTCTACTTGTAGAGTACAGCATTAAACCAACATGGACATCGTTGCGTTAAACTACAATATGCGCCGTATAGGCTCTGACATGCTCCTGTCGTAGGAATTTGGAATTTGCAACACGCCAACACAGGATGAGCACACCTGAGAACCTGGGTTCGACTCCAGCTTGCGAGTGATTCAAAACCGGCTTCTAAGCCCGGTCACCAATGACTGCACACACAAACGCCACACCGCATTGCATCGAATTCTGTACTCGATTGGGATTAAAATTCCACTTTGAAATGAATCCAACAAATAGATGGCATTGTCACGAAGGGTAAAGGCGCAGTCCTGCAAATTGCTCGCTCACGCCACTGCTGGCGGAACGGCTTCCCGTCAGAGGGAGCTGTAGAGAAGTCCCATCTCTCGAGAGAGAGATGGTGGTTTTGGGGGCCCAACTCTTCCACACCTTCATTTAATTCGCATAGCCCCTTGACCAAGTGAGCTGAACAAAGAGTGAACTATATGTAAGGCGAGAATAGTGTGACGATGAGATGAGTTGGTGAGAAGTGCGTGACGAGTATGATGCTGCTTGACGACGCGTGAACTAAACGAGGATGACGGTCGACGATGAGCGGTGAACGATGGGCGAGTGTGATGACGAATGGGTGGGGAAGTCGTGGAGAGGGAAGGTGTGTTGATGGTGGGTTTGACCTCGTCTCGGAAGAGGCGGGAGTGACCCGCACGACCACACGCGACTTGCCACCGATCGACTAACTGGACCGTGGAGTCGACCCGTGCAGTCCGCGCTCCTTCAACGGCATTTAATGAACTCGCCAAACGGGTTCGAGCAACCAACCAGGTGTACCGATGAATCCACCAAACCAACTCGACAACCAGGTGACCGGCAAACGTGGAACGTTGCGCGAACGACGATCCCAACGGTTCCAATCATATTATTTGGGTGTTTCGCTAAAGTCACGTAGATAGTTTCAAAGAAAATAACAACTGTTGGGTGGACAGAGGCAGTGACGATCGGGGTCGGGGGGGGATGGGGGGGGGGAGCAGTGGCGCAGTGATTAGCGCACCGCGCTACGAAACCTTGCAATCCCAGAGCCCGATTGCCCCATCCCGCGACCAACATCAACTAACGAATATTTCAAACCGGTCATGGGCCTCCCTTAAGTAGGCTCAGCCTCACATGAGAAATTTAAATTAGTTTAAAGTTCGATCCGGTGTGTGAACATCAGCACTGATGAGACAAAGGCGGCCGGGCGCGGTGTTAGCCATCCCACACCGTCGTGTGCCGGGTGTCGTCCTTCATTCGGGCTATCGGGTGGATCTTCGTCTTTGGTGCTGAATAAAACTTTCATATTGCCAAGCCGGGAGATTGTATGGACCCGGCGACCTCTGCTAAATGATTATTTTTATTACTGGTATTATTATTATTATCTGTTTCATTATTATTTTTATTACAATATACCGAGCGAGCGCTGGAATTCGACGGATTCCAACTCCTCTTTGCTAGATCCCAGGGTCCCCCGCGCGTGAGAATTTAAATGAGAGCGCCTCTCCCAGAGAGTCCCCAGAGCCGCTGTGAGTTCCTCAAAGAGACGGGGGGAGAGAGAGAAGGGGTGGGGGGAGAGAGACGAGAGAGATGCAGGAGATGGAGGAGAAAACCTCCACGCTAATGTTTGTTTATCCGCGAGGCGGCTGGGGAGAATCAAGAGGACCGGCCCCAGTTACAATAACACTATTAGAGCAGGGCTCTCCAAACTTTCCACGCTGCCAAGCCCCCAGATTTCCCCTCCTTTAATTAAAAGTCGCCACCCCTCTCTCCCTCTCTGCGTCTTCCCACCGTTCCCCGATGCCCCCTCCCCGATGTTCGCTCGTCTCACCAGCTCCCCATCTTCACCTCCACTACCACCACCACCAAAGACAAATATCCCCCGTGCAGCCTTAGCATATTGTTGGGGCAAGTGCTGCTCATGAGCAACTATGAAGGCCAGGGCGGCACACGAAGGAGTGGGTGACCAGCACCGCCACCACCAACACCACCAACACCACCACCACCTCCTCCGTCTCTCCCATGCGAGGCGTCGTTCGTCCGGCGGCTTTGGGCGTTGAGGCCGATGCCGTCTCGTGCGAGCGTCGCAACCCCGGGAGGGGGGTTCAGCAGACGGGGGGCGCTTTCCCATGAATTACGCTGGCAATCATTGTAATTGGCAGAGCAAAGAAAGCAAATAGCGTGGTGGCGGTAATAGTGGCGGTGGTGGTGGTGGTGGTGGTCGCGGCGGCCCGAGTGCTTTGGGACAGTCATCTCAGTCAGTCGACTCGTGACAAAGGTGGCCTGGGGCGTGGTGTTATACGGTGGGTCGGGGGGGGGGGGTACCTTTGTCGTTGTGGGCGCGTGCGTGTGTATACGCCGGGCGGCGAAAACACAGCAAGTTGGCACAGGTGGGTGCATCGGCCAGTCATCTCAATCGGCCGACCCGTGGCACCCGTGACCTCCTGCCAGCGGGCGTTCGACACTGCACGCGGCCTTAACGTGCACATAGCCTGGCACAAAGCGCCGCGGTGACGTCACCGCCACTGAAGTGGCGAGTGTCGGTTGCTGTTGCTCGTAATTGGTAGCGGGCGGTTGGTAGTGGAACGTTGAACTTCTTTCGCACCGTACGTAGCCAACCGTGCTGATCGGAAGTGCGGGTGAAGGACACCACGTGGTGGTGGTGGTAGCTGTGGTGCACGTTGAATATTTGCTCATCGGCAGGGCGAGGGTTTGCGAGTAATCGCGAAGCCTGCGCTTGACCATGAGCTGATGCTGCTTGCACTGGCTGGAACCGTGAGCGAAGAACTGCAAAAAAAAACATTAGTTTGTCTAGTTTTATTTATTTATTTATTCCGCACGTAGCAAATTACGCAGTAGGAAGAGTAATAATGAGAGACAAAAAAAATGATATTTTGGTTTTCTTGCAAACACGAACGGTCTTGTAACACCCCCTCCACCCCACGCACGAGGATGCATCGAGTATTTGAGTCGTGATCACCGACAAGGCGGAGATGACCAGGCCCGGTGCTGGCCGAGCGGGCGGTCTCTTCCCCCCGTGGCTGCTCCACCGGCCGTCTGGAACTCTCTCTCGTTGCTCGGCGCACACTCGCACGCCGCTGCGCTGCGCTGTTATGGAGCACCTGACGTTATACAGTGTGTGGGGGGGTCCAATTTCGCCGAGTTTGAATTTTTAGTAAATCACCAGATTTGGTAAAAAAAAAACACGTGGTAAATATCGCCCCACCTACCCCTCCCCCACGTACTGGCAACCTACAGCTGTCACCTGTCAATGAAACTCATTTTTATTATGACACACACTTTTATAGAACTCGCCCTGTTGTCTCTTTGTATTCTTGCAAATCTTATGACGCTCAATATCTTCGGATGTACGAATTCCTAACGAGGTGAAACGTTCTAGACAGACCCGTGGTCGCGCGTGACAATTCAAGATTTTGTTTAAAAAAAAAGAAATCGGGCCAGGTCCCAGCGGGTAAAGTTTTTTTTCAATTCACACACTTTTATTTACACTCCAATGTAGAACATACATTATTTTGACCCCAGAAATAATCACATATGATGTGCTGATTATAATCGGGTGGTTTCCTTTCGAGATGTTTAATTTTCTTAATGCAAGCCACCCACTTTTATTCAGCACCTCAAATTTGATTATTTCTGGGGTCAAAATATGTTTTCTACTTATGAGTGGAATTAAACGTGTGTGCATTTTAACCTAATTGATCTAAATCAAAAAACTAATTTCTCTAAAAAAACGCTTTTTGCGTTCAATTTGTCCTCCTTCCCTCGGCACACCGATTCGCACGGCTGGCTCCGTACGGTGCGAAAGAAGTTGAACATACACGCGTACATACAAACATCTCTCTGCTATTCTATGTAGAACTTCTTTCTCACCGTACGTAGCCAACCGTGCTAATCGGAGGTGCGCGGGGGGAAGAACAACAAACTAAGCTTTTGATGACGTGGCGTCGCTTGATTTACACCGCAAATCTGTGGCGAAACGTCGCACAAATGATATCCGAAAAAACACATCGATTGGCTTGTTCTCCCACGTGACACCTTGATTGGCCCCTACGTATGTATGTTGCATTTCTTTCACACCGTACGCAGGAGGTGCGCATGGTGACTGCAGCAGCAGCCGAAGTAGCAGCGATGTGGTTCAGGAGCTCGATGTCACCAATGTGGAGGTCTCCTGCTGCTGCTGCTGCTGGCCACGACGAGAGGGCTTGAGCAGAGAGACAGAGGGAAAGAGTTCGTGTCGTGTCGCGCAGACCGAAGTGGGTTGACTTTGTGGGTCCATAGCCTCTGGGTTGCATGGCCACAGTCGCACTGCTGTGGCTCGTCTTGGCTGTAACGCTAAGTATTTCTAGGGCTCTCTATGTATATATATGTGTCTCCATGTGTCTGTATGTATCCCTATGCGTCTATGGATCTCCACGTATCTTTATCTTCTTGCGTATGGCAGCGATGTGGTTCAGGAGCTCGATGTCACCAATGTGGAGGTTTCACTGCTGCTGCTGCTGGCCACAACGAGACGGCTTCAGCAGACACAGAGAGAGTTCGCGTCGTTTTGAAGCTCCTCCCCCTCCTCCGTTGAAGGTGCTGCTACGAAAAAGGGCCATTGCCCGAAACGTCGCCTATGGCGTGCCTATATTTATTTATTTTTGCCCATTCGACGGGAGTTCGCTCCGTCGCTGTGGAAACGCGGCGCGCCCGGCGATTGGCCTCACGCCCGCGGTTACCAAATGCGCAGAACCGTTGAGGGGTTTCACTGCCGTTCTGATTAAAAAAAAACTTTTCAGTACATCATCACCCCTGTCCACACAGGAGCCCACGCCATTCTAAGCGTCCCCCGCAACGCTATTGCACAGTCACGCCAACGCGCGCGGCGCTCGAGTGGAAAGGGGACGGACGGACGGACGGAATTTTTGCCTCTGCGCTGGCGCACCGCGCGCGCCCACCACTTAATTTGCAAAAGCGCCAAATTGATGCCCCCCTCCTCCCCCCATGGCCCCCGCGTGCCCCCCATCGTGTGACTAAAAAAACCCCCAACAACCCCGATGCTATGATTTGTCAATTTGGTTGTTGAGATAGGTCACGTGACCCGCTGACCAAGTATATAAACAAATTACTCGGCGACCCTTGCCGCTGCTGCGTTGCCAGTTTGTGCACGAGCACAAACAGCAGCAACAACAACAATAACAACAACAACTTAACCGTCGCATCCGGGTTATTTTCCCACTGTGCACACCGAGCCGTGCCACTTACGTCACGAGCAAAGATTGAGTCACCAAGCCACCGCCACTGGCCCTGCTTGGCCCCGAGCCCGAGTCAGACGTCTTCTGGTGAGGGCAGCAGCCTCCCTCGCCTGGTACGACGCAGGAGGTCGTGGGCTATACCCAGACCCTGGAAACCTGCTGCTGTATATTTGGAGTTTGCGTGTACGTCTCTGCCCGTGGTCGCGTGGATTTTTCTCCGGGTCCTCCGGTTTTTCCCCTCCACATTTAGAATCAACATCACGCGCTCAGAGCATTCGACTGCTGTACATTGCCACGTGATGATGATGATGATGATAAGCCCACTTCATCGAGCTATCATTTCGTGGCCAGGTCGCTTCTGAAAAAGCGCTACACAGCGTAGTTGGGCTTTACCTGGTAAATAAAAACAAATAATTTGCTAAAAAAAATGAACAGCTTAGCTATAGCGTAGCTTCGCATCACCGTTTGGTTCGGCCTTGGCACGGTGGCAAATAGTCGGTGGGGAAAATAAATAAATAAAAACCTCCCGTGCCGTTTGGGAGCCGTGCTGGCTCAGCTCGCGTGTGTCAGTGAGGGGCTTTAAGGGGCATTATCTCGCCGTGGGACGGCTGGGCCAAACCAGAGGCAAAAAAAATCCAAACCCACCCCCACCCCCCACCCCCCATGGCTTCATCACCTCGCGGCACATCACCCGCCACGCCTACATCGACCACCATCGACAACAAAAG